>NC_089847.1:14968047-15568047 GCF_035609145.1 Eleutherodactylus coqui
CAAGTATTTGTTCAGTCGACAGCTATAGAGGGTGTACGGTCACCTTAAGAATCTATTAACCCTTCTCATATAGGACTTGTTAATTATGTCGTAAAAGTCAGACCTATGTAGGTCCAGCAACCGAGAGTCCTCCCACAATCTCTAGTAGAGATGTGGCCACACACGTGAGGTTAGTCCTGCAGTGGAATGAATGGGAGTTACAGAAAGCAAAGGCAAACATAGTCTACAGAACTTGAAAGAAAAGTTAATTTATCCATTTCACGTCTACAAATATATTCAATATTCATCCGTCCGGCTATTGTCCATTCATCCATCTACCCATCTCATACGAGGTGCATTCAGGTTCTGAGGTCTCCAATGTTTTTTCCTGGTATAGGAGCAAGTAAAGATATGGGACACATATTAGAAGACATGGGCATTCTTTCGAGATGAGTGAGACAGATGGCAGCATCTACCCGTGCACAAAACCCACATGACAGCAACTTCAATACTTAAAGTGGCAATGGTGACTTTCCAAGAAGAGTGGGTAATCATCCATGTACGGAATGACACCAATCGACAGTTGAGTGAGACATGAGATTAAGGGGTTATGAACGTGAAAAATATGCGTTCGTGGGTGCGACAGTTCTAAGAAGGCCAAACATTGTGCGACAGCAAACCAAACTGAGCCGTATTCACACACTAACTAGTCTGACAACAGGATTGTGCGAGTAGAGCAAGCGTTCATGGGGATCCACAATTAGCTGTGGAAGAGACTGCCTACCTACAAATGTGGCATTTCAATAAGATCCGTGCACGCCATTCTGCGTGAAGACCTGCAGACATGGAAAGTTTCCTCCAGGTAGGGGCCGCAAATGCATCAAGATAACAACTTTGAAGAGGTTCTTTAGGCTCCCTACTCACCCAAACTTGCACCTAGCGAATTTTGGCTTTTAAAGCTATAGGACATTCCCTGTGGTCGCATGTTTTCCAGTTGTGCTGCTTTTACATCAGCGATTTTCCAGCGAGCAAAACAGACCTGTAAAGAAGCATTCACATCGGCCATGCAATCATAGCGCTGACGTTGTGAAGAATGTGTACGTCAAAAGGGAGATTATGTTGAGAAGTGACAATACTTTCCGCCTTCTAGGATAAGTAGATTTTTAGAAAAAAATTAGGAGACCTTAGTACTTGAATGCACCTCCTATCCATCCATCTCATATTAATACATCCATGCATCCCATACCCATCTCAAAGCAAGCCATCAATGCAGATCACATACATCCAAACATCTCCTGTCCATTCAACCATCCCATACTGACTTATCTCATATCTATTCATGTCATACCCATCCATCCATGTCATACCCATCCATATCTACATCCATTCATCTCATATCTATCGATCCCATAACTCATCCATCTCATACCCATCCATCTCATATCTATCCATCCCATAACTCATCCATGTCATACCCATCCATATCGACATCCATCCATCTCATATCTATCCATCCCATAACTCATCCATCTCACACCCATCCAGATCTACATCCATCCTGTAACCATCCATCTCATATCTATTTATCCCATACTCATTCATCTACCCAACTCATAAATTCATCCATCTCATACGCCATACCCATCCATCTCATACCTTACAATATTCATCCATCTCATACCCTTACAATATTCATCCATCCCACACCTCTATCCATCCCATACCCATCCCTCTACCCAGCTCATATCAGTTCATCCATCTCATACCCTTCCAATATTCATCCATCTCATACTCTTCCAATATTCATCCATCCCACACCTCTATCCATCCCATACCCATCCCTCTACCCAGCTCATATCAGTTCATCCATCTCATACCCTTCCAATATTCATCCATCTCATACTCTTCCAATATTCATCCATCCCACACCTCTATCCATCCCATACCCATCCCTCTACCCAGCTCATATCAATTCATCTATCTCATACCCATCCATCCATCACAAACTCATCCATCTCATACCCCATACCCAACTATCTCATACCCCATACCCAACTATCTCATACCCCATACCCAACTATCTCATACCCCATACCCAACTATCTCATACCCCATACCCAACTATCTCATACCCCATACCCAACTATCTCATACTCTTCCAATATTCATCCATCCCATCTCATACCTCTATCCATCTCATATCCATCCCTCTACCTAGCACATATCCGTTCACCCATCTCATACCCCATAACCATCCACCCATCTCATACCTCTATTCATCTCCTATCAATCCATCTGCCCAGCTCATATCATTCCATCTATCCCATATCCATCCAACCGTCCCATACAATCAATCTATCTATCCAACTATCTAATCCACACAAGCAGTAGCAGCGAGATGGCAAAGGAATATAGCTGCCAGTGACTTGACTGTGATGAGGGTCCCAGTATTACATTCCAATCCTTTCTTCTTGCTAACCTACAGACAAGAGGAGACAGAAGGCAAGGGGCAACACATGACTTCAAGATCAGACTACACAGGGTTTGTTTGTAGCCAGCAACCATGGTGAATCACAGGACTACATAGGAGCTGCATACACAAAATGGTAGATTTTATGTATTTATTTATTTTAATCAAGACTATTTGTAACATCGTCTAGTCTTTCATTTTAGATAAATTGAAGCAATTATAGAAAAAACCCTGATCACAACGCTGTATATAGCATTTCAATAATCAGTCGAGGGGCAGTTCATATCCTTGGCATCTTCCCTGGCAGAGCCTAGCCCCCAGATTGCAGGGCATCAGAGAACGTATAATGACTGGAACCTCCTACTGTTAAAAGCAGCGATTATGGCCATTATTTCCCCCTTTTGCAAGTAAAAATAAAATGTTCCAGAGCAACGAGAAGAGAAGTGAGATCTGATGCGCTGTCTACATTAACGGTGGAATCAATCAACCAATTAACTGCTCCCTAGCCCCAATGAAGTCACTTCCCCTTGTGTTGCTTCACATCTAACATGCACAAAGTAGCACGCTCATCCTAGCAGTAAGATGTGCAGGCAGGATGTATGTACCAAGCGCTGGGTTGTCGTAGACCCAACCATGCAGAAGGAGCCTTGGGGTCCTCGGTGAAGATGGCACATTCTGCACTTGCTACTTGATCATTGTCTTTGGGAAGGAGATTTTCTTTTGGGGGGGAGGTGGAGGGGAGGGAAGCCTCCATTTTCTGCATACACGTCCTCAGCAGATGGGACTTAGATGAAAAAGAAGAATGCAGCTGCTCTCCTCCTCCTACCAGTCACATCTAATTGGCTTGTTTTGTTCCGTCAGCGACTTACCTTTTCTGCTGCAAGACTTCAGTGAGGTTTTGCTGCCTGTCTTGAAGCAGCCAGCGGAGATACTTCATTTCTCGCTGGTACTGAGCTGCCTTCCCTGCAAAGTCTTCCTCCTGCTCGGTCAGCTTGTGAGTGACGCCTTGCACGATGCTTGCAGCTTTCTTTCGGTACACCTGTAATCAATGAAGAGTGACATGTGGATTTTACTGGCAGGATGAATGCAACGACCCAACATTGTCCATCGCTTTTCCCCAGTTGATGCTTAGCGACGTCTCACCGACCCCCTAAGTCAGGTATGTCAATCTCACAATCTTGCATCCCTCCCCTAAACTCTCCATCGTTCCCCTGTGCTCTCTTTACAGTAAATGTCATTGCTATTAATGCATTCAACGCAATGCAAGGTCGGAAAGCGCCGGCCCTTGACTTAAAGGACCCAATTAATGTAAATGCTGCATTAATTTGGAAGAAGGGTTAATTGCTTTAGGCTCATGTTGATGCTAGGACACACACGATCCATGGCTATGGTTTATTGAGGGCAGTAGAGCTTGCAGTATTTAACAGTTGGTTCACTAGTAGAGTACATGCTACAAGTAGGAAGCAGACGGGATTTAGCCTTGGGATCGAGGTCTGGACATAGCTGTTTAACCATTCAGCTGCGGCAGAGGAAGAGGCAGTGTGATGAATATGGGTATAGGATAACTTAGGTGTATGTATGTGACTATATAGATAGTAAAGCAGAGGCATAACTTGGGCCCCAATGCAAAATCTGTAACAGGCCCCCCCCCCCCCCCCCCATCCATAATGCTTCATTCATAGTACTGGTCTCCTCATATGGGTGCCCTGAGGGTCCAGGTATGACCACATCATCTGCACCCATTATAGCCCCCCCCCCCCCCATTCAGGAGTCTGGTAAAGCTGGGTGAGAACTCAAGTAACTGTAATGGCAGTGAAATTAGTCCCTAAGGTTTCCAAAACAAAGGGATATAACGGCAGAATCAGTGTTGTAAAAATCTGAGCAGACCGGTCTCATAATCCTCTTTTTTTATGGCAAATTGAGGTTTAATGGGTCAACCATAAACATCAAGAAAACGACTCCAGGACCTGCTCACATTTCATAGTCTCCAGTCTGTAATGAAAGCGGCTGTCCAATAAAACTAATAGTGCTGCATTAAAGGCGCGCGTCTCACTTTAGGACCATTCAATTTGGCTCTTCTAGCTTAGCAGGATCGGGGAGGGTGGGGGTGTCACAAAAGGCCGAATTGCTTGTGTGTGACACTCTGATTTAATACAGTGGCAATGACCTCGGCGCTGTCACTTAATGAAATAAAAGTCTCAAAGCGGCTAATGTTTCTATGCGGACGAGCGCCTGGTTATTTTTGGGTACGACCAATAGCCGGCATCACAATGATAACATACGCATTGAACATCCGGTAACCTATTTCAGTCCCAGGATGATAGGACGTAGGAAGGCTGCAGACGGTCACATACCCATGCTTCCGTACTATGTCAGTAAAGCCGATTCCTGGAGGTCTTCCCATCTTATAACACTATGGCATACTGCTAGGCTATGCAATCACTTTGTGATTGTTGGGGATCTGACCCCAGGGACCCAGAGAATAAAGGAGCTGGAGTGCCAACTCTAAAGTTTTCCTGCACATTCGCACCTTGGCTACTCTGCTGTGCAAGGAGTTGCCGCTGGTCCCATCTACTTAAAGGGAATGTTTCACTAATATAAGCACCATGAACTAAGTTATGGTGCGTTCAGGATAGGCCTGACGGAGTCCAGGGTGTAATTTTGATACTTGCCGAGTTCCATTTTCCCACGCTGTCACCCCGGGAAGTCGTCGCTCCGTCTATCACAGTGACACTTTTCATTCCGTCTGTGTGCGTAGACTACCACTGTTTTTTATGATTGTTGATGTCCTAGAAGTCGGACCCCACCAATCATAAAGTGAGGGCACATCTGAGCTATATGCCATCACTCTGCAAGATGGGACTACCCCTTTAACAAACATATTTATAGAAAACCGAAAAAGTTCTGCAACTTTATAGTATACTTCAAACGGATTCTCCAGGACTACATTATTGATGACCTATTCTCAATAGTTGATTAGCGGTGGTTGGTCACTTGGGATCCCCGCGGATCAGCTGATTGAAATGATAGTGGCGCTCAAAGCGCGCCGCTCTCACTTGAGTCCATACCAAGCACAGTGTCGTACATTGTAAGTGGCTGTACCTGGTATTGCAGTTCAATCTCATTCACTTGAATAGGACTGAGCTGCTCTCAGGCCATAAGACCGATGAACGTGATATGACTGGCCTGAGAGGAGGCAGAGTCGCCCACTGGAGCACTTTGGCCTCTTCAATCAGCTGATCGGTGGTGGGAGCAAGCTGCAGACCCTGCCGATTAACTAATGATGACCTATTCCAAAGATGGATCATCAAGTTTAGTCCCAGAAAACCCCTTTAGGTATATCTTACCATTTTTTTAAGATATATGCTTGGTGTCAGTGAACAAAAATATCCTTGTTTATATCCAAAGGCTAAAACCTGTCCTGATCGAGGTCTGAGGCACTGAAATGAGGCCAGCTTTGAAAGCAAACAAGAATTCTTCTATTCACTGACTGCAAGGAAGAAGTGAAAACGGTGATGCAATTAAACATAAAAACATATTGATGGGTCACAAATTCTCATTGCACAACAATCAGCGACAATCTGATTTGTGAATGTGCCTGGATAAACAGAGAGCACAGTGATCACTTGGGGCTCCTTTGTTCTACTGATGGGTGGGTGTCGGACCCCCACTGATCACACACTGATGGCCCATCCTAAAGGCTGGAGTTACAAGGCGACTTATTCCTTATGAAGTAAAGGTATTATTCAACATGGGTTGGAAACCGTGTTTCCAAAAACATGCCCCTAGATGTGGCATAACCATCTTTACTTAGCAGAGGCAATGGTGTGGCTCTGCTCCAGCACTACTTACTGCCAATTGTCAACAGGGCATAGTTTATATGAGGAGCTCCTGTGTGCCCGTCTTTCCAGTCACCGACTACAAGAAGAGATCTGG
Organism: Eleutherodactylus coqui; assembly: GCF_035609145.1. Taxonomy (NCBI): domain Eukaryota; kingdom Metazoa; phylum Chordata; class Amphibia; order Anura; family Eleutherodactylidae; genus Eleutherodactylus; species Eleutherodactylus coqui. The sequence continues at coordinate 14,974,433 of NC_089847.1, forward strand.
CAAATGATGAGGAACTTAAAAGGCGTTGTTTGAATGATACCATTTATAAACATAGATCCAAATCTATGAAAACAATAAAAAGTAGTGGTACTTACCCGATCCAGCGCTGCAGCCCCGCAGTCCTCCGGATCTTTGTTGTGGAATGAAAACCACCTGATCACTGCTACCAATCAGAGGCCACAGTGGTCAGGTGCCATTCTCCTGACATCACGGCTCCCAGCATCTGAGCGGTGATGCCAGGAAACCGTCAGCTAACCATTGAGGCCTCTGATTGGTTGCAGCGGTCAGGTGGTTTCTGTTCCGCAATAAAGACTGGGAGGACTGCGGGGCTGCAGCGCTGGGGGTGAGGACAGGTAAGTACCACTGTTTAAAAAAATGGTATAGCATCTGCACAATCCCTTTAAATGTGCTTTCTGGGACTACAATATTGATGACCTAATAGGTGGGGGTCCGCCACTGAGGATCCCTGCCATTCAGTTGTTCAAAGAGCTGAAGACGGTGGCTTCTTCTCAAGCCAGTGACGTCTCATGTTCATTCATCACGTGGCCTCAGAACAGTCAGACCCATTTAAAATGGGACTGAGCGATCCTAACCAGGTGGAGTCACAATACAATGCATGGCGCTGACTCAGGTATGCAGGTAAGAGGCCGCAGGGCTCATTCGAACACGATTGCCTCTTGCAACAGCAGACCGGTACCCCAGTAATCTCATATCCTGAGGATAGGTCATTAATATTTTAGAACCGGAAGACCTTTTTTTAAACAGAAGTTAAGCAGAAAGTTGGACAGGGACTCAATTTACAGCTGCAAGTTCCACCCGTTTGCCAATTGTATCCATAATTCAAGTGTACTGTAAGACTAATGAATGATAACAGTACATCATAATGGAGCAAAGAGTGCACATATAATACCGTAGAGCCGATCCAGGCGGCTGCTATAGATCTACTGGGGACAGCGGGTCCAATGCAGAGATACTAAACTACATTTTCAAAAAATGTCAAGGATTCAGCAACATAATGGAAATCATGAAAGGCGAGAATAATACAACATTGGCCGTCATCACATTTGTGTTTGTGGCTTCCGTTATAAATGGAGACCACAACGCAGTCACCATTAGCGCTCAATGGACTACTTGGCATATAATGGGGTCTGCCGGTGTCAATCATTTAGATGGGTATGACGTAACAGTAGATGTCCCTGAAAAAAATTATGGAATCTGCAATTAAAGTTTCTAACAAGGTCTTCAACGCGGATGTGAACGAGGTCTGGTGTATAGTTCTCACTGTGTGGTGCAGCCCTTCCTGTGCCTGACTATTACCCCCAGCCAGAAGAAAGGTCTCTGTCTTAAAGGGGCTTTTCAACATTAGGAAAAAAGAGGCTGAAGGTGGGGAGAGCACAAAGTAACCACGTAAGGCATATTGACCGGTCAGATGTCAGCTGGGTCCACCACAGTTATACCGGCTCCAATCTGGAACCAGGCATTTGCCGCAACAGTCATGCGCCATTCATAGCGCACGTGACCGCTCATCCAGTCACAGGCTTCAGTGGCAAGTTTGTCATGAACAGCACATGACCGCTGAAGTCTGTGATTGGCTGAGTGAACAGTCACATGTACAATGAATAGCACGTGACTGATGCAGCAACTTCCTAGTTCTGGTGCGGTGGACATCTGACCGGTGACTGTGTCTTAGTTTATGCTCTACTGCATACATTTTTTCCTATTGTTGGAAGACCCCTTAAAGGCGATGTCCACCTTTGCAACATTTTTTGTGATTATTGTAATACACCTAAAATGTAAAATCAAGCAACTTTGCAAATACTCTTGACTAAAAAGGTCTAGTTTTGTGTCTACAGCTCCTATGTAGACCTAGGTTAGCAGGAAATAAAGAGCAGATAAAGGGGGTATGAAGGAAGGATTACATAGGTGTCAGGTTGTGCTGCTGGGACCTGTAGTTCTATGGGTTTCCAGGAGCACACTGCCACAGGTGTTGCATGATTTAGCTAGCTGGGTGTGGAGTTCTCCAGCCAGCCAATTCCCACCGGTCTGCTGCACATATATATCAGCCCTCTGGCTGGAGGGAGCTGGTTTTCCTCATTCCCTATGGTGTTTGCATTCATGCTTATTGTGCTGCGGGTGCAAACTGCGATGTGTTCTGCGTGTCTGTGCTGGGTACCGGACATGTGGTGTGAACAGTCCTGTTCCGTTTTGTATGCATTCCATGTGTTGGTGTGAACTGCTTGGGTCGTTTACCATCTAGGGCAAGCCAGATCCATAGGTTCCAGCGTAGGGCAGTCCCCATTGAGATGATTGCTTAGCTTGCAGGCAGGATTGATGGCGCAAGCTGTCTTGTGGGAGTAGGGACCTATGAGACAATGAGGACCCTTGTCGGTGGGCTCGTGGGCTTAATATCTTGGCCAAAACATGAAGCAATACCCTGTACGTACGTTAGCAATTAAGTCTGTTTATGCGTGCAGATATGCTAGGGGAGTGTTTGCCAGTCGCTGTTTTATGTCTGTATTTCGTTCGATGTCTGATCCACATGTCTGTTTGTTGTTGAACGCCTGGTTCTTATCCGTTTGTCCTACCTGTAACCTATCCAGTTCCCTTCATCGGTTGGTAGGCGGACACTAGAGCCTTGTTTTGTCTGTCTGTTACGGTGCTTAGCCATCAGTTTTCCAAGACCACATGTCCGTCCTGGCTGCCATAGTACCAAGTGATATCTGGGTCTTGTTAGCAGGAGGATTTTTAAAGGGGCACACCAGTGATTTTTTTTTTTCACTATGAAACTCTTCTCCCTCATTATATATAAGTGAGCTAGTGTTATGTTGGTTAGTTTTTCCTTTCTATATGAAACTCCTGGCCTCTTTCTCTTTAGATGGTCATGTGATCTTAGTTCTGACCAGCTCAGATCTACTTGTGGTTATGTATTCAGTTTCAAGTTAATTATTTTTAGTCTGTGTGACGTTGTTGCATGGAACCTACCACAGAAATTGCCTAGAGGAGGACATTCACTCTTATAAACAGTTACTGACGATGATCACACAGTTCCTGTCACACAGGTATAATAGAGGAGATCACAACTCAGCCTTCTGACTGTATACTCTATATATTCTGTAGCTTATTTAGGTGAATACAGAAGGTAATCGTAATTAAACCGTCCCCCAGAAGGCAGCAATGGTATATAGCCTCTAGCTAATGGTGTTCTGATGCATCATGGGATTGCTATGAAAATAAAAAAAGGTCACCATCAATCTGGTACCTAATAAGTATCAGACAGGGGACCGCACAATATGGAAGAGAGTCTAATACACAGAGGAGACCTCCACAGTGACAGTCAGGTGAAAAGGGCAGGAATGGAAAAGGAGGTATTTGCAGGAGTGGCCCCTTATTCAAAGCGCTTGCCAAAGCTGCTTCGCTTTAGATTTCAAATGCATTGAAGCACTAAAAATATGGTTGCAAAGATGGACATATTCCTTGAAGCGAATTTATAGCGTCATCAAAAGAACTAATGTAACCACAAACCATTTAATATATGCTGGATACGGTCAACAGAACAACCCTCAATCTGGCAGCTGCGATAGATACAACCTCGCTACGGATTGAATTGCTAATTAGAGCCTAACCCCGATGCTTTCTGTGATTTGCAGGACCTGGACTCTCACACATTAGATGAGCTGTTTGTGAGCTGATAGCAACTTTAATTATGCGACACTGATACTATTTAGCGATACCCGGCGCTGCTAATAGCAGTCTGTCAGACGACGCGCTGGTGAAAGTACAAATTACGCTGCTAATTCATTCCCTCTTGAAGAACATTTGTCAGACAGCTAATGCACGCTTTCAGTCTTGCCGGGGTATTAATAATGGATGAATCTTGGTCAAATATTATATTGGTAGAAATTAATATTAATGAGTGCCTTTGGAAAGCAATGCCCTTGACTGCTGGTTAGAAGGTGGGGGAGGAGGCCCCCCCAAGGAGTCAAATAATAGATCCATCATGTCTTGTAATTTTGTGTCTGACACCTCTGTTCGCGCTGACTTTGTGGAGCAGCTAAAAGGAGCGTGTGATAAATAGAAGCAGAAACATATTAAACTATTCCTGAAATACCCGAAAAATACCGCAGATGGGAATGAGGTGTGACTTGCTGCTTCGCCCCTTCATTGTTGTCAATATGGCGTCAGTCTAAAAATTTGAGTTAATAGCCGCGTCGGTTTAGGGGGTGGTAGAGCAACTGTGGCCTCCGTACCCCTAAGGGCTGCCTACCACTGGACCACCAGGAGCAAAGGGATGTAAACTCTCACTTCCCTGGACCACCAGGGACTGTTTCTGCACTGGGTGGCAGTATTCTTTAGACAATGAATGGAAGTTTGTCTATTTGTCTCCTTATGGTAACCCCTATCCATGTCTTGTTAGGGTATGTAGGCATAATAGAAGGGGATGGTATGGGGGGGGGGGGGACTTAAGACCATCATCTATGAGCAAGAACAAAAATCTGCTTTGCACAAGTGTCTCTGGTGGGCTCGAGCTGTCCAGCCATCTGAATAGCCGCCACTTAATACTATATCTCCTCTGCAGCGGCCACAGCCAAGTTCAAATCCGTTTGTGTGAGCCCAGCCTAAAGACTATCATAGTCTTTTCTACGGCCTTGTCAGAACTCATTCCCCTAGAAACCTGTCTGTCCCAGATTCTCTCTGTGAGCGTAGAAGGGGATAACGGAAGCTTGGCAAGAAACAAACCACACTTTCCATTAGTTTCTATTGCAAGATTAGCAAGATTTTTTTTTTGGGGGGGGGGGGAAGAGTAGTTTTCTGATCCGTCAAGGACATAGAAAAATTATCTACAATGAGCTCAAACACGCATTGGCAATACTCAGATTACCTTCATAGATATCAGATGCAACAGAAAAATAGAAGGATCGAGGGGAACGATCATGAAAATGTTCATTCAGATTGCACGGGGGGGGGGGGGGGGGGGGGGGGGTTTGGGCCCTCCGCCGAGTGCTACAGCTAAGTAGGGCTCAGATCGGTCATTGTACTTCCCTGTTTACAAGGGGCATTGTGGCAGAAATGCAGGTAGATCGCTGTGGATTTACATCAGTGCAGCCGCAGACCCAGTATAATGGGCAAATCCTCACACCAATGGGGAATCTGTATCAAGAGGTGAGGTCCTTTTTTTCCCCCCCATGTGGATCACAGATTCCAAATCTCCTTAGGGAGAGCACCAAGAAGGTGAGTGAGGAGACTTATAAGGCCACTTACTCTCCTCTGGGTAATGTGCAAATAAGGGGGATGGAGCAATACCTCTGTAGTGCCACCTATTGGATGGCAGCATTCCTTCAAATCAATGCCTGACCCTTTATACAGGTCTGTAGAGCAACGGTTGGGAATTGAAAACCAAGCTAGTATCCATACACAGACAGCTGTTTCAGATTTTTTTGCCCTTCGTCAGTGTGCAGTAGGATCCTAGCTTGCCTAGTGAAAGGCTTATGACGTTAGTTGGGAGGGCTATTGTCACGCCTAAAGGAGAGCACCAAGAAAGTGAGTGAAGAGACTTATAAGGCCATCCATGCTCCTCTGGGTAATATGCAAATAAGGAAGATGGAACAATACCTTCGCAGCCTTATAAGTCTCCTCACTCAGCTTCTTCGTGCTCTCCTTAAGGAGTGAGGATACCCCTCCCGACCCACATCACCGGCCTCTCACTAGCCAAGTCAGGATCCTACAGCACACTGATGAGGGGCAAACACCCCGAAACAGCTGTCTGATTTGAAAGAAAGCTGCCATCCAATAAGTAGCGCTGCAGAGCTATTGGTCCATCTCCCTTATTTCCATGCCTGTAGTGTCGCTATACCGAGTAACGCTACTATATCAAGCTGTATACTTTTTGCGGAGATTAGGAAGTGTCAATGTTAGCGTGCCGTCGGATCTAATGCCCCCTGCTTGTCGTAGATGGTAAAGGCTGTCATGAATGTTACCATGCAAGATGTAGAACGGCTTCTGAACCCTGCAGCATTAAATCTGTGAGCCAAAAAAACATCTCAGCATGCTAATGAGTCAGTTTCCCTATTTAGATCCACATAAACATCTTGGTGACAACTAATGCAAAATTACATTGCGCCCCGCCTGGCGGTGACAGCGGTTGATCATGGCGATTAGGGAAGCTGTGCTCTTACTTATGTGGTAAATCTAGCCAGCCATGAGGATGCCATAAAGCTTCCCCGCCTTGTGTCTGAGCGCGCTGTGTGTTATTCACACGGCAGGGGCCCAGGACAGCATCGCAGGCAGCGTGTCATTACTGTGACAGTCTTGAGGATTGTAAGTGACAGCCGGCAAGTGCCCTGCTGCCATCATGTCTTCACAAGGACTGTAGCCTTTTGCAGAATAAAGAATCTATTTGCACGTTCCTGGCGGAGACTATTAAAAAAAAAACAATAAATTCGCAAAACTGCTGAAGCGACGATGTGGGGAAGTGGCAGAAATTGGGTAATTTATATGGGGAGCCCATAATTCTGGTGACGATGCTCCTGTCACTGTGTTATAACAGCAGACAAAGACTAAACCTAGAAAATCCTGTTATCAGCAGTCAAGCTGTGACATGCACAAGGTATTGCTCTCTGTTATCAGTCTGCTCAGCCTCAGCGGGAAAGGTTGCAAAGTGCTAACAGACAAGAAGCATGGCACATTGAAGACAGGGGTGCACAATTATTGGCCATGGGGGCCACAATTTCAGACTGAACCAATGTCAAGGACTGCAATAAAACTTAAAGGGATTGTCTGAGACATTTTGGACTTTTCCTATTGATGACCTATCCTCAAGGAGAAGTCATCAATGCTTGGTCGACATAGGTCCATTGATCATCTGATTTCTGAGGCCGTGGTAAGCACAGTCAGTACTGGAAGCAGATAGCGCTGTCCGTATTGCAGCAGCCCAGCTTGGTACTACAGGCATAGCTCGCATTGAATTTGCTGTGCTTGTAGTACCAAACCACACCACTGCAATGTTCCAGCGCTGTGCACACTAAGGGCTCATGTCCACGGGCAAAATGACATTTAAAATCCGCAGCGGATCTCCCGCGCGCGGATCCGCACCCCATAGGGATGCATTGACCACCCGCGGGTACATAAATACCCGCGGATCGTCAATAAAAGTGATTTAAAAAAAAATGGAGCATGAAAAAATCTGGACCATGCTCCATTTTCATGCGGGTCTCCCGCGGGGACGGCTCCCGCGGGCTTCTATTGAAGCCTATGGAAGCCGTCCGGATCCGCGGGAGACCTAAAATAGGAATTTAAAGCATTTACTCACCCGCAGCGGGCCGCGAAGCTCTGCTCTTCCTCACGGCTGCATCTCCCTTGCTTCGGCTCGGCGGATGTGCCCGGCGCATGCGCGCGGCACGTCGACGACGTGCCGGCGATGTGCCGCCGGCGTCAGGAATTCATCCGCCGGCCGAAAATGAAGATCCGGCCGTGAGGAACAGCTGATCTTCGCCGTCCGCTACGGAAAGGTAAATGCTTTTAAATTGCTATTTTCAGCGCCCATGTCCGCGGGGCAGGAGGGACCCGCTGCAGATTCTACATGTAGAATCTGCAGCGGATCTGATTTTCCCCGTGGACATGAGGCCTAACAGTGGGCCTGGGAATCAGGGCTGGGACCCCAGCTTATCAACTACTGATGATCTATCCTGTGGAGACAAAACAAAACAGTACCTGGAACTGTGGATGGGAGGGACAGCAGAGACAACTGCAAGCAATACAACTCTTCTCTGGTTCTGGGACTAAATTTTGTCCAGAAACAGATATGCTCCCTCATGTATTCCTTTCTGATAAGATAAGGCCATTACCAATGACTGAGGCAATTGTTTTCTTGGTGATGCTTACATACCCTGATGCAAATTGCAAGGACAGCAGCAGTAGTCCAATGTGTAAACAGCTGAAACCTAGGGTGCTAAAGAGGTTATCCTAAAAGGAAGCCCCTCGTCCAACTGGGACATGTAAGCCTGAGCTCTGGAGTACCCAGTCTATCTATGTATTTCTTGGATGGCCACGCTATGGAGTAAATTTTTCATTTCAGTGGCTGCTGAGACCCAAAACCATCATTGTTTCCATTCTTCTTTATGGGACGCTAAACAAATTTGGAATTGACCAACTTTTTAAAAAAAATGTCCCATTTTCCCAATCATTTCTATGGTCACATGATCCCGCTGTGAAATCCAAGCGCGTTCTGCTGATGTCACATTCATTGATCCCTACAAGCATTTGTGGCTTGGTATGTGGGTACATCAACAACTATGCCAGTCTCATAGTGCCACCCTGTTCATGCGCATGGACTACACGTGTGCCAATTTTCTTCAGCCTACATAGATGCATACGCCGTATATGAAAATGAAAGGATTGCCCCGAGACTGACGTAGTTGGAGACATACTCATATACTGAGTCGCAAAGGCTCATTAGGATACTTGGATTTCATAGCAGAACCCGGCGACCATAGACCCGACTGAGAAAATTAGAGATTTTAGCAAAAGTTAGTAAATTGCAAATTTTTTCAGTGTAACATAAAGGAATGGCAGTTTTGATTCTCGGACAACCCCCTTTAATACCAACTCCTGAGAGTTGGCTACAATTGTATCTAGCTTAGCCAACCTTCTGCTATCTAAACAGCCCGCTCCCCAGACTGACACATTTTGCCTACACTGATACAAAGCAGCAAACAGGAGAGTTCTGCTGCTGCTGATGTATTTTGCCCACACAGGAAAGCTGGTGATCAGTGATGGCCTGACCTGCAGAAATGAATAGGATCCATAGATGTGCGGGGGCCGGAAGGAAATGCAGCATATTCTACAGATTGCCTCTTTGCTTGCGATGTACGTATGTTATGTCCTTGTAATACACGACTGCTGCAATATAGAACTGCATTATGATCCGGGATGACGCTGATGAGCGATTAAAATGTTGTTCTCCTGATCTGTTCTGTGAGATCAGAAGTAATGGAGCCACCATGTTCTCTGTCTGTCACTTAACTGTTTGCTGGGAGGCGGTTAACCCTTTGCAATCCAATTTTGGATTCAGGATTTCCCAAGGGGCTTTTCCCCCCCGCTATTATACAATGTCGCCATCGGCTGGCTAGAGCCAGTACTGCAGTATATGACAAGCTGGGGAGGGCCCCCCCCCCCCCCCCCCCCCAACAACAGAGCGGCCAGTAATATACAGTAAGAATACTCTGCTGGACGTCTTCTGACATCGGAGCTGTACAGCCTTCAATCAGAATGTTGGAAGACGTCAGACTGTGGATTGGAAAGGGTTAAGAGTTGGATCTTCGTAATTAAATAATGAATTGGCAAAGTAGCAAACTGCTCCGGCAAGAAAACGCCAGCGAGTCGTATCACACAGGTTACCGATCGGTCACAAAGAAGAATTTAGATAAAAGGCGGGCCATCATCCATTTATATGATTAGGAGAACTGCTGATAAGAGATAAGAGAGTGCCCACTATAGACTGCCACCTGTATGGCTTACTGAGGAGGCTTTCGGCTACCGGGAGCAAGGAGATTTTTAATGTCCTGGACTCCACAGCTTATGCACTTGCGATTGCCATTTTGCCGACAGTCACATGTGCAGAAATCGGGGAAAGGTCCAGTCGGGGGACAAATATGGGGACCTTAAGTGGGTTAAGGATCCAATCAGTGGGAGGTAAATTTATTATTTTTTTTTAACCTTTTTCTCAACCTTCATGTGATATAACGGTGATCACGTGACCAGTGACCACATACTGCGCTCCCCGGTTAAATATCCAGGCTCTCAGATACCTTTGGTAGCCAGGAGTAGGGAGATTTTAAAATTCCCGGTCAATCCTCGGCTTCGGTGCATGTGTCCACCATTTTGCAGACGGTCATGCGCAGAAGCCAGGGAAAGGACCATAGATAAAGATCCCATCGGGGGACAAATATGGAGGCCTTAGATAATTTCACCTTCCTTGACAATCTGTAAGGGTAGAATTAACTAACTTTATAAAAAACGTTTTTTTACTTTACATGATTGCAGTTATCCATTGGATAACGCAATCACGTGACCGGGGACGACATATCGCAGGACCTCCCCCCTTCACATGAAATTTCCAGGCTTTTGACTGGCTGGGAGATTTTAAAATTTTCTGGCTCTCCCGGCTTCTGCACATGCATCAGACATCCTGCCGGTGACTAGCATGTACAGAAGCCAGCAGCAGGTCCTTGCAGGATCAGATCGCCATGGGTCATTGTGGAGGCAAGAGGTGAGTAGTTTCATCTCCACTCACAGATCTGATCTTTGATGGAAGATGAAACTAACTTAAAAAAAAAAATGTTTTCCTTACAACTTTTATGCAATCGCTGTTATCCAATGGATAACGATGATTGCATGACTGGGCACTGCATACCGTGGCCCCCCCATGACAGCTCAAGGCTCTTGGCTACCTCTGGTAGCCGATAGCCTGGAGCTGTCACATGCACAGACTCCGGGACTTTATTCTACATGGCTGTCGTGTTTTTACGGCCCTGTAGATTAAAGCCTGGTTACCCAGGACGTGAAAACACGTATGAGTGGTCACTAAGGGGTCAAGGACAAGGTGACCAAACCCCTTTAACAGCTATTTCTCCTGACCCACCATACACATGCTTGCTCGGCTCGGTTCTCAATAGGGTTAGAGGAGTAAGCCACTGGGAGGCTCCTTTGGTGGCGGCTTATCTCCCTTGGAAAAAAAAAAGGATCAGGCATGTTGAAATCCAATATGTCTGATTCTTTTTTACCATGTCGATATCTGGCGAACAAACTTCAGCAGAAAATGTAATACAGATTAGTGGGTAAACCAGCCATGCCGATCTTAGTCTAATGTATGTGGTTACCTTAACAAATTAGACAGGTGGCCAAACTGCTTGGTGAGTGGGCAAATAGCTAGTTTATTACCCCATAATCTTCACTCATTCTATACACATCTAGTAAACAGATAGCCTGAGCGGTCCATAAAGAAGCTGAAAATATATGGATGCCCAAAATGTTGCAAGCTAGTTAAAAGTGGAGTTTCACTTTAAAGCAGCAGTTCGCCCCTTATGTTGGCTGCTGATTCCCTGAAGTCCCTAGTTTTTACATTACAAAAAGTATTCTCAAGTCCTGGAAAAATAAACTGATTTTACTGTTGATTTATTTTCCAGCTTTCCTGCAACGCTAAAAGATGAGTACAGAGGAAACGCTAACAGTGGAAGAGCTGGAATGTAAGATATGTTACCAGAGATTCAACACTCACAGCCGTAAGCCCAAGATCCTAGACTGCCTTCACCGAGTCTGTGCCAGATGTCTTACCAAGATCCTCACTATAGGAGGAGGTGCTCCATGTATCAGCTGCCCTTTTTGTCGCAATGAGACTGAACTTCAGGAAGAGGAGGTTGCAGGCCTCCCGGATGATACCAATATCCTGTCGAAGTTGGCAGAAAAAACAATGTGCAAATCGGACAGCAATGAAGTGGTCTTAACACCCAAAAACCTGGCGTCGTCGAGTCCCTCTCACGGATCTTCCAACTGCCTAGTGATCACGATTATGGAAGTACAAAGGGACTCTACCAGGACTCCAAGTCAAAACACCATCTCAGACTACTATGCAGAACATAGTCTGGACTCGGCCTCCATAAGTTCTCATAGCCAAATAGACCATGACCTATTCTCCAAACTGTGCAACCATGTTCCCCGGATACTTGTCTGGCTCCTTGGCTTTTTTTACTTCGGTTCCTTACCCCTTGGGATCTATCTGCTGGTAATTCAGAAAGTGACTCTTGGGATTGTTTGTGTTAGCCTTGTCCCGTCTAGTTTAACCGTGTGTCTGGTCTATGGCTTCTGCCAGTGCCTGTGCCAAGGAATGTGTGACTGCTCCTCAAGAAGTTGACAAATGTTGCAAGTGACCGTTAAGAAACGCCATCGCCGTAGCAGTAAAGAAGTAGACTTTGGCAATGGATGTACTTGGTTTGGCTCTCACGTTTTGTTACTCAGCAAACACTTCATATATAAGATGTATTATGAGGTCTACTTATACGTGGATGTAAGTGAATCTACAACACAGTAAAAGTCTAACATCTTGTCAAGTGGATATTGTTGGTTTATCTGTATAAATGTATGAGAGGTTCTAAGTAAATGCCTAGGAGGTGGAGTAGATTTGTAAGAACTACTTCAGCAACGGGTATTTATGAATTTCACAACCATTTGGATTCAATAGCTGGTAAGAGATGATGTCACAAGTATGGTGGAAGGACACAACATCAGATACACCCATCAGTTAAAACCCAACTACTTTACCGATCACACACAACTTTTCTCTCTGTGCTGATTTTAGTCAAGGAGAAATTAAACTAATTTAAAGTAAGTCGAAGTTTTCATAATAAGCTGCTGTGTGTGTGAGGAATAACACTATATCTGGCTTTTATCTGACTTGTATCCTGCATTTTTCACCAATTCTACCTTCTGCAGACCCCATCTCTAATTCTCAATCTTCCGTAAGCTGGTGGGTGTACACTGCTACTATGATCTCTCGATACACTGCATGCATAGGCAGGATCTCTTCTTCTCTCTCTGGGCTGGTGGGTTTAGACTGCTGCTATGATCTCTTCATACACTGCACATATAGGAGAGCAGGATCTCTTCTCTATCTCTGGGCTGGTGGGTGTAGACTGTTGCTATGATCTTTCCATACACTGCACACACATGGGAGCGGGATCTCTTCTTCGCTCTGAGCTTGTAAGTGAAGAATGCTCCTAGGTCATCACTATACAATGCACACATAGGAGAGCAGTATCTCTTCTCTCTCTGAGCTGGTGGGTGTAGACTGCTGCTATGATGTCTCCATAAACAGTACATATAGGAGAGCAGTATCTCTCTCTCTCTCTGAGCTGGTGGGTGTAGACTGCGGCTATGATGCCTCCATACACTGCACGCATAGGAGAGCCAGATCTCTTCTTCTCTCTCCGAGCTGGAGGGTGTTTACTGCTGCTATGATCTCTCCATATACTGCACACAAAGAAGCAGGATGTGTTCTCTATCTCTGAGCTGTTGGGTGTAGACTGCTGCTATGATGTCTCTATACACTGCACACATAGAGAAGACATCCTGCTCTCCTTTCTCTGAGCTGGTGGGTGTAGACTGTTCTGTCATCTCTATACAATGCACATGAAGAAAACTGCAGACTTTCTGTAGCACACACAGAGAAACAACATCATGGAGGACATTATATAGCAATGTAGATGTGATTTCAGTAGCTGTGAGGCAGTAGACACTAACTATTAGGAGCTGCATTGTATGTGTGAATCTCTGCTTCTGTCCCACCTCCTCTTCATAGACTTCTATGGGCAGTGTGAGACAACACCCTCCTCCATTTCCTGTTATGTATATGGTTATCTATTAACTAGAAACTGGCATCACATCAGGCAGCAGACCGTTCGTTTCCCCTGTCCTGTGCTAGAAAGAATAACAAGAGCCACCATGTTAATCTTTCTAGCACAGAATGCTGGGAAAAAATGAAACCCTATTAAAACAGAGATTTATTGGTCTCCATCTCAGCAATACAAGTGAATGGTTCAGCCAGAATCTTTTTTTCAGGCATTAAAATGGGAAAGCGGACATAAACCCAGACGTAAAGCATAAAAGTGATGCGAATGACTAATTCCCAGACAAAAACGTAAGAGGCTGCGGCAGGGGCGTAACTAAAGGCTCAGGGGCCCTAATGCAAAACGTGAGCTGGGGCCCCCCCTCTATCTGTATCTGTACCCGTACCCATACCTAAACCATGCTGCACAGAGACATAACTTGAAGCTTCTGGGGCCCAATGCAAAACCTGTAACAGGGCCCCCAACTATAATGCTTTATTCATAGTACTGGGCTCCCTATATGTAGAAGAGAGGCCTTATGGGCCCCCTAAAGCTCCTGGGCCCGGGTGCACCTGCATCACCTGCACCCTCTATAGTTACGCCCCTGGGCTGCGGGTTCACTCCAATCTCAGGCACCTCATTGCCTGGAAAAGGTGCCCATATTGACCCTTCTCCATGAAAAACAGACTTTTATTCTTGGCTATGCTCATTAGTGACTGTGTCTCGTGTAAATGAAAAGAACCTCATTAGTATTTAACCTTTTTTTTTTTTGCTTCACAAGTTTTCTGTGCCTTGGCATTTAGGTCCACAAAGAGTCAGAACAGGCGCTCGTTCTAATATTTAGGTTTGACTCACAAGGCCTTGTGTACATAAGTGTATCCAGACCTAGTAAAGGGGGTGCTCTAATCATAATCCTTTCCCCATGCGTTAAAAGAGCCTCTGCAAATTGCGGCTCCGGCTCTAGAGAACCGCTGACGACTGTGCATTATATATTTATCTGTGTCATTTAATGTGCCCTACTTGCCTTATTCCCCCGGCAATAACAGCAAATCAAAAATGACAACTCCTCGAAGCTTCAAATGAAAGCGATAAATGTGAGCGGAGTTTAAAAGAGTTTTCGCATTTTAGAAAGCGATGGCGCGTCGCTGTGGTATGCCATAACTTTATAACTGTGGGAGACGATCTCTGCCGATAGTGAGAATAAAGTGCATAAAGGAGGTATTACATGGGACGGCTGTTGGGCGCATAACTGTCTGACAGAAGTCCCACCGACTATCACTCCTGCGGTTTACACAGGAGCGGCAGTCATTCAGAGCGGTGCAGGAGATCTCTTCTGGACGCCCGCCCTCCTTTACTGCAAACAGGCAGTTCATGGATGAACAACTGCCTGTTTATATGGGCTGATAGTCGCTTGGTTTTTAGGTGAGCTTCACACGGGACATATTTGTTGCCGAAAGCTGTCTGCAAAGAGGCAGCAAATCCGGAGGGGCCGAACCCGCACCTAAATAATGTGCATTTTGCCACGGATTTCTGCAAGTTTCAATATCAAAGATTGAAATCTGCTGTAAAAATCCACAATATAAATTGACATACTTCTAGCTCAGCAGAGGGCGGGGGGTTCCAGCACTGTTTTGCCTTCATTCTCACAATCACTGGGGGTCCTGCTTACATGGAACGACAACTAACAGACATGTTGATTGACACAAACACAAATTTTCCTACTTGCCCAAATCTACTCATCCCAAATTATCCAAAATTTGGTGCAGGAATTTAAGGGAATTTTTTTCTCAATGTTTTTGATTTTAATCACCCTGCAAAAAAAAAAAAAAAAGGAATATAACCCCATGTGGCTGCCAGTAATAAGACCCCCCTGTTTCGTGTATATCCATATTCACGGTCAATTAAAAGTATATATATGAGCGTATTACAGCTCACAGAAAGTGATTATATGTGAACAGGACATCGCCATAGCAACAGATCCACAGGTCACATCCGTGTCCCAGACGCTGTCTAGTAATTTATGTCAGTGGAGCACTTCATTGTTTGGCATGAATAATAACGAACACATGAACAGCACCATTAAACGGGACCCGCGACATCAAGAGCGGAGACGTAACATTCCCTCGTCCACTTCCCTGTACACCCCCCCCCCCACCCCGATTCTGCTCTCATTACTGTATGTTAATGATTGGCCAAGTCCGGCAAGTACAAGACGTACAACACGGCTACTTAAAGAGGCCCCTAAGATCTCCTGATGGGTCTGCTTCACCAAATACTTGCATTCACTAGGAGTATATTTTGTTTCGTATATCGTTCCTCTGTTATTCCTCCTGGAAATGTATGAATAAATTGCCAACTGGGTGTTACCATTTCCTTAAGGAGCGTGAGGAAGAACTGAATGAGGAGTGTCAGTGTCTAAGGACATACATCATTGGATGGTAGCATATGGTGGTTAATGTATTCATATATCTCCAGGACTGATAGCAGAGGGACATCACAACAATTCTAAGGAAAGACACTCCAGAACGCCTTTCCCTAGAACTTATTAGGGTATTGTGAGTTGAAGGGGTTATCCAGGTATCTGTGCAGTCAGCGGAAACCTGGAACAGGATGGGAAAATGTATGTGTAGACTGGGGAAGGAAGGGGATGGGGGTCAGCGCCTAGCGGTACACTGTTCTGTACAGTGTGGTGTTAGGCTCCGCCCCTCCAGTCTTTACATGCAGTCTCCTTTCCACAGACTGCATGGACAGCATGCATTTTGTGGCATTCCTGTATAACCCTTTTATAATCCCCTCCCCGAACAGTTTTGGAGGAGCCCAGTTCCTTCTGCAAGAAAGGGACATTATGGTTATGGAGGAGCCCAGTTCCTTCTGCAAGAAAGGGACATTATAGTTATGGAGGAGCCCAGTTCCTTCTGCAAGAAAGGGACATTATAGTTTTGGAGGAGCCCAGTTCCTTCTGCAAGAAAGGGACATTATAGTTTTGGAGGAGCCCAGTTCCTTCGTCAAGAAAGGGACATTATAGTTTTGGAGGAGCCCAGTTCCTTCGTCAAGAAAGGGACATTATAGTTTTGGAGGAGCCCAGTTCCTTCGTCAAGAAAGGGACATTATAGTTTTGGAGGAGCCCAGTTCCTTCGGCAAGAAAGGGACATTATAGTTTTGGACAAACAGAGGTTGTTCTATTTTAAACGACTGTAGCTTTGGTTCTATCAGTGCTACCAAACTGCTTTTGGTGTCATTTTAAAGCAAAAGGAGGAGGAGGGGAGGGGGGGGGGGGGGACAAACTGAACTAGATGGACATTGTCTTCATTCAGCCTAACATACTATGTTACTATGTATAAGTTTTTGTTCATGTTATCACCCCAAATCAATCAGAAAGCATATTTGCTCTCTGATTGTCGTAAGGGGTTTCTTCCCCCCAAAAGGAAATGAGGCCTTGCTCATCTAATCATTTCCCTACACCATTTAGCCCTGCAGTCATCGCTGACCCTGGCGTCTAGACATTTTTACAGAAAAACAATAGCTTTAAATAGTGAAAAGATAAAAGAACCCTACAAATAATTGGTATCACCACATACATGACAACCTGTACTATAAAACATTACATTATTTACCAAATATGGTATTCCATTGAAAAAAAAAAAGTTAAATGTCAAAATAGCCAGTTTCTTTTCATCTCACTTCAGCAAAATGGGAATGAAAGAATCAAAAAGTCATATATACGTCAAACGGTACTAATAGAAACTGAAGCTGACTCACAAAACACAAGACTACATACAACCCTGTGAATGGGAAATGCTCTGATCTTGGAATGTAGCGCCACACAAAAAGTATTTTTGTAAAAAATATTATATATATCGTATTAATAGTAGTATAACATAATGAAACATCTATAAATTTAGTGTCTTCCTAGTTGTAATGACCCATAGAATAAAGGTAACATAATATTTCCACCACATTGTGAAGTCTGTAAAAATAAATCCCAAAAGACGAATGGTAAAATCGCCTTTTTTCCATTACCCAGCAGCAAAAAAATAAATATAATAAATTAAAGGTTATTCAGTATATTATAAGTACTTGAAATTGGTTCCTATAGAAACTCTTTCTGCAAAATACAAGGTCTGCAATTAATGAAAAAATAAAAGTTATGACCTCTGGAACACAAAAGTTTATACGATTTACTGGTTCTTACAGCTAAAATTAGTTATGTTGTTAAGGGGTTAAAAATGCACTTAAGGCCTTATATCCACAGGCGTTTTTTTCATGCGTATGATGCACAGCGGCGTGATACGCGGTGAATGGAATAATTGAACTTCCATTGATCCATGCACATGAGCATGTAAATACGCGTGAGAGACAGATCTCTGTATGCACCATTTCTCGGCATACCATGCAGCGTAAACCCTATGTTTTGGATGGGCGGTGTATGCAATGCTGTCCATACGCAAAACATTGCGAATGGGCGGCGATTAATATGCAACCCCGCTATGAAACAGTGGGGGATTGAAAAAAAAAAAAAAGAGTCACACTGCGCATGGCCGCGTGCGTGAGATACACAGGCATACGCAGTACACTCTCTGCACATACGCAGTCTCTGCCAGCATCACAAACACTGGTAAAGCACTGTGGGGACACCTGCAGCGTTTTACCGCTATGCCTCTCGACATGAGGCCTAAGGCAACTAAATTTACGAATACATTTACATATGACATTCTAAATTACAGTAAAAATTCTACAGTAAAAAAAGTGACTTATTTTGGGAGGGTTTTTCCAAATTTAACATGACTGTTATGGGGTTAATAGAGAGGGATCTTCTGTTCAGAATTCTCATGTCTTGGCCAGAGAGGTTACAAAAAACATCTCTCCCTCTAGCGGATCTGCCCTGTCCTGGATCATACAAAAAAACTCATTGGTAGGAATAAACACTGCATGCAATACCTCATTATCCCTGTGGGTGTGCTGCAGGCAAATTGAGCATGTACTGCCAGGTTTGCCCAGAGTTTACAGCTGATGGCTAGGTGTCCCAACAGGGAGACACTTCATGATCAGCTTATTGTTAACAGATCTTTCTAAAAAGCAGGGACTGTGCAAAGTGGAAACCCCTTTTCGGGAAGAGTTCCAGCTTTTTCACTAGTGCAGGATTTTGACATTAATAATTAAGGGTGCTGACCATCTCAGTGCTGTAAGCAAGAGGCCCGGGCACTTTACAGAGTAGTGCAGCCCCTCGGTTTTGCAAATCAAGGTTTGTGTTATTTAGCTGGAATTGCCCTTTAAAGAGAGAGTAGTTCACGACTGACAGACTTTCTAAGTGGAAGACTTCTTGATGTGCCGCCAGCTTCCACCACTGGTGGTGTGCCAATCTAGAGATAGCATTCACATGTAAAAACGATACTTGTAGTGAAGAGGTGGATGTCAATATCAAGAAAGTCTGACTGTCTGGATAGACCGCTGATCTTGTGCAGTCAGGGACGAGGATCCTGGTATAAAGTACTTGCAGAGAATTTAACCCTTACAACCCGAGCATACCGTTTAGGGCTCATTCAGAAGGAACATTTTTCACAAGCCTTTTGCTGTCCTTATTTGCACTATACAGACACGCTTATACATTTACACGGACTGTAGGGCAAAAGAGAATTGCAGCACATCTTATTCTAGTCCAACTTCTCGGGCAACAGACACCCATTCAAGTCAATGGGTGCACAACCCCCCCCCCCCCCCCCCAAAATAAAATAAATTAAAAACAGCGGTGCACATGGAGGACATCTGTGTACACTCAGTTTTCACTGATCTTTACAGAGCATTTCTAGAAAAATGGTCTCTCTTTTTTTTATTACATGTGAGAAAAAAAACAAACAAATAGCAAACAACAGCTGACAAACAGATCAGGAACAAAATAAACGGACACGTGCAATGCATGCAGATGGCACGGACATACGCGTGTTTAAATCACTCTGGACATAAGTAAGGCCTCGGCCCGGAGGGTACGTTCACAAGGCAGATTTTGCCATAAAATTTGATGCAGAATCCCTGACGAATCTGCGTTAAATCAGCGTCCCATTAATATTAGTAGGACTCTGAATCGTGGATTTTTACCCGCATGTAGATTTGAATTCTGCGCTCGACAAAGAAAAATAAGTGATACGCCAATTTTTGATAAGGATTCTGCAGCGTTTCTGTCTCAGGAATTTCACAAGTGGATCTGCCCATTGAAGACGGCTGAATGCTCATATGGATCCGTGGCCAATTACTGGCACAGTTGCTGCAGAAATCCACATCAGGTTTTTAGAGGCAGAATCTACACAGAAAAATCTGCATTGGATTCTTCTGTGTGAACATACCCTAATACCCCATTTAGACATGAATATCGCTCAAAATTTGCTCAAAGCCGTCTTTTGAGCGATAATCGTTGTGTCTAAACGCGCGGCCATTGTGAACTTTTCGTGCACTATTCGCTCATCGTTAACTTTCAGCTAGCTGAAAGACAACGATGAGCCTTATCAGGAAAGCGCTGAGTTTTCAGTGGGATACCGCTTATATTATTGGTTCAGCTAGTATGCCGCTCAGAGAACACAGCAGGAGTATGAAGACAGCGCTCCAGCTGTCTTCTGCATACCCCGCTCGGAGCGCTCAGCTGGATATCAGCTGGGCGCTCCGAGACCACAGCAATTCTTGGAGCGGGTAAATGCACATAACGATTATCGCTCAAAAGATTGCCTTTGAGCGAATGTTGAGCGATAATCCTTTCTGTCTGTCTGGGCCATAAGGCTGCTTTCATGTGGACGAGAAAATCGTGTAAGATTTGCACGTTGCGAGACGCACAAATCTCGCATAAATATGAACCTCACTCTTTTGCATAGGGTCATATATATGAGTGATTTTTTCCCCCCACTTCGCATGACCTATCTTCGGGCATGCGAGTGTGATGTTTCCCATTGAAAACAATGGGAAACACTTGCCGATCTGCTGGAATCGCATCGGAGGGTCGCTACTTCCCAGAAGTGATGCAGGATCTTTTTGACATAAAAAGTATCACATCTGTGTGAAAATCTTACATTGGCGAGTGCGATATCCGGTAGAGTTTCACGGCCTGATATCGGCGCTCGCCTGTGTGCAATTAGCCTAAGCTCATCTTTACACGGTGGATTTTTGCAGTGGAATCCGCACTGATTCCATGTCAAATCTGCATCCCATAAATTTAAATCGGAGTATGGACCATGGATTTTTTTCCCATTCATGGATTTTGAAAACTCAAGTCATGATGCCGATTCTGTGCCAAATCTGTGTCAGGAATTCACACACATATTTGCCCAATGAAAAAAGGCAAAACCCATGTGTTGATCTGCAGCCAATTATTTGCATAGCTACTGATATCTGCGGCGGTTTTTAGGGTTGGAATCTACGCGGAAAAAGCTGCATCGGCTTCTGCCATGTGAGCATACCCCAAGAGCGCTGCTACAGAAGTAGTGTCAGGCTCTGTTGGGTTCCCCAGGTAAGTGATGGAAATTCGTAAGCAGAGGTCCGTCCTTCCTACGTGCAGCTACTGCCAGGAGAATCTCACCCACGGCTTGAACGGATACTGCAGCCCCAATTAGAGTCCTCCGCGAGGTGACTCACTCCACATTTTGGGATTCCGAGGCAGTCAGTAAACTGTGTGGGTGCCGCCGCAAGATAAAATAAGGCTGTGTGACGCTATATGCCTATTTGCAGTGTTATCAGCTAATGTGACTATTGACTTATTATCCGTGGAGAAGGATGCGGCAGAACAGACTGTCTCTAGAGGCCAGGAATACCAGCATTACGAGCGGGCGGATTAAACAGACAACCCTCACTGCAGATACACGGAACTAAAGCAATAACCTGCTATGTGGAGAGAACTCACAATGCCGTACTGCACAATACTTCATCCATACAAAAGGAGGCATTATCCTCTAGTTAACTGGGTATTATGAAGAGAAATGGGAGACAGGATTGTGTTTAAAGGGGTATTCCCATGCTCGAAAAGCCGGGAAGGGTTAAGTTTCTCCTTAAGGAGAGCACCTAGAAGGTGAGTGAGGAGACTCATCCTTAGAAAACTAAATCCCAGCCGCATAACGGCATGCTGGTGGTTTAGTGGACCCAAAAGTTTTGACAACTTTTTCTGGAGAAAGAGCTTCTTACTTTCTACAAAAACAGCACCACCTTTGCCCTTGGGCAGTGTCTGGTATTGCAGCTCAGCACCGCTTATACAACCCCATTCATCTTAATGGCCGTAGTGAAACCCTTCATTCCTTCTGCAAAGAAATAAGGAATTGTTTGCAGCTTGCACTTAGAGCTACAAGCAGATTAGAGTAACCTTAGTAATGTGACTCTCCATAATGAACTTATCAAGGTGCTTTTGTACTCCCTAGGGTAGCACGAAGAAGGCAATAAGGGTCAGGTATAGGCGCAGTAGGGATTGACTGCATAGCAGCTGACGCTCACTTCAGGATCACCTTCTTTCGGATAGGCCACAAGAAGAGGACAGAGCCCTCGGAACACAACTCAGGGGTACATCACATTGCATCAGTGTAAGTCCAAGGGAAGGATTTATTAACGGAACTCGCACACAAGCTTGTGAACGCACGGTGCCAATAAGTTAAAGCTGGAG
This sequence comes from Eleutherodactylus coqui, assembly GCF_035609145.1. Lineage (NCBI taxonomy): Eukaryota > Metazoa > Chordata > Amphibia > Anura > Eleutherodactylidae > Eleutherodactylus > Eleutherodactylus coqui. Next base: position 14,996,435 of record NC_089847.1, read on the forward strand.
GTGCAGGGTCTGTCGGTGCCACTCAGCGGATTTATTAAGAATGCGGTCCTTAGGAATTCTTGGCAGGATTCCCCAATTAGAAGACGGCTATCTTGTCATCGGTAAAATGAAACCGGTAGCCAGAAACCACAGGAGCCACTTTAGCCTTCCGTCTTGTCATGGCCCAGGTATGTCTGCACAGGTTAACCTTGCAACAGTCTAACTTCATTTTTAGGCTCCTCCTACCGCCACGGCAGACCCTGCGCGCCCTCGCTTTACGGCAAGCTTGGGGCACAATATCTTAAACTTAAAGGAACAGTTGCATCAATAAGCATACACATAATAAAAGAGTGGGGGATACATTGCTTCATGTACCCCCTTTAAAAGCACAAGGTCTAGTAGACTCCCTCTACAGTGCGCCTTTAAACACAACGGCATGGTCTAAACTAATCAACTCCTTTAAATTCACTACTGTAGCGATTATTTGCTTGTTTTCTTCCTTAGACAATATAACGATATAAACCACTTACCTTCACTGTCTCTTCTAACCGCCCCAAGCGCACGCTGCCTTCCATCATCATCGACAGCGCCCCCTGTTTTTCGGTCTCCAAACCTTTAGTCTAAACAGAATATTCAGAAAAATTAAAATGTGGGATAAGAGTTTGTTACAGACAAGAGGTAAATACTTAGCAAATTGTGAAGAATGATCTAGTTAACCACAAGCACGAAGTTTCATTTAACTATTCTTTGCAAACTAATATGAAAAGAAAAGGTGCCCAAAAACATGCAAGATGCCAGGCTCGCCAACTGTGCTGGGATTTCCTGACTATAACATGTATGGGGATGCTGTAACTCTCCCCAGAGGGCAGATGGGGCATGTTGGATTACTGCTGGAGACAGAAGAGTCTGGCAGCAGCTTATTTCTCCTTACCCATTGAAAACAAGTGTCCGGGGGAGTCAGGATGAATAGTTGGTCCCACCGAAGTATGGACATCTGTCCTGGAGTTGTTGAAGTTCTGACGAATTAATGGTACTGCACAGCAAATCAAAAGTTCTAACCATTCTATATCTACTGTCCGAGACAACATCAAGGGATGGAAACACTTAATTTCTGGTATTCAAGGGGGATATACATGGAAAGGGTCTGCATACTGGTTCAGGCTCTGTTCCCATCACATCTAGAGGTTACAGTGAAGGTAAACATCACAAAGATTTCCCAACTTATAACTCAGATGGAAGGACGTGACACATCCCTGTGTATCAGCATACAGTCGGATACGCCACGATCAATTCTGGTCAGTAAAATACGGACCGATTGTTATCTAAGTGCATGCCCACGTGTCGTTTTTATGTGATGAGCGGATCTGTTTTCCTACTTCCGTGTGTCTTCTGTATTTCACACACACACAAAAATAATAATAAAAAAGGATGGAGGCCCAATTAGGTTTCTTAGATTAACAGGCCGTGAAAATTTGAGTGTTTTTTTGTTTTCCCATCCATTGACTTGAATAGGCGACTGTCATCTACGAAGTCAGAATAGAACTGGACACACTATAATAATTTATTTGATCATCGGTCCATGTAAATAAAACTCAAGTCTGAATAGCCCTAATGACTGTAATGGGACTGTGTGTAGTCAATTGCACTCATGGATGAGAATCTCAACCCATCTGATTAAGAACTAATAGGCCCCCGTTGTATAAAAAAACAAAAAAAGTACAATGTGCAATATGTACACATAGATTTTTTTTTAGTCCATACCCTTGTATGGACATATCGGCCTAACAGAGGCCAGAAGAGATGGTGCCTATGGATACGTTTGGTGTATTCGCCAGGAGCTTTTCCAAGTATACACAAACATAGGGTCCAACTGTAATGTGACCAGAGCTAAATCCCAGTCTTTACAGCTATTGTCAAGCATAAAGTCCCAGCATGCCCTGACAGACGCAGGCTCCTGCTCTCGTGGACCCGGCAGGATCAGCATATAATAGTACATTTCTAGATGCAACTTTCACGAATGAGAAACCAGGCTCACGGTGATCAGTGTGAAATTCCCTTAATGCCCCTTTTTAAGGGCTTTGGACACCTTTGTTTGGAAAGTTTTATTTTAAATGAATCAAAGTATTTTTGTACATAAGACATTTCTCCAATTGGTTTCCATTAAAAACTTTCATTGGCCCTCCTCACAGTGCTCGCAGTATCTCCTAACATACTGTACGCTGAACGACCAAGAGTCTTCAAAAATCCATCAATCATGCAGACTGACGGAATGCTCTTCAGTTCTGAATGACAGGAGGGGTAATGGAGGAGATGTGATACTAGCAGTTTATTGCAGGGGAAGGAGGAGATGAATCATTACCTGGGAGGATTAGTTCAGAGTCTGCCATGTAAATCGCACTGTCAACTGTCTCTGCCCATGAGGGAAGTCTTAGAAAGAAAAATGGGGTGAAGCTAACCCGCAACGCAGGTGAACGGAGTTTTTGTCGGTTTTGTAATGCATGGAGGTGCAGCCCAAACAGATTACCACTCTGCAGATGGAAACGTATTAAATAGTGAATGAAAATAACTGTCTTAAAGCTGTATAAAGTACAACCGAATGCAAGCCGGGAGGTTAATCAATGCTAACATGCAGTTATGAAGGATGAATCCCACTTCGTCTGACTGCGCGCTGCATTAATTAACCTCCCGGCTTGCGTTCCTTGTCTTCTGGATGGTTGCAAGTTTTCCCAGTCTGCCAGTGTGATGCCTTCTTCATACGGTATATAGAGCAGAGCAAATTGACATGGGAAGCTCTGCGCACTTCTCTGAGGGCAATCTTTGATCTACTGCTCCTCCTAAGGCGGTAACATGAAGTGTTATCTCCTCCTTCTCCTGCAATAAACTAACAGTTTTACATCTCCTCCATCCTTACTGAAGGATTGAAGAACAGTCCATCTGTATGACCAATGGTTTTCAGAAGACTCTTAGTCCTCCTGATTACAGTTAGGGTGCATGTCCACGGGTGTGATTTCGCCGGCGGTTTACCGCTTTGCTATGGAAAGCTCCGGCACCTGTCCACAAGCGGAGAATCATTGCCATTCTCCGTGGCCAGCCTATCTATCAGATAAGGCTGACCGGCTGAGAATCGGCGGCGGAGATCTGCCGCGGGACTTCGCATCGCCCGTGGACAGGGGGCTTTAGAACGTACTGCAGGCTCAGAGAGGAAACTGTTGAAAATTTTTAAAGAAAAACAAACAAAGAAAATATTTTATATTCCAAAATACATGAATTTATTAAAAATATTTAGAAATAAAAGGCGTCGAAGAGAAGAAGTCACTTTCATGTTCCATAAATGCCACCGTTTGACTTGAAAGTCAGACACAGAGTAAAAGTTTAATTTACTAATATTTTAGCGGAGAACGTTCTTGTCTAGAATCCGGTAACTTTGTTGTGATTTTGGGAAGGGCAAGTCTCTGTGCAGTTTCACAAAGTATATGGAAATTGGGGAAAGGGGTGAGGGGGCAAGATGGGCACCTTCTTTTCAGATGGGTCCCAAAATTTCCTCGATTAAATTGCCACGATTACTCATCCTCATCCTCTTTATTTGTATAGCGCCAACTTTTTCCGCAGCGCTATTACTATATGTATACATGGAGCCGGCACTTTAAAGAAGGTTCTTTCAGATTAAACATTTCAGAGGCTTATAGTAACATTTCATTAAAAAAAATGGGGCTGCCAGGCCTGACAGATATTAGTGAGCACTTTGTTAATATCCTTCTATAATCCTGATAGAAGTAACTTTCCAAAAATGCTGATTTCATCTCATCACCACGAATGCCAACCTGGACAGGAGAGAGAATTATGAATGCTGACAGCCGGCCTGAGTTGACTTGCCAACTTGTAAGAGTGCCACATCATAAACGCTCTACTCAAGAGGACCGGGGAGCAGAAGAAAACAGATACTTCTTTATATTAATGACACAGCAGATACAGCATCGTTAAAGGGATTATTTTGCCAGAAAAAACCTCTCTCAGAATATGGCCCTCAAGGCGATGGGTCCCGCTCTATGACAGCCCGGAATCTCCCCTGAAACGTAGCATTACATGGAGGGCATTCAGATGAATACCCGGTCCATGTAATGCATTGATGGCTTGGGCTCGTCAAGGAGAGGGGGGCACATTGTACACAGCGTCCCTCCTTTCCGGGTCATTGAGGGGTCCTGAGCTCACCCTGGGATCCTAACAAATATAATTTATACGATCATATATAATACAGAATCCAGCACCCATCACATCCCTTTAGTACCAGTATAAACTATAACTAAAGTCAATCACCTAAGGACACGTGAAGTAATCTTCAAAGAAGAGAGGCAGCATAATTTGGTGCAAAAAGTATAAAAGTCCTTTTATTCCTCCATAAATAGTGGGACATTTTGACCTATGCAGTCTTTGTCAAGCTTCTGGATTCTTAGTGGATTTCTTTGGCATATGCAAACACGGCCTCAGCTAATTCTTGCTTTGACCGATTGTTTGCTGCTAACTACATTCTTTTTATCAATATAAGGACGTCCGTACACACTGTAGTGATCCGCTGTAACCACATGCGGATCACTGCTAATTGCTAGGCTACAACTTGCTATTGTTTTAATTGTCAAGTCCAGGTGCTTCCCAGCAATTAGCAGCGATCCGCATGTGCTTAGAGCAGAGCACCGCAGTGTGTAGAGGTACCCGAATCTGATCCAGCTATCCAATCCAAGGCGCCGATCTAAGGCATCGCACCGAACCATCCGTCCGATCCAAACGCACCGAACCATCCGTCCGATCCAAACGCACCGAACCATCCGTCCGATCCTAACGCACCGAACTATCCGTCCGATCCTAACGCACCGAACCATCCGTCCGATCCTAACGCACCGAACCATCCGTCCGATCCTAACGCACCGAACCATCCGTCCGATCCTAACGCACCGAACCATCCGTCCGATCCAAACGCACCGAACCATCCGTCCGATCCAAACGCACCGAACCATCCGTCCGATCCAAACGCACCGAACCATCCGTCCGATCCAAACGCACCGAACCATCCGTCCGATCCAAACGCACCGAACCATCCGTCCGATCCAAACGCACCGAACCATCCGCCCGATCCTAACGCACCGAACCATCCGCCCGATCCTAACGCACCGAACCATCCGCCCGATCCTAACGCACCGAACCATCCGCCCGATCCTAACGCACCGAACCATCCGTCCGATCCTAACGCACCGAACCATCCGTCCGATCCTAACGCACCGAACCATCCGTCCGATCCTAACGCACCGAACCATCCGTCCGATCCTAACGCACCGAACCATCCGTCCGATCCTAACGCACCGAACCATCCGTCCGATCCTAACGCACCGAACCATCCGTCCGATCCTAACGCACCGAACCATCCGTCCGATCCTAACGCACCGAACCATCCGCCCGATCCTAACGCACCGAACCATCCGCCCGATCCTAACGCACCGAACCATCCGTCCGATCCTAACGCACCGAACCATCGACGATGTCTCCCACATAATAGCAGTGCTAAAAGCTCATCGATTTCTATTGGCCCAGTCACTCCCGCAGTTTTTAATATGCATGTGAATAAAAAAAAGCAGCATGTCCTATTTTGGCTCATAATACGCACCAATATAGTCTACGGGGATTTTATATACGCAGCAAATACACATGTACACGCATATTTACTGTATATTTTACACGCATAAAAAATACACGCTTAATAAGCGGGACACATACGCTCGTGTGAGCCCTTAGAAACTCAATTGAGAATCCAGATGGTCCGCACAATAACATGGGGGTCACGTATGTATTTATCATCTCGGCATCTGATGCCTGCATTTGTGAGGCTTTCATGTTGGTAAGATTTCCACAGGGAGAATGTTTTAGCTTCTAGGTAACCTTAAAATAGATATGAAGGCAGAGACATCAGAACGCATCAAGTTCTCCGCGCACAATGTCACTAGGATTGCTGAGGCTCAGGGCAGGGAGTTGCTGCCTGCCATCTGTAATGCCACAATCTATTAGACGTGTTCACTTCTCCAATTTACCAAGGACACAGCCCGTACCGTCCCTCTGCCGGATCCACAAATACACTGAACCAAAGTGAATATGATCTAAAATACTGCCTGAAAACTCCTAGATAGGGAGCATGCCGCTTGTCCATAATGCTAATCGTTATCTACTGGTACATACTGCAGATGCTGCAAGAGTTCTCATACCCGACCGCAACACTCCCTCATGTGGCTAAAAGGGTGCCTGGTTTATAGAACCTATTTTCAATGACACCATTAGAAAATTCTGGGTAGAACCATGGCTGTACAACGATTTTGGACACATTGAGACACTGACAATCACAGAAAATGGCCATATACTTACTGACTAAGGAGGGGAAGATTGCCGCATCCTCTCACCATGCAGGTAGCAGACTACCAAAATGAGGGAGCTAATTACACCTGTGAGGGACACCGATGAGGCAGTCACTCACACAGCCTCCTTATATAGAGGGGGGTAGCTGCTTGGTGTATACTCCCACACAGTGGATACAAAGTGGCAGACCATTCTGCTACATGTGGTGATTATTATCATCACTTTGCATTTCTCTATATAAACTATTCAAATAATAAAACGCCTCAGAAGAGCTTCAAAACATCACTTGTGGGTTTCTCATTGTTTTTCTTCGATGCATTGAATAATAATTAAGCATATTTGATTGATAAGGCTATGATACCCGTTGAGTATCACCTAAATTGAACGTATACTCTAACAATTTGTATGCAGCTTAATGCTGTGATACTAAGGTCATCATGTAGCCTTAGTAACCCTCAAAGTGGCTGCAAAGAGTGTATTCCACTCATCCATGGGTTACATGGAAAGCCCATTGATTTAAATGGACTGTGTAATGCTTCCTTAGTCCTGTGGTGGTGCAGCAGGGGAACTAGACATTTATTGTCAGGTTTCTCCTTCACACTTGCGATCACAATAGCGCGTGAGAAAATCGAGGCAAAATAGAGTCCGTTACCGCGATTTTTTGAGTGTAAACAATGCTTTTTCTTGTAAAAACATCGCTGCCCATTGCCGTTTTCTCGCAAGAAAGTCAATAGAACTTTCTAATGTTAAAAACACATTGCATCGCACGAAAATCACAAGTTTGTGCTTTATGATGCGATAAAAAGGAGGCTCCATAGGGAAACATGGGAGATAAACAAAAGCACAACTGTTAGGTTGTGCTGCTAGAGTTTGTTGTTCTACTGGGTTTCAGAAGCACACCTGTACAAATGAGGGTTAATTGAGCTGGCTGGGTGTGGTTGTTCTGGTCAACCAATCCCCTGGGTCTGGGTGTAGATATATACACTAGCCCCTCTGTAAGAGGAAGCTGTATTTCCTCAGTCTTGTCTGCTGTGTTTGTGTCATGTCAGCTTGCTGGGTATTTGGTGTCCTGTGCTGCCTGTTTAGGGTCTTGCTAGAATAGGGACTGCAAGACACAAGGAGCCTTGTAGCGGCCTTGCAGCTTTAGTTCACTGGCGAATGTACAAACGAATCCCTCGCTTTTATATTCAGCATTACCACCTGCTTTAGCGTGTGAGGTTGTGTGGTAAATGTGTTTGTGCATTTGGTTTGTCCGTACTTGTCCTGGTTCTGTGTACCACCTATGCTGGGAGACCCAGGGCCGAGGTTTCAGCGTGGGGCCACCTTTATTGAGGCAATTGCTCTGCTTGTTAGGTAGGGTCTCGCCATCTTCCCTTCAGCACAGGGTCAGCTTCCCCTTCTGAGTTTCGTATGCCAGTTCGGTCGTTTTCCCCAGTCTGTCAGTTGTCTCAAATCCCTGACCTTTGGTCACGCTCGTGTGGGACTGGTGCTTATTTGCCCACACGAACATAACAAAAACAAAGAAAGATAGGACATGCTGCGATTCTTTTTCACTCCACATGGCATGAGTGAAAACATCGCAAATGGGAATGAAATTATTGAAAATCATTGAGTGAAAACGCAGAGTTATGAAACTACTCTCGCATCACGCGAAAATTGCACAATTTTATCAAAATTGTGAAGGCACCCTGAATGTGTTGAAGAACGGATGCCAAAATTTGATACTTGCTCTAAAGGGTTTATCAAATCCATAATTTTAGTAAAACGTACACTGCACTAGTGTGATCTACGTAAATGGTGCTCTTTTGTCTCACACATATTAAAAGGGTTGTCGTATAATAACAAGTTATCCCCTATTCAAAGGCCAGGTTTTGACTGCTGGGAACCCCACTTATCTTGAGAACGAAGATATGGAGCTTCGAGCAATGAAGGCAGCGGCAGTTATACATGCGCACCGCAGCTACAATCAATTCAATGGGACCATCGGAGATAGCCAAGTGCTTGAACTTTGCTATCTGCGGTGATACAATTCAAATGAATGGAGTGGAGGTGCGACTGCTGCTGCCTTAATCACAGGACATTCCGGACGCCCTTTCTTGGGATTGGTGGAAGTCCTAGCAGTCTGACCCCCCACTGATCAGTAAATTAACCCGTGAATAAGAGATAACCGGTTTTAGTGGGACAACTCCTTTAACTGGCAGTACTATTTGAAAACCAGAGTGCGCTCCTTTTTATTACCCACCATATTAATGAGCTCGTCTCGCTCCCCAGCGATGCTCTCAGCCAGCGTTATGAGATTGGCCAGATATTGATGTGCCGTCACCTCCTTCTCCATCGCATCCTCCAACTGCTGCTTCAGTTGGCCGACTCTCCTCTGCAGCTTCCTGAAGCACAAACACGTAAACATCTTAGCGGCGGCAGAATTCAGTAATGTCGGGTTGGGATGCTTGCCATGCACAGTGCATTACATTATACATTCACCAGCTGCTTAATTACAGGCGGCGATTCAAGCTGAAATCCATAATTGTAAGGTTACTCGGTGCTCAATTTATGAATAAAACAACCTGTTACATGGGCTGTGGCGGCGCATTTAATGATATCATTCGCAGCATTGTATAAACACCAATGTACTATATTCACTGCATGTATAAAACCTCGGTACATATCATTTTATGATGGATATAAAGAACGAGGATGTAGTGCACCGTGCTCCGATATTAAGCAAAAGAAATTACGACACTTAGCTGAGTAAATGGAGACTGATTAATGCATCCAGCCTACATGTTCGACTCCTGGATCTGTAGCCTGCAGAGGACGACGAACCACGAAAAGCGTGCAAGATATGCCAACTTTTTGGGGCCTTTTAAAGTTTCATTTCTGATGATCAGCTGATTCCCATGTCAGTACGGACAGTTATGGAAGCACATAGTGCCACCCTAACTGCGGTGACACAGTCTGGTACTACAGGCACAGCTCTCTTTGAATTAAAAGGGAGCTGTGCCTACAATGCTGACAGCGCTATATGCTTCCAGTGCTGTTCATACTGACAGAGGGCCCAGAAATCAACTGATCGTTGGGGATCCTGAGAGACAGACCCGGCCAATCAACTATTGGTGACCTATTCTGAATAGGATAGTAAAATCAAACATGCATCCATAAGTTGGTGGGAGGCTCTGGGCATCATGCTCTGTAGAGCAAAATTGTTTTTAATATATTGCTTTGATGTGCAATTTAGTGGGCTGTATTCCTGGTGGCTTATGGATATGACCTGTGTAGGAACATTTGGTGGTCTGTGTGTGTAATATAACAGGGCTATGGCTCTCTATTATTTATATGAAATAAAGTACTGTTGGATTGACATTTGCTGATTGATTGTTTTTCTGGGAGGATGGATTTGGGTACAGCAAATGGGGGTCCCCTGTGTATAGGATACTGTCTCTTTGGGTTATATGGTATTCTAACATAAGTAGTTTGACATAAAATCTGAAAGAAGGGGAGCTATAACAATAACTGCTGGCTTGCTGCCCTTAGTATATAAAAACTTTACGATTATTGTACACATTTGGAGATAGATCTAATTATAGTCTTTCTTTCATGCCCTATAGATATTTGTATGGGTTTTTATGTGACACAATGGGGACAGCTGACTGATGTTGCAAGGTGACTAATTGTGTATTTGGCGTGATACGCAGGTGTCCGTAGCACTATGAGAGGTGACAGTTTGTGCGCTCATTGCCAGAAAACCGCCCATTGGCCTGCGACCGTGCAGATGCTTTCAAAAGAGGAAAGCACTAACCCCGGTATATACACACACATTTATATATATATCTATATATATAAAATTGAATGTATGTCTGTCTGCGTGCGTGTCTGCGTGCGTGCGTGCGTGCGTGCGTGTCTGTTTGTCCTTTATGCGCTACTACACCATTCATCCGATCGCCATGAAACTTTGGGAAGTTGCTGAGTACACTCCTGGGAAGATTATAGGCATAGTACAAATATCCTACGATAAATGGCGCGCGAGCGTCGTCGAAAGTTACGCCCCCCCCCCCCACGTAGATCGAATAAGTAAGCCACCTGCTATTGTGATGTCATCACTGATGTCATCAACATCGGACGCCCTTGAACATGCCCCAACATGTTCTATAAAGCTGCATTGTGATGTCATTAAGGCTCTATTATGACACGTCAGCTTGGAACCACTAGAGCACGCCAGCCAATTACCATTGGAGTTGGAAGTGGGTAAACAAGTACTAGGATATCTTCCTAAGAAGCCACAGCAGCCGGATAAATTGTATGTTCCACCCAACGGCTATTTTATTCAGCCCGCAAGGGGGAAGCAGCGGCCTACAAAATCTAATTCTCTCATTTCCTGATGTCATAGATAGATAGATAGATAGATAGATAGATAGATAGATAGATAGATAGACTGTATGCAATAACCCTGATAGATAGATAGATAGATAGACTGTATGCAATGACACGTACAGCTTGAAACCATAAATACTAGAGCACGCCAGCCATTTACAGTCAGTCTCCATTGGAGTTGGAAGTGGGCAAACATGTACTAGGCCAGTGATGGCGAACCTTTTAGGGACCGAGTGCCCAAACTACAAATGTATCGCAAAGTGCCAACACGTCAGGGGGCGGGGCTTATCACAACATATGATTTTACCCCCGTCGTTCTAAAAAGGACAAGGCTGTTTCAGATTAGACCGGGTGCAGATTCTGACTGCTTTTTGGACGCGGAAATACTGCAGAATGTCCTCAGCGGAGATTTCTGTGGAAAATTCTGCAGCATTTCCGCATCTAAAAAGCAGTCAAAATCTGCACCCGGTCTATTCTGAAAGAGCCCTGCCCATTTCTGCCACATGTACACATACCCCAGCGGTAATAGTGACACCTTCACCCCAGCGATAATAGTGACATCCCACAGCAGTAATAATAGTGACACTCCCCCCATTAGTAATAAGAGTGACATACCCCAGCGGTCCCCCAGCAGTAATAATGCCCGCTCCCCCCCCCCCCCAGCGGTTCCCCCAGCAGTCATAATACCCCCCCCCCAGTGGTCCACCAGCAGTCACAATGCCACCCCCAGCTGTCCGCCAGCAATAATAATGCCCCCCTCCCCCCAAGCGGTTCCCCCAGCAGTCATAATGGCTCCCCCCCAGCGGTTCTCCTGGCAGTCATCATGCCCCCCTTCCCCCACAGAGATTTTCTTGGCAGTCACCATGCCCCCCCTCCCCCCAACGATTCTCCCAGCAGTCATGCCTCCGCTCCCCCACCAGCGATTCTCCCAGCAGTCAGAATGTCTCCCCCCCCCCAGCGATTCTCCCAGCAGTCAGAATGTCTCCCATCCCCCCCCCCCAGCGATTCTCCCAGCAGTCAGAATGTCTCCCATCCCCCCCAGCGATTATCCCAGCAGTCAGAATGTCTCCCCCCCCCCCCCCCCAGCAATTCTCCCAGCAGTAAGAATGTCTCCCCCTCCCCCCCCAGCAATTCTCCCAGCAGTAAGAATGTCTCCCCCCCCCAGCGATTCTCACACAACGGCTATTTTATTCAGCCTGGAAGGGGGAAGCAGCGGCCTACAAAACCTCAGTGGTCGCTGCTGCCGTCATCTAGATATATAAAAACGAAGTATGTATGTATGTCTGTCTTCGCAGCAACGCGCAGGTAGGTAGGTTCAGTTCTTGGAGGTTGGGGAATGCTTATGGGCAAGGCCTTATGTCTCATCCCAACTTAATTCTCTCACTTCCCAATGTCATAGAAACTTGAAATTTGGCACGAGCATTGATTATGTCATAAATAGGAAAAGTTAATGGGTCCCAACTCGATTATTCAATTCAAAGCGCCAAAGAATTAGCGTTCAAATTTTACGTACGGAATCTAATTCTCTCATTTCCTGATGTCATAGATAGATAGATAGATAGACTGTATGCAATAACCCTGATAGATAGATAGATAGATAGATAGATAGATAGATAGATAGATAGACTGTATGCAATAACCCTGATAGATAGATAGATAGATAGATAGATAGATAGATAGACTGTATGCAATGACACGTACAGCTTGAAACCATAAATACTAGAGCACGCCAGCCATTTACAGTCAGTCTCCATTGGAGTTGGAAGTGGGCAAACATGTACTAGGCTATCTTCCCAAGAAGCCACAGCAGCCGGATAAATTGGATGTTCCACACAACGGCTATTTTATTCAGCCTGCAAGGGGGAAGCAGCGGCCTACAAAACCTCAGTGGTCGCTGCTGCCGTCATCTAGATATATAAAAACGAATGTATGTATGTATGTCTGTCTTCGCAGCAACGCGCGACGGGTACGCTAGTTATATATATATATATATATATATATATATATATATATATATATATATATATATATATATATATATATATATATATATATATATATACACACACACACACACACACACACACACACCCTGTTTTTATGCTTGATAAAGACATTTGAGGTCACAAAGGACTTTCCTTTACTGGTTTGGATCTATGAATTCCAGATTCTAGCGTCTCCGCATGCGATGTTCCACTGTGTGGTGTATTAGCTGTGCTGTTGACTAACTGTGATCTTTCTTGTATCTACTCTGAGGATAAGTCAATCAATAAGTTAGGTCCTAAAAGTCCTGAACAACACCTTTAACTACCAAATCTAAAAGAGGTTGTCCAGTTGTAACCTACTGATGGCATATCCTCCGCATAAATCCTTCACAGAGGCAGAAACAGTCTAGAAAAACTAAAGCCCTTCAGAGAGAAGACGAAGGCCAGGATCCCTCTATTGCAATGAACAGATAAGGTGCGTACAGATTGGTTCCAAGCGCAACAAAATTATAAATACGATTTTTCTCCCAGATGTACAAAGTTAAGTTGGTCTTCAAGAGGTTTGATGTACATCGCCGCCTCTTAAACACCCACAGTGATAGATATATATCAGGCTGCTAACAGGTCAAATCAGTAGCCAGATCTAGTTCACCTCGCATCAAGGAGACCCGATGATTATCCCGACGCATTACTGAAAATAATCTCACTGTAAAGATACTCATTTTCCATAATTCATACGCCCAGTTCGAAGTTCATGTCGGTTCATTACGGTTCAACGCGTTTCACTGTCAATGATACATCTCATCAGGAAGCGCTGTAAATTCGGCTCATTCATAGAAGATTGGATTTTAGTTTATTATAATAACTATCACTGAAGGGTCAGCAGCAGAATATTATCTGAAGATGAAATAAGGTGAGGAGTGACCTAGAGTAAAATGTAACCTCCGGTCAACAATCCCCCAAGCAAGCCTTAATGACTTCGTTTAGGTCAGCTTAGAGGTTAGTAGCACACAAAACAGCCCCTCTGTTGCAGATCGCGCAGCAGATACTATACACACTATTGCATCTGTTCATTGCAATAGAGGGATCCTGGCCTTCATTTCCCTTTCCCCAAGTGTGCACTATCCACTGCTCATATCTCAGGGCTCCACTTAAGTGTGGTTCCTGAGGTTGGGTAGTTTGTGTTTGTCCAGCCCTAAGTTTTAATAGGAATTAAATAAAAATATTTTAGTGAATAAACGTCTTCTCTGTTAAGGGCATATCCTCATAGTAACATAGTAACATAGTATGTAAGGCCGAATGAAGACATTGTCCATCTAGTCCAGCCTGTCTATCCTACTGTGTTGATCCAGAGGAAGGCAAAAAACCCCAGGGCCAGAAGCCAATTAGCCCTTTTGGGGGAAAAATTCCTTCCCGACTCCCTAATGGCAATCAGACTGTTCCCTGGATCAACCCCTAATAGTTCCTACCTGCCTGTATACCAGGATTGACCCTTAACCTAATATTTATATCCTGTAATATACTTCTTCTCCAGAAAGACATCAAGTCCCCTTTTAAACTCCTCTATCGATTTTGCCATCACCACTTCCTCCGGTAGAGAGTTCCACAGTCTAACTGCTCTTACAGTAAAGAACCCCTTTCTATGTTGGTGATGAAACCTACTTTCCTCTAATCGTAGCGGATGTCCTCTTGTTACCGTCGTGGTCCTGGGTGTAAACAGATCGCGGGAGAGATCCATGTGTTGTCCCCTCATGCTCCTCAGCACAGTTCATCCATAGTAGATCGGTGGAGGTCCACCACCCAGGATCCTCGCCGAACAGCTGTTTCTGGGCCCCTGTGTTCCTGCGCTGACCTGATTCCTAAAAATGAATAGGAACTTAGCCTGCAATACCAAGCTGGCCACTGCAGCGAGAATGGAGCTGTCTGCTTACTGTAGGAATCAGGCTCAGCACACAAGTGCACCGCCCCAGAGAACAGCTGATTGGCAAGTTTCCCTGGTGGCAGACTCCCACCAAACTAGTATTGCTGACCTATCCTGAAAATATGCTATCTACATATCTGTTTACAATTGGACAACCCCTTTAACTGAGTCTCTATTCTCTCTGACAAACATGCATACATGACAGGCTATAAGGAAAAACAAGAACCCTGCAAAATAAGAGCACAGTGGCTCAGTGGTTAGCGCTGTTGTCTGGCAGCGCTGGGTTTAAATTTGACCAGGAACAACATTTGCATGAAGTTTGTATGTTCTCACCATGCTTGCCTCCGTTTCCTCCAAGTACTCCAGTTTGCTCTCGCATGCCAAAGAAACATTGCAATCATTTAAAACAAATGCCCGCGTCTAGATATTGCTGGTACATTCTTGTTATGGCGCCCCCTGCTGTTTTGTTGATTCACTCTCAAACCTCAACCTAATGGGTCCAGTTTTGGTGAGAAGCAGCGTCTAGAGCGAGGGTTTCATAGGCCAACCTGCACAAAAGCAGGAATCACTCCATCACCAGTGTACAGAAGAATGTAAGACACAGCTGGTGAGTAGTGTTGTCTCAATTGAGCAAGCGATAAAATCGCCCAGAATGTCGCTAAATTGAATTGGGCAAGTCTGAACAGATTTTTGGTGTAAATCGCGAAAAAAGCCATATTTTCCCATAAGACCTTCTGCAGGGGTCAGCATGCAGTCAATCAGCAGCCAGGGTGCATCGCTGATGTCGCCCAATGTGTCCTGCATCTTGCATATGGGTAGCAGTTTCTATGAAAGCCCCGCACAGAAATAAAGCATGCCGCGATTTGTTTGCCGCGCGACATTCCGCGTCCGTCTGCATAGGATTGCATTTGTTAATGCAATCCTATGTAGGCTTCCAGCGGCGGAAATTCCGCGAGAAATCCCGCCGCGGAATTTCCGCTCGTGTGCAGGCACCCTAAATTGGAGGGAACAGAGAAAGAAGCTGCATCACATTTATATGCCTATACCAAACGTGGTCTGTAAACTGGGAGACGGGATAGTTCTGCTGCCATCAATGTATATAGAAGCAAAGCAGACAGACAAACTACGCTTTGTTCCATTTATGTTACTATCGTGGGACAACTCTCTCTGATAGTAAAAACATTAAAGACATACAACCGTGGGAGGGCAATCTTATGATCTGTTTGCATTTATGTTGTGGGCTTGGAGTCACTGACGTCAATACAATCAGATCTGCAACAAAGAGCGGCGCTGCATGCAATGCTATTCTGGCCATCAAAATAACACAGTGTTGGAATCCATCATACAAAGAATGTGATAAAGTAACTCTACTAACAGTGACATAGAGCTTTATGACTTGTGGGGGTCTAACTGCTGGCACCCTCACTGATCCGTAGAACGGAGCAGAGGTCTCATCGATCTGTTGCAGCTCCCTTTCTTTCAGTAACAGCTCTGGAGATTACTGAGTTGAAGCGTTTTAGCAATCTCTGATGCGGTCATTGAAGTAAATGGAACAGCGGCGCATTTGCGCGACCTCCGCCTCCATTTTCTCGGGACTGACCGGATGCCTATTCTTGGAATCAGTGGGGTCTCAGTGGTTGGACCACTACCAATCATAAGATAAAGGATAACTTCACACAACCCCTTTAAAAGAAAATCTGTCACCATCTTTTCACACCCCTCTCTGGAAGCATCGCAAGTTAGCGGGCTGCAGTCTTGCTGATTACATTAATGTCTGCTTTATGTATCTATGCAAGAGAAACTTGCATTTTATCAGTAGCAGCATATACATAGAGGCCTACCAGAAGTAGTCTTCAATATTCATAGGCTGCAGGCTAGCTCCACCCACTGATTGACTGCTCTACGCCTATTACTATGCATAGAAAGACAGGTGTCAAGCAGTGGCAGGGTGGATGTGGCTAGCTGCAGATCATGAACATGGAGGACTACTTCCCTGTAGTTCTCTGTGTCTAATTGCTATTAATAAAGTTCAAGTTTCTCCCAAACTACTGCACAAATACACACAACAGATGTATAACTAACTTTTACTGCCTTAGAGAGGGCTATGAAAAGATGGTGATGGATTCTCTTTAAAGGAACACATTGTGATAGGCGTTAGACAGTGAAATTGTTTTGCGCTTGGAGTGTTTTGTGATACATACATTTAGTTTGTTTTTTTCTGGAGAGGGGCACATAGTTATTATATAAATAAACCTTTTTGATGACGATGAAGATGACAACTAATGCCAACCTGTTAGACTTTTTCACTGCCTCCACTTCAGCCTCAAGGACTTTATTGTCGGCGACCAAGTCATTCCTCTGGAGAAGTAGCGCCTTCTTCTCTGCCTGCAGAGCCGTGATCTTTCCCATCAGATCGCGCACTTCTCTGTTATTGTTCTCCTGCTGCCGCTGAAGTTGGCTGCAGGAAAGAAGCACAAGAAAAAGTTAATGTATTTTATTTGTGAAATAGACACAAATGTTCGTTACCCTGTGAGCAAATCCAATTCTGGGCAACATTTATTCAGAGTCTGATAGAGAAGTAGGACAGTGTGAAATATGAGTCTACAAGGGTCCTGTGGAGGCTTTTTAGATCTCAATGCTGGCGGGGAAATGCAGCTTGGTCTAATATTGATATTGAGACTGGAGAGATCAAACCAGGCCAGAACTTCAAGAGGAAATCAGTCTGGGTGATTGAGAATGAAGCGTGAAAGAGATTGCTTCCTATCTCTCGGCGAGTAATTTCAGATGACTGCTCAGCAGATAATGAAATGCCCTTAACGTGGCAGCCAAGTCAGCAGGAAGCAAATAAGTTGCTACTTTAAAACACTGCGCAATGCTCTCAATATCAGCCTGCAGGGTGGATACTTGGTTAAGACATATTGATGGCAGGTCTTACAAATATTCTTATCTTAGAAAGGGATTCTGAGAATGAAGGGGGCTGCAGTGCTGGCGTGGCGCTGTGTGTGTATCTATCGTGTTTTCCTACACAGCGGCGACCCTGGCCACTCACTATGTAGGGAACTATTGAAGTGAATGGGGCGGGCTGCAGTTCCCTGCATAGGCAGGTGGTTGGGGATGCTGCTGTGCAGAAACAACTTAAAGGGCTTTCCCCATTAAAGTGATTGCACAACAGAATAGGGAATAACTCGCTGAACGTAGAGATGTCACCGTTGAGAGCCCCACGAATTCCAAAAAAAGGGGATCTAGTGTCCCTGTCCTCACTGCGACCTTACTGCACCCTCTTCGCCGAAGTGAGGAGAAGACTGATTGAAGCACTGGTTGTGCAAGCATACTGCTGCTCCCTTCACTTTCAAGGAGACTGCTGGAGATAGCCGAGCGGCAAGCGCCTCAGTACTTCCATCAACTAGATTGAAATGAATAGAGCAGCGGTTGCACATGCTCAGCCAGTGTTCCGTTCATTCGGATGTCACCACAGGGAAAGAAGAGACTCCATAGTGACAGCGAGAAAGAGACCGTGGACTGTGGTTCACTTGTGATCCTGGTACAGCCCCTTTAGACATTTATTCGCTGTCCACAGAATAGGGAATATATATCTGATGGCTTGCGGTCTGATCTCTGGTACCACCAGCGATCTGCACACCTTGAATACATCATGTGATCGGAGCGGTGGTGTATGCGTGTCTACTGTTCTCCCTTCACCTCATAGAGGTGAATAAATTGATACTCTCGTTAATTTTCCTCCATCCCACTTTATGTGTTAGTCTGTCATGATTAATGGCACATGTAAGCTGTCAAATGGCCAAGACTGGAGCTAGCACCCATTAGGTATGCAGTGAGCTATGTTCCCAAGCCCACTCCATAGCCAATCCGCACCTCTGTGACACTGATGTACGGACGAAAGGGTTAAACTAGTTTACATAATGGTCAGGATTACTGCATTATAGATTGCAGTGCCAATATTTAATCACTACAGACATGATCACAGACACAAGTACAGTCCCACCACAGCTTACTACCGGGAGATCTGTCTCTTTCCATTCCTTTCTCTCTTGTGGTCTAATGGACTGTAAGCTTCCCGCACTAATGACCGCTTAGGGACACATTATCAGAAAGCAGATACATGTCTCAGATGCTTCAAGAAACAATTTAAAAAGGTTGCGTCGTTCCTGCTCAATGTGCAGACAGTCCAGCGGAATCATTTCCGACCTGCGATATCCTATGTGCCGTGGAACTACTTGGTGCACGGGGATAGAGTGAATGAATGTTGATGGAGATGTTACTACTGATTACACAGGGCAAGGCGCTGTACCTTTTTAATTCGTTCACCATGGCAACGTGTTCCTCGGCGGCGATACTTCCATCCATGTTCGCTTTCAGCTCGCTGTACTTGGAGCGTAAAACGTCCTGCTGCTTCTGAAATTCGAATAATTCTTCCTCTAGACTCCGCTTCGTAGATTCCAAAACCATTAGCTGCTTCGTTAATTGGGAGGCTGCGAGCGAGAGCAATATTTATGTTACTCTATGGCGAACGCTGCGCTATACATGACAGGTCACTGTACAGCGTAATTCCAGTAATGCATTTGTAATCAATAGCACGGCCCGGCAACGCAAATGTCTCTATATTTTCCTTTCTGTAGGCCGCCACAAGTAATAAGCCTGAGCTAAAGATGAATGGGACCATTAAAACCAGCTCCGAGCATTATGCAAACGGTGTAATAATCTGTTGCATAATCAATATAACGACACCTGAAGTCTTTCCTGTGCAGTTAAGTAAATTAGATTTATGTCTTAAAGGTACATTAACCATATAAAATCTACTTAGCTATGCCTGGTAAGGGAGAATGTACATTAGCATAGTATGCAAGACCAAAAAAAGACATATGTCAATCTAGTTCAATCTAGTACCTCCCAGATGCTAATGCTAATCCAGATGAAGGCAAAAAAACAAAACTAAACAAAAAATTAATAATGAAGAAGCAGCCAAATTTTCCCCACTTAGAAGAAAAAAAAAATTCCTTCCCGACATTCTGCTATCACTCTCTACAGTAACTCAGAGCCTTGTATTATCCATCTCTGTTTCCTTTTATCAAATTAACTTCAATAATGCAAAGCCCTCACAGTCAATGAAAATGAATGGGATTGAGAGGTTATACCAGGCATCACCACTATGAAGTGTACAGCACTGTGCTTGGTATGCAGTGAAGAGGCTGCGGCACTTGCCCAGGTGCTGTAGCTTCTTCACAAGGCTGATTGGCGGGGGTTTCCAAGCAGTGGATAGGTCCTGAAAATAGGACATCAATATCGTAGTGCCACAAGACCGAACACAACGCCTCATCTAGACTTGTGAGGCTGTTGACTGGACCCTAGACGGCTGGAAACATGTGGTATGGTCTAATTGTTTTGGGCTGGTGGTGGGATCCATGAGTAGGCAAGACCCATGGACCACAGTTGTATACAAGGTGCTGTGCAGGTTGGTAGTGGTTACATACTGTTGTGGGGTGTGTTCTCGTGGCATGGGTTGTGTCCACTAGTCCTCCTAAACACATCCCTGACCCATGCCGGCTACATTTTCCTGTTGGGTGACCATTTGCAGCTCTTCATGGACTTCATGTACCTCCACAGCGATGGGACATTCCAGCAGGAAAATGCTCCGTGCCATCGGGCCCAAGTGGCTTTTAAGGTGGATGTGATTTTTGCCACAGTTGCTCGTCTGTACAGACAGACAATTCTAGCCAGATCCTGCTAACCGTTATCATTAAGCACTGATGGGCAACCACTGCACTCTAGTTGGTAATGCCTTGTATGTCGTATTCCTGGGACACACATGACGCTGAGGATCGAGGAATGTTAAATGCCTGCATAACTCAGAAGTGGAACATACCACCCATCTGTCACCCACTAACACGCCTTGTCCCAACTCTGATAATTCACATCGCCTTGCCATGAGCGTGCGAACCGCCACTAAATACTCAATATACATACTGGTATCCCAGGACTTCTGGCATATCTGTGTAATATATATAAATGTGTAATGGAAAATAGCATGCCAGCAAACTTCTCTAAATAAATCCCAGCCCTATAGGTACAGTAAAGTGCCCAGATTGTGTAGGTTGCAGTAGGAATCCCTCTTATGAGTGTACATGTGTCTCCATCAAGCTTCAGTTCCGCACATAAGGAGTCCAAGAGCCCCATCAGAAGTACAGACACAATCCCACAGGTAATCTCACCTTCCTGGACATGTTTGGAGTGATTCTCTCGGCTTTTTCCTTCTTGGACCTCTAACTGTTCTGTAAGAATCCGGTTCTCTTCCATCAGCAGTTTATACGAACTTCGCAGCTGCTCCCTAAAAACATGAATTGTCAATTGACAAAAGTTAAATATTTTTAGGAGAAAAAGGGAGATCTAGAGTTTACCGCAGACTATGGGGAGAAGTCAACACTACAACTTCCAAAATGCAGGTTGTGTCTGCAGCAAAGTGTAAGCAGGATGTTCTCCCTGTGTTTACGTGGGTTTCTTCCAGGTACTCCGGTTCCCCCCAAAATCCAAACAAAGAAAAATGTACTAATAGGTGAACGCAGAGTGCGAGCCCCAAAGTGATGCAGAGCGCTGCGGAATAAATATATTTATTTTACACATTTATATAAATGTGTAAAGTAAATGAAATGAAAAAAAAACTCAAGATCAGCCAAAAGAAATAAAGTTACAGAATGTTATACATAGATTGTAAAATTAAGGAGACTCCGTCACCTACCTTTAGTCCTATGAGCTAAGCTTATGGACTAAAAGTAGGTGACCGCTGAGTCTGGAGATGTAACTGTTATACTACCTACCTTCCCCGTTGTTTCCCCAGTGTCAGCGCTGGAAGCCGCTGCTCAGTGCCTTGAGCGACGGTGCCAAGTAGTCCGCCCATTATAAAAGTACAACGGACGGACTACTAAGCGTGCCGCTCTGCGCTTTGAACGGTGGCTTTCAGCGGTGACGACAGGGAGGGGGAATAGAACACTTACATCCCCAGACTTGGCATATTTCATTCATCGAACTGCAACGAGGGATATCTGTGGCTCGAGCCGCAACAAAGTCATATGTGAATTCTACTGCAGATTTTATGTTGAAAAACATTTTATTACACTTTCATATGAAAATTACAATCTGATTTTAACTATAGATGCCAAATATTAGACTGTATATCCCAGCAGAAAAGCCCTGTAACACAAGCATAATTCTCGCTACTTGAGTCAGTGTCTTCCGCTGTTATGGCAGATCCTTCACTTTCTCTTATATATATCTAGTAAACATTTTGTCGGTATTCTGCTTCCTGCCCCATGGGCTCTCATCCACTGGGCCCCCTCAATTCTAACCCAGGGAAACCTCCTAGTGTTCGTTCGTTGAGCACAACTCTGTCCTACCCGACTCGTCATTTAGTCTTAAAGGGGTTGTCCCGCGAAAGCAAGTGGGGTTCAGCACTTCTGTAAGGCCCTATTAATGCACTTTGTAATGTACATCGTGCATTAATTATGAGCCATACAGAAGTTATTCACTTACCTGTTCCGTTGCTAGCGTCCCCGTCGCCATGGTGCCGTCTAATCGCCCGATTAGACACGCTTGCGCAGTCCGGTCTTCTCCCTGGTGAATGGGGCCGCTCGTGCCGGAGAGGTGGTCCTCGTAGCTCCGCCCCATCACGTGTGCCGATTCCAGCCAATCAGGAGGCTGGAATCGGCAATGGACCGCACAGAGCCCACGGTGCACCATGGGAGAAGACCCGCGGTGCATCGTGGGTGAAGATCCCGGCGGCCATCTTAGTAAGGTAAGGAAGAAGTCGCCGCAGCGCGGGGATTCGGGTAAGTACTAAACGTTTTTTTTTTAAACACATGCATTGGGTTTGTCTCGCGCCGAACGGGGGGCCTATTGAAAAAAGAAAAAAAAAACGTTTTGGCGTGGGACAACCCCTTTAATGATGTATGAAAGATTATATAGAGAGTTTAATGAAGCAAACCAAAGAGCGAGCAAAAAGAAAAATTGGGAAGAAAAGAAAGAAAAAGGTTCAAAAGAACACTTTAAGGGGAAGAGGTATCGCAGACTGCGCCCATTAATGGAGGTTAGATTTCTGTGTGAAACCACAAGTAAGTTATGCCATTCCACCTGCTGCAAAGGAGGAAGACTATTTTCAAGAATGTGATCACTTCATTATTAGCGGACCTTCTATTTATAAACATTAAGAACATCTTTATGTGTTTTGGTCTCGGCAAATCATTCTTTTATTGTAAATAATGGCTTATAGAATTACTGATGTGACTTTTGCCCATCGGTGACGTGTCTGTTGGCTTCCTGGCGTCATACCTTAGCTATTCTCTATATACAGTATGTCCTCTCTCATCCAATGTCCCATCCACCGTAAAGCCCTATGTGAAGTTTGCCCTCCGCAGAGCGCGCCGGTGATCTTGGAGTGAAGTCACCCTGCTCCACGACCTAAGCATTCCTCTCATTGAAACGCACGCTGCGTTCCAATCAGAACCTCCTCATTGACGTCCACTGAAGATAACGTCACGGCCACCGACACCGGTGTCCAAGGCAGCACGGAGAAACTGCTAATCAGTGAGTATGTAACTTTCCTTTATATATGTATATGTTTTGTATGACATGCGACATCGATATATGCTGGAAAAGGCGCATTATCGTGCCGAAACGCGTCACATTTTTTTCCTTCTTTACATAAACCACGGCTATTTGAGCCTACAATCCAGCGGCCTGATCTCTTCCCGATCTACCGAGCGCGGAGATTTTTCTATTTTAACCTGTTTTGATATTCTCACCAGTGTCTCAATAACCCCTCCCAACTGTTACTGAACTAAAAACACACTACATTAGGACCAGTACCGCCATACAGTGACTATATAGTGGTAGATCCTAGTTCTGCAGAGGCGCTGCGCAGACTGTAGAAGTTATTAAAGGACAGTTATCTTCCATAATCACAGATGATGTCTTCTCTAACTGAATTCCTTCACTTTCCCTTTTCCGACTAGTCTCTGCAGAGTTTACTATCCAATCATCTTTGGTTCTTCACTTCTCTAGCACCCGACCTAACCATTTCCCACTCCCTACACAAAAGTCCAATCCTACCACCCATTTAACATTACAATCAGCTTTAAACCGGGTGTAAAAGGAGCTAAATTTGGGAAATTTGAAGTTTCTCTCATCATCATGCTGTAAGAGCGGGACATCGACTTTGTATTACACTTCTTGTCCTGCTCCTGATAGCGCCCGGGCACAGTGGCAGTGCCCACATGATCAGAGAGCCATAACTGCATGGCACAGGCAAGGATAGTTGATAATGTTGAGCTGCTGAGTACTTATTAATCTACCATAAAATATATACATTACTAGCTTACTCGTCGCGCATTGCTGCGAAGACAGACATACATTTGTTTTTTTATATCTAGATAACAACCAATCACAGCGCAGCTTTCATGTTACCTCAGCTTTATAATATATAACACCCAATCACAGCGCAGCTTTCATGTTACCTCAGCAGTAAGAGAAATAACAACCAATCACAGCGCAGCTTTTATTCTGCCTCAGCAATATAAAAAATAGCAACCAATCACAGCGCAGCTTTCATTTTACCTCAGCAGTATAATATATAACAACCAATCACAGCGCAGCTTTCATGTTACCTCAGCAGTATAATATATAACAACCAATCACAGCGCAGCTTTCATGTTACCTCAGCGGTATAATATATAACAACCAATCACAGCACAGCTTTCATATAACCTCAGTAGTATAAGAAGTAGCAACCAATCACAGCACAGCTTTCATGTTGCCTCAGCAGTATAAGAAATAGCAACCAATCACAGCGCAGCTTTCATGTTACCTCAGCAGTATAATATATAACAACCAATCACAGCACAGCTTTCATTTTACCTCAGCATTCTCAATATCCAGCAATTGTCTTGCGAAACATTCGGCGGATGCATCATTTTGTAGTTGAACACGCCTCCCGTTGCTCGTAATGCCTTTTGCTTTCGTGCTTGAGATGGAAATCAAACGATCTTTGTCTGGGGGGCATAACTGTCGTCGATGTTCGCACGCGCGCCGCCTATCGTAGGACAGATGTACTATGCCAGTAATCTTCCCAGGAGTGTACTCAACAACTTCCCAAAGTTTCATGGCGATTGGATGAATGGTGTAGTAATGCATAAAGGACAGACAGACATACATTCATTTTTATATATCAGGAAGTGAGAGAATTAGATTCTGTACGTAAAATTTGGACGCTAATTCTTTGGCGCTTAGATTTGAATAATCGAGTTGGGACCCTTGAACTTTTCCTATTTATGACATAATCAATGCTCCTGCCAAATTTCATGTTTCTATGACATTGGGAAGTGAGAGAATTAGTGGCAATGATGGAAATCGAACGATCTACGTGTGAGGGGGGGGGGCGTAACTGTCGACGACACTCGCACGCGCGCCATTTATCATAGCATAGATGTACTATACCAGTAATCTTCCCAGGAGTGTACTCAACAACTTCCCAAAGTTTCATGGCGATCGGATGAATGGTGTAGTAGCGCATAAAGGACAAAAAGACACACAGACAAACAGACACACATCCATTTTTATATATATACATATGTGTATGCACATACATGATGGACATGTTGGGGCATGTTCCTCAAAACAGATGATGACATCACAATAGCTGATGACATCACAATGGCAGTTGATGACATCACAATGGCACAAGCCTTCTTATACAGGCGCACGGCTTAGAATCCTTGCATTCACTTGCTGCAGCTAGCAGAGAATAAAGTGAGAGCGACGATCCGTGCGGATTTCTAGATTTTCTATATTTTTGTCTTTGTGATAAAATGAAGGCAAAAAAGAAGACCAACCATTTCCAGGAAGAAGCTGATAAGATCGAGCACATTCCTGAAGAGATGAACAATGGCCGTAATGAGCCAAGTAAAGCTAAGAAACCAAGAAAGAACCGGTTCTTAGCGCGCCTGCGAAAAACCTGGGCGAGGATTATTGGGTGTATGAGGTGCTGCACTTCCACCCAAGAAGAGAGAAGTGCTGAAGATCTCCCAACACCCAGCGGGATAAACCTGGAAGAGGATCTTCCAGGACCCAGCCGGGTAAACATGGAGGAGGAACTCCCAGCACCCAGCAACATCAACATGGAGGACATCAAAGGTACCTTCTAATAGTATATAAGGTTATGGTTTTAGTTGCTCCTGACAATTGTTCCTGACAATCATAGATGAACTGAATTGATATATTTGGCAAGTTGTGTATATTCAAAAAAACAAAAAAAACCAATTAGCTGCCAGTGGTAGTTCTGTACAGCCATGCCCCCCGCCCGCGGTGGTAACAATGCTTGTGGTGACATTTAGTTTTTATAAAGAAAAAAAATTAGAATTTTTATGTTAACTTATGAAGCTATGGTTTGGGGCTTGCCTGAAGATCCGGCATTATTTTAACATCTTAGTAACATTGCAAATGCATGCTCTTATACCAATCTGGGTGATGTAGGGTGGGCACAATACAGCATATTTATGTAGCATTATATAGCAACCATTTAGATCCATGGCTGTCCAGGAACATTTGGGTCCATCAGGGCATGAGCTGCTCTTATAAGGGAACCCCATTTGATGCCCTAATATGATATATGGACAGGAGTTGTTTTCAAAAGGCATCCCCTTGAAATTTACAAGTCCTTTGGGTGAGGTGGTCTTCTCTTAAGTTCTCAAAACTTGTATTCTCATCATTCATTAGTTATATCTCCTTTATAATTCATTATATATAAAACAGGCTTCAAGTTTTCTAATGTGACTTCTTATCCCATTTCTATAGATATGTCCTTTACAGTTACAGTGTTAACTGAAGGAAAGGAAGAAAATGTGGAGAAAAATCGAAACATCAAGCCTGCCGACAACAAGGAGGCAGAAGTAATAGTGACCGAGAGCTTTGTGGAAAAGGAAATAGAAGCAGAATACGAACGTGTTGTTGACCTAATCCACAGCCAGGAAGATCTGCATGTCCAGTACTATGCTAGTCAGCAGGAAATTCTGGCAACATACGATCCTATTGATGACCTGACCAAGATTACAGAAGATCAGCACATTCAGTACTATGATGTAAAGGATGAAGAACAGGATGGAGAAGAAAAACTGGAGAGTGAAGTAGGAGATGATGAAGTAAAGATCAAGAAAGAGGAAGATGATGGACTAGAGAAGGCAGACAGTGCCAAGGAAAGCCAAAGAGCTTCTGGTGAACTGCCAGGGCACAGTCACATCAGCAGTAGAGGTAGGAGATCGGGAAGTAACTGGGAATGTTCATGGGAACTTTTTGCAAGCATTTCAGATTAGGTGGTCTACAACCATAGGTCTGCACAAGAGCACTACATATGAATATGTGTTGCTGTGGGATAGCAATGAAGACTCTATCTAATAATTGTTATATATATATATATATTAACGCGTTCCTTTGTTTCCTACAGACAATGAATTCTCTAAAGTTAAGGAAATCGAGGACGATAAGGGGGAAAATAACAGCAATGAAGAAAGAGAAGAGTGTAATTCTAAGCAGAAGTCCAGCAGTAAGAGCAGTTCTCTAGAAGAGGAGACACTAGATGAGCTCTTTAAAACCACCAAAACCTCTCAGAGCAGCATTAGTGACTACAGATCTCTTTTCTGCTCGCTAGAAGAGGAGAGACCAGAGGAGCTCCACAAAGCAATCAAAGCCTCTCAATGTGGCAGTAGCCATAATGAGGAACCCTCCATAAACGACAGTTTGGAGAAAGTTGAGAAACCTGGTGAGGAAAGCGACATCTGTTTAGAGAAACCCAAGCAACCTGGCAAACAAAAAACACCTGCCACAGTACCCCTAACATTGCAGTCTTTTAGATTCTATGAAGAACTGGGAGAAGGAAGCTTCGGCGAAGTCTACTTGGCAAAAGACATCCTCCGCAAGGAATGTGTTGCCATTAAAGTTTCAAACAAAAGTTTGTTCACAGAGGATGGATACAGTCTTGAAGAGGGCCAAATATTAGAACTATCCCATGAGAGTCCATTCCTTATTCATGGCCTGGCCGCCTTCCACACAAAAAACTGTGTCTACTATGTAATGGAATTGGCCACCAGAGGGAACCTGTCTCATTTTATGCGCAAGAATCATCCTCTTGATACCCCCACAATTAAATTCATTATTTCAGAAGTGATCTGTGGCACACAGTTCCTGCACACAAAAGGCATCATACACCGGGACCTGAAGCCACCAAACATCCTTCTGACAGCAGACGGCCACGTCAAAATTACAGACTTTGGTCTTGCTGTAATGGGTGTCTATGAGATGACGAAAGAAAAGCCCAGAGGCACACCTGCTTATATGGCCCCAGAACTGGTGAAGGGCGAGGAACACGGACGAGGGGTAGACTACTTTGCCATTGGCGTGATGCTGTATAAGATGTACACATCGAAGATCCCCTTTTCTGGACAAAATCCCAGAGAAGTTAAACGCTCCATACTCTACCATATTCCAATCTACCCAGAGTTCCTGACTCCTGACACAGTGATCATCTTACAAAGACTGCTGTGTAAAGATCAGGACTATCGGCTGGGAGTAATAGAAGACATCAAGGAGTATCCATTTTTTTCTGACGTCAATTGGGAAGATGTGGAAGCCAGAAGAGTAGAACCACCAGCAATTATGACAGCAGCTCCTGTTAACCTCAATACGGATGATACTCTGCGCTATGTGGAAACGCCAGACAGAATAAGACCTGAAGACCAGAAAATATTCAAAAAATTCAGCTTTGTATGTCCGGATTGGTCACAACAGTATCATCCAGTAGGCAAGAAGAGCAAATTTTGGATGGCCCAATTGTTTACCTGGAGGCCATTCAATAATTAAGAAAGGTAAGTGGTCAAAGCTGGTGGACGACCTACTCAAACCAGCAAAGCCAATGAAATCCCATCTATATTCTTCTACAACTTTCCACAACAAATCTGACATCATGTAGAACCAACTGGTATAGCAGCCCTGCCAGCACTAACATCACAGGATGAAGCAATACCAACCAAAACATCGAACATCCACCACTTAACATCCAGGTAGATTTGAGCTCCGACGACCCAGAGATTCATTCCGATCGCCATATTTGGGGTCAGGGAGGAATTTTTTCCCCTAATATGAGGGCAAACCAACAATCCTCAGGGGTTTTTCGCCTCCCTCTGGGACAACATAGCAAGTAATTACAGGTTGAAATAGAAGGATTTCTTTCAACCTTACTTGCTTGCTATGTAACCATCTGGACATCTCATCTATAATGTGGTGACTATGACAGAAGGAAGCTGATAATGAAGAAAACAGCTCCTTCACCCCCTGGACTTGACAGAAGGAAGCGCAGCTAAGATTGTAAGCAGCTCCTTCACCCCCCGGACTTGACAGAATAGAAGGCCCAGAGGCTGAACGTGGGGTGTTGTAGGAATCCAGGAAGGTGTCACCTATGTGTGATCCACACCTGCATTTCCAAACACAACACAAAAGTAAGCCGAGGCCTAGGAATCCAGGAAGGCGTCACCTATGTGTGATCCACACCTGCATTTCCAAACACAACACAAAAGTAAGCCGAGGCCTGAAGAGCGGAATCACAATCATCTGCTCATTTCTATTCACTGTATGATAACATCTTTCATGCATTAATAATAAATGTATATTAACATCTATACAGAATTTATCTTCATTATTCCCACATATAGCACCAGAGAGACAGGCAGATAGCAAGACCTCAAAATTCAATATATAATTTACCATTCCTTATTAGATACAGGTTGGTCACGCTTCAAAAGTTGATGCAACTTTTCATTCTCCGCTATCACGTCTTTAACTCTCGCTTTGAATGCTTTCATTTCCTCCTAATCATGAAGGGGACATAAAAAGAAACAACAAAATAAGCTAAAATTGAAACAACAAAATAAGCTAAAATTGAAGTAACACACAATACACAATCCTGAAGAGACCGCACTTCCCTAAGGATATACTCAGACAGTACGGTTGTTTCCACGTGGCATAAACTACAAGCTGCTTTACAGTAAACTGCCATGGTTTAGCAGCTAGCACAGATGCTGCTTATTAAAGCCTCAAAACTACAGCAATTTGTGGTAAAACCGCATGCGGTTTTTGCTGCTCACCTCTGGGATGAGCGGCTGCAAGTGCACCATCTGAATATATCTTGAGGGTGGAGTTTAACATGGAGGTCTAGTACCGCACCGCAAAACTATAAGAACACTTGCATGTACAAGAAATGACCCCCCCCCCCCCCCCCCCCCACACACACACACCCAATTAACATTGTCACTTCTTGGTAGATGGTCCTTCAGCTAGTGATGGTCCTAAAATGGCATCTATGGAAAAGTCTATATTGAAACTGCAGAAAATGTAGCATTTTCATCACTGAGTGCAGAATAAGCCTTGCGTTGAAGTTCCAGTGCCAATCTCCATCTCTAATGGCAAGGATCTGAGGAACGTCTGATCCTGGCATCTTAAAGGGAATCTATCATCATCTTTTAGCCCTATGAACTAAGCTTATGGGTTAAAAGTAGGTGAGCAAACGCAAAGAAAGAGGATCAGACACTGGGCCAAAACAGCCAAGGCACCGGCAGCCACAGCAACATAAGCGGTGGACCCGCATCGCTGCGACTGACATAACCACCATCTTGTGGACGGAGCTGGCGGACCTAGCGGTGAGAGGCCGAGAGAAGAGACCGCACAGAGACCCCCTACCTGGAGGAGAAAAGCAGCACTAGCAGCAGTAATCAGTTAAGTGCACTGGGGGGAAAGGGGAGAAAAGGAGCAGCAGCCATTCCACCCTATATAAATACGAAGCTAGAGAGTGAGACCCCCCTCCCTCACAATACCTAGAGGAAAGGCCAAAGAAACAGCCCCAGAATACCCCCCAAACAAAGGGGAAAAGAGGGCGTAAGGCCTGCAGAAGGCCCCCCACGGGGGTAGTGGCAGAAGGCCATCACTACTGAGAATAGAGACCAGGGCAAACACCACATACATAAGCCCTGCACCGAGTACACTGGTGAATCCAGCACTATAAAACATAGGCAGGCAACCGAACACGCCACCAAATACCTCTGGCAGAACAGCATGGGGCCTACCAGTCAAAACGCTGCAGCAGATAAATTAAAGGCATTTGCCAGAAGCGAAAATCGCAGGGACACAAGCTCCGATCCCATGCCACCGGCCCTGGGGGGGCTCACCTCATCTGATAAAGAACACCAACCCAAACCTAACAGAGGGGACAGTTCAAACCCTACAACAGCTATCCGAACAGCTACTGACAGCAATTCAGACATCCACGACTACTCTTACCAGTAAAATTTATGAAGTAAAAATGGATGTAAGCCTCCTTAGACAAGACCTTCAAAACCTAAGAGAAAGAGTCACAACTACGGAAGATAGAATATCCACACTAGATGACACCGTTTCCCCAATGTCAGCCGCAATAAGAGACCTTACACAGAAAGCCGACTACTGGAGACAAAAAGCGGATGACCTCGAGAACCGTTCGCGATGCAACAATTTGCGCATAGTCGGCTTACCAGAACGAACCGAGGGACAGAGACCCGAAGAATTCCTAGAGAAATGGCTCCGCGAACTTCTCCCCAATGCAGAACTATCGCAGGTCTTTGTCATCGAACGGGCTCACCGAGTGCCAATGAAGCCACCCATACCCGGTGCCCCACCCAGACCTCTACTAGCAAAGCTACTCAACTCCCGTGACAGAGATATTATTCTGCAAGCTGCCAGAAAAGGAGGACCTCTACGCCACCATAACGCCACAGTGTCCATCTTTCCGGACTTCTCGGCAGACCTCCAAAAGCAAAGAGCCTCATTCTTCAGCATTAAAAGGCAACTTAGAGATCTGCAGCTCCCGTACTCCATGATGTACCCAGCACGGCTACGAGTGATAGACGGAGATCGCACCTGTTTCTTCACTTCACCATCCGAAGCAGAAGAATGGTTAACCACCAGACGACGACCAGAAAGACTAACGTATATCAAAAACCTAACCATTTTTTGTCCTCCTTTAGGTGACGGGACTTCCATACCAAATATAAAGAGCCCATCAAAACCGCCTAATTGTGCTGCAGGCCGCTAGCCTGGAGGGGAAACACCCCCTTCAGGCTACCCCTGGCAATAACCGCCCCACGTCCACCTCTGTCCCCCCCTCTCCCCTTCTCCCCCCCCCTTACTCCCTATTCTCCCCCCCCCCTACTCCCTATTCTCCCCCCCCCTACTCCCTATTCTCCCCCCCCCCTACTCCCTATTCCCCCCCCCCCCCCCCAATTTTTCCTGTTCCCCTCCGCTCTCCCGAAAGGGAGTCCACCTAACTAAAATACAATACGACATGGTCGGTTCACACTACTGTGCCAATAATCAAACAAAACCACAAGTATAGCGATGATGAAGCTATGCTAAGTTGGTTACCCCGAGTTAAATTAGCCACAAAAACTAACACAGCGAGGTTATAATCAATATTCAAAACCTGTTCAGTTACAAGTTGTTGTAAGAGTTATAAGTTAGTAGTACACTACCATAATGTTTCTAAAGTGTATGCATCAGAAGCTTAATGTCTCTTATATAAATGTACTGAAGTGCGATTGCATAGCAGGTAATGAGGATGAGGTGGGGCGTGATGGGGGGTCTCCTAGCGACCAGAATGACATAAATAATTTCATCCGGGCCCAATTAAACCATCTTTGCCAATGTCGCTGAGATAACCTTTTTGTCCTGGAACGTCAGAGGCATGGGATCTCCCAGGAAGCGAGCCATAATAAACTCCTTAATACGCTCCTGGCGACCACATGTATTATGCCTGCAGGAGACCCAACCTCACGCCCGAAACCTCTAAATGCCTGTCGAAGCCGTGGGTCCAGTGGTCAGCACACTCATACCACACATCATACTCCAGGGGGCTGTCTCTACTGATAGAAAGGTCCCTCAGATGGGAGGTAGAACAATTGAAAAGAGATCCAGAGGGCAGATTCATTTTCGTAAGAGCCAAAATAAACAATGAATCATATGTATTCCTATGTTACTATAACCCACCAACAACGTCAACAACCCTTCTGGCAGATCCTATGTTACTATAACCCACCAACAACGTCAACAACCCTTCTGGCAGAAGGCATACAATTTGCCTCATTCACACCAGATGCAACGACTATCTATATAGGGGACATGAATATGGTTATGGACCCACACCTGGACAGATTTGGAGGGGGTGCTCGGGGGTCGGGAGATGGAAGCCCGACTCGCCTGGCCTCTATGATCTCGGTGGCGGGATGGCTGGATCTATGGCGAACATTCCACCCCCACCAGCAGGAGTTTTCTTGCCATGCAGCCCATAATCATGCATTGAGCCGAATAGACTATATATTTGGATCCCCCCTATTATTTGCAAAAATAGAGTCCATAGAATTTCTCCCAAGAGGGGTCTCAGACCACTCACCGATCCGCATGGTTCTCAAAAACCCAGGCCCCCCTGTAATTAGGAAGCAACGAATACACCCGTTCTGGCTCTTGCTGCTTGGCCCAAATGACCGAATAGTAGACCAAATTCAAATATACTACGAGGCACACAAAGCAAGCCAGGATAGGATGCTGGTGTGGGAAGCCTTTAAGCCATACCTTAGAGCAGACCTGGGCAAAGCACGGCCCGCGGGCCACATCCGGCCCGCTGAATAGCTCGGACCGGCCCGCAAAGAGTGTCCTGGTGACTCACCAATGAGTCCGGTGTCAGCAACGGGAAGCAGCGAAACTATGCACTCCGAAGCCTTGTCCATTTTGTTCACTTCTGTGCTGTGCTAATAGTTATTCAGGCCTTACTTATTCAAGCACCTCTACCAATGACGTAGGCTTGAATAACTTTATTAAACAGCACATAAGTTAACAAAATGGACAAGGCTTCTGGCCGCAAATCGGGCGGCTGGAATACGGCCCCATTAAGGCAATGTGCATGGAGCCTTCGTATGTTGGTCTGGCCCTCTAAAACCATTCCAATTTCTCATGTGGCCCCATGGGAAAATTAATTGCCCACCCCTGCCTTAGAGGATGCTTTAAATCCTCAATCTCCTTCATTAAAAAAAATGCAGCTAAAGAGGAAGAACAGTTAGCGCAACAATGCCAACAACTAGAAAAAGAATTTATAGCCGATCCCTCAAATGCTAAAAGAGATAAATGGCTACAGGTAGGTAGAGAGTATCTGATGCATTTGAAAAAAAAGGCTCAGAGGAAATTATTCCTCACCCGCCAGTCCTTTTTTGAGCTAGGTAATCAGTCCAGTAAATTGCTAGCATATATGGCCCGACAAGAGACTACTTCCCCGGCCATATTAAGGATTAAATCAACCGAGGGCACAATACTCACAAACCCCAAAGATATACTAGAAAGATTTCAACAATTCTACCACGACCTATACCAGTCCCAGATTAACTACACCCCAACAGAGCTAGAGAATTACCTAACCAACATAACATTTCCAGTAATACAAGAAACACATAGATCCCTTTTAGATGGCCCTGTCACAATAGAAGAAATACAGGAGGCAATGGAGGACATGGCAAAAAATAAGACCCCGGGTACAGACGGCATACCAGTAGAAGTTTATCTTCAGTACAGAGAGGGAATAACAGTGCAACTACTTTCACTATATGAGGATATATTTGAGAAAGGACACCTTCCAGAGTCGAAGCTAGAGGCCAATATAGTCCTTATACTAAAGCCTGAAAAGAACCCGGAGGAGTGCGGGTCGTACAGACCTATCTCCCTCTTAAATACAGACTATAAAATCCTTACCAAAGTACTGGCTTCCAGGCTGAACCAAGCAATTAAGGATATCATACAGCCAGACCAATCCGGATTTATTCCGGGAATGTCCACATCAGACAACATTAGAAGGACGCAGGTAATCACATAGGTCGGACGGAGGTGGAGAGAAAACTGGGCCCTGGCCTCATTGGATGCTGCCAAGGCATTTGACTCAGTGGAGTGGCCATATTTGATGGAGGCACTGCGGAAATTTGGGTTTGGGGAGCCGTTCATCAGGTGGGTCTCTATCCTGTACAGTGCACCGACGGCGAGAGTAGTGGCAAATGGCCTAATCTCCGCCTCCTTCCCACTCCACAGGGGGACCCGACAAGGCTGCCCACTTTCCCCCCTCCTATTCGCGATTGCCATAGAACCTCTGGCCCTAAAAATTCGACAACACACACTGTATAGGGGGATCCAGATTGGACCTAGAGAAGACAAGATAGGATTGTATGCGGATGACATAATACTCTACATGTCAGAACCCCAAAGCACCCTGCCATTGGCCATTTCCCAGATAGACGAATTCGGGAATTTCTCAGGCCTACGTTTCAACTGGCAGAAGTCTACCCTTATGCCGCTGAGAGAGGAGGAGTGGAGGACGGGGGAGGTATACCACAACCTGCAAATTGTCCCTCAATTTAAATACTTGGGGATCTACATTACTAGAGACCACACCCAGAGCTTTGATCTAGACATCGCACCCCTAATAACAACCCTGCAATTAAAACTGAAAGCCTGGAGCCCCCTGCCATTATCGGTAGCAGGTAGCATAAATCTTATTAAAATGATAATTCTCCCCAAATATCTATACCGGCTAGAACATGCAGAAATAACTATAACACAAAAATTCTTCAAAACAACTAACTCATTCATAACATCGTTTGTTTGGGGGAAAGCTAGAGCTAAACTCCGTATGGAAACCCTACAAAAACTCAAAGAACTAGCAGGAATGGCACTACCGGACTTCAAAATATATTACCTGGCGGGACAAGTCAGATATATACGCTATTGGCTGTCGGGCGCCTCTCTCCCGAACTCCGAGCACCACCTGATGTACTTCCTCTTGGAGGCATCCCTTTGGATCATCCTGGAAAAACCAGGACTGTTGACGAAACAAATGCTGCCCATTCACAGACTCGCAACAAGTGTCTGGAGGGCATGTAAGAAACTGACGGGGCGAGAAGAAACCCCCTTGGAAACCCCCTTATGGAACAACAGAGCGCTGCCGCATTTATTGAACCTACCAGACAGACAATTTTGGTTAAATCTGGGAATTACCACATTGGAACACCTATATATTGATGGGACACTAGTCTCCTTTGAGCAATTGCAACAAATATACCAGGTACCCAGAACAGGATTTTTACAACTCAGACACTCATTGACAGCGCAATTCCCAGAACCCAGAAGACCCTTCTCCACATACCCACTAATAGGTATACTGCGCACACAGGGCCCTAGGGGCCTAATCTCGACGTTATATACCCATCTGCTATACTCTAAGATCCCCAATACACAAATGGTGGTGCTGGAAAGATGGAGAGAACTTATCCCAACACTGACTTATGAGGACTGGGAGATCGCAATGGCTGGGAACACCGGAGTCTCACCAGCCGCAAACAACAAACTAACCCAATTATATATCCTGCACCAATGTTACCTGACACCAACTAGACTCCACAAAATGAACAGATCAGTTACCAGTCAGTGCCACCAATGTCGCGCAACAAACGCAAACTTTAACCACCTAATATGGGGATGTCCGATGGTATACACGTATTGGGAAGAGGTCACAGAGTTCCTAACCCAACTGATGGGAATACCAGTACCGCTGGATCCAGCAATGTGTCTGTTAGGGATCATAGATGAGGAACAATGGCAACACTATGATAAAATATTCCTTACTAAAGTATTATTCTATGCCCGCAAAGTTATAGTGCTACGATGGATGGACAGGCGCCCCCCCGACAATTACAAAATGGCAGAGTATTATCAATACCATCCTACCATACGAGAAAATAGTTCACAAAAACAGGAAATATCCTTAAAAATTCGACAAGGTATGGGGGATTTGGTGCGGGACAAACAAACACAAACTTCACACAAGAAATGTTCCAAAATTTATTAAGACAAACCCCACCCAGGCTCGGCAGGAAAAAAGAGTAACAATGCTACGAACATTACAGATGTACGTATTAAGATATGTTGGGTAAATATAGAGAAAATGTAACGTATTTGAGTACCGAACACTGATACCAAAGAGCTTTCTGATGTATGCAAAGTTAAAGTACTTGTTAGTGTATGTAATACACACTGTTTAAAAAGTTGTTTATTCATGCAATGTACAAAATATATACTGCTCAATAAAACGAGTAAAAAAAAAAAAAAAAAAGTAGGTGAGCAGCTGGGATGCGTTATACTTGTACCTGCCCTGTTGTTCCACCAGTGTGAGCGTTGGAAATTGACGCTTAATGCACTGAATGGCGCTGCCAAGTAGTCTGCCTGTTCTAATTTTAAAACGAGCGGACTACTTGGACCGCCCTCAATGCACTGAGCGGTGGTTCAACGGGGAAGGGAATATAACATGTACATCCCCAGACTCCGCGGGTCACCTATTATTAGTCCATAAGATTAGCTCATAGGGCTAAAAGCAGGTGACAGAGTATCTTTAACTCCTTGATTGCCACTGTCAAGAGAGACTCTGTTGTGTCAAAGGGAAACTCCAACGAGGGACTCCAGTGACACAATCATGCAGGAAGCCCTAGGAACCTTGAAAGGACTGCAGGGTCCTGACCGAAACTGTGCATATTCCCTGCTTATTGCATTTCTTGTGAGCGTATTCTGCTCTTTGTATTACCTGAATAAAAAATACAAGTAAAATACGGATTGCAAGTACGCCTGTGTGAATGAGCGCTAAGCCTGCTCTTTGGGCATACTAAGTGTTGTCCAAGAACAGTTTGTGTCATCGTGACACCGATCATCACCGATCATAATGTATTAGCACACAGGAGCACAAAAAAATACATTATAAGGAGAAAAATAAAGACGTTTGGCGTGGTCACACCTGCGTTGTGGAGTCTCGGCTGCAGATTCTAGCAAAACAGCTAGAAAAAAAAAATTGCATTTTTGGTTCTGGTAAAGTGGCAAAAACCCCATAACCTCAGTCTGTCCATGGGGTCCGCCTGGCGCAATTCAAGTCAGTTATGTGATGGATCTGTCACCAGTTTGCATTTTGTTTTTCCATTCCTATGGCGGAATAGAGAAAAAAATTTACACCGATGGGGGAAAAAAACTGTCCAAATGGGGAGGGAAACGGCATCTAATAACAAAGGAAGCGTCACTCACTTGATCAATCCCCGGTCGCTGAGCATCACCGCTCTGATTGTCTTGTGGGCTTTGCAGTGGTAACATGACCTTTGGAGCGGCTGTGGATTTATCAGGTGGCCAATGGTTCTCTTGTTAACATATAGCATTTCTCACTTTTCTGTAATCTCAGTTTTTAAAAAAATTACAAATAGGGGAAAGGGTTTTGCGTAAACTTTTAATATCCTTTATTTCCTACAATAGTAAAATATTTTTACTTTTTAAGCTTCCTGAGAGGCTTGTACCATATACTGTGGTACTTTAGTAAGAGGGAAAAATTTTTTTTTTAAAAAGTGGAAAAAAAATGATTGTAAGAATTAAAGGATATTAAAACTTTAAACAAAACTCTTTCCCCCATTTGTAATTTAAGAAGAAACTGCAAAACACTGAGATTACAAACCAACCTTGTTATATGTATACATATATACACACACACACACACACACACACACACACACACACACACACACACACACACAGCAATGAGAATTGCTATATATTAGGAAAACTTTATGATGTTCCTGCAGGAAACGTGATAGCAGGACAACACCTCGTGATTCCATTACGGAAGGCAATTTGGGACCTCCTATCACCAATTGGGCCATTTAAATGCTGCCGTCAGAATATAAAGCAGCATATAAAGGGTTTACAGCCGTGATCAGCGTGAACTCCAGCATCAATCACGTATGAAGCGGGCTTGGCTTCCGAGCATGCACAATATTAATGCCATGCGCACAAGACGTACATGTACGCCCTGAAGCATCAAGGGGTTAAAAGAGTACCTGTCATGTTCTCACATCAGTGGGGCTAACTGCATAACTTTACAGCCAAGGTCCTGCTAACTCCAACAATGCCGTTCTTTTATTTACACTTACCCCTGTTGCCTCATACCGGCTCATCTTAGATTCGGCTCCAGATGCGGTCAAAGTGTCAAGTGTGAGGTCCACACTGCTCACTGTTAATCAAGTCAAAAGACACCCCTTGACAGCAAGTGGTGGAGACCGCCCACTTGACACATTCACAGTGCAGGGAGATTAATCTAAGAAATGCCTATACTGGGGAACACGGGTGAGTAAACAAAAATACATTTAAGCTCTGCAACCGACCCCCCCTGACAACGAGGACACGGCAGGTTCTCTTTAAGGCCCAAATGGGCTTGGTGATTAATGGGCAATGAATAGAATCAGGTTGCAGAAATAGAAGTATAAATATCGGCACTCCGGCTAATGGCGGCTGTGTAGGATGTGAAGCGACGCGGCGATCTAAATCCTAGATTTGCTTGTGGTTTCGTGCTTCATTATACTCAGTCAGGTGGGAAAAGAAAGCCTTTCCAATCAGTATCAGAATCCCACAATCTCCTCGCCGACGGCTTTTAAGTCACTGAACCTCGAGTCATTTCCACATTATTAGGTTCTATAAATCCATATGAAGAGGAATAGAAGTATCTCAGCGGCGAGCGAGATGGCTGAGATGGACATTAAGGATCAGTAACTAACTAGAAACATGGTGTTTAACCCTTTACTACCCTCTGGGTGCAGGAAACCTGCGCAAATACTGGCGCTACTGGATGTCTTATCGGTAGAATGAAATATATGGGTCTGTTGCTTATAGAATATATCTACAAAACATCTGTTAGGGTGCATTCGCACTCGCCAAACGGGAACATTATTATGCCGTGCAGACAAAATATTGGCACAATTTGCAGCAATTTAGGTCATGCGCCTTTTTTGGACCAATGGGAAAAACTGTCTGAAATGGTCAGCACATAACAAATGTGCCCATTGCATGTAAGATAGTTTATTGGTTTAATTTACACGAGAAACTGTTGTATTTTGACTAGTAAATAAGCCCTTTAGTGTTGCTGCTTTTCTGTATGTGTGAAAGCCCCCCCACTGTACAACCTCTGTATACCCACTACCGCCACCATTACCACGATGCTGAACATACATTACATGGCTGCAGTGATGTGTCCTGTATCAATGGCTCTAGTGCTCACCGACAACACTGCGTCTGTATAGCCAACATAGAGCCATACATTTTGGGAAGGGGTGAACCTTAAAGCTGTCGTTTGCACCCAACCCAGTTTCCGGTCTGTAAATTCTCGTTCTTCCCCATTCTTCTGTTCTGCCGTTTGCAATCCACTATAAGGGAGGGGGCATATAGCAAGCTTAGCATTCTGCCAGTAGTTCACTGTTCTGACTTCCACTATAATGTGTGTGTGTAAACCTACACAGACACAAACCCACACGTTATAACAGCAGGAAAGGCAGAGACTGTGGAGATCGTTATCACAGTGTCTGCAGCGCTGTCAGCCTGTGAAGATAGCTCCTCCTAAAGTTACAATTGTCCATTTGTCCTTGGCACAACAGAAGCTCTGCACCTAACAACAGACAATGCATTGCAGAGAAGCCAGAAGGGAGACCCCTAGTGGCAGCCACTATTAACAATATTTAGTGGTAAAGCAACAAAATTTTTAATACAAGTATATTACAGAAATGATGAGGCAGACAAAAGATCAGCAAGAGTTGTCTGAAAAGTTACTGCCCCTTTAAGAAGGAGTAAATCTCTAAAGGGTTAAACAATCAATCTAAAGGTTTGACAAATGTAATTTTCACCAACAAACAAGAGAAAGGCTCATCAGACATACAGGATCGGTGTGGCAAGACTGTGTCATCTTTCCACACTTTATGCTATTTTTCGATTTGCACACGTGCCACCTAGTTGGATACGGCGCCCCCTGGGTACTCTGCATTACTGCGACAATACGAGGGCAGTGCTGGTTAAATGGCATCTGATTGAACGGGCTGTGTTGCCTGTACAGGGAAACTACATAGAAAACTCTACTGGGCATCAATAAAGAGGTTGTACCAGAATTTCAAGTTATTCCTTATCCCTGCCAATCTAAAGAGCGGGACTCCCATGTCCCGCTCTCCTGTCACTGCAGGGGTCACGTCTCCCTCCACAGTGCCGTCAGTCTGAATGGAGCGCTGGCCGTCCATGCGTGGTCACCGTTCCATTCATTTCAGTGAGGCTGACGGAAATACCCGAATGGCTGCCGCTGGGTGTCTTCGCAGTGACAGTGAATGAGGCGCTGGAGTACTTGTGCAACCAGCTCTTCATTCAGTCTCTTCCTCACTGTGAGGAGGTGGTGGTGGGGGGTTGCAGTAACCTTACAGTGAGGAGAACGAGGGACATGGGACCCCTGTTCTTGAGATATGCGGGGATCTCAGTGAGAATTCCATGATCAGCAAGTTGTACCCTATACTTTGCGGGATGACAATTGTCAACTCGTTGTGTGTGGTACTGATAATAAGTCCCATTCACTGTAATGGAGCTCAGCTGTAATACCAGACACTATCCATGGTCGGCAGTGGCGCCGTTTTCTGGAACAGAGTAGCCAAGATTTTCTAATCCTGGACAACTTTTTAAGCAAGTACCGAATGTTTGAAAAGAAGTCTGTATGGGCTTAATCACACAGCGCAGCCAAATTCCGCTTTATTGGTTGTGTGCTGTGCGGTCAAAAAATGGTTTTGAAATACGTAAACAGTTGTCTGTGTGAATAAACCCTAGAATGAGAACTTCACGTAACGTCACTGCATGCTAGTAAATTACAACTCACCTCCACTGCCAGGATCAGGTTATCCTTCTCATTAATTCTATCTTCATATGCCAGTAACAATGGGGACAGATATTTCATATCCAGCTGCAAAGAAATACATGAGTTACTAAACGTTATTGATGGATTAAACTGCGCCAAATCTTACTTCTTGTATCAGCTGGCTGCTAAAATATGGAGCTAAAGGGAACCTGTCATCACCTAGAAGCAGTATAGAAAGTCCGGCTGAGGTACAAGAAAGTACGGCAGCCCTGGAAACTGGCACTCAGCCTGTGCAATGGGCTCATCTAAGCAGTCAGCGGGCGCATGCACACTCTTCTTGATTGGTGTGCGCACGCACTGACCGTATAGGTGAGACCGATGCGCTGACTGACTGCCAGTTTCCATGGCTGACAGTGAGGTAACTGGGAGCCAGGTAAATACAAAATACCCATTCCTGGATCTCAGCCCTGTTCTGTAAGCCCATAAACTTAGTTTATGGTGCTTATAGTTGATGACCGGTTCCCTTTAAAGCCAGCCTCAGGTCCTGCGAAAATACCTCTTATTGGCATTCTCCATCAATTCCAGGTCCCACTTTCAGTTGTCCAAAATTACCACCACAATCTTCTCACTACCCAATGCACACCATGTGCTACTCTCTGATTGGCTGCTGCCAGTCAGGTAAGCATCACTGACCAGTCAGAGAGCAGGCGTAGTGAATCGGTAGACCAACACTACCAATGCACTGCGGAAATTAGGTGGTCGAAAGATTGTGGCAGAATGACTAAAACCAGAACCCTGTGCATCAGAGGGACAAAGGTACAGAAGAACAGCAGCAGGTAAAGCACACCTGTCATCTGCTCCCAGGATAGAATGTTGTCCCAGAAGTCTTGCTTTAATGGTGCGTTCACATGTAACTGATTTGGTGCAGATATTGTTGCAGATTTGTAGCAGATTTCACCCCCTTCAATAGGAATTCATTTAGAAGAGTGAAATCTTCTGCAGATCTGCACAAGAATCTGTACCAAATCAGCTACATGTGATCACACCCTAATTCAAGAAGAGGACCTGATCAAGGCCTCAAACCCCACTACATGGAAATGCTACTAACTGCTGTGAGATATGTAAACTTAGGGGCCGCACCCAGAAAGATAATTAGATAGGATCCAATCCAGACACATTAAAGGTCACTTTGGTAAACATGGATGAACAGAAGTTTTAGCATCTAAACTGCAATTCTCAATATCAATCTATGAAAAGGTCAACGGAAAGTACGCCAGCTCTAGTCAGGAAAGTGTCCAATAACATGACAGGCTGATGAGTGATGAAGGAAGGCATCATCGGCTTTCTCTAACATACAGACCTTTTATATTTGACATAAACAAGGATTCGGCAAAATTGAAATCGGTCTTCCCATTCTGTTAACTTCTGCCTAGCACAGACAAAGCTGACAAAAGTTGCCGTCCTCAGGAGTCACAGCTGCAGGGCTGCCGCTGTCGACTGTCAGTCGCTTCAAACTGCTCTTAGCTGCTTGTTTGTGGCTGGAGGAGTACGGGGGTTGGGGGTCCCCTTGCTGATCAGACGGATGCTCAGCGATTCGGCATGCATCACCAATACAGTTGATAGGTGGCAAATGCTTCTGGTATACCCCTTAAGGGTGCATTCCCACTGGTGATTTTTACATGCGAGATGTGACCCATTGGATTATGGTCAGATATCGCGCGTGAAAATGACTGATTGATTTAAATTATTTAAAATCATAAGAGCAATTTTTCTCTCGGATTGGTGGTTCAAGATAGAAAGATCGCTGCATGCCCTACTTTGGTTGATACTTGTGCAAGAATCAGCCATTCTTTCCTATGGCAGGCGGAAAAAAAAAAAAAAAATCTCATCGCACTTGTATGTAAATGTAAGTTTCACATGAGTGCAATGCGATTTCTATAGCTTTACTATTGAAAAAACGTGCAATTTTCAGTGCTCCCATATACCTGTACTGTATATACTTACCAGCTCCACTGCTGCTCCTGAACACGATGATGAAGCCCCTCATACCCATGTCAGACATCCAGCATTGGCAGATCAACACTACTGCCCTAGGGTGTGCATGTAGATGCTGTCAGGTGCATCAGTGACTTCACCATCATCCTCGGGAGCTGTACATGGACACACAATGTGCCGGACTATCAGGCAAAATCCTCTTACTTTAGCATTGTACCATTTTTGCTGCAAGATAGATTATCAATATTCCATGACTA
Organism: Eleutherodactylus coqui; assembly: GCF_035609145.1. NCBI lineage: Eukaryota > Metazoa > Chordata > Amphibia > Anura > Eleutherodactylidae > Eleutherodactylus > Eleutherodactylus coqui. The sequence continues at coordinate 15,040,181 of NC_089847.1, forward strand.
CTGCGAAGATTAAAAGGACTTTTTAATCACTGTTGTCTACCTAAAACTTACAAGCCACGGCAGCGGAGGTGCTCTTGAAGGTAATCCACCGATCCTCAGATTCTAAAAAAGGATTAAAAAAGAGAAAACAATTTAACCAAACCAATAAAAATAAATGACATAAATCTCAGATGATTGCCTGTTACATTGTGTTAGGGAAATGACAAATTAAGTATTATCAATTTGGTCTTAAGAAGTTTTGTTTAGATACATAGAAACTCATTTCTGAGAAGCAATTGGAATACTCTGAAGAAACCAACCACACACACTAAGGCCTCATGTCCACAGCTGTGTCGGACTCTGCCAGCGGAATATTGCAGCGGAGTCCGACACGGCCCCCTAAAGACCCCATACTCACCTCTCTGGATCCGCCGTGGGAGTCCCGTCCGGCGAGCCAGCGTGCATGCTTACAACGGAAGTATCACGTGACGGACGGCTTTCATCAACTACAATGGAAGCTGGCCGCGCGTTTTTCCGCAAGAATTAAAACATGCCGCGATTTCTTTAATGCTGCGTAGAATTCCGCAGCGTGAACATTGGCAGTTCAATAGAACCTAATAGCTGCGGGATAACGCCCCGGATTTCCACTGCGTGAAACGCGGCAGAAATCTGTCCTAAGAATGCAGTTTTGCCTTTGTATCTTACGTAATGAGAGCAGAGTGAAACAGTTTCTACCTAAAAGGGAATGATTTATCTTCAGCATGTGATCTTTTTATTCTCCAGAAGAAGAACCAGTTCAAATCAGCTCTACAATGATGATGTAGCACACTGTAAGGTGCAAGTCTATTATCATCCCCTAAACCATAAGCAGATGCCAGATAACATGGGAGCCTTGAGCTGAAATATTGGTAGAGAACAAACAAAGAGCATGTGCAAGGGTTATTGTTAATTGGTCGTATGCCAATAGGTTAAATGCTAGTAGATTGATACAAATTTAAGTTACAATTGGTTGTATATTATCACAAAACTTGCTATTTCTGCGATTGCCCCTCTGTAGGCTGTAGCTTTTCCTTTAAATACTTTTTAAAAGCTGAACAATATAATAAAGGAGAGTCAGCTTAAGGAACACCTTTCATGATATGTTATGTGTGTTGATTCTCTGAGCTCGTACTAACCACACCAAATTAGGCACCCACAGTATATCTAATAGCACAAATTTGCTAACAGAAATTGGTGCCAAAAAACTGGGACACAGAAGTAGTCTTCACCTTCTTCGGACCTCGAAGGGACTTCCATACACAGTAGAGATGGACAAATAAGAAGCTCCAACAAGGTGATTGTTACGTGTGTTGCTGGGAACTTTAGTTCTAAGCTTCTTAGCAGCACAGCTACAGGTGGTTGAGGGGTAATTGAGCTGGCTGGGTGTGGTAATCTCCAGCAGCCAATCCCCTTTAGCCTTCAGCACATATAAACCCAGCTCTTGTCAGTCTGAAGCTGGTCTTGTACTGTTTGGATGTATCTGTTATGTTCCCACTCAGGTCTGTTGCGTCTCTCTGCTTCCCTAATGACGGTTTGGACACCTGTAGTCCTGGTCTGCAGTACATGCAGCTCCCCTTTTCCTTCCCCCTTTACAGGTGCGGCCTCCAAACGTCTTATGTCTCTCTCTGTGTGTTAGTTGGGTCAGCTCGGTGGCTGACTGTCTATCCCCCCTGTATGACACATAGACTTGCTGTGAGTTCCATCTGTGTGACCTGTGCTCTGTTCTGTCCTGTTGCAGCTTGTTGTGTGACCTGTGTCTTGCTGGTTCATGTCAGTTTGTATGTTTATTTTCTGTCAGTTTTGTTGCAGCTTGCTATGTGAAGTGTGTTCTGTTCTGTCCTGTTGCAGCTGGACTCCTGGTTAGTGTTGGGACTAGCAGTTTAACCAGCAGCCGTGAAGTGGCCTGCTAGCTTCCATGTTTTGTACAAAATGTCAACTAATACCTGGTATTTATATATAGCTTATCATCTGCTATTAGGTTTGCATTCTGGCTGCTGTATGCTGTGATCCCTGCTCTGTGTGTCCTGTTGTTCTGTCCCTGTTATGTGGCATGTGTGTCTCCTGTTCTGTGGTGTGGTTCCTAGGATCAGCTAGGGCTAAGTTCCGAAGACCGCTGGACCGCCCTTTATTGGGGCAATGTCCCCGCTTAGGTAAGGCCATGTCATCCTCCCTTGTAGGACAGGGCCAGTTGCCTGTAACCCATGCGTATCCATCTCTTTTGGTCACGATCGTGTGGGCCCCGTGCTTAGTTTGCCCACATGATCGTAACATAATGCCCCCCCCCCTTTTGTAAGTGGGGGTGCATTATGTTGTACTATGTTCTGAGTATGTTACTCTGTTGATATGTTATCCTGCTATGTTGGTACACATGTATTCTGACCCCTAGTCCGGTGGTAGGCGGATGTAGGGCCCTGTCTGTCTAAGCCACCCAACCATTGGTTGTGGACGCCTGATTCCGGTTCCTGTATAGCTACCCGTCTGTTGGTGGGCGGACACCCGATCTGTATTCTGACCCCTAGTCCATCTGTGTATCCTTCTCCTCTTTGGTCACGATCATGTGGGCCCAGTGCTTAGTTTGCCCACACGATCGTAACAGTGATAAGTTTTATTCTTTCATCTAAACCACTTGTCCCTCTCTGGAATGATCCTCCCCATGTCAGTGTCAAAGAACTATGAGGTAGATATCTTGTGTGGTTTTTATGTTGTCTTTGAAGTAATGAATATAGATGCCTGACTGTTTGTGTAAGTGTTGACTTGGGACTAGGAACAGAGACTTGTTTTTACAGAAAGTATGTAATTATCTTGTAGCCCCCAGTTAGTAACCTGTACTGCCCTGACCGTTTGCCAAAAGAGGAGAAAGACGAAGGCTTTTAAGAGTGGAGAATGACATACAAACTTGAACATTAAATTGCACTTTTGATTGTATTAAAACTGTTGTTTTGTACATTCTTTGTGTGGTTAATAAAAGTGGTGCAAGACCAGAGAAAAGGGATACTCGACTGCTCTTTTCCTATAGGGAATACCTGTATTCTGTGTAGCGTGTGAAGAGGCTTGGCCCAGACCTATACAGTCTGCCAATGGTATATAAGTGTGCCAGCAGTGGAGGTCTTTCCCAATTACGAGAAGAGAAACAGGGTGAAACTGACCAGTGTTGTGAGTTGCGGGGAAAGGCCTGAGGCAAGTCATGGGGGACTCATTGGGAAAAGACAAAATCGGGGTCTCAGGAAGACCATGAGAAAAATTAGTAGAACAGAAAAGGTAAAGATGCAGTAAAGGGATGCGAGCGGATGTTGAAGACAGTAGGCATAAGTTCTGAGGAGTATCTGCACATTGAAAGATGGAAAACGTTTAACAGTGATAATTTCGGGATAATAGTTATACGAAAATGGCAAATAGTAGAAAGGAGAAATTCGGATGAAGTGATGCATGGTGGATATAAGGAGTATGCAAGTGGAAATCGGACAGGTGTTGTGTTCTGAGGATCGTCGTTGGCATCGGATGACCGACACTGGCCAAAACACGTCAAACTGCAGTAAGAGTTTTTCTTAGCTGTGTTTTGTTTGCTTTTGGCCATCGTGTAGCTGCGGTCCCAGTTTCTATTTTACATGGTAAGCTTATCAGTCTGTGTGAATGAATACATGTCCTCGCTGTTTGTGTAGTGTGGATTTGCAGTTCATGGGGGGGGCAAATTGTCTTACATTAGAGTCTGTGTATACCCAGTAGCTCCGGACAGATTGGTATGAACATAAGAGGGGGGCAAGTGTATTACACTCTCAATCTCCACATAGTACCATTGCCACACATGATTAACAGACTGTGGGTGTGGGTCTTAAGATGTAGACAGCATGCACCCACAAATTCAATAAACCGGACGTGCCTTGATCATATGCCTATACAAAGTTTATACTGAAAGTTGACTGAAAACGGTTATACAATTCTATTACTTGTCTAGAGAAAGTTAAGTTAAGTTTTCTTTGTTCTACTGGGGATGAGATTCATCAAAATCAGGTTTCCACGTTGAAAAACGACGTGGAGACCAAATTGTAATTCCCTAAGTGGAATTTGCTCATTGCCAGGGCTCAGTTCACACATGGATCCACTGAAAAAACCACGGCAGAAACACGCGGCATTTGAAGCCATTTTTAGAGGTGGAATTTGTGCTGAAAATTCTGCTGCGAATTCCGTTGTGTGACCATAGCTTAGGGTACGGTCACACGGGTCGGACTTGCTGTGGAACTTCTCAGGATTTCCAAAGCATTAAATCTGCCAGGCTTCTGTGGGTAAAATCAGCTTTAATAATTCATGGCTACTGTTGTAGATTTCCTATGTAGAAGATCTGCTGAGGATATCTGATCTCCAAATCCATAGGTACTGTTGCGGAATTTTAAATTTTGGTGCAGATTTTGGCTTCTCCATTGAAGTCTATGACAGAAAGCTGAAAGCTTTCACTGCTAAAAATTTGATACGCTCTGGATTAAAATTCCGCAAGTCAATTATCGTACTGATTTAGTGCAGATTTTTTCCATAGCATGTGGACAAGATTTTGAACATCTCAGCCACACTTCTGCTACTGTAAATGATGCAGATTTTCATTGGGGAAATCTGGCCCAAGTGAACATGGCCTCACAGCAAAAATCACCGGAACAACTGACATTCAATGGACCCCATTATAAGGGCTACTTCACATGTTTTTTTGCATAAGGTAGTCTGAATAAGCCCTAAGCCTATGGGACCCATCAGGGTTCTGTGCAACCCTTTGGAAACGGGTGTGTCCCACTGGCCATGACTCCATTTGTACTGGAAGTTGTGCAAGTAGAGTAACTTGGTTTTTGGATAAGGAAAATGCCAGGGAAACACACTGCGTGAAGAAGTGTTGACTGCAATACGAAGCAGAGAAGCGCAACTGCCTGCTGCTCCTCGCTGAGCCGCGCTGCCGACTTTCAGCTTCCACTGTCTAAAATTTTATGAAAACAAAAATCTTTTTAAATTCTGTCAAAATCCAGATTTACGGCTCGTTCTTGCGGCAAGTAGGAAAACTGTCTCCGAAATGTCCTTAGTCTGGAGCAACGTCCCACGGGGAGACCGATGTGGGAAGTGCTGTCAGAAGGAATTAGAAGGTGGCGTGGTGACGTAGCAGCGCGACGCTTCTGTACATGGCTTACTGATAGGGGAGCGTCAATCACAGTTCAGCGAGCTTTATGCATCCCTAAGAGACGGGAAGGAATCTGCAACTGAAGACTCTTCTGCAGACGACTTCAATAACAGCTCCGCTCCCCAGTTTGTTGTGTAGTTGGGATTTTAATATATTTAGTGACTTTTTCAATCAAAATACGACAAAGCGGGAAGTTTTATGCATGTTACCAACATTTTCGATTCTAGCCTTGTGTAGGTCTGTGGATATCGTGATAAAAAAGTCCCAAATATTAAGATTTTTAAGTTCATCTTAAAGGGATTGTAGCCGAATAGACTTTTATCACAGGTAATAAAAGTCTGATCGGAGGGGGTCTCACCGCTAAGATACCACCAATCTAGAGAATGGGGGTCCCGTGTCTTCCTCACTGCGATCTCGCTGCAGCTAGCTGTAGTGATATCAAACTAAATGGAGTAGCGGTCGCACATGCGTGGCATCACTTCATTCATGTCAATAGGGCTGATGGAAATAGCACAAATGCTCAGTTATCTCTGGCAGTCCCATTGTAGATGAACGAAGTGTCAATGTGCAGGTGCGACCGCTGCTCCATGCAATCTCCTCCTGAGGGGCAATGCAGTAAGCCCGAAGAGAGGAGACACAGGTACCCCTGTTCTTGGGATTGGTGAGGGTCTCAGTAGTGAGAACCCCACTTATTAGACTTTTATCACTTATCCTATAGCTAGGTGCTAGCTATTCTGCTACAACCCCTTGAAAGGCATTCTTTTTTTAGTTCGTGCTAACAGGCAGCTTATACTGTATATTACAGGGGTTTTCCAATTAAAAAAAAAACAAACATTCACCATTCCTGAGGGTCCAACCTCCCATCCTGAATGACCCATGTGAATAACGTAGCAATGCGCATGCATAACCACTGCGCTACTCACTTCTATGGGATGGAGGAAGGTTGCCAATAACATTGATCTCCCTCCATTACCAAAAGAAAAAGAATAGCAAGATGGAAAGCTTCTTTAAACATTTTCTAGGAACACATGCAACTTATCGCTACACTATATATTAAATATATATAACCAATATAGCCGCGATCTGACAAGCAATCTATCAAGCTTCTAGGCAATCTGCAACGGCAGCCCTGGGGCTCGACAGTCATGGCAACCCGCAATCTCATTGCAGACAACTGTGTGGGACCCCCAAACATCAATCAAGGCATTTAAATGCCACTGTCAGAATTTACTGCGGAATTTAAAGGGTTAACAGGCTGTTCGCAGGTGGGTGTCAGCTGTAAGAAACAGCCGACACCTGCAATGTATGGAGAGGAATCAACCCCCAATCCCCATCCATACAAACCTCTAACCTCCAGGGTATAAATGTACATCCTATAGAGTTAAGGGGTTAATGGTGGGATGCAAAATGCAATTTATGAGGAGAGGTGTATTTTCAACTAAGGATATAAGTGGCGCTATACACCATGTTCCAAATTATTATGCAGATGCCATTTGTATTTGTCTTCCCCTGCAGACAGTATGTACAAGGATTGATTATCCCCGACAGTTTTATTACAATGTGGGTGTTCTTACTAGTGGAAGGACCGATGATGGCGATGACTTTTTTTATATTGCGAAATGAACACTAAATATATTGTTCCAATTCTGCAGATTCAGTGTTTGCGCCCATAATGACATTCATCTCATTTCCAACATAAATCTGTTATTTGCTGTATTCACGGATTTTGTAAGAAATAAACAGACCATAAAACCAAAAGTTTATATTTCTAGATTTAGCTCCACATCGATAAAGGAGCCCTTCTTTGAGCACTTGTACAACAGTCTTATTCACCGAGCTGCTAAGTCCATGTGTAGTTTCTGCTTGTAGTTCTTGTATTGCCTCCCAGCTCTGCTGGTTTGATGTATACAGACACCCACTGGTTTCCAACAGGGCTGAGGTCAGGAGAGGATGGTGGCAAACTAGGATTATCTTCTTCTCTGCCAGGCCAGGAGTCACTGGGTCTCTGCAGCCTGGGACGATGCATTGTCTTGTATGAACATGAATTTGTTTTAGAAGGCACGATTCTTCTTTTTACACCGCGGCAGAGAATGCTCAGATAGGAACTCCATGTAGCGTTTATTTTTACACCCTCAGGGACCCTAAAAGGGTCCTACCATCTCCATTCCCAATACTCCAGCACAAAACATCCGTCCACACCTCCCTGCTGACATCAGTCTTGTGGGAACAGGGTGGCTGCTGAACAGCACGGGGTAGTTAGTCATTCTGTGAATGGAGGAAGAGCGCCGGGGATCTCTTTCAGCCACCCGCCCGCCTACAGTTATTGTAATCAGGTGAACGAGGCGTTAATCAGATTCTTCTTAAAGGAGTATTTCCAGGTTGTATAACAAATGCATTTCACTAGAATATTCCAACACTCTACGATCCATAGAAGCCCAACCTCTTGGGACTCCACCAATCCTGAGAATGAAGGGGCGGCAGTGCTGGCGTACGGATGCACCCCCTTCATTGGTTTTCTTTGCACAGTGGCATCCAGGCCAGCAATTGAGCTCCGTTAAAGTGAATGAGGACGGCTGCAACTCCCACTGCAGCTTGTGGCAGGGAAGCCAATACACAGAGAGAACTTTTACAGGGGCGCTACACTGTGTCCCCTTCATTTGTAAGATCAATGGGGGTCCCAGAGGTCCTACGCGATATGCCATCACTACATAAGATGGGAAAACCCCTTTAGCTTACATATAGGTAGAGAATCTCTTTAATACAAGTTACTATACTGCCCCCTAGCTGTACCATTATTACATTACAGCGTCAGGCTGAGGTTACAATCTATTTATAATGAAGACTCAGAATGAATAGTTGAGTTGAAGGATGCGGTTCAGAGCGGTGTCTCTCGGTTCCTGTATAATGCAGGTTACATTCCACTTAACGTACGGAGTTTCTGCATTATTCATTGCTGTAAGCCGCTGCACAAGCTGCATGGGGAGCGCGGCCAACGCTCAGCTGCGGCGAGAGGGAGGGCGCACGGCCAATACGGGGCGCAGACACTCCACGGACACGATGGTCCTCCGGCCTGGACGTAAATGTCCCTTCATAGAGAAGATGACAGGAAGCCACATGATGTGGAGTAAATACTTGACACAAGCTGGAAGACGATCGGAACTGAAGGGGAATTTAATAGGGCAGAAAAGGTTTTTCCTCCAGTGGAGATAATGCTGGATTATAAAGTTACAGCTACGACTGACCCCGACAATCCCATCGGATGCGGGATTTATGCTGCGACGATGACACAATATTGAACTCCGAGGAAAGGCGCTTACAAGCTCATACATCTGCAATGTTAGGAGAATTCCTATCTCCCAATCAGGGCATCTCGCTTCACGCCTTTTAGCGCTAAGTCACAATTATCTATAGTAAATTCTAAAAAAAAACCCTTTACTGAACGGCCACTTTATTAGAGCCCCCATCTAGTAGCACTAGACTCCTTTACCTTTCAGACCCCCAGTAGTTTGTTACGGCATACATTCCACTAAGTAATTAAAGGGGTTGTCCCGCGAAACAAAGTGGGGTTATACACTTCTGTATGGCCATATTAATGCACTTTGTAATAAACAACGTGCATTAAATATGAGCCATACAGAAGTTATTCACTTACCTGTTCCGTTGCTGGCGTCCCCGTCTCCATGGTGCCGTCTAATTTTCAGCGTCTAATCGCCCGATTAGACGCGCTTGCGCAGTCTGGTCTTCTCCCTTCTGAATGGGGCTGCTCGTGCCGGAGAGCGGCTCCTCGTAGCTCCGCCCCGTCACGTGTGCCGATTCCAGCCAATCAGGAGGCTGGAATCGGCAATGGACCGCACAGAAGACCTGCGGTCCACCGAGGGTGAAGATCCCGGCGGCCATCTTCGCAAGGTAAGTAAGAAGTCACCGGAGCGCGGGGATTCAGGTAAGCACTATCCGTTTTTTGTTTTTTTTTAAACCCCTGCATCGGGTTTATCTCGCGCTATTGAAAAAAAAACCCCGTTTCGGCGCGGGACAACCCCTTTAACTCATTCTGTAGGAATATCGGCCCCTGCGGACAGGAAGCTTCTTGTAGTTGCTGGAGATTAGATGGAGGTGCTGACCGGCTGACAGGAAGGGGTCAGCGATTCTAACTGCTTATGCCAAATTCTGACCTCCGATCAGCAACAAATCTGGTTTCATCTGACCTGGATGTTGTTTTTCCACTGCTCAGTGAAACATTTTTGTGCTTTCTTTTTACTCCCTGGAGTCTCGTCTGTTTCTGTTAGATGGAAATGGTGCTGACCCGGTCATCTGCGTTTATAGCCCATCCGTGCTAAGGTGCGACGAGTTGTGTGTTCGGACACAATAGGTGGAGATCCACAGTATTGTACTCGGTTGCAACTTGCTTGACTGTGTAGCACCTGTTCATTAGAACAATTCCTGACACCCTCCTCTGACCCCTTTCAGTGATGAGTTGTCTCCGTTCACAAGATCCATTCTTGGTATACTGTCTACACCATTACATGTGAAACTCTCACACAGATGGCAGTGAAAACCTGGTCCGGCTAGTCTAGCACTGATGATCAGGCCTTGCTGAAAGCCGCTCGGATAGCTGGATTTTCCCATCAAATGTATATTCACACGGAAAATGATCCACAGAAAACTTATGCAATTTTATGCTGCCCCCCCTGGGGTTGCGGCTCTAGTTTACATACTGAGAAGCGCCAATCGTGAAAGGGCCGGGGGCTCTAATAATGTGGTCATTCAACGTACACAATGAAGGAAATTTATTACGACCAGTGTTACACATGCCGGCCTCAATAGGATTTCCCCAGGAGCAAGATGTACCCGATGTACCAGAGGCTTATATCTCAGCACACATTAGGTGCATCTCGGATCATCCGTCCAAAAACAAAGAAATCTATGCCGGCTGTGAGTTGCAGCAGACTTCTGGTATAATTTCTGTCAGCTTCTAGTGTAAATTATCCTTATATCTAGTGGGCCCAGGTGACCACACCTCTTTCCAATAAGCCACACCCACTTCTAAACGGCCATGGGTAAATGAATATGTAGTGCAAGGCTTGCGTCAAAATATGACTTTTTTTAAACAACACTTTCAGCTTAATAAATTCCTCCTCAAGTTCTTTCCTGGTAGAAGAAACACTTTTATTTCTGGGTATAAATCATATGGAAAACCAGACGGCACTATGGTGCATCATAGATATTGGCCGCAGTGTGAATGATGGAAGAGGGGTGTCTCCTTAAGGAGGAAGGAGGTGCTCCAGTAAAAGGGGGAGACTATAGCTGGTGAGTAATGTTTAAGTTAGGGGTTGGATGTGCCTCCTTTTCTTCTCAGGTCAGAGCAGCAATAGGACGGTTCATCCTCCTCGGTGGGGTAACAAGGAGAGTCCTGCCTCCCTGTATTCAGCGAAACCCACGTGTTTCTAAAAGACCGGCAATAAAAAACCGGTCTGACTCCTATAGACTAAGCTAAAACTGGTTAGCTTGGTGGCTGCAGGAGGGGATAGCTAGGAGGAGGAGCTAACTTTTCTTATGCTTAGCATTGCCTTCTAGTGGCAGTAGCTATGCCCTCCAATGATACAGACGAGAAATGTACAATAAAACCCATACGAATATAATAAATGTAGTGACCAAAATAATAATGAATTCATGAGGAATAAATATATAGACAGAAATACCCACACCTCACATACAAATCGAAAATAATATAAAAATAAAGTGCAATAATTCATAAAATATATGTCCAATAATGTGGCATCTAATAAATCAATCTGCACCTTATCAAAAATCACCAATGCTGGAGAAATAAAATCAGCAATATCCAAGATAAGGGCTTGCAGAGAAAGAAATGTCCCCACGTGCATAACTATCTAAGATAGTAGGCTTTCTCAGGGTACACGCGCGCGCGCACGCACGCACGCACTGTCCGCGCAGAAAAGAGCGAGGAAAAGAGAATGGTGATTCATGATAGTGAACTGCAGTGGACACAGGTGGAAACTTCCATATATGTGTATCTAGAGACCGCGAGAGGTCTGCAAAGTAAAACAACTTTGTGAAATTTGTATCAATACACAAGTCAAAATCCTAGCCCAATAACAGGGTAAGCATGTGACAAAGACAAACACACCAGTAACTGGCTAACAAAAACGATGCCTACATTAAAGGGGTTGTCCCGCGAAAGCAAGTGGGGTTCAGCACTTCTGTATGGCCATATTAATGCACTTTGTAATGTACATCATGCATTAATTATGAGCCATACAGAAGTTATTCACTTACCTGCTCCGTTGCTAGCGTCCTCGTCTCCATGGAGCCGTCTAATTTCAGCGTCTAATCGCCCGATTAGATGCGCTTGCGCAGTCCGGTCTTCTCCCTTCTGAATGGGGCTGCTCGTGCCGGAGAGCTGCTTCTCGTAGCTCCGCCCCGTCAAGTGTGCCGATTCCAGCCAATCAGGAGGCTGGAATCGGCAATGGAACGCACAGAGCCCACGGTGCACCATGGGAGAAGACCTGCGGTCCACCGTGGGTGAAGATCCCGGCGGCCATCTTCGCAAGGTAAGTAAGAAGTCACCGGAGCGCGGGGATTTGGGTAAGTACTATCCGTTTTTTTTTTTTAAACCCCTGCATCGGGTTTGTCTCGCGCCGAATGGGGGGGCTATTGAAAAAAAAAAAAAAACGTTTCGGCGCGGGACAACCCCTTTAAAAGAGGAAAGACAATTATGACATGCAACGGGCATGTCAAGGCATGAAATTAAAGTGCACTATCCGTGAAAATTTCAAGTGCATGCGCAAATACCAAGAAAAGTAACAGCGTAAGTTATAATAGGAGAACGATCGGTAAGTAACCACAATAGTTACTTTTCAAGAATTATGTGAATAGGTTATTGTACATACATAAAATGTAAAAAAGCTGTCCAATAACAGGTTAAGTATGTGACAAAGACAATATATGAATAAGCATGCGATTTACCTGACTAGTTATTTAAAGAGAGCTGGTCACAACCAAAGATCTACAGTGCTTAGCTGAACACTTGTGCTCTTTCATTCGAGCAATCGGTGCGGGTGTCAAGTGCCACACCACCAGAGATCAAAACTTCTGACAAGTAACTATGACATGTCAGAAGTTTTATGAAACTACAGGTACATCTTAAGAAAAGGGGTATTATAAAAACACACATTACCTCCTCCTTGGATAAAGGGCGATACTTGGTTTGATAGCGGCTCAGCTCCACATTCAGTCGATGGATTGTAGTTTTTAGAGCATCATTTTCATCTACCAATTCTTGTGCCTGCTCGGTGAGAGAAACCAGCTCCGCTGCGTCCACTAAGTAAGAGAAAGAAAAAAAAAAAAAAATCAACCCGAGTTTCCACCGAGGCCTAGTTGTCACACCAGAGTGCTGGGAACAAGAAGTACTTTCATGTTAAAGGGGAATCTGTCAGTCCCTAAAGACTACCGGGCTGCAGACACTACAGTATAGTGACAGACATGCCGATTTTAGCGGTTTGTCACTTATATACTTAGGTTCAGCAGTTCTGGAAAACATACATTTGGAAGTTTGTACGGCCAGGCACAGAGCTGTCTGGATGCAGCTCATTAGTATTCATAGATTTACCCCTCCAACAGCTGCTGACGAATGGGTCTCTCCTTCTGCACAGTAAATCGGAGAGACCCATCAATAAGTGTGGTGTGAGAGACAAGGTGGGGAAATAGTGAATATATGAACATTAACGAGTCACATCGGACTCCTCCGTGCTGGGGCAGTGCAAAATATGAAATGCAAGTTTTCCAAAACAGCTGAGCCAAATCGGTGCAAGTGACAGATTGCTAAATAAGCATGTCTGTCCCTCTACATAATTGTCTGCAGCCCAGGGAGAACCATTAAGAAACTGGCAAGCACCCTTTAATGAGATTAGCAAAACTTATAATATTTGCTATTTTTTGGTAGTTAACAGGACATGACAATCGTATACAGCTACAACGGGGCCAGTAGCACAGACAGCACTAATTACCACGGCTGCAGCTAGATAGAAGTCCCTTTCCATGTGCTATTCAGTTAGCTGACTACTACCGTCATCTGCAGCGATATCTGCTATATGTAAGGCCACTATATCTGGTGCAATTGAGAGACATTCGGCGTAGAAGCAGGAAATGTAGTAATTATGAAATGAATTATATTCCCTTGCAGCATTCTTCCAGCCAACATGACTGACTGACTCAACACTTGGACAACTACTACCAGCATTGTAACTGGAGTCCATACAGTCAAAACAGCTGACTTTCCAGTATCCAGTGGTGGAATCAAACCCCATAGGTAAAAGTTGTGCTGTTACATACGGACTATCTGCTGTGTAGGACTGTGGGGGTAGTAACTGACAAGCAGAAATATTAAACAGATCCTCAGTCATTCTTCTGAGGACGGTTGTGAGAACTGTTGTTAGTAAAATAAAAACTACCAGTTCTCACTCTCTGCTTGAATAATTGGTTATACCCATTACCTTGACACTTGCAGAATCTGTGGACACAGAGTGAGTGTCTTTGATGCTGTACCGGAGACTCTAATTAGAGGAGTTCCACTGGTGAACATCCATAAACCAGGTGTAGGTCCCATTTACCTGCTCTTTTTATGTTTAGAGTCTGTCAAATATTTTAATAAATATAAATAAGTTAGTTTTTAATATTCTTTTTCAGTGAATGTCGTATACTAGTAGAAATTAATGGACACCAGGGCAATCATATCACCTTTTCCATAAGATGAGGACTTGCTATGCACATCGTCCCAGTTATCAAGAACAAATCCATGTAGGGCCGCCTGCAGACGGGCGGGTCAGATCCGGCGGCGAGGATTCTCGCCGTGGGACCCGACCGCCTGCAGAGAGTGGCACGTACTTACCCGCGCCCGCGGCTCCGGCTGTTTGATGTGTCGGCTGCCGGTGCATGCGCAGACCAGAGCCAGCGGCGGGTGAGTGACGTTTCTGTGCGGGGCTCGCAGAAATAGGACATGCCGCGGTTTGTTTGCGGCCGTCTGCATATGATTGCGCTTGTTAACGCAATCCTATGCAGGCTTGCAGCGGAGGAAATACCGCCGTGGAATTTCCGCTCGTGTGCAGGTGCCCTAAATGAGTGAAAATGCACACCACTGCATATCTGGAAGAACACCACCCATGGCCTGTGCCATACTAGATTTAGTTACAAGCAGTTACATCGGGGCCCATAGAAAGTCATTGGCTCAAGGCTCGGCCTGCCGTCCGGCCCTCTCAGGGCTAGTTGAGTTGGGCCTCATCCTGCCGTCTGATCGAGTGTGCACTGCCCAGAAAGTGACTGCTTTTACCAGTATGTTGGCTGGATTACCACCAGGCTGCCGGGACCCAACTACATCCTGGCCTAGTCCCTCCAAGCTTGCAGTGCTATCGGCCGCTTCCCGACAGCCTCTGCCTCAGCCCTCCATAGCCGCATCACCAGCCCGACATTGGATTAGCATTGGCCCTCGATGCATGCCTGAATGCATGCATAGCCTTCCCCAATGCATGCATAGCCTTCCCACAGGCAACAAGCTCTACTACTGACAGTAGTCCTCGCCTTGTAGGGACCTCTTCGTTGCCTTAACCATGAAGCACTACTGTAATTCTGTCAGACAAATTGGGCTTCATGACCGATGCAGGCAGTCTTGGAGGGCTTTGTTAAAAATGTCCAGTTTTACATCCGAGAGATGCACTACATCAGGCTGGTATATTTCTTGGAATTTAAATTCTATTAGGTGATTTACCACAATCCCTCCTGGTTATTTTATGAATCTTGCAATGGCATAATTCCCCTATTTCCTGCATCTCTCAATGGCAGGTTTCCTATTTTCCATTCTACTCTAATGCAAGTGACATCCTGTAAACTGTGCAGGTCTGCAAACTATACACAGACACCAGAGCAAAAGGGGTTGTTCAGTCAGCTAAAAATATAGATTGAGGTTTGTGTGGTCAATATGCAATACACTTACAATGAGATCAGTGTTCACTTTGGGTCCAGACCCCTACCTGTCCCTGCCACTCATGCGAGGCATTCAGCTGGTGATACTGGACATGCCGTCTGCCGATTATGTGCTTTTCCTCCAGATTACCTCAAATACCTCACAGAATATGATAGTGTCTGTTATGTAGACTGGAGAAAAGAGCAAAGAGTTTGGGTTCTTTTACACAGGTTAACTCAAGCGCCCAACAGTCATCCCAACGATTATCGCTCCTGTGCTTTCATATAGGAGCAATAATCACTCACTGAATGGAGGCAGAGCAGGCTGGAGATCTTTTGTGGCTGCTTGTCTCCATTCAGAGCAAACAGGCAGTCGTTCATAGATGAATGACTGACCGTATGAATGGGCCGATAGTCGTGATTACGCCAAACTATTATCATTCAAGTGTGCCTGGTCCAGTAATTAACTGAACAATAATTGTTTGTGTAAAGGGCCCGTTGTGTACAGGTGCCATCACGTTCCATCTAAGAGGCAAGACAATCTGAAGGGAGAGCACCTGACTGGCAGATGAGAGGTCTTGCTGCAAGAACTGAATGCCACATTTCAGCCCAACGGGACCTTTGGCAACAGGGAGTGTTTGGATCTTAAGTAAACAGATGCCATTGTAAGTGAATCGTATACGGACCACACAAACGTCGAACTATACTTTTCTCTGACCGGACTACCCCTTTAAAACAGGATTCCACCATTTTATTGTTTGAATGCTTACCTCCTGCATGAGAATTTTTCAACAATTCTTTAAATCCTCTCTTTTCGTTTTTCAGATTCTTGATCTTCAACTGCATGGTTTTTATCTGCTGCTTCAGCTCTTCCACCTGCGAGGAGAGTTCCAGGTTCCTGCTCGTCAGTTGCTGAGTTGCAGCCCGCAGCTGTATATCATCTTCTCGGCTTTGGGGTCTTTCTGGAGCCCTTTGATTTGCTGCCAGAGACGACTCTGTGTAATACAATAAGCAAACGTGATAATGGAGTCTTTGCATCAGTAATCCCCATAGTTACACAGGTAATACAAACAAATACTCAGGAGGTACCTCATGATGAACATGGCAAAGCTGTGTGCTCAGAGGATGTATGGGGGCATACAAAGTACATGCAGCTCTCTGCTAAGGAGTAGTAAGAACTCGGTTTGCCATGTGCGATACCTCTGTATGACGCCGCACTGCAGACATATTCTCACTTAAAAACAATGCAATGCTTCTAAGGGAAAATAAATAAATAAAAATAAATGTTCCATAATATAGCATTCAAAGAAACTGGAGGCACAGGGAGGTATAGTAGGACCCCATGCAGCCTAAAGGTCCCAGACTGTGGCTCAGTACAACTCACAGGTTGTATGGAGCCATAACAAGGTAGTTAACACCAAAATTGCCCAAAGGGAAAGAAATGTCCCAGTTGAATATCCTCATTAAAATTGAAGTTTTATTGAACTAAATACCAAGAGGGATAGGAATTAAAAATATTAATACCTGCCTAGCAAACCTGGGGGCGCTAAGCCACCTATAATATATCATTCAATGCTGTTGCAATCTGCTGTATACGGTGCTTTACAGAGCTCTCCTAAATAGTTGGTAGCTATAGAAGATCTCAAGTAGGTCACTGCTGCAGACTAATGACAGACTAAATATCGCCAGGGTGTCATATTTGAGCTAAAACCCATTGGACCCTTTTGGTCATACGGTTGGAATAGAATCCTGCAAACCATTAAAAAAGGGGAATGATAATGCCCAGGGAAGATAGATTTTGTATGCCTCGAACTAAAGCCACAGCTTTTGGAGGGAACCATGGAGGCTGGGAGCAGAAGCGAACAGGAGGTTGAGCAGAGAACTCTAAGACATATCCCAAAGAGATGACCTCATGAACCCAGGCGCCTGAGAAGTAGGCCTGAAGCCAACAACTAAAGTTTCAAGCACTGGCTGGTGATTGGCCGCGAAAGAAAAGCCTCCTGTTTTGCAAGAAGACAGTGGAGGAGACAAGAGAGGGAGCAGAAGTACCCTTGTGGCGCAGGCAGATGACATGCTGTACCTGGCTGTAACTACACAGCCTGTGCTTGTGGTTGGGTGCCATGCAACACCCAGCCACACATGTCATCCCAGTCGCTGCCCGGATAGCATTGGCCATCTTGCTGTATCCCAGCTTTAGGGGATAACAATCTGAAAGAAGAGCAGAAAAGGCATATTCAGCCCTCAAACAGGTACACAATCTTTATAAGTACCCTGTGCAATAGATGGGAGAAAGGGGAGTTAAACACTTTAAACGGACATTAAGTTAAAACTGGTTAACTTGTAACTGCGGGAGGGGCATAGAAGGTAGGAGGAGCTAACGCTTTTTCTGCTTAGTGTCCGCCTCCTAGTAGCAGTAATTATACCTACATTCTTCAGCTGTGTCCCCCAAGGATACAGATGAGAAATCCCTCATTTAGGCCGATGAGGCTCTTACTCTTATTGTGGATGAACCAGAGCATCTCCTTGCATTGCAATTTTTTGTCCAGATCCTCCTTACCAGGACCCAGTTCTAACTGACAAATGCACCAGAATATTAGTCGAGTTCCATCGCCTCCACGACATCCATTAACATGCCTTGCAATGGGGGTGTCCATTTTCGTGCACATAGAACTCAGGTGTTTGGAAATGTGTCTCCTAAGCTCTTGAACTGTCTTACCAATATTATCTTAGGGCAGGAGGATCTTACACCATTCATAATGCCTGTGCTGTGACAGGTTATTTCTACTGGATTGATAAATGTGGAGGCCTTCATGACAAATGGACAGAAAAAAAGTAGAGTCCTAAACAACAAAGGGACGTTGAATTCTAGAAGTAGAGCCCATAGATGCCAGACTGTGGCTCAGTACAGCTCAGAGTGTGTATGGAGCCATATTGCAGTAGTTTGCATAAATTCTAAACACTGCATGGATGTTGATTGTTACAAGCACCTAAATTACCTGATCTGGCCAGTTGTTCTGTCTGCTCTCTGCTTTCCTCTGAAACAGGATGATGAATTGGAGACTCTGTTGCTGCATCAACTTTGCATTCTAAAAGATAACACACAATCAATCATTCTGACAGAATTAAAGTTTGCATCTTATATGCAAAAGACTAGAAATTATTTTCCAGTAACTAGCTATTCTTTAATGCCCGCTGGTTAGGCCACAGGCACTGCAAGGTCTGGGGATAACAGAAGGCAGATTCTGCATAGTACAATCCCAGGTTAAAAGGGTTCGCTCACACGTCGCTGATTTGCTGTGGATTTTGTTGCGGATCTGCAGCAAGTTTCACCCTTTCAATTGAATTCAAATTAAATGGATGAAATCTGCTGCAGACTTGCACCAAAATATGCAGCAAATCAGTGATGTGTGAATGAACCCAAAAAGGGTTGTTTCAAGAAGAGAACTTATATGATGTATATATAGATATGTATATGTATAAGGCCCCCTTTCCACGGGCGAGGCGGAATAGCGCTAGCGATATTCCACCGCTGGGGAGCAGGGGAGAAAACTGACAGTTCTCTGCAGTGAGCCTATCTGACAGATAGGCCCACTGCGGAGAATCGCGGCATGCCACGATGAGTCCTGTGAGCAGAGAATCGCTATGATTCTCCGCTCGTGGACAGGGGGCTGTAAAACGTGCACCGCATTACTGGAGTGCCAGTCTTTTATTCAGCTGCTCCTGACTTTGCAGCACTTTTTGGTCGGACTCCCTTGTTTCTGTCCACTGGACTCCCTTTTGCTGGATGTTTTAATCTCTGTACCCTCTTCATACTACAGCACGAGAAAACCCCACAAAGCTACAAGTGAATTTTTGGTCCCAGGATAGTCTAGTACAGTTGACCTGGCGTCGATGGAAGTCGCTCAGATCACTTGATTGGCACATCTAATCTGAATTCACACTGAATCAATGGAAAACTTGTCATGTGATTTTATGCTGTACTCCAGAGTTACAGCTCCAATTTCCGTACAGGGAAGCGCCAATCATATAATGGCGGGGGGTCTTTGATAAAAGTGGAGGTTCAGTCCAAATTTGCTGCACTTCTAGAGAGGAGTACAAGACACAGTGGACCAGGTTTATAAAAATCATGTTGACAAGGCTTGTACAACTTTGACAGAAGGAAAGCTGCTACAAGACGCCAGTCCTACTGGCAGACATACATTTATTAGTAATAGACAGCAGACACCAGCTGGGAGCCAGAACAATAACATTCTTGCTAGTTGCAGACTATAATATCATAAGGCATTCATAACCGTCTCTACTACCTGTAAGCAGTATAATTGTACACAGGAGAAAAAAAAAAAAATTTGCATGGGACAGCGCAACAGGACTGGCCTACATCATAACAAACACAACATCGCTCTGTCATTAACAGTACATAGTTTGGTGCGGAATACTTATTGTAACATGGAAAGCAAAAAAAAAAGTTCTTAAAAGTGAAATGATGGGAAAATCTACGGTGTCTGACAATAAAGGCGCAGATACTGGCATAAAAATAGAGTGACTGATATTTTCCATGTCAAATGATACTTTGCTTGTAGACGTCTTCCAACATTTTATTGCCAAGGCGTTAGGAAAAAGCTGCCGGTTTAATCCCTTAAGCAATGGTTCCATAATCACAGAACAAATAGTCATCTTACTCGTTATGGACTTCAGATCAATAGATTTAAAACTTGCAAAACTGTTCACCGAACACCCATATTGAACATCTAATCTGCCATCCTAAATACTCCATAATAGCTTTTTAAATCCCACCCACTACACTCATATGCACCATGTTAGGACTCCCTTTCAGTCAGCAATAAATCTCTGAATAAAGCAGATTGTCCCAAAATTAGATTCCTGTCCACCGATTGGCTGGCTTTACTGAGCAGTCCTTTTACTGTCTGGGCTTGATGAACATACAGGGCGACAGTCGACAAGAACTGCATATGTGTAGGAAATACTGAAAAGGGAACATCTGGACCCCATCTCTGTGTGACATAGGTGGTGACATGCCGTTGCCAGCTTTTCAGGTAATACCTTCCCAGATTGGAAGCTGTGGACTCTAAGAGGAAAGGCACAGTACAGCGATCAGCGGGATCATATGTGGAGAACGGTACAGTTTTATAGGGCCACTGTGGTGAAAGTTTTTCATTCATTATGGAACTAGTCCCACAACATATATAAGTTGGCTATTCTACCTGAATATTCTTGGAGGCAACTTGGTAGGTCATGTGATCTCAATGTAACGGCATGGAAATTACTTGGCTTTGTGTTCTCTCCAGGAGTCACTATTTCAGCTACCACAAGTCCCGTATGATGCAACTGCACACAAAGTTTAGAAGTCGGAAGAAGCAGCAGATGACCGAGTGCTCGAGGCTCCCTACCACTGCCCATCCTAATACTAATTGTACAGCAGGAGTACAGTAATTTAGAATCAGTTTAGCTGTATTATCAGATTATTGCACCGAGCTGTTATTTGATTGCTGGATGTTGGTATTATTGGAAAACTGTATGGAGGTGTTTACATAGGCACCGCACAATACATTACATTTTCAACGTTTGTGATGTCCATGTATAAGTGTTTCGATCAGTGTACAGCACATATGTGGGCACCGTACGATCCAAAATGAAGCCGAACGAAATGTGACTGTAATGGTCAGTGGGCAAAGATGTGGCCTTCATATCGTGCAGCTTCACAAGCTGAAAATTGGAACTACTTGAGCTACTTTCAAGGGTCTTCCCATCTCGGCTAGTCATGGCCATGGGAATATTCCTGTACGAGGCGACCTGAAGTTATGGAAAAAGCTGAGCAAACAGTCTTATGTGGTTGATGTAATTCCTAGAGGTATTAATGGAAGTCGGGGAAACAGTGTAATAAAGAGAGCTGCACTATTTCCATAAATCCAGAGTATTGGAAACTGTGTAGCTCGCTATTCGACAGGTTCTCCATAGCTCCAAATGGACTCCTCTATGGGAATTATGAAAACAGAGTATACATGACTATTTCTGTAACTTTCGAACGCCCCTGGCTGCTATATTCAGTTGGGCCATGGGTGGGGGGAGTTGGCAAAAATTAGAGATAGGTGCAGGTCCCAGAGGTAGGATCTACATCCATCAAACTTTTATAGCATATCCTGCAAATATGCTATAAAAGTTGGAGATGGGAATAAACCTTTAAAAAGGCATTGAAAAATACAGGCAGATCACAGTATTTGAGTATAGTGACCAGTTCATGTCACACTTTGTATCTAGAAGAGCCGGTCATGTGGTTACAGACATCACCTGCTCCTTCTGACATCATATCTTCTCTGGGGTGAAACTCTGACTCCACTGGATAATTGCTGACTTTAAGAGATGATCGCTCACTTTCCACATCCGGTCTTTCTGAAGTTTGTGTCTTTTTCTGGAAAGAGATAATAATAATCCTTATTTGTATAGCTCCAACTTATTTCGCAGCGCTTAAATAAAAAAAGTTTCCTCTTTAATTGCAGCCTAAAATCAAGTAAAAGGTTGCTCCTAGTGGACAACTTTTATATGACCCTTAAAGGGGTTATCCAGGGACACTTTTTGCCAAAGTGGCTCAGCATACTTCCTTCAAGTGACCCTAACATTTTTTGAGCGGTGTATTGTCTATAACTAAACTCTTCCTTTTAGATCCATAGCCTCCTTTCTCAGAGTGACCTTCAGCCTTCCACATTTAGGATAGGAGCGTAATGCCACCAGCTGGTAGCACTTTGAAACATGCATATTAGGGATTGGGAATGCAGTAACACTCGTTCTCTGGTAATGGTTCTCACAGACATATTGGTGTGAATGCAAATGATTCTATTAAGACAAGTGTTGGCACAGCTGTGAAAAAATATACTTCCACTGTATACGTGTTTGCAAACATCTGGTAAGTGCGAAGACACCAACATACCCATAAGCAGATACAGCTTTAACGCAATACATCTGATACAACGAACCAGAATCCTCCGTACTCTGGCATCGCTCTCTCTACAGATGGACGTCTCTGGTCTGGCTGATCAGCAGAGTCATGTTTTGGAGGTTGACTTACAGGGTAGTAACCTACAGGCGATGCTAGAGAAGCAGTTTTCTTCCTTGTGGAGGAAAGCTATTTTGCAAAGTATTTAAATAGTACTGCTCTCCCCTCTCTTGAAGGAATTGGACCGCTTAGCACCCAAGCCATGAAGTTGCCATGAATGTTGGTCTTAGTGGGGGCAAAAAAAACAACAAAAAATTAAAACATAAGATTTGCTATGCCTGCAATTCTTTTAACCCATTGAGCACCCAGTCGTTTTTTCATTTTTGTTTCCTCATCCTGACTTCAATGGTAGTAAAGCCATCCATTACACTTCTAGCTCCAACCCCAACTCAGATGTCCAGCTCTGCTGCACTGACAGTGGGTCAGAGGATCAGCTGATTGGTGAGGTTCACAAGAGGTGGACCCCTGCCAATTAAGCATTGACGCCCTAGCCTGCGGATAGGTCATTAGTAGAAAATGTCTGTAAAAATACCGCAGATAGGAACAGGGCCCAACACTGACCCCTGTGTTAACCCAGAAGTAACAGCAACACAATCTGATTATTTCTGTTAATAACTGCATACATAAGCATACAGCTTTACAACAGTATTAAAGCACAATAACAATGATCCATTAGATAATTATCTTTGTAACAACTTGCATCACAATTTTTTCGAGACCGCAAGCCTTAATTTGTAGAAATAATTCCTTTAGAATACATTTTGTATCCTCTAATCACTGGTAGGGCAATTCCGTACTTGAAGAAAAAGTTCGTCCTTACACATTTCCAATGGATAAATATATTATATAATGATTTCCTGAACCTTTGTACTTCTCTGCTGATACATGTGGTACACCTGATCGTGGCCTTGACCTGAACTCTGATTGGCACCTAGCCCTTTTAATTGAAGACTCTTTTTTTACATCTATTCCTGTGTTTGGTAAGCATCCTATTTAAAAAAAAACTAAAACTTTTCACATGTCAAGAGCAAAATTTCAAGTTTTGACCAGTGGGGTCCTGCTGCTGAAACCCCTGCAGCACCCACCCGAGCACTGCGCCACTTCACTTATCTTAGTTGCCTGCTGGCTCCTCTTCTATAGGCCTCTGTGCGTCTGACTCCAGCTGCTGAGAGGAGCCAACAGGCAGCAAAGACAACAGAAGGGGCACAACTCGGCAGTCACCTAGTTTCAGTAATCAGTGGGGTCTCAACACTGGCACCCCCACTGATCAAATGTTTTGACATATCAAAACTTTGTAAAAACTGCAGTGAGGCTGGCTTCACAAGAGCATATGTGCAATTGTGCACACCTCAGTACAAACGTATTTGTGCACTGAACGAGGCTTTTTTGCATGCATCTGTGTACTTTCCTGTACTTTTTCTCCCCGCAAGGCATGTTCATTTGTGCGCAAGACACAGAGAGGCCCTGAGTGAATTGACTAATTCATCTAATGAGTTTTCAATGTGTTCTTTTTTTGCAGCAGAATTACGAATTGTTTCACGCATCTCCTTGTGTATTGAGCGCGTTTGCGCACCATCCCATTGACTTCAAAGGGACCTTTGGTGCGCATATACGCAGAAAAATAGAAAATGCTCTTTTCTTTCCCCGCAACTGAAACGCGTGTGCAGAATACGGAAATGTGAACGAACCAATTGAAATCAATGGGTTCTTTTCCCTGCTTATTGCACAGGCAAATACACCTGTGTGAAACCAACCTAACGCTAAGGATCCATATTCCTGTGTGTGCGATATTAGAGGAACTTGCATAAAGCCATGTCTGCTGAAAGAAACGGGTCCAGTATAGCAATGACTAGTTACACATTCCCAGGACCTACCAGCTTGTCCTTGTGAGGAACAGCGTAAAGCGGTTCCTCTGGCACGCTTTCATCTCTTCTCTCAGATAACTGCTCAATATTTTCTCTTTCAATGTCCGACATCTGTTCCTCTGTATCGTCATCCTCAAACTCAAAGGACATGACTGGAGAGCTCACGTTTCCACGATTTGCATTGGCCTTCCAGTTTTGTCTAAAAAACAATTTTAGATATTAGTATAAGGTGAGCCACAAAAAAGCATTTATAATACAGTTCATTAGTTGGTAGACATACTGTACTGTATATACATTCTATTCCCATCAGCGGAGAGGATAGGATCCACTACAGTCACCTATCTGCTTTCCTTGTCAAATCAAAGGCCCTTTCAAAAGGGTCAACAGGAGTCATTTAAACGGGCACCAATCAATCAAATTGGCACTTGTTTAAATTACCTTTACAAAACGCCAATGTTGACTGTATTAAAGACAATCTATTGGTAACCCTTTCCAATCCACTGTCTGACGTCTAAAGACATTATGATTTTATAATACCACTGCAATAACACGATTTAAATTTTTTTTTTTTTTTTTTTAAAGTTTATGTCTTAACCGTTGATTATAATAGATGGGAAGTGCATCTCCCCCTGATGCTTTTCACTCTATATAAGACACTATTGCCTACTATATATGTCAGATAATAGATAACTATCCTGATTTTAACACTGTATATAGTATATGTCAAATTGATAAGAACAGCGAGTTAATTCTTTCTCTATAATTAACACATTAGAATAATCAGCATAGCCAAGTTAAGAAAGTTAAACGTTTTTTGATGCAATTGATAAGATATTTTCTAGAAAAAACAACTCTATTTGTATTAACCACCAATGTACAGTATATAAATATACACGATGTATGATTTGTACTTAACAATAACTTTTCTATTCTGTACTGTGCTTTATTTGTCACAAAATTTGCAAAGTTAAAAAAAACAACAAAAAAAAAAACTACATTATGATTTAAGGCTGTACAGCTCTGATATTGGAAGACATCTGTCGGGGTTCTCTTACTGTATATTGCCAGCCCCTCTGCTGTCGGAGCCTAACCAACGTGTTACCTCATGCAGTACTGGCTTTAGCCAGTATATAGCACTGTTGTGTAACGGCAGAAAAAGAGTAAGCCCCTAGGAAAATCTGGATACAAATTGGATTGGAAAGGGTTAATACGAACTTTAGTTTTCAATACAGTATCATAATTGTTGGTAGTACATCCCCCTTTTTACAGAGAGATGTACTGTCAAAAGCAAAAGTTCTATTCTGTAGCATAAACGACAAACGAGTGTTTGCTCATGGCTGATTGGAAGTATATTTACATCGCCTAAGAGCAGCTCAGCTTCGTTAAAGTAAATGGTGCAGAGCTGCAATACCGGGCACAGCCACTATACAAAGCATTGCACTGTGCCTGGCATGGCCTCAAGTGACCGCAACACTCACCTGAGTGCTACTGTCACTTCAGTTAGCTGATTGGGGAACATCCTGGACACCCACCCAACTCCCTCACTGGTAATACTTTACAGCCAGAAAGACCCTTTAAATCCAAACTCAATCCAGATGTATGATAGGAATGACCAAGATACAGCAATGGCAAATCACTAGGATAGGACATCACTTTATGAGCAGTGAAGTCTGACCTCTGGGACCTAACCAACCCTGAGAATGAAGGTGGGGGTCTCAGAGATTCATCCCCAATTGATCACAAACTGATGACATATCCTAGCAACACGCCATCGCTTTAGAAGATATGAATAACATTAGATGGCTATGACCGAATTTGCACGATCTGCCTAATACCAGACAAGGCAAGGACACGCATTTAGAACTAACCCTACTCTTATACATTTGTCCCAAATATGAAAAACACTGACCATATACATGGAATCAAAGTCAGTCGAGCCCATAGTTTTCAAAAAAGACCTCTGTGTACTGGTAACTGATGGGAGATATCAGGGAAAGGAAGGATTGAACATGTTCCATTTGAACCAGAGGGCTGTGGCAGTGGATTTTCCCACTCTCATATGTACTAATACAATAAAGGGGAGGTGAAGGGAAATCGCTGTCAGTCAAATTAGCATTCATTTAACAGCTAATGAATGCTTTCTACTGCTACGGCTCCTTCACATGAGTGTATGTGTTCTCATGTCCACTCCGTAAATTTGCATGAATGGACGATTTTCCACAATGACGGCAAGAGATAATAAGTCTATTTCAGCATATATGAATATGGATCTGCCTTCAGGGTCTTTACGGATATTGATGGGATTCCATCTCTGTTCTGTGGACAAGTAGTGAAACACCCCTGGAGAAGGAGGTGTGGAAGGAGTGGACCATCCACTGAACCCATGGTTTTTTGAGGGTGTCAGCTTTATCTATGGTGAGGTGTGTTTCCTGCAAGCAGACGATGTGGGGATTAATTTGCTTAATGTAGGAAAACACTGCCCTTCGTTTGAGAGCAGTGCCTAGGCCTCGCACGTTCCAACTGAGATATGTCAGAGACATTGGTATCCGCGTGGGTATGGGGCTTTAAACGGGTTATCTGCACTCGTAAAGTGAGGATAAAGAGAGGGGCTTTGCATATACTGGGGGAAAAGAAAAAAAAAAAAAAAAAAATCGGATCAACACAGACTTGTCAAGAAAAATAATAAAATTCAATTTAAACTATCAACCATTGACATCTTGCTTAAATTTCAGCGTAGATATCAAACAACAGAAAAAGAACAAAAGAGAAGTTAGCTACAGTCTATCTCGAAAGTAGCAGATGTTGTCGTTAGGGGATATCCCTTTGGCCTACAGAGGGTCAAATCTTTTGCCAACTGGGTTTTACATATGTTGTAACGATGGCATCGGAGCAGAGAGAGACAGAGAAATTTGTCTTGCTTCATGGCTTTCTATTTTTTGCCCTCCGTGGGTCAGGGGGACCTCAAATTCTATTAATCACAGCTGGGTTCAGGGTTTTGCCGCCTGTGTGTTAGGGCTAGGCATTTTTGGCGGTTCAGGGTGCATGTCGAGCCACTCCAGTGCCTCGGTGGCAGAATGTAGAAAGGTCACTTTCCCTTGTGTCGCGATGCGTAGCCGAGCTGGGTACGCCATTGAGTAGGGGATGTTCCTGTCCTTGAATTTCCTCTTGACTTCCGTAAAGGTGGCCCTTTGTTTTTGTAGGTCCGCAGAAAAGTCTGGGAATATGGAGATGGTTGCGTTATTGTGTTTGAGTGGCCCTCTCAGTCTGGCTTGGCGTAGAGCAGCATCTCGGTCCCTACAATTTAGGATTCTTGCCAGGAATAGGCGCGGGGGAGCACCCAGTTGCGGGGGTTTTGCGGGGACGCGATGCGCTCTTTCTACTGTGAAGTGAGTCGAGAAGGTGTCGTCTCCTAGTAGGGATTTCAGCCAGGTTTCAGCGAATACTTCCGGTTGGGAGCCTTCTGTCTTTTCGGGGAGACCTATTATGCGTAAATTATTGCGACGCGAGCGGTTCTCTAGGTCATCTAGCTTAGACTGGCAGAATTCAGTTAGTCTTTCGACTTTCTTCACCGCCGCGGGGAGCGGACGGAGAGAGTCCTCTGCATTAGAGATGCGGTCTTCCATCTCTCGCATTCTGCCCCGTATGTTTTGTAGATCCTGTCTTAGCAAAGTGACGTCTGACTTGACTTCTTCTATTTTGTTAGTAAGGGAGGATTTACAGGTATTAATAGCCTCCAGAAGTTGCTGCAAAGTTGGTTCCGGGGCTTGTCTTGTGCCGTCTTCGAATTCTCTCGCTTGAGTAGGTCTTATTGTTCGCGGAGAGTGGTCGGGGATTTCAGTGCGGGAGAATTCCTTTAATTTTTCAGCTGCAGAGCCGCTTTTAGCGCGTGTGCTCATGGTGAAGAATATCAGATATGCGCGTTAATTTAGAGAGGTCGGTGGACGACTGTTTCTGTGTCCCCCTCTAGTTATGCAGCACGGGCGATGTCGGGTAGCGTTGCTTATGGAGGGAATAGGTTAGCGATTGAGATAGTGTAGAATGTCTACTTTAGACGTTTAGACGTGTGGGTCTGCAGAGTTCTAGAGATTTAGTAGCCACAATTTCCAGATAGCGGGAGTCCAATAGATTAGATAGCTAAAGGGGATCTAGCTAGGGCTTGATCTGGCCTTGGCGAGAAAGTTAGTTAGTAGTGATGTCTCTAGCTAGCCGCTCCGTCGACTAAGGTTTTTGAGTTTCGGGCTTTCAGCATATATAATGTAATTCAAGGGTCCAGGAAAGATTAATGTCCCAGATGGGCCTTAGTGTTTTTCCGGTCCGGCTAGTTGTGTTCTGGTTAGATTTAATGCAGAATAACGTCTCCTTCCCCCCAGAGGGTCACTATGTAATTGCGTTAAGTAATAAAGAGGATGCTTCTCTAGGGTATAGGGGTGTCCTCAGAGCCAGTTCTGTCGGGCTGGGGTGTTACCCCCCGTCGCCCTTCAAGAGGGAAACTCATGGTTTGTTGCCGGCTCCGCAGGGCCGGGTATGGGATCGTGATCTCTCAGCCTCGGAGTCCAATGCGATGTGGGTTGTCGCGGTCCAGTGGCAGCAAATAGTTTCAGGTCGCAAGGCTATTGTTGGACCCGTTGGGTGGCTCGTGGCCTTCAGCAGGGCTGCACCGTGGGTGTTTTCCTCCGGGGGTGCTGCGATAGATCTCCCACCTCTCAGGAGCTGTCTTCCACTCGGTGGGTCTTTTAGCGGTTTTCCCGCCACAGAATATAGGGTTCCCGCGGCCCAGTAGTAGTAGAGCGTCCCTGGGGAACAGGCCAATCCGGGAGTTCGGGCGAGGGTGGGTCGTTCCTCTCCACAGAATGGTGTAGGTGGAGGTTACACCGCACTCGGGTCCCGGCACAGGGCCGCGCGGCTGTCAGATGTCCTCTGATCTCGGTGGGGCGCAGGAGCAGGAGGGTGAGCCGCTCACCTCCCCGGAGCCGGGTCCGGGCCGCTCCGCCAATAGCCCGCGGCCGGATGTGGTGCGCCGCAGTAGCTGCCGGGGGTCCGGAGTCGGAGGAGTACCAGCGCAGGGTCCGGCGAGCGGCGGGTCTTCCGGGCACCTCGCGGACAATCCGCAACCGGGTGTGATGTGCTGCAGCGGCCGAAGGAGGTCCGGAGTCGGAGGAGTGTCGGCGCGAGGTCAGGTAAGCAGCAGTTCTTCCGGGCCGTCCCGCCGATCGTCCGCAGCAGGATATAGTGCGCTGCGCCGGCTGAAGGGGGTCCGAAGTCGGGAGGGTATCAGCGCGGGGTTCGGTGAGTCGCGGGCCCTCCGGGGCGCCCCGCGGACAGTCCACGGCAGGGTGCAGCACGCCGCAGCCGCCGAGAGGGGCTCGGGATCAGAGGGGTGTCGGCGTTGGGTCCACTGAGCGGCGGACCTTCCAAGGGGTCTTGTGCTGTGTCAGCCGCGTCCAGAGCGGGGGGGGGGGGGGGGGGGTCGGTCCACCCGGGTCCCGGTCCGGCACACCGGTAAGGTGGGGCAGCGAGGCAGGGGCCACCTGCTCCGAGGATGAGCGGGAAGGCAGCAGGGCGTTGGCGTGGCGTTGCTTCTGCTCCGACGGCGTCAGGAGGATTTATTTTCTTTTAGCCGTGGTTTGGTCACCTCCGCAAGGTTCTAGAGGTCCAGTTGGCTAGTTTGCAGCTCTTGGTGACATGTTAAGGCCAGGATTTTGAAGGATTTTATAGTTCCCCTGGGGAGCTCCTCTCAAGTGCGACTGTTCAGGTCGGTCGCTGGCTCCGCCCCCCGGCAAGAGATAATAAGAGTTTTCCCGTCTATTTACACGACCGGGCGTGACGTTTAAGCGAAAAAAATATGTCGCCGCCCGTAAAACCCTCGAAATGACTTCAAAAGCCTAAACAGAGGCACCTGTAAGCTTTTCACAGTGTTGGACATTGCTAAACTGCCTCCCCCTGCCTTTTTTTACAGCTCCCATAGGAGTCTATAAGAGCCGCCGGCGTATATCGTTCAACAGATAGAACCAGAACTATTGTTTTACCCACCGTATAGTAACCAGCGTGTATTGGGGTCGCGTACGTTCCATTTTAAATGGTGCAACGTTTTTACCTGCTGTAAATTTGCCCATGTAAACAAATGCATTAGAAACCAATGTCTCAGATGGTCGCGTTTATCGGCTGGGCGTGAAAACGCGGCAACATAGGCACGTATATACGCTTGTGTGAATAAAGTCTAAAATTAATAGGGAAGGTCAACGAATGCCTTTAGAAATACTAGGAAAGCAAGGTATGTTGGATAACAGAAAGGAAGAAGAGTGCCATCTCTAACAATACTATAAGGGTATGTTCACACAGGGCAAAATGCTGCAAAGTTTCTGCATGGAAAATCTGCATTATTTATTGTACGTGCCATGTGGACAAGACGTTAATATTGCCCACACAGTGTGGGAAAAATTCCACACAGAATGCTCTGCGGATTTTAATTTCTGTAGTACGTCACTTGTTTGCTAAGGATTCGGGTGCGAATTTCACCCTTTGCTATGCAAAGAGTGAAATCCATAGTAAACCTGCACCAAAACCCATAGGAAATGTGCAGCCAATATAGCAAATATGACCCATACTCCAAGGATGTGTTCATGCAGTGAATCTGATATTGATTTCCCCTCTAAAACCATGGCAGAAATCCGTGGCTAATCTAGGGCAGATTTAGCCTCATCAATGGGCAAAATCTATGTGCGAAATCTCAGATGCGTTTCTGCATGCAGAAGTGACATTTCCCTGCTCCACGCAGATCTGCATTAAATAGTCTCCAATTTTCTGCAAGTGGATTTTGCCCATTGACAGGGCTAATCTACATACAAATCAGTGGCAAAATCCAAGGAAGTAACACAGATCCTCTTCAAGACGCTAAATCATGAAAGGAAAACCCGTAAGGCTTTAATCACACAGTTTTTTGTGCCATTTTTTGGAGTCAAAGACAGAAGTGGATCCAGTAGGGAGTAGAAGCCCTTCCAATAGATTTCCCAAGCCTGGCTTTGGCTAAAAAAAAAACTGCATCTGTCGTTCCAGAGTAAAACTGCCTGCCGTGACTATGTGCATTGTTTATATGCCACTGTGGAACAAAAGTTGACAACACAGCTGCAGCCTTAAGGACCATTTAGACGCGTTTATCGCTCAAAAGCCGTCTTTTGAGCGATAATCGTTGCGTCTAAACGCGCGGTTATCGTGCACTGTTGGTTCATTGCTTATTTCTAACCAGTTAGAAATTAGCGATGAGCCTCATCAGTGCCGCACACTGATATCTCAGCAGGTGGTGCCGATAGCATTCTTTCAGCTGGTATCCCACTGGCAGTTCTCAGCAGGACACCAGCTGAAAGCGCCAAGAACAATGCAGCTGTTTGCATAAACAAAACAGCTACATTGCTCTTCGAGCTATCATGGCAGTATGCCGTTCTGCCTGCATAACTCTTAAGTATTTAGTTAGCGACTTAGAGTTATGCAAAGATGATCGCTCAAAGCGGTCACTCAAACTGTCTTTTGAGCGATCAGTACTCTGTGTAAATGAGCCTTTAGATATAATTCCCAAATCATTTCCCCTTGTTCTTCCCATATGAAAACCATAAAACTCTTGCTTAAAGGGGTTTTTCCACTAAACACATGTAACCTCCATCCACAGGATAGAGAATACATGTCTGACTGCTGGGGATCCAACCTCTACAACCTAAGGAGTCCTGAGATCTGTGCACTTCAAATGCCCCTTGTGAACGGAGCAGTGGTGGGCATGTGTGACCATCACTTCATTGACTTCTATAGGACGAAGGGAGGTTGACAAGTGCAATGTTCTGCATCTGTTAGATAGATGTGAATGACGCCGTGGTTGAGCATGTGCATGGCAGCTCCATACACATTGGGTACTCGGGTGTATCAGTCTTGGAATATCCTGTGGACTGTGGATAAATATTGTTAATGGGAAAACCCCTTTATGCACACGACTATTAAGCAGTAACACAAAAAGGCTACAAAAACCTACTCTACTCCTAGATCTCTGGCTGTAGCATAGGGCTCAATCTCCTCCATTTCTTCCATGTAAAAGCTGTCATTCTCAGAATAGGATTTCTGGCGTGGTTGTGGTAGCGCAACTGTCCGGCCAGTTAGAGAAGTCATCAAAATGGCGGCAGCGAGAGCAGATCTAGAGAGCAAACAAACAAGGAAATAGATTTACAATGCTCTAATTTACATGTAAACAAAATATATAAAACACATGAAATGCTGCAATCAGTTTAATCATTAAAAGAGAACCTGTCACCAACTCTAATCACCATAAACCAAGTTATAGTGCTTATAGTTTGGGTGATGTGGAGTTCGGGGAACCTCTTTTCATACTTACCTTAGTGCGGTGTATCCCAGTGAAGTCAGCATGTATACAGCATGTGTGACTTTTCAGAAGGAAATGTGAGCGTATTCCCACTCATCTCTATGCGATCTCTATGGGAATGCGCAGGAACAGTCTTCTGAAAAGAGTCAGGTGTGCTGTGTGCAAGCGCCAACTTCACCGGGGAACACCACAGGAGCGGGGTACAAGTTAAGTATGAAGAGAGGCTCCCCAAACTCCACATCACCTAAACCATATGTACAATAACTTGTTGGTGACAGGTTCCCCTTAAATGTCACTTTAAATCCATACAAATTCACTGACTGTCACTTATTTCTTAGCTACTCTCGCTCTTGACTAACAATGGAATTCTGTATTTTAAAGCAGCTCTCCAGTCCTTGAAAACAAATATTACTGTGCCATTTCTCCAACTACCTTATGCACACACGGCACTGGCCAACCCTGCTCATGGGGGCAGCACTGGTCAAACAAAGTAGATGCAGTGTCTCAAACAAGTGATGCATACTAATACACAATGTACATCAGGTAGTTAGAGAAGCTGATGCGGCCATCTTTGTTTGTCCAGGAGTGAACTGTTGCTTTAACAGGAAGGGGTCATCAGAAAACCTGCACTGACCACAGAAGTGCTTTTACACAGAATAATTGAGGTTTAAAAAAAAAACAAAAAAAATAACAAACAACCAAGCAAAACACCAGATTGTTCTAATTTGAACGATTGAATGATGAACGATAATTTGTTCGCTTATCGTTCATTTTATGCAAGCATACAAGTCATTTTTGGCTTGATCGCTAATCATTTGGTTTAAACTGCGTTCATTCAGTCGTTCTCATTCACCGGTATAGAGAACTCAACAACTGAATGATCTTGTTGAAAAAAAAATAAACAAACACTTTATTTTTGTGTTTAAAAAAAAACAAACAAATTTATTTTTTTTAAAGGGCCCGTGTCCTTAAGGGGTTGAACGAGCAAACTGACATTGTTTCCTCGGGTGTACGATTTCTTGTACCCTTATAATAGTTTGTAATTTCCTGATTTGTAGAGAAAGCCTTGCAGCAGTCATCTCACTAATGCCCCTTTTAGAAGAGACGATTGTCGTTTGAACGAGTGAGTGACGTCACCAATAAGTCATTCGCAGTTGTTCACGCTCGTGCAGAATGTTTACACAAGTAGTTCATCATTGAATATCGTTCACTTCTCACTCACTGCTTCACATTCTATGTAAAACACTGAGCGGGGAGGGTTTAAACGTAACAAGGAATTAGTGAGCCAACCATAATTTGTATGCTGGCTGAAACGGAACGATAAATGAAAAGTGAACGAAAAGCGCACAATGGTTCGTATTTATACGCAAAGGTCCGAGTTTCTTGCACTCGCCCATGTGAATCCAGCCTAATTCAACTGAGAACAACTGTTCTTGTAAAGTGGTCTAAAATATACCAAAATCGTGCATGTGACAGATGAAAACTACATACAGCACCGCCCAGCTGACTTGTTCTCTTTAATAAAATAAAAAATAATAAAGATTAAGCCGCACCCCGGCTGGGATATCGCTTCCCAAACAATATACATTTACCCTTAAATTAGCCATTTCACATTTGTATGAGTAGACAATAATAAAATGATCATGGAAGCAGCCGCCCACCAGCTTGACAATGCCGTAACATCCAGACACATAAATTAAACGGGTCATCCAGTTCCCCCAAATGTTTTGCAACTTGTTCAGGTTGGTGGAAGGACATAAAATAAGGTTTTGCTCACCTCATCCAATCAGACGCTGCTCCCGGGATACTCCACTACTCTATATTCCCTGCTGCACTGATGACATCACTGACATCAGGGACATGCGACTACTCAGCAGCTGACTTCCACTGGTGATTAGTTGCCATCTTCATATATCCCGTTGTCAGAATGTCATTGCTGCAGCAGGAAGGAAAAGAGCAGGGAGGACTGAGCACCACTGGAAGGGGAGCGAAGGCAGAGTGGTGGGGTATTACTTTCATGTTTTTCCACCACCTTGAGCAAGTTAAATTACGAGTTAGATGACCACTTTAAGAAACAGCTATACATACCAGCAAGTTTTTAAGTATTAAAGGGGTTGTCCCACTTCTAAGAACGATGATCTATCTTTAGCATAATTCATCAATATCTGATCGGCAGGGGTCAGACACTCGGGACCTCTGCTGATGGCCAATGATGATCTAATGTAACTAGCTGCTTTGTAATGGAAGCAGGCAGCTGCGTACATTGCACAGTTGCCTGGAGTAGTACTGCAGACCAACTCCCATCCACAGCAATGGGACTCTGCACACTGGCCTGGCCTGGCACTGCAGGCCGATTCCCATCCACATTAATGAGACTCAGCCTGCAGTACCATGCCAGGCCAGTGTGCAACGTACGGAGCTGTCTACTTCAAGCAACTCTGTGCATTATATCACCAGCCCCAGTGGCAGGAATCCTGGACGGCAGACACCCATTGATCACATATTGATGACCTATTCTAAGTATAGGGCATCAATTTTAGAAGTGCAACAACCCCTTTAAACGGAAATACTAAAAGAAACCTACCTGGGTCTCTCCGGAGAAGGGTTGGGGCTACGTGGGGGAGGGGTGCGAGGGACAGCAGATCGGGGAGCTACGGTTGCAGCAGGAATGAGGCCGTGGGCTATGTGTTTCTATGCAAAAAAATAGCAAAATCAAGTTAAGTCTAGAGAGAGAATTTCCTTATCAGCAGGTTTATTCACAAAATATAGTAATGCAAAAGTATATGAAGATCATAATCTATCTTGTACAGTTTATTTTAGGATGGAATGAGCCATGTGACATGCCAGGATACATGGCGAACAGCATGATGTCACACGACATATCAGATATATATCGCATAGAACACGGCACTTTGTTGGGCTTCGGTAGGACAGAGAATAACAGAACTCCATACTTGTAAATATACACAAAGCTGATTTATTATGAGCGGTCCACAACCATTGTGACATTTGGGTCTGAGCACAGACCTTTCTCAAATGCCTTGATTGCAAGAGAATCCATGTATGAGAATTATTATGGAGCATTGCATTATGTACCCCAGCCTGCTTGACTGCCCAATCTACAGCAACTAGGGTCATGGCTCAGCTATCTCACACGTATCCTAAGTGGCTACTGCAATCCAAATGTTTGAGGAAGGTTCATACCGGGAGCCAAACATCACAACATGTGTGGACGGCTCCTAACATATCACCCATGTGTGCGCAGGCTCTCTGTTATTATGGGTCACATCAGGCCAAGGAGATAGGGGAGATGGAACAATACTTCTGCAGCGCCACCTATTGGAAGGCAGCTTCCCTGCACGTCAATCTTACACTCTTTAAACAAGCCATTTAACAATGAATAGGAATTGAAAACCAAGGCAGAATCCATGCACAGACAGCTGTTTCACAGTGTTTGCCCCTCATCAGTGTGCAGTAGGTTTCTGGTTTGGCTAGCGAGAGGCCTGTGATGTGGGTCAAGAATGTATCTTTTTTCCTTAGGGAGAGCACCTAGAAGGTGTGAGGAGACTTATAAGGCCATTTATGCTCCTCTGGGTAATATGCAAATAAGGGAGATGGAACAACAGAGAAGCATGTGACTCGTCGGGAAGTAGAGGTGCTCATATATAATTACCAGTTGTGTAGAATTAGAAGGCCAAGCAGTTTTTTCGAGTAAAATATTAAAAACTAAATAATAACAAAGCAAGCAAAGTGTGGACAGCGCCTCGAAGGAGGCCGCACAAGTGGGCTACGTTATGAGACACGTGGTGGTGTGGCTAAATCCGACCATAAATCTGTGGTTTAGGGGAAACCCTGTCCCACTGCAGGGACATCCAAAGGAGAGCAAGCAGCCCACTACTAGTCAGGATTATTGTGCTTGATAGAGGAGCCCTCGTGCTTCGAAACGCCTTGCCCCTTCCTGTTGTCCATAATAAACATCTTTATGTGCCATCTTTTTGGGCTGTCTCTCTTCACCATAGAAGATAGCTAACCACAAATTGCACAAGGTTCCTTGAAGGTCTCCCCGAGCGCAGGATTTTTTTTTTCTTATATACTATAAATAAATAAGAAGGGTTTTTAGAGTCCATCCCCTCCCCCTATCAAACCCCCAAAATTTAAACAACCCTTCAGTTTTGAAGCAAAATTCTGTCCTGGGACCAAAGAAGGTAATATTGTATGTATGTGATCTTTTCAGCTTTCCCTCTGTTCTACTAGTTCCAAGTCCCGTTTTCAGGCGGCCAAGGTGGCCACCACGATTAGGCCACTCTCACACATGTGCTTGCAAATCTGCAGCATTACACCGCTGCTATTAGGTTCTATTGGACCTAAAAGCTCAATGTTCAGGCTGCGAAATTCCACCACGGAATTCCGAAGCGTGAAATTACCCGCGGCATGTCCTATTTGCCGTAGGAATACGCGCGGCCGGCTTCCATTGTAGTCAATGGAAGCCAGCCGTCATGCTAAACTTCCGCTGTCAGAGCAGCGGAAGTATCACGTGAATACACGTCCACATCATGCGCTGTACTGCGCATGCGCATCAGGCGGGACATGCACAGCAGATCCGGGAGGTGACTATGGTGTCCTTGGGGGGGGGGGGGGCGCCGTGACGGACTCCACTGCGACATTCCGCTGGTGGAGTCTGTCACGGCCGTGGGCATAAGTCCTAGTACTGGATGTAACTCATGAGCAGTACTGGATAAGTAATGTATGTATACAGTGACTCCACCAGCAGAATAGTGAGTGCAGCTCTGGGGTATAATACAAGATGTAACTCAGGATCAGTACAGGATAA
This sequence comes from Eleutherodactylus coqui, assembly GCF_035609145.1. Lineage (NCBI taxonomy): Eukaryota > Metazoa > Chordata > Amphibia > Anura > Eleutherodactylidae > Eleutherodactylus > Eleutherodactylus coqui. Next base: position 15,077,387 of record NC_089847.1, read on the forward strand.
GTAATGTATGTACACAGTGACTCCACCAGCAGAATAGTGAGTGCAGCTCTGGAGTATAATACAGGATGTAACTCAGGATCAGTACAGGATAAGTAATGTATGTACACAGTGACTCCACCAGCAGAATAGTGAGTGCAGCTCTGGTGTCTGATACAGGATGTAACTCAGGATCAGTACAGGATAAGTAATGTATGTACACAGTGCCTCCACCAGCAGAATAGTGAGTGCAGCTCTGGAGTATAATACAGGATGTAACTCAGGATCAGTACAGGATAAGTAATGTATGTACACAGTGACTCCACCAGCAGAATAGTGAGTGCAGCTCTGGAGTATAATACGGGATGTAACTCAGGGTCAGTACAGGATAAGTAATGTATGTACACAGTGACTCCACCAGCGGAATAGTGAGTGCAGCTCTGGAGTATAATACAGGATGTAACTCAGGATCAGTGCAGGATAAGTAATGTATGTACACAGTGACCCCACCAGAAGAATAGTGAGTGCAGCTCTACGGTATAATACAGGATGTAACTCAGGATCAGTACAGGATAAGTAATGTATGTACACAGTGACTCCACCAGCAGAATAGTGAGTGCAGCTCTACGGTATAACACAGGATGTAACTCAGCATCAGTACAGGATAAGTAATGCATGTACACAGTGACTCCATCAGCAGAATAGTGAGTGCAGCTCTGGAGTATAATACAGGATGTAACTCAGGATCAGTACAGGATAAGTAATGTATGTACACAGTGACTCCACCAGCAGAATAGTGAGTGCAGCTCTGGAGTATAATACAGGATGTAACTCAGGATCAGTACAGGATAAGTAATGTATGTACACAGTGCCTCCACCAGCAGAATAGTGAGTGCAGCTCTGGAGTATAATACAGGATGTAACTCAGGATCAGTACAGGATAAGTAATGTATGTACACAGTGACTCCACCAGCAGAATAGTGAGTGCAGCTCTGGAGTATAATACGGGATGTAACTCAGGGTCAGTACAGGATAAGTAATGTATGTACACAGTGACTCCACCAGCGGAATAGTGAGTGCAGCTCTGGAGTATAATACAGGATGTAACTCAGGATCAGTGCAGGATAAGTAATGTATGTACACAGTGACCCCACCAGCAGAATAGTGAGTGCAGCTCTACGGTATAATACAGGATGTAACTCAGGATCAGTACAGGATAAGTAATGTATGTACACAGTGACTCCACCAGCAGAATAGTGAGTGCAGCTCTACGGTATAATACAGGATGTAACTCAGCATCAGTACAGGATAAGTAATGCATGTACACAGTGACTCCATCAGCAGAATAGTGAGTGCAGCTCTGGAGTATAATACAGGATGTAACTCAGGATCAGTACAGGATAAGTAATGTATGTACACAGTGACTCCACCAGCAGAATAGTGAGTGCAGCTCTGGAGTATAATACAGGATGTAACTCAGGATCAGTACAGGATAAGTAATGTATGTACACAGTGACTCCACCAGCAGAATAGTGAGTGCAGCTCTGGTGTCTGATACAGGATGTAACTCAGGATCAGTACAGGATAAGTAATGTATGTACACAGTGCCTCCACCAGCAGAATAGTGAGTGCAGCTCTGGAGTATAATACAGGATGTAACTCAGGGTCAGTACAGGATAAGTAATGTATGTACACAGTGACTCCACCAGCGGAATAGTGAGTGCAGCTCTGGAGTATAATACAGGATGTAACTCAGGATCAGTGCAGGATAAGTAATGTATGTACACAGTGACCCCACCAGCAGAATAGTGAGTGCAGCTCTACGGTATAATACAGGATGTAACTCAGGATCAGTACAGGATAAGTAATGTATGTACACAGTGACTCCACCAGCAGAATAGTGAGTGCAGCTCTACGGTATAATACAGGATGTAACTCAGCATCAGTACAGGATAAGTAATGCATGTACACAGTGACTCCATCAGCAGAATAGTGAGTGCAGCTCTGGAGTATAATACAGGATGTAACTCAGGATCAGTACAGGATAAGTAATGTATGTACACAGTGACTCCACCAGCAGAATAGTGAGTGCAGCTCTGGAGTATAATACAGGATGTAACTCAGGATCAGTACAGGATAAGTAATGTATGTACACAGTGACTCCACCAGCAGAATAGTGAGTGCAGCTCTGGTGTCTGATACAGGATGTAACTCAGGATCAGTACAGGATAAGTAATGTATGTACACAGTGCCTCCACCAGCAGAATAGTGAGTGCAGCTCTGGAGTATAATACAGGATGTAACTCAGGATCAGTACAGGATAAGTAATGTATGTACACAGTGACTCCACCAGCAGAATAGTGAGTGCAGCTCTGGAGTATAATACGGGATGTAACTCAGGGTCAGTACAGGATAAGTAATGTATGTACACAGTGACTCCACCAGCGGAATAGTGAGTGCAGCTCTGGAGTATAATACAGGATGTAACTCAGGATCAGTGCAGGATAAGTAATGTATGTACACAGTGACCCCACCAGCAGAATAGTGAGTGCAGCTCTACGGTATAATACAGGATGTAACTCAGGATCAGTACAGGATAAGTAATGTATGTACACAGTGACTCCACCAGCAGAATAGTGAGTGCAGCTCTACGGTATAATACAGGATGTAACTCAGCATCAGTACAGGATAAGTAATGCATGTACACAGTGACTCCATCAGCAGAATAGTGAGTGCAGCTCTGGAGTATAATACAGGATGTAACTCAGGATCAGTACAGGATAAGTAATGTATGTACACAGTGACTCCACCAGCAGAATAGTGAGTGCAGCTCTGGAGTATAATACAGGATGTAACTCAGGATCAGTACAGGATAAGTAATGTATGTATACAGTGACTCCACCAGCAGAATAGTGAGACACACAGACATGCCAAAAGTCATGGGACAGGTACTAATATTATGTAGGACCCCTCTAGCCTGTCAAGTGCAGCAACCTAAAATGGCATTGATTCCACAAATAAATGGAAGACGTCTGGATGCCCCCACAGCTCTGGTATATGTAGGTGCAGGATCTCGGATGTGAATGGACCCATCTCTCCACCACATCCAATAAGTTGGGCTCAAATCAGGAGAACGTGAGGGAGCACCATGCAGAGTCCGCACCCAGATCTGCAGCAAATACCGTCCATAGCACGCTACGGGAAATCGATTCCTCCTGCACACGAGCGGATACCAATTGCGGTTTCCACGAGTGGAGGAAAAAAAATAAAATAAATTAAAAAAAAACCGCAGCCTCCTCTATTTTTGCACGGATTCCACGCCGACCGCGTCCACTGAAATCAATAGAGGCTGTCTGAGCCGCGGCCCATCCGTTATTAACATTGCAGACAGGTGGCAGATTCCGCATCATCGCCCAGCGACAACACAGGAAAAAGACCATTAGGAAAAACTAACGTGTACTGCGCATGTCCGACAGCGGCTCGCCACCCGCAGCACAGATGAAGAGAAGCGACAGGTACGCGGACGCCGTCTGGGTCGGATTATGCTGTGGGCTCCTCCTGATGCACAATCCGGCTCTGTCGTGCGCAGGCGGCCTCACTGGTCTGTTGACACGGATGCCACCCGTCACGATGATTGACCCCTGTGAGCGGCCGCTGCGCTGTCCACGGTGGGCGGTAATGTCTGCTAGGATGCATGTGACACCGAGGATGGGGAATACTAAATGTCCGCATAATGCAACGTCCCTCCGCCTGCAGCGCGATCTCACCGCGTCCCATAATACACAGCGCCATGAGCGCCACCCGGTGTGCACCCTCCAAGATCACAACACTCCCTAGTCTCTTATATACTGCTGTCCCATGACTTCTGGCACTGCAGTGTGTGTAATATATATATATATATATATATATATATATATATATATATATATATATATATATATATATACACACACATACATATATACACACACCATAGCTGGGAAGGCTCCTCACTGCACCCAGTATACATTACAGGAGGCCCCGGTGTGATGACAGGACGGAGAGCGAGAACATGCCTCCACGGCCTCGTCTATTATACCATCTAGATATACTTACAAACTGGTTGTCGCTCCGCCGCCTGAAGTAGAAGGACATGGTGCCTCGTCCCCGGTGTCTCCGGTCCCCGTTACCTTCTCCACACAAACAGCCCCAGAATTACCTCAGCGGCCGTTTCCTCAGACACCCGTCATCACCGACGCTTCCAATTGGCCAGCCTTTGCATTGTGACCAATCAGCGTGCGCGATACTGGTGTCCATGGCAACCCCACGCGTCGCTGCTGGAGCTAAAGTTTCTTGCAGGTAAACGAATGGGCGCGGAAAGAGAAGGCCCGCCCTTTCAGGTAGAGCGATGCAGTGATTGGCTAGTTCAGGGTGAGTGAAAGGTTGCTGACCAATCAGCTTTGAGATTGTAATATTGGCGGGCTTTTTTTGTTTTCGTTTGACGAGAGCCGCTGTGTGTTGAGGTGAGCGGAGGGGGCGCTATAGGCGAGCTGCCTGTGCCTTATTGTAACGCTTGCTTTCTGTAGTCTGACCACATCTGGAATAAGCTACAGTGTGGACAGTACGTTAGAGGATTCACACAGGCATTACCAATATTACTCTTGGACCAGCTGCTAGAGGGTTAATAAATGGCGCAGTGCGCCAAGAGTCGACAGATGTTGACATCTTTTTGTTTCTTTACACAGTAACAGATCCCATGGCGACGACCCAGAGCACCCCGGTGAGGGCCGGAGCCTCCGCCGTTCCATATGGCCACGTAATTGTGAGCGAAAAATGGCGAGGAACCGAACTGGCGCAGTTATTACAAGGTATGAGAGACAATGAGGGCGCGGTCACACCTGCAGTTTCCATTGTTCGTCCTTGGAGCCAAGTGACCAAAATCCTTGAAGCGCCAGATCTGGGCATGCCGGACCCCACTGACAATAATGGCGTCCATTCGTCGTTTTCACCACAGCTTGTGCCCTTCCCAGCGTCCTCATAAGGTCACATTCACACGGGCGTGAAACTCATGCGACTATGAACGCCGTTCCTTTTAATAGGGTTATTCACATGAGCGATGCTGGGGGGGGGGGGGGAATCGCTGCGCGTCCTGTTTTTTTTACGTTGCTCGGAACGTGTTGCCCGCTGTTTTCAATGACGAAGACGTCGCATGCCGTACGATGTGATGCTTCCCATTGAAATCAATTGGAAACGCAGGCGATCCTTTATTGGACGTGAAATACGTGCGTGAGGGTCGGAATTGCTCAGAAGTGATGCGAGGTGGTTTTGCGTGAAAAACGCCTCACATGCGCGGTTACAACGCACATTGACGAGCGATATTGGGCCGGGCTTGATAGTGGGCTGTGAAACTCGAATTCGGGGCGGTTTTGTGTCAAAAACGCTTCACATTATTTCAGGGAAATAACGATCGGCAAGCGTTTTGAATGGGAAACCTCGTGTGTGCCTCGCAATGTTTTTTCTGGCCCCACTGAAAGAAGGCAGTTTGAAGAAACGCCCAAACATAGGACATGCCGCACTGCAATGTGGGGGGAAAAAAATCGCTCAGGTATTTGTCCCAATTTAGAAGAATGGGGTTCATGTTCGTGCGACGCACAAATCTCACGCCTTGTTCTCGGCCTAATGGTGCATTCACACGGATGAATACGATACTGTTCCAAAAAACTCGCACTGAAATCATACTCCGATGGGCGTATATTGGTCGGGTTTTAACGCCCGGCCGATATACGCTGCCCCTCTCTGCAAAGGGAGGAGGTGGGACAGGATGGGAGCAGTGCTCTGAGCTCACACCCCCTCTCCGCACCTCGCCACTGCTTGCAATGGGAGGGTTGGGGGCAGAGCTATGTCCTGCCCCCTCCCATTGGAAATAGTGGCGAGAGGGCGGGAGCTCAGTGCACTAGCTCATGTCCTGCCTCCTGCCCTTACAGAGAGAGGCAACGTATATTGGCTGGGCGTGAAAACCCGACTGATGTATTCCCGTCTGAATAAGCTCTAAAAATGCAATTCTGGATGTGAGAATGGCGCAGGTTTTTTTTCTCAAGAAATTCATCACATCATAAGTGCGTTCTTGCGGTTTTTAAGCATCTGAGAAAATATCGCAAATGCTTACTGTTATAGACTTGTTATAGGAAAAATCAATGGTTTTCCTCTAAACTTCACTGCCTGCTCCAAATTATTCATTGTTAAATGCATGCATTCATGGTCACTGAGTCTGACACCACGTTCGCCAACCATCAGTACGCTTCTGGTTTATTAACATCATCACGGTACAGATATAATTCAAATGACGCATCAGCAAAGGCACATGCCCACTGGAATCATAGGAACTCATGATTGACTTAAAGGGGTTGTCCCGCGCCGAAACGGGTTTTTTTTTTTTTTAACCCCCCCCCCCCGTTCGGCGCGAGACAACCCCGATGCAGGGGTTAAAAAAACAAACCAGAGAGTGCTTACCTGAATCCCGGCGGTCCGGCGTCTTCATACTCACCTGCTGAAGATGGCCGCCGGGGTCTGCTCCCTCCGTGGACCGCAGCTCTTCTGTGCGGTCCATTGCCAATTCCAGCCTCCTGATTGGCTGGAATCGGCACGTGACGGGGCGGAGCTACACGGAGTCGGCATTCTGCACGAGCGGCCCCATTGAAGACAGCAGAAGACCCGGACTGCGCAAGCGCGGCTAATTTGGCCATTAGAGGCCGAAAATTAGTCGGCACCATGGAGACGAGGACGCCAGCAACGGAGCAGGTAAGTATAAAACTTTTGATAACTTCTGTATGGCTCATATTTAATGCACGATGTACATTACAAAGTGCATTAATATGGCCATACAGAAGTGTATAGACCCACTTGCTGCCGCGGGACAACCCCTTTAATTTAGAATGACTCGAATGATTAACATGTTAACGCCTTAAGGTGTATGTTGCTACTAAACACATCATTCTTAAGAAATGCAACTAGAATAGACTTATTAATATCCCTGCCTGGACCAAGGAATTCAAAGGAAGGTGTCCCAGGGCTTGCAGCAGCTTTTCTCTTGGGAAAGGTGTGGATGAGTTTATAACATCTTGCTTGCACAGACCCACAACCGTGCCAACAATGGGGTCCTAATCACTTCTGTTAAAGTTTTTTTTTTTCCCACTATTCTTTTAAATGTATGATTCTGGAAAACCCCGACAACTAATGTGGCCGCCGTAGAGCTCCAATAGTTGTCACTCGGCTCTTTCCAGAGCCAAACTGAAAATGTAAATCTCTCCTCTCAAGGGAAGGTGAATTTGATGTTTGAAGACGGCCTGGGACTAGTAGACTTCCATCTGCCGCAGCGAGCCTGCATCCTGTACATATCAGAGACTGACCTGGTATCCGGAAACGAGTTCAAAAGACGACTGGTCCGCTTCCGGAAGGTAAGTAATTTACACTCTCGTCCAATCAGAGTTCTTTTCTCATGTAGTGTCTGTAATGAGGATCATGTAAGGACATTGCACAAACAGCAATTCTACTAGTTATTATGGAATTGCTCTTATACAATTCAACAGGCCAGCAACTTGAGGGGCATCGTTCTAGCGGAGAGGACGCGGCTCAGCGATCAGTACTATTCTCCAGTGCAGAACTTCGTGGTGCTGGAGCTCGGCATGACGTTACTCCCTGTCACCAATCGGAGTGAAGCGGCTCAGCTTATATTTCATTTGGTAAGTAACTAGTCTTAGAGAAGTGATACAAGTAAAAAAGACAAAATGTGGGACAGCACTGCAGTGGCGATGTGACAGTAGGTGTAAGTAGCAAGAACAACCTACTTCACTGTGTGTGTGTGTGTGTGTGTGGGGGGGGGGGGGGGGGGTTAAAAGTCCCTCCCAGTCCAGGAATACAGTCTAAAAAGCTGATCAACTGGATAATGTATATGCACAGGATGTTAATCACAATGCAGAGATACAGACAATGGCAAATGCAACACGTTTCAGGGGAGAAATCACGATGCACCCTCTTTTTCAAGCCATACAACAGATTCCTCCAGACTTACTTTGGCTTAATTAGAGCCCCCAAAGGTGTTTGAGTGGATGTCCAAATACACACTGAAAAAAGGTACTGCACGGCTACTAGAGGGCGCCCTAACACCACATATTCCCTCGCAGAGCTTTTGTGAATGGGATTGTAAAAGTGCCGCACAATCTATAAGCAGCGGTGGAACGCAGGACTGCTGGAATGCATGCCCTACGATCAGCTGATCGCATGACACCTGAGTGTGGCGGTCGCATGGAAGATTAGCAAATTGTTTGGCTTCACACAAGCGTGTTTTTGTTCGTGCATAAGGGCGCACCCATGTATGTGCAAAAACATGTGAATGCAGGCCCGTGCATTGACTTCAATGGAGCCGCGGCTGCTGCCGGTGGCTCCATTGAAGACAATGGTCTGCCGGCATCCCTGAATTGTTTTTCAGGAAAAGGCTTTACATTTAAGCTCCCGCCTGAAAAACAAGAATTTTAGTGTAAACAAAAAAAAACCTTATCTGTTTGCCGCTGCCGTGTCCCCGCGGGGATAAAGAACACATCTGCCGCATGTGGCAGATGTTTCCCTCATCCCCGCAAGGAAAAAGAATTCCCTGCTGCACCTGCCACATCTGTGACAGATGCAGCAAAGGAATTCTTCATCCCTGTGGGGAATAAAGAATTCCCTACCTCAGCTGTCACACATGGCAACTGCGGTAGGGCATCCAGCTGCCGGCATCCTGCAATTGTTTTTCAGGGAAGGGCTTTGAATAAAGAATCCCCTACCACAGCTGTCGTGTGACAGCTGTGGTAGGGAATTCTTCATTCCCCGCAGGGGTGCAATAGGGAATTCTTCTATGTGGGAATGAAGGAAACATCTGCCGCATGCGGCAGATGTGTTCTTCATCCCTGCGGGGACACGGGGAAATTTTTAAAAACATAAAAATTCTTGTTTTTCAGGGAAGGCTTTATATGTAAATCCTTTCCCTGAAAAACAATTCAGGGGTGCCGGCAGACCATTGTCTTCAATGGAGTCACCGGCAGCAGCCGCGGCTCCATTGAAGACAATGTGTGCATTATTTATTTTTTTACACTAAAATTCTTGTTTTTCAGAGAAGGGCTTATATGTAAGGCCCTTCCCGGAAAAACAATTCGGGGGTGCCGTCAGCCCATTGTCTTCAAAGGAGCTGCTGGCAACAGCCACGGCTTCATTGAAGACAATGCATGCATTCCCTGTGGTGCATGCATGTCCTATCTTTGCAGGCACACGCCTGTAAAGCACAGACATGTGCACACACCATAGAGAATGCATTGGTTCTAATAGAAGCGTGTTTTTCTGAGCGCGTATGCACGCACAAAAAACACGCTCGTGTGAAGCCACACTTAGGAAATTCTGTAGCCTATACCTGTGTGAAGGCATCTCTAAGCTGTATCCACATATCGCTGATTTGTTGTGGATTTTGTTGCAGATCTGCTGCAGATTTCACCTCTTAATTTTGAATTCAAATGAGAGGGTAAAATCTGCAGATCTGCACCAAAATTATCAACAGTCTGTGCAGCAAATCAGCTATGTGTGAATACACCCTTGGGCTACTTTCACACGGCACAGCTCCCTGTGAACTCTTCGTGCATAGACCGCCGATACAGACCTTCAATAGGTGTATCGGCGGTCATTAAGGGGTTAAAAACCAAATCGGACAATAATTTAGTAGGCTGTAACAAATAACATGACCCCCACAGATACAAGAGCGAAGCAGAGAAGGAGGCAGTAACCCTTTCATTGGCAAGAAGCGCTGCCATCTTTCTGAAGCCAGCATTCTGCAGACTGTACAGAGGATTCCCGCCGTGGGACGGGTGAAGGCTCTGCAGCTCCTCCACCATTTTCCCAGCATCCAGGAACTTTCTAATGCCTCTCTCAGGGACTTGGAGGCTGTGGTGGGGCGAGGATTCGCCAGCAACATCCATTCATTCTTTACCCAGACATGATGCCAGTCTATCTGCTTGAAGATCTCAGGCTGGAACATCAGCTGCATAAGACGTAAGCAGACAACAATACAGACTTAATAAAATCTTCAGCCTTGCCATTGACTGACAACTCTGCCCTCGTTCTATTGCAATCTATGTATTGTACTGCTTTGTTCCTAAGGGCTCATACTTACGAACATATACATAGTGTTGAGGGTCCTCCTGCAGCATTATACCCATTTTGTAAACCTAAACACTCTGCCCGAAGCGACTGTGTATGGCACTGCATGTGCCCGCGTATCAAACGGACAATACTTCTGTATTTCCCATATGGTGTTTCCTAGACATGACTGCTGATGGAAGGCCTAGTGACCAGCCTATACATCAGCGGCCTCCATTGAAAAAAGATTCTTTTACATTAGTAACTTCTCAGCCTAATGTAACAATCACCAATAGACAAAATGTTGGTCAGCAATCAATTACATTTCTTTCTCATGGGTCAAGAATCGCTGCTGTGCGGGTGAACGATTGTTACTACATTTGTAAATCCCTATACAGCTGTCGTTATTCAGCCGTACATCTGTCTGTGCACACATGGCGTTGTACAGCTGACCAGACAGCAGTTTTAAAGCCACACTCAGTTGCAAAATTACTGTTCACTCATTCGTTGGCTGATTGTCCCTGTTACATGACCCAATAATTGTGAGGGCTGAATGTTCCTGCTGTGTAAAAGGGCCTCAGCCTGGTACATGGCACTGTGCATGTTCATCTCATGTACCGTTATTTAATGGTAACAAGGGGCGGGCTTCTCACAGGGTGGTGAGTCCTTTTAAGGTGCAGTTAAAATCCACACCTGGAAAACCAGCCAAGATTTCTCCCCAGACTGCTGTGGTTATTGATGCAGCTGTGATAAAAAACAGCAACCACGTTGAAATTCACAACACAATGCGGTAAAATCGCATGTGAGTATTCGCGTGCAGTTGTCACTGAAATGCCTGAAGACACCCTGGTCGGAACAGAACTTCTCAAGATTGTATTAGCAAGTTGCTCATATCCCCATCATTACCCACCCAATCGCGCTAGAGAGAGTGAAGCGTTGCTTAGCAACATTGATAGGAAGCTGTCGACGGCTAAGAGGCAGAGCGGCGTGGTCGGCAAAAGAAAGACGGCAAAGTGTCCTGGAGAGAAGAGGCATCGGAAAGACAGAAGCGGTATGGGGGGGGGAGGTGAGAAGCGGCATTGAGAGGAGGGAAGTTGGAGAGAGAAGAGGCATGAGGAAGAGAGAAGCTGTATGGGGCGGTGAGAAGCGGCATTGAGAAGAGGCATGGGGAGACAGAAGCAGCATGGGGGGAGAGGGAAAGAAAAAGGATCATGGAGAGAGGAAGGGAGAAGCGGCATGGAGAGAGGAAGGGAGAAGCGGCATGGAGAGAGGAAGGGAGAAGCGGCATGGAGAGAGGAAGGGAGAAGGGGCATGGAGAGAGAAAGGGAGAAGGGGCATGGAGAGAGAAAGGGAGAAGGGGCATGGAGAGAGAAAGGGAGAAGGGGCATGGAGAGAGAAAGAAAGAAGGGGCATGGAGAGAGAAAGGGAGAAGGGGCATGGAGAGAGAAAGGGTGAAGCGGCATGGAGAGAGAAAGGGTGAAGCGGCATGGAGAGAGAAAGGGTGAAGCGGCATGGAGAGAGAAAGGGTGAAGCGGCATGGAGAGAGAAAGGGTGAAGCGGCATGGAGAGAGAAAGGGTGAAGCGGCATGGAGAGAGGAAGAGAGAAGCGGCATGGAGACGGAGAGAAGCGACGTGGAGAAGGAGGGAAAGAGAAGTGGCAGGAGAGAAAGAAGCTACATGGAGAGAGACAGAGGGGGGAGAGAAGCGGCATGAAGAGAGTGGGTGAAAAGGAGAGAGAAGTGACATAGTGTTCACTGCCTAGCAGAGAATGCTGACCCCTACGCCGCGCTATTGCTGAGACTGCGCATACGTGCTTTCTCGCGGCAATAATCTATGAACCCTTGCAGCGAGACTCTTGGCATCGCTGCATCCATGAAAGTCTGATCTATCAAAATAACATTATCTATCCTGCAATGTGAACATATATATAATATATATACACACACACACCTTTTTGTCACCTTGTCTACAAGAAAAAAAATTTAATAAAAAAAACAACTGAAAATGTTGTATGTACACCAAATGGTACTAGTAAAAACTACAAGACCTTCCCTGAAAAACAAGAATTTTAGTGTAAAAAAATAAACAATGCGTGCATTGTCTTCAATGGAGCCGCGGCTGCTGCCGATGGCTCCATTGAAGACAATGGTCTGCCGGCACCCCTGAATTGTTTTTCAGGGAAAGGATTTACATATAAACTGATGTGAAATTCAACAGGGTTTTGGTACTGATCCGAAGATGATTTCATCCTTAGGCCTCCTTCCCACGAACGGATTTCCGCCGCGTAATTCGCGGCGAAAATCCGCTGCGTTGCCCGCAGCTATTAGGTTCTATTGAACCTAATAGCACAATGCTCACGATGCGTAATTCCAGCGCGGAATTACGCACCGCGATTTCTCCCGTCCTCACCCGCAGCATGCTCTATTTTCTGCGGGTGAGGACGGGCTGTACGCACTGACGGCTTCCATTGCAGTCAATGGAAGCCGTCCGTTCACGCTATCTCCCGCTGTAACCAGCGGGAGATAGCGTGAAAAAACGCTTTCCCGCCCACCGCCGCGCGTCATCTGACGCCAAATGACGCGGCCGGCCACGTCACGTGACACGGCCGGCCGCGTCACGTGACACGCTCGGTGACGCGGCGGTGGTGGGCGGTGACGGGCGGTGACGCGGCGGTGGTGGGCGGGGAAGCGATTTCACGCTATCTCCCGCAGGTAAGTATAGGGGCTCTGGGGGGCGCCGTGACGGGCTTCACTGCGTAATATTACGCGGCGGACCCCGTCACGCTCGTGGGAAGGAGGCCTTAGAAATAGAAGGGGTGAAGTCTGCTGCAGATCTACATCAAACTCCACCCCGGTGTACACTGTTTACATAATTCCCATAGGAGTCACTTTGGTGCTACGGAGAACCTGTAGAATAGCGAGCAGCACTGTTTCCATAACTCTGCATTTGTAAAAGTAGTGCAGCGCCCTATATTATGCAGTTTCCCTGGCTTTCACTTAATACCTCTAGGAGTTACATAAACTGCATAAGACGGTTGCTCAGCTCTTTCTATAGCTTCAGGCCGCCTCATACAGAGTATTCCAATATCACTGCCATCATTAGCCGAGATGGGAAGACCCTTGAAAATAACTCAAGGAGTGGGTACCAAGCAGCTTCTCAAGCAGAAAATTGGAAGGCCACATTTTTGTCCACTGACTACTACAGTCACACCCTGGCTTTATCTTGGATGGTACGGTGCTCACACATGTGCCCGGAATTGACCAACTAACACTTCCATAAAGCAGAGTTGTCTAATTAGCAACGTTATACATAAATGTCACAAACACACATTTAAAATATACGTACAGTAATCTGATAATAGGGCTTAACTGATTCTATATTACTGTACAATTAGTATTAGGATGGGCAGTGGTAGGAAGCCTCGGGCACTCGGTCATCTGCAACTTCTTCCAACCTCTAAACTTTGTGTGCAGTTGCATCATACAGGATTTGTGACTCCTGGGTATTCACGCCAGCTGATATATGGCATCTCTCTCTGCAGGGGGAGGAGGCTAAAAGACTCGGGAGCAGTGCTCTGCCTCTTCTCCACCCCCTCTCTACCCCTCTGCACTATTTGCAATGAGATGAGGCGGGACAGGGGCGGGGCTAAGCTCTGGGAATAAGCTCCGCCCCGTCTCGCCTCCCTTCATTGCAGAGGGGGCGGGAGCTCAGATCTCTGCTCCCGACTCTTCCAGTCTCCTCCCGCTGCAGAGAAGGACGCCGTATATCGGCTGGCGTGAATACGCGGCCGATATACGGTCGTCTGAATAAGTCCTTAGTGTGAATCCAGATTAAATAGGAAAATCCAGTGATCTGAGTGACTTCAGTGAGGCCGGCCATCAGTTCTAGACTAGCCAGAGCCAGGATTTCACTGCCAACCGCATGGGGTTTTTCTCATATTACAGAATAGGATACAGAGAATAGTGTGATCGGATTAAAACATCCAGCGAAAGGGGATCCTGTGGACAGAAACAAAGTCAGAGAAGGACATCGGAAATTGTTTTGCCCAGAAGGCGCTGCACAGTCAGGAGCAGCTGAATACAAGACTGGCGCTCCAGCAAATGTGTCCAAACGCACAACCCGTTGCTCCTTGGATGGGCTATAACTGCAGATGACCTCTTCCAGCGATACTGTGTCTGAGAAAATCAGAAATGCGAGAATCCAGTGGGCAAAACAGCACAAAAATTGGATTCTTCAAACATATACATATTTATTTGATTTGCTGCAGTTGAATTCAGTTGAAAGGGTGAAACTTGCTGCAGAACCACAACAAAATCCACAGCAAATCAGCGACGTGTAAGCGAACCCTTTTAACCTGGGATTGTACTATGCAGAATCTGCCTTCTGTTATCCCCAGACCTTGCAGTGCCTGTGGCCCAACCAGCAGGCATTAAAGAATAGCTAGTTACTGGAAAATAATCTCTAGTCTTTTGCATATAAGATGCAAACTTTCATCCTATCAGAATGATTGATTGTGTGTTATCTTTTAGAATGCAAATTAGATGCGGCAACAGAGTCTCCAATTCATCATCATGTTTCAGAGGAAAGCAGAGAGCAGACAGAACAACTGGCCAGATCAGGTAATTTAGGTGCTTGTAACAATCAACGTTCCTGCATTGTTTAGGATTTATGCAAACTACCGTAATATGACGCCATACAAACGCTGAGCTGTACTGAGCCACAGTCTGGCAGCTATAGACTTCTATGAGCTCTACTTGTAGAATTCAGCGTCCCTTCAGTGTTTAAGACTCTACTCTGTTCTGTCCACTTATCCTGAACGCTAATATGACGCCATACAAACGCTGAGCTGTACTGAGCCACAGTCTGGCATCTATAGACTTCTATGAGCTCTACTTGTAGAATTCAGCGTCCCTTCAGTGTTTAAGACTCTACTCTGTTCTGTCCACTTATCCTGAACGCCTCCACATTCATCAATCCAGTAGACGTTAAAATTCATCAAATAACGCAGGAAATAACCTGCCGCAGCACAAGCATTATGAATGCTGTAAGATCCTCCGGCCCTAAGATAATATTGGTAAAACGGGTGAAGAACTTAGGAATTACATTTCTAAACACCTGAGCACAAAAATGGACAGCCACTATGCAAGGCATGTTAATTGATATCATGGAGACTATCTTACTCGACTAAAGACCCATTTACACCAGCCGAAGATCGCTCAAACGATAGTTTGAGTGACAGCTTTGAGTGATCATTTTGCATAAACTATTAAGTAGCTACTCAGCTACTTAGTAGCAATTAAGTATGAAAATGAAGCCTTCACTGAATGTAGTTAATAGCCCGAGGCTATTATCTGCACTCAGATCCTTTGTTCTCCACGGGGAAACAATGCTACTGCCGATTAGCAAATTTTTAGCGATCATCGGCTGGTGTAAATAGGCCTTAACATTTTGGGACATTTGTCAGATAGACCTTGGTCCCCGTAAGGGGGATCTAAAAAAAAAAATTACTACGCAAGAAGGCATGCTGGATCTTCCACATTTAGATTAAGAGCTCTTTGGGGAATTTTCTTCTTCATGATTCATTTGAAAACAGCTTTGGGAAATGCTATTCATAGAATGGTAGAGTTGGAAGGGACCTCCAGGGTCATCGGGTCCAGCCCCCTGCTCAGTGCAGGATCACTAAATCATCCCAGACAGATGTCTGTCCAGCCTCTGAAGACTTCCATTGAAGGAGAACTCCCCACCTCCTGTGGTAGCCTATTCCACTGATTGATCACCCTGACTGTCAGAATTTTTTTTTCTAATATCAAATCTGTGTCCACCCACCATCCTGGTAACTCTTCTCCTAACTTGATTGTGTTTTTTTTTTTTTAATCTGGGGGGTCCAGAACTGGATACAGTTTTCCAGATGAGGTCTGCCTAAGGAGTAGAGGGGGATAATCAATAAACTCTCTATCAAAATATCCAAATATCTCTGCAAACGCAGAGCTCCCTTCTTTGGTGGCTACATTCCTCACAGATCCATTTCAGAACATACCGAGAGTCAACAACTGGATAGCCGATTTATACTTCAGCAGAGAGACAGTCGACACGGGAGAATGGTAGTCTTTCAAACACTTTTTTGAAAGTGGGACCAACCGGACATCAACGTGACGGCATCCAGAATCCATTGCAATTTCCAATCTTTGTGGCCAGGTCTCAGGATCCACAAGATTGAACAGTGGAAGCACTTGTGAGCCCGTGGAAGAACTAACATTTTCCGTACATTTTTTCCCCTTTCCCACTAATCCCATGACTTCACAAGAAGATCAAGATGTAAAAACTCCCGTTGATTATCATTGCCCCAGATTGGCCCCACGGATCTCCTTGACCTTTTTGTTGACTTTCTGTGGCACCTCCCTCTTTGAGAAGATCTTCTCTTATAGGGTTCCCTTTTCCAACTGAGTTTGTCTATACTTCGTTTAACGGCGTGGCAGTTCAAACCACTGATTTGAGAGCCGCGTGGAGCCAATCATCAAACTGTGATGAGGGCTATAGAGCTTTCCTCCTCTCTGGTTTATTATTGTATTTGAAAATTTTATTTCTCTGGTGCGAACAACAGATCTTCCACCGTACACATTTTTCCTTTTCCCATCCCCTGTCCTTACAACAGGATGGCCTGGATATGGACTTGAGCCTTAGTTCCCTAAAAGGTCGGTTATCCACACTATCCATACTTTTCCAATGACCACTAGGCTAAAAGTTGGTTATCCATACTTTTCTACAAGGGTTCGCTCATGCCGCCACTCCATACCATTCTCCTGTCCCTCCATAGGACCTTAATTTAGTACTGGATGCGCTACAGTCTCACTGATTTGAGCCATTAGGGTGAGGTTCCAGCTCACCTTTTCACCTGGAAGGTGGTTATTTTGGTAGCGGTCACCTCCATCTGCCGGGTTTCGCAGCTTGCTGAATTGTCGGCCAAACTTGTCCCCTCCTTTCTATCTAAGGTGGTGTCGACTTTCTACCTTAATGAGGACATAGTCCTGCCTTCTTTTTGCCCAGACGTAGTTCATACAAGAGAGCATGCCCTTCACAAACTGGATGTAGTACGAGTTTCAGACGCTCCGACTCTGTTCGTAATCCCTGATGGCCCAAGATGTAGCCTTGCTGCATTCAGCCTCTTCATATCTCGCTGGATCTGCACAGTGCTTTTTAATAGGAGTATGTGTTGAGTTCAGTCAGCAAGTAGACATACAAGAGGATAATTCACCAAGACCGGCATTTTAACCGGCCCACTGGAGTAAGTTGAAACAAATTTATTGAGAGGCGCACTCCTAATAATTGTATTGTATCTCTTGCTCTTCTGCGCACCAACAAATCAGATCTCTGGCAGCTTTGCACTAGACACCTAGTGTAGATTTGGTCTATAATTTACACTAATGGTTTGGTGTAAATTTATTGGGTCTTGCACAAAGTTTCATACACTTTTGTAAAAGTGACAGTAAAAGGCCAAAAGGTTGCAGAGTTTGGGGCAATTACAGGTTATGTAAAAACTTGCAGCTTTTCTGCAGCACTATTCTGGTGCTCGGCCAGTATGAGACTTACCCCAAACTTTATGAAAGTAGAGGAAAAAATAGGCTGCAAAAGAAATATATGCGAGTCACTGGGCATTGTACTTACAAGCCATATGAAATCTTCCATCATTCACACTGCGGCCAATATTTACGATGCGCCATAGTGCCGTCTGGTTTTATACCCAGAAATAGACGTGTTTCTTTTACCAGGAAAGAACTTGAGGAGGAATTTATCAGGCTGAAAGTGTTGTTAAAAAAAGTCTCAAATTTTGACGCAAGCCTTGCACAAAATAATTATTTATTTTAACGACACCCATGGCAGTTTAAAAGTGGTTATGGCTTATTGGGAAGAGGTGTGGTCACCTGGGTCCAAGAGATATAAGGATATTTTACACTAGAAGGTGACAGAAATTATACCAGAAATCTGCTGCAGCCGGCATAGATTTCTCTTTTTTACCCTCTCTGTTTTTGGACAGACAACCTGAGATGCACCTAATGTGTGCAGAGATTTATAAGCCTCTGGATACATCGGGTACATCTTGCTCCTGGGGAAATCCTATTGAGGCTGGCATGTGTAACACTGGTCGTAATAAATTTCCTTTTTTATGTACGTTGAATGACCACATTATTAGAGTCCCTGGCCGTTTCACAATTGGCGCTTCCCAGTATGTAAACTAGAGCCGTGACCCCGGAGTGCAGCATAAAATCGCGTGATAAGTTTTCGTGGATCAGTTTCAGTGTAGATCCACACTAGGGGAGAAAAATCAGCGATCTAAGCGACTTCCAGCAAGGCCTGGTCACCGGTGGTAGACTAGCCGGACAAGGATTTCACTGACATCTGTGTGGGAGTTAATGGTGTGGACACTATAACGAGAATGACGTGATTGAACAGGTGCTACACAGTCAAGAAAATTGCAACCAAGTACAATGCTGAAGCTCCAACTAATGTGCCCAAACACACAACTTGTTGCACCTTAGCACGGATGGGCTCTAACAGCAGATGACCATTTTCGTCTAAGAGAAACAAGCGAGACTCCAGGGGGTAAGGAGCAAAAAAATTGGACCGCTAAGCAGCGGCAAAACATCATCAGGTTCGATGAAACCAAATATGTTGCATTATTGCTGCTAGGAGGCCAGAATTTGATGCGAACAGCTTTAAGCGATGACCCCTTCCTGTCAGCTTGTCAGAACATGTCAGCACCTCCATCTAACCTGTGGCAACTACAAGAAGCTTCCTGTCCACAGGGGCCGATATTCCTGCAGTTGAATCTATGCCGTGACAAAGTGCTGCGGGTCTGAAGGCCAAAGGAGCCCAAAGTGCTACTAGATAGATGGCTCTAATAAAGTGGCCGTTCAGTGAATTTTTGCTTTTTTAGAACTACTATAGATAATTGTGACGTAGCAGGCGTCGATCCTACGGACTTGGCAAAAGGCGTGGAGCGAGATGCCATGATTGGGAGATAGGAATTCTGCTAACATGCAGTCAGACGTAGGAGCTGTAAGTGTTCAATATTGTGTCATCGTTGCAGCATAAATCCCGCATCCGATGGGATTGTCGGGGTCAGTCGTAGCTGTAACTTTATAATCCAGCATTTATCTCCACTGGAGGAAAAACATTTTCTGCCCTATTAAATTCCCCTTCAGTTCCGATCGTCTTCCAGCTTGTGTCAAATATTTACTCCACATCATGTGGCTTCCTGTCATCTTCTCTATGAAGTGACATTTACGTCCAGGCTGGAGGACCATAGTGTCCGTGGAGTGTCTGCGCCCCGTATTGGCCGTGCGCCCTCCCTCTCGCCGCAGCTGAGCGTTGGCCGCGCTCCCCATGCAGCTTGTGCAGCGGCTTACAGCAATGAATAATGCAGAAACTCTGTACGTTAAGTGGAATGTAACCTGCATTATACAGGAACTGAGAGACACTGCTCTGAACCGCATCCTTCAACTCAACTATTCATTCTGAGTCTTCATTATAAATAGATTGCAACCTCAGCCTGACGCTGTAATGTAATAATGGTACAGCAAGGGGGCAGTATAGTAACTTGTATTAAAGAGATTATCAACCTGCATGTAAGCTAAAAGGTTTTTTCCATTTTATTATTGCATAGGACCTCTGGGACCCCCATAGATCTTACAAATGAAGGGGAAACAGTGCTGATGTAGTGCAGCGCCTCTGTAAAAGTTCTTTCTGTACATTGGCACCCCTCTCACAAGCTGCGGTGGGAGTTGCAGCCGTCCTCATTCACTTTAACGAAGCTCAATTGGGGACCTGGATGCCACTGTGCAAAGAAAACCAATGAAGGGGGCGCATCTGTATGCCAGCACTGCCGCCCCTTCAGTCTCAGGATTGGTGGAGTCCCAAGAGGTTGAGCCCCCACGGATCGTAGAGCGATGGAATATTCTACTGAAATCATTTGTTATATAACCTGGAAAACCTTTTAAGAAGAATCTGATTAAGGCCCTGTTCACCTGATTACAGTAACTGGAGGCGGGCAGGTGACTGGAAGAGATCCCCGACGCTCCTCCTCCATTCACAGAATTACTATCCTGTACCCACAGCTGATTTCAGAAGGTACAGCGCTCACCTCCGTAGTCTTCGACTGTCTGCGCTTCCTTCACCCGGTACCCGGCGGCCTGTACTGACTGTGGCGCTGCTGGGCAAATGATGTCTAAGTAACCCACTGCGCTCAGTGCAGGTACACAGCTGATTTCAAGTCAAAATTTGGGCCAGTGGTACAGATTTTGATTCATTTTTCGAAGCAGATTTTGCGTTGCGGACATTACGCAGCATTTCCACCACGTGTAAACATACCCTAAAGCCAAAGCTCACAAAGAGAAGTGTTTGCAGTGGGCTCAGAAATACAGGAAGACTAATTTTCACCGATGATTTCCTACTGTAAAAGTTGCATCACACTGCAGGATGCAACACATAAGAAGACTCCATAGGAAGACATGGGCTATGAAACCTCACAATCCGCGGCAATATTTTAAGCAACCACGATTTTTTTTTCTCACGATTTTGTCGCCCATTTGAAACTGGCCTAAACTCGTATTCGCATGCATGTGCGATGATATATAATTTTTTTTGACTGCCGTAGGAAAGAATGGGTGATTCTTGCACAAACATCATCCAAAAGTAGGACAAGCGATCTTTCTATTTCGAACCTCCGATCTGAGAGAAAAATTGCTCATGTGAATTTACATAATTTAAATCAATAAGTCATTTTCACGAACGATATCTGATCATATCGCAATTGGTCAGATCTCGCATGTGAAAATCACCGGTGGGAATGCACCCTTAGGTGGTAAATGCTTCTGGTATACCCCTTATCAACTGTATTGGTGATGCATCCCGAATCGCTGAGCATCCATCTGATCAGCAAGGGGACCTCCAACCCCCGCACTCCTCCAGCCACAAACCTGCAGCTAGGAGCAGTTTGAAGTGACTGGCAGACGACTGCGGCAGCCCTGCAGCTGTGACTCCTGAGGACGACAACTTTTGTCAGCTTTGTCTGTGCTAGGCAGAAGTTAAGAGGGGGAAGACCGATTTGAGTTTTGCCGAATCCTTGTTTATGTCAAATATAAAAGGTCTGTATGTTAGAAAAAGCCGCTGATGCCTTCCTTCATCACTCATCAGCCTGTCATGTTATTGGACACTTTCCTGACCAGAGCTGGCGTACTTTCCATTGACCTTTTCACAGATTGATATTGAGAATTGCAGTTT
Source organism: Eleutherodactylus coqui (assembly GCF_035609145.1). Lineage (NCBI taxonomy): Eukaryota > Metazoa > Chordata > Amphibia > Anura > Eleutherodactylidae > Eleutherodactylus > Eleutherodactylus coqui. The sequence goes on from NC_089847.1 coordinate 15,098,777, forward strand.
AAGATGTTAAAACTTCTGTTCATCCATGTTTACCAAAGTGAACTTTAATGTGTCTGGATTGGATCCTATCTAATTATCTTTCTGGGTCCGGCCCCTAAGTTTACATATCTCACAGCAGTTAGTAGCATTTCCATATAGTGGGGTTTGAGGCCTTGATCAGGTCCTCTTCTTGAATTACGGTGTGATCACATGTAGCTGATTTGGTGATTCTTGTGCAGATCTGCAGAAGATTTCACTCTTCTAAATGAATTCATATTGAAGGGGGTGAAATCTGCTGCAAATCTGCAACAATATCTGCACCCAATCAGCTACATGTGAGCGCACCCTTTAAACAACACTTCAGTCCTGGGACAACATTCTATCCTGGGAGCTGATGACAGGTGGGGTTTACCTGCTGCTGTTCTTCTGTACTTTTGTCCCTCTGATGCACAGGGTTCTGCTTTCAGTCATTCTGCCACAATCTTTCGACCACCTAATTTCCGCAGTGCATTGGTAGTGTTGGTCTACCGATTCACTACGTCTGCTCTCTGGTCAGTGCTGCTCACGTGACTGGCACCAGCCAGAGAGTAGCACATGGTGCTCATTGGGTAGTGGGAAGATTGTGGTGGTCATCTTGGACAAGTGAAAGCGGGACCTGGAATTGGTGGAGAATGCCAACAAGAGGTATTTTCGCAGGACCTGAGGCTGGCTTTAAAGGAAACCAGTCATCAACTATAAGCACCATAAACTAAGTTTATGGGCTTACAGAACAGGGCTGAGATCCAGGAATGGGTATTTTGTATTTACCTGGATCCCAGTTCCCTCACTGTCAGCCATGGAAACTGGCAGTCAGTCTGCACATCGGTCTCATCTATACGGTCAGTCTGTGCGCACACCAATCAAGAAGAATGTGCATGCGCCCGCTGACTGCAGAGATGAGCCCATTGCACAGACTGAGTGCCAGTTTCCAAGGCTGCGGTGAGAAAATGGGGCGTCAGGTAAGCATAAAAAGCACTTTCTCGTACCTCAGCCAGACTTTCTATACTGCTTCTAGGTGATGACAGGTTCCCTTTAGCTCCATATTTTAGCAGCCAGCTGATACAAGAAGTAAGGTTTGGCGCAGTTTAATCCATCAATAACGTTTAGTAACTCATGTATTTCTTTGCAGCTGGATATGAAGTATCTGTCCCATTGTTACTGGCATATGAAGATAGAATTAATGAGAAGGATAACCTGATCCTGGCAGTGGAGGTGAGTTGTAATTTACTAGCATGCAGTGACGTTACGTGAAGTTCTCATTCTAGGGTTTATTCACACAGACAACCGTTTACGTATTTCAAAACCATTTTTTGACCGCACAGCACACAACCAATAAAGCGGAATTTGGCTGCGCTGTGTGATTAAGCCCATACAGACTTCTTTTCAAACATTCGGTACTTGCTTAAAAAGTTGTCCAGGATTAGAAAATCTTGGCTACTCTGTTCCAGAAACGGCGCCACTGCCGACCATGGATAGTGTCTGGTATTACAGCTGAGCTCCATTACAGTGAATGGGACTTAGTTTCAGTACCACACACAACCAGTTGACAGTTGTGAAAATTTTTGGAGAAGAAAGCTGCCATGTTTTTTCTAATTCTGGACACTCCCATAAAACATTAATTGTACAATTGTATCCAATGTAGACATTGCAATGTGGGCTAAAGAGACTGACCTGCGGACTGATACATTGTAGCGAACTAGCAGAGAGATGTGTGCAGTTAGTGATTAACTTAGAAAGCATTGAGTAAACTAGATAGAATTGAATGCACTTCTCAGCTGATAGTGAGAGTAGCCATGTACAGGTTCCCATTCACTGACAGCAAACAAATATATTGAAAATGGTGAGGAATTAAAGTTATGTTAAAATGCAGCACATCATTGTTTTTCACACCAACCTTCCAATTGGAAAAATTTAAAGTTGAATCCAAATTGGTGGAATTCAAAATGGCCATCTAGTTAGTGACATGGCCTAACAGGTTTCCTCTTTTCTCCGCAGCTTATATGAAAGATTGGATCAGTCTCTGCCAAACCGTTTTCATGTTTCCACACTTTTGAGGCACCTTGTATAATAGAAAGTTGTAGAACTTTTTGTTTATACAGAGAGTAAAGGGGTTCTCTGGGACTTTTTCTGTTGAGTTTTTCATCTTTCTGACACTACTGTCTACTCATATTTCCATACCGGTATAAACCTGAAATTATTTTTTTTGTGCAAGAGGAAATTGTGTGTGAAGTTCTAGAAGTGACTTTTTCATCACCTTGTGTGCGTTAGTGACTATTCTCATGAACACCTATTACGCAGACAAATCCCTTAGAGCCTCTTGGTCTTCGCACATATTAAAGGGGTTGTAGCAGAATTTCAAGTTATCCCCCAAAGTATAGGGTACAATTTGCTGATCATGGGATTCTCACTGAGATACCCTCTTATCTCAAGAACAGGGGTCCCATGTCCCTCGTTCTCCTCACTGTGGGGTTACTGCACCCCTACCCCCATTCCCTCGCAGTGAGGAAGAGACTGAATGAAGAGCTGATTGCACAAGTACTCCAGCGCCCCATTTGCCTTCCTCTCTGGGACTGCCAAGACACCCAGCGGCAGCCATTCGGGTATTTCCGTCAGCCTCTCTGAAATGAATGGAATGGGGTGACCACGCATGGACGGCCAGCGCTCCATTCAGACTGACGGCACTGTGGAGGGAGACGTGACCCCTGCAGTGACAGGAGAGCGGGAGATGGGAGTCCCGTTCTCGAGATTGGCGGGGATAGGGAATAACTTGAAATTCTGGTACAACCTCTTTATTGATGCCCAGTAGAGTTTTCTATGTAGTTTCCCTGTACAGGCAGCACAGCCCGTTCAATCAGATGCCATTTAACCAGCACTGCCCTCGTATTGTCACAGTAATGCAGAGTACCCAGGGGGCGCCGTATCCAACTAGGTGGCACGTGTGCAAATCGACAAATACCATAAAGTGTGGAAAGATGACAACACTGTCTGCCACACCGGTCCTGTATGTCTGATGGGTCTTTCTCTTGTTTGTTGGTTGGTGAAAATTACATTTCTTAGACCTTCAGATTGATTGTTTAACCCTTTAGAGATTTACTCCTACTTAAAGGGGCAGTAACTTTTCAGACAACTCTTGCTGATCTTTTGTCTGTCTCATCATTTCTATAATATACTTGCATTAAAAATGTTGTTGCTTTACCACCAAATATTATTAATAATGCACTGAGCAGCAGCTTCAAGCGCTCACAACGGCTTTTCCATAGATGCCATTTTAGGACCTCCACTAGCTGAAGGACCATCTACCAAGAAGTGACAATGTTAATTGGGGAGGGGGGAGGTCACTTTTTGTACATGCAAGTGTTCTTATAGTTTTGTGGTGCGGTACTAGACCGCCATGTTAATTAAACTCAACCCTCAAGATATATTCAGATGGTGCATTTGCAGCCGCTCATCCCAGAAGTGAGCAGCACCAAGTATACCCTTAGGGAAGTGCGGTCTTTTCAGGATTGTGTATTGTGTGTTACTTCAATTTTAGCTTATTTTGTTATATTTTTTTATGTCCCTTTCATGATTGGAAGGAAATTTTCTTGTGATCTCCTCTCCTTATCCGGGTTCACTGCACCCCGGGAAGTGCGGTGTCTTCAGGATTGTGTATTGTGTGTTACTTCAATTTTAGTTTATTTTGGTATTTCTTTTATATGTTCCCTTCATGATTAGGAGGAAATGAAAACATTCAAAGCGAGCATTAATGACGTGATAATGGAGAAGGAAAAGTTGCACCAACTTTTGAAGTGTATGTAATAAGGGATGGTAAATTGTATAGAGAATTTTGAGGTCTGTCTATCTGCCTGTCTCTCTCTCAGATCTGCGTGCCTCTCTTGCATCTGTCTGCCTCTGTCTCGTGTTCTCCTCTCCTACTTATCCGGGTTCATTGCACCCCGCACAGTGAGGAGAATATTGAATGGGAGTGGTGGTCGCCGATGCCTAGTGCTGCTCCATTCTTTACAATGGACTGCTAAAGATAGGTGAGCATTTTGGATTCAGTCATTTCCATTAGCACCATTGAAATGAATAGAGCTGCACATGCGCGACCGCCTCTCCATTTAATCTGTTGTCAATGCAGATGGGTGCAACAAGTCCACAGTGACAAGAAGAGTGGGCGCTTAATCTACTTTCTCGGAAACTGTGGTGGTCTCAGCTGTGAGACTTTGGATTTGTGATAAGTGTATTGTGATATGACCCCAACCAAACATCTCGTGCTGTATGGGGGAATAATGAAGATAAATTCTCTATAGATGTTAATATACATTTATTATAAATGCATGAAAGATGTTATCATACAGTGAATAGAAATGAGCAGATGATGGTCATTCCGCTCTTCAGGCCTCGGCTTACTTTTGTGTTGTGTTTGGAAATGCAGGTGAAGATCACACATAGGTGACGCTTTCCTGGATTCCTACAACATCGGCTTACTGTTGTGTTATTTTTCGAAATGCAGGTGAAGATCACACATAGGTGACGCTTTCCTGGATTCCTACAACATCGGCTTACTGTTGTGTTATATTTCGAAATACAGGTGAAGATCACACATAGGTGACACTTTCCTGGATTCCTACAACATGCCATGTTCAGCCTTTGGGCCCTCTATTCTGTCATGTCCGGGGGGGTGAAGGAGCTGCTTACAATCTTAGCTGCTTCCTTCTGTCAAGTCCGATGGGTGGTGAAGCTGCTTTCATTATCAGCTTCCTTCTGTCATTGTCACCACATTGTAGATGAGATGTCCAGATGGTTACATAGCAAGTAAGTAAGGTTGAAAGAAATCCTTCTATTTCAACCTGTAATTACTTGCTATGTTGTCCCAGAGGGAGGCAAAAAACCCCTGAGGATTGTTGGTTTGCCCTCATATTAGGGGAAAAAATTCCTCCCTGACCCCAAATATGGCAATCGGAATGAGTCCCTGGGTCGTCGGAGCTCGAATCTACCTGGATGTTAAGTGGTGGATTTGTTAGCTTTCTTCATCATTGAATGGCCTTTGGGTAAACTATTTGGCCATCCAAAATTTGGTCGCATTGCTAACAGGATGATAATGTTGTGACCAATCTGGACATACAAAGCTGAATTCTTTGTATATTTTCTGGTCTCTAAGTCCACTTCTGTTTTCCATTTCCATGTAGCATTTAGCTTCATTCTTATTCAAGTCAACAGAAGCTGCTGTCATAATTGCTGGTGGTTCCACTCTTCTGGCCTCCACATCTTCCCAATTGATGTCAGAGAAAAATTGATGCTTCTTGATGTCTCCTATTACTCCTAGCCGATACTGCTGATCTTTACACAGCAGACCTAGTAAGATGTCCGCTGTGTCAGGAGTCAGGAACTCTGGGTAGAGTGGAGCATGGTTGAGGATGGCATTCTTAACGTCTCTGACATTTTCTCCAGGAAAAGGGAACTTCGATGTGTACATCTTATACAGGATCACGCCAATGGCAAAAAAATCTACCCCTCGCCCATATTCCTGGCCCATCACCATTTCTGGGGCCATATATGCAAGTGTACCTGCAGGCTTTGCTTCGGTCCTCTCATACACACCCATTAGAGCAAGGCCAAAGTCGGTTATTTTGACATGGCCGTCTGCTGTCAGAAGGATGTTTGCTGGCTTCAGGTCCCGGTGTATGATGCCTTTTGTGTGCAGGAACTGTATGCCACAGATCACTTCTGCTATGATGAATTTTTTTGTGGGGGTATCAAGAGGAAAGTTCTTGCGCATAAAATGAGACAGGTCCCCTCTTGTGGCGAATTCCATTATATAGTAGACATAGTTTTCTGTGTGGAAGGCGGCCAGGCCGTGAATGAGGAATGGACTCTCATGGGATAGTTCTAATATTTGGCGCTCTACGAAACTGTATTTATCCACTTTGAACAAACTTTTGTTTGACACTTTAATGGCAACCCATTCCTTGCGGATGATATCTTTTGCCAAATAGACGTCGCCAAAGCTTCCTTCTCCAAGTTCTTGATAGAATCTAAAATACTCTAATGTTAGGGGTACTGTGGCAGGTGTTTCCGTGCCAGGTTGTTGTGGTCTTTCCAAGCTGTTGCTTGTGGAGGGTTCCTCATCATGGCTACTGCCACTCTGAGAGGTGTTGAAAGATTTGTCGAGCTCATCTGGAGTCTCCTCTTCTGGCAAGGAGAAACTTGGTCTGTAGTCACTACTGCCGCTCTGAGAGGTGTTGGTAGATTTGAAGAGCTCCTCTGATAAGTCCATCTCCTCTTCTAGGGAGCATAGCTTAGGTCTGTAGTGACTATTGTTGCTCTGAGGTGTGTTGGAAGATTTCTGGAGCTCATCTGGCATCTCCTCTTCTGGCAAGCAGAAACCAGGTCTGTAGTCCCTACTGCCGCTCTGAGAGGTGTTGGTAGATTTGAAGAGCTCCTCTGGTAACTCCATCTCCTCTCCTAGGGAGCATAACTCAGATCTGTGGTCACTACTGTCGCTCTGAGAGGTGTTGGAAGATTTCTGGAGCACATCTGGCGTCTCCTCTTCTGGCAAGCAGAAACCAGGTCTGTGGTCACTACTGCCACTTTGAGAGGTGTTCGTAGATTTCAAGAGCTCCTTTGGTAACTCCATCTCCTCTTCTAGTGAGAATAACTCAGATCTGTTGTCACTCTGAGAGGTGTTGGTAGATTTGCAGAGCTCATCTGGCGTCTCATCTTTTAGAGAACTGCTCTTACTGCTGGACTTCTGCTTAGATCTACACTCTTCTCTCTCTTCATTGATGTTAATGCTGTTATCTACCCCCTTATCGTTTTCCTTGTCTTTTCCTTTAGGGGATTCATTGTCTGTTTATAGGAAACAAAGGAACACATGTTAATATGTATAACAATTATTAGAGTCTTCATTACTATCCCACAGCAACACATATTCATATGTAGTCAGATCATGCAACATCCAACCTACATTAAACACACTAACATGTAAAACCTTAAATAGAAACCTAAATGCTGTCTTGTGTCTGCAGCTATTGTGCTGATCTATGTGTTTCTATGGTTGTAGACCATATAATTTGAAAAGCTTATAAAAACTTCCCATGAACATTCCCAGTTGCTTCCTGATCTCCTACCTGTATTGCTGATGTGACTGGGCACGGGCAGTTCACCAGAAGCTCTTTGGCTTTCCTTGGTGCTGCCTATGTTCCCCAGTCCATCTTCCTTGATTTTTCCTTCTGCTTCATCTCCTACTTTACTCTCCAATTTTTCTTCTACATCTTGTTGTTCCTCATCCTCTTTATCATAGTGATGGGTGTGCAGATCTACTGTGACCTGGATCAGGTCATGAATAGGATCGTATGTTGCCAGAATTTCCTGCTGACTAGCATAGTACTGGACATACAGATCTTCCTGGCTGTGGATCAGGTCAAGAACACGTTGGTATTCTGCTTCGATTTCCTTTTCCACAAAGCTGTCTGTCACCATCACTTCTGCCTCATTGTTTTCGGGGTTGATGTTTTGATTTCCCTCTACATTATCGTCCTTTCCTTCAGTTAACACTGTAACTGTAAAGGACATATCTAAAGAAATAGGATAAGAAGTCACATTAGAAAATCTGCAGCCTGCTTTATACATAATGAATGATAAATGAGATATAGCTAAGGAATAATGGAATACGTGTTTTGAGAACCTGAGAGAAGACCACCTCACCCAAGGACTTGTATTTCAAGGGTATGCCTTTTGAAAACAACTCCTGTCCATATGTCCTATTAGGGCATCAAATGTGATTCCCTTATAAGGGCAGTTCATGCCCTAATGGACCCAAATGTTTCTGGACAGCCATGTTTCTGAATAGTTGTCATATAATCTATATATATAAAATTGAATGTATGTCTGTCTGCGTGCGTGTCTGCGTGCGTGTCTGTTTGTCCTTTATGCGCTACTACACCATTCATCCGATCGCCATGAAACTTTGGGAAGTTGTTAAGTACACTCCTGGGAAGATTATAGGCATAGTACAAATATCCTACGATAAATGGCTCGCGAGCGTCGTCGAAAGTTACGCCCCCCCCCCCACGTAGATCGAATAAGTAAGCCACCTGCTATTGTGATGTCATCACTGATGTCATCAACATCGGACGCCCTTGAACATGCCCCAACATGTTCTATAAAGCTGCATTGTGATGTCATTAAGGCTCTATTATGACACGTACAGCTTGGAACCACTAGAGCACGCCAGCCAATTACCATTGGAGTTGGAAGTGGGTAAACAAGTACTAGGATATCTTCCTAAGAAGCCACAGCAGCCGGATAAATTGTATGTTCCACCCAACGGCTATTTTATTCAGCCTGCAAGGGGGAAGCAGCGGCCTACAAAATCTAATTCTCTCATTTCCTGATGTCATGGATAGATAGATAGATAGATAGATAGATAGATAGACTGTATGCAATAACCCTGATAGATAGATAGATAGATAGATAGATAGATAGACTGTATGCAATAACCCTGATAGATAGATAGATAGATAGATAGATAGATAGATAGACTGTATGCAATAACCCTGATAGATAGATAGATAGATAGATAGATAGATAGACTGTATGCAATGACACGTACAGCTTGAAACCATAAATACTAGAGCATGCCAGCCATTTACAGTCAGTCTCCATTGGAGTTGGAAGTGGGCAAACATGTACTAGGCCAGTGATGGCGAACCTTTTAGGGACCGAGTGCCCAAACTACAACCCAAAACCCACTTATGTATCGCAAAGTGCCAACACGTCAGGGGGCGGGGCTTATCACAACGTATGATTTTACCCCCGTCGTTCTAAAAAGGACAAGGCTGTTTCAGAATAGACCGGGTGCAGATTCTGACTGCTTTTTGGACGCGGAAATACTGCAGAATGTCCTCAGCGGAGATTTCTGTGGAAAATTCTGCAGCATTTCCGCATCTAAAAAGCAGTCAAAATCTGCACCCGGTCTATTCTGAAAGAGCCCTGCCCATTTCTGCCACATGTACACATACCCCAGCGGTAATAGTGACACCTTCACCCCAGCGATAATAGTGACATCCCACAGCAGTAATAATAGTGACACTCCCCCCATTAGTAATAAGAGTGACATACCCCAGCGGTAAACCTCAGTGGTCGCTGCTGCCGTCATCTAGATATATAAAAACGTAGTATGTATGTATGTCTGTCTTCGCAGCAACGCGCGACGGGTACGCTAGTACTACATAAATAAGTTGTATTATGCCCACCCCTACATCACCCACATTGGTATAAGACCATGTATTTGCAAGTTTACTAATATGTTAAAAGAATGATGTATCTCCAGGCAAGCCCAAAACCATAACTATAATTGTTAGCATAAAAAAAATCTCATTTATCCTTCAGAAAAGCATATAAAAACTAAATACCACCACAAGGATTGTTACCACTGCAGGGCTCTAGCCCCTTCAATTAATCTGTGTTTCAAGGCCCAAGCCCCTTCAATTAATCTAGGTTTGGCAGGAACAATGGGGGGCTGTAACTATAACCATAACCTTGTGTAATATGAGATGGTACATTATATCCTACCTTTGCTGTCCTCCATATAGATATCGCAGGGTGCTAGGAGTTCCTCGTCCATGTTTACCCGGCTGGGTCCTGGATGTTCCTCCTCTAGGTTTACCCCGCTAAGTGTTGGGAGTTCTTCCTCCATGTTTATTCTACTAGGTGTTGGGAGTTCTTCGGCACTTCTCTCCTCTTGGATGGAAGTGCAGCACCTCATACACCCAATAATCCTCGCCCAGGTTTTTCGCAGGCGGGCTAAGAACCGGTTCTTTTTGGGTTTCTTAGCTTTACATGGCTTTTCCTGGCCGTCATGGCCATCGTTGTTCTCTTCAGGAATGTGCTCGATCTTATCAGCTTCTTCCTGTAAATGGTTTGTCTTCTTTTTTGCCTTCATTTTATCACAAAGGCAAAAATATAGAAAATCTAGAAATCCGCACGGATCGTCGCTCTCACTTATTCTCTGCTAACTGCAGCAAGTGAATGCAAGGATTCTAAGCCGTGCGCCTGTATAAGAAGGCTTGTGCCATTGTGATGTCATCAACTGCCATTGTGATGTCACCTAGTTACCATTGTGATGTCACCTAGTTACCATTGTGATGTCACCTGCCATTGTGATGTCATCATCTGCCGTGAGGAACATGCCCCAACATGTCCATCATGTATGTGCATGCCCCAACATGTCCATCATGTAAGTACTGAGCAGCTCAACATCATCAACTATCTTAACTATGTGCCATGCGGTTTTAAGGCTCTGATGATGTGGGCACTGCCACTGTGCCTGAGCGCTATCAGGAGCAGGGCAGCAGGTGTAATACAAAGTCAATGTTTCGTTCTTACAGCATGATGATGAGAGAAACGGTCATGTTAAAGGGGCATCAGGATGGAGCTTTTGTGTAGAGAGTGAGAAATGGTTAGCTTGGGTGCTGGAGAAGTGAAGAACCAAAGATGATTGGGTAGAAAACTCTGCAGAGACTAGTCAGAAAATGGAAAGTTAAGGACTTCAGTTAGAGAAGACGTCATCTGTGATTATTTTGGGGGAAACAGGGTGTGGCACCAAAAAGTAACCCATAAACTACGACAAGAGGAACGAGTGGGTTTTACTTCTTTTAGGTTGTGTAAGGATTTGGTGCAGATATTTGCGGTTTTCTTATACAGATTTTAGCATAATTTCTGCCCCGTCAATGGGCAAGATCCGCATGCGGAAATCTGATGCAGAAATGAGTGTTTCCAAGTCCAGAAGTGACAGGTCACTCAGCTCTTGACTCGGAAATACTTGCTTCTGCATCAGAATTCTACATGCAATCATCCATGTGCAGATCCGCGGCAAAACCTGCAGATTTTGACATGTTTTCTTGAGGCAGAATTAGCTGCATAAAATTTTGTCATGTGAGCATATTTTTAAGCCGCTTTCTCTCACACTCCATTGGTAAAACGCAGCGTTTCAAACATGTCATTTTACCGTGATTTCTAGCGTAGTTTTCAAACATATTATATAGCATTCAACAGCGTTTTTTTTAAACACACCCCATCATTGTGATGGGTGATGAGATGCATTTAAAAACGCTGTTGAATGTTGCACAAGGCATTTACAATCTCCGCTAGAATTCACTTTAAAATTACGCGTTTGAAAAAGCTCTTAAATGCACGAAAATACGGCAGACAGCGCATGAAAATTATGTTGTGAGAAATATCACATACAAACGCTCCTCTGCGAAACCCAATTGAAATCAATGCAAGCAGTGTGCAGCGTTTACCTCAGCGTACAATGCGTTGCGTGCGAGAGTGGCCTTAGGGTATGTTTGCATGGCTGATTCCATGGCGGAACTTTCAATTCGGAATCCTCGTGTAAATCCATGGCAGAAATCTGCAGCTGTTACCGACACATTTCAGCACTAATCCACGTGATAAAACACGTCAATTCTTCGTGTGGATCTGCACAGAAATGCATTGGATATTCCGTATTCTAATTTTTCCTATTGAGGGCCAAATCAGAGTGCGGATCTACGGCAAAAAACGTAGTAGAATAGTCGCAAATTTTTGCAAAGGTTTCACGGATGGTTTCTGCGCAGAAAATTCCATGGCTGAATCCTCCATGTGAACAAACCCTTATTGTTTTATAATGATTCCTGGATCTTATTAAAGGGTTTCTCGGACTAAAATATTACTGATCTATCACTCTCATGGAGCCCAGCTGATCAGCTGTTTGTTAGTTTATGTTGGTACTGTTTTGGAAAATATACGACTTTTTGATCACTTTCAAAAAACAAAAACCTCCGGCACTTCTGTGGATACCAGGATAAAAGTAGTATTTTATTTTGACATCATGGATAAAAACATCTTCCAAAAGCCTTTGAAGTGCAGCAACCTGAAATGGCATTGAATCCACAAGTGGACAGAAGACGTCTGGATAGCCCCCACAGCTCCTAGGTGTTTATAGGCACAGGATCTCGGATGTGAATGGACCCAGCTCTCCACCACATCCCATAAATTGGGCTCATGTCCGGAGAACGTGCAGGTAGCACCATGCATAGGAACTCTCCAGAATGCTCCTCCACCAGTTCTGCACCACTTGGGCCTGATAACACGGTGCACTATCCTGCTGGAATATCCCATTATTGTTGGGCACATGAAGTCTATAAAGTGCTGCAAATGTCAACCAAGCAGTGAAACCCAGCGGCACTGGTTAGCCATGACGTTTGTATCGGACTTAGGCCGCCTGCACACAAATGCATATTAGCTGCAAAGTCCGCACCGCAGATCCACAGAGAATACAGTCCATAGCATGCTATGGGAAATCTATTCCTCCTGCACACGAGCGGAAACCAATTGCGGTTTCCACGAGTGGAGGGAAAAAAAATTGCAGCGTCCTCTATTTTTGCACAGATTCCACGCTGACCGCTTCCATTGAAATCAATGAAAGCCGTCCAACCCGTGGGCCCGTCCACAGTTAAAGTTGCGGAGACGTTGCGGATTTCGTGTCATTGCCTGTGCTGTGCATGCCTGACTGTGACTCACCGTGACCATCCGCAGTACAGATGAAGAGGATTACACACAGGTATGCGCAGACGCCGCTGCTGCCAGGGTCAGATATCGCTGCGGGCTTCCACATGTGGAATCCGACTCTGCCGTGCGCAGGCATCCTTAGGCTGGGTTCATATGGGATGGATTTGCTGTAGAAATTCCATGTAGAAATGGGATGCCGGCAGACGAACTTCTCCAAAACCTGCGGCAAAATGCTGCGGGTTTTGAAGCTGCGGCTCTCCCGCAGAAATCTCACGGCTTTTCAATGCAGCCAAGCCTCGAGATTTCAGAGTGATTTTCTGTCTTGTGGGAACCCAGCCTTACAGGTCTGTTCCAATGGTTGCCACCGGTTGCGAATATTGAGCCCTGTAAGCTGTGCTGTTCACGGTGGGCGGTAATGTCTGCTAGGATGTATGTGACACACCGAGGATGAGGGAATACTAAATGTCTGCACAGCAAATGTAACGTCCCTCCACCTGCAGCGCGATCTGACTGCGTCCCAGCCATCATAATTCACATCGCCATGAGCGCGCCAGAGATGTGCACCATCCAAGATAACACCTGAGGTAACAACACTCCCTTGTCCCTTATATACCACTGTCCCATGACTTCTGGCACATTAGAGTGTGTGTGTGTGTGTGTGTGTGTGTGTGTGTGTGTGTGTAAATCATTTCTCCCATTATACCTGGAAAGGCTCCCTACTGCACACATTATGTATTGTTATACCCAGTATATATTATAGGAGGCCCGGTGTGATGACAGGACGGAGAACGAGCACATGACTCCACGGCCTCGTCTATTATACCGTCTGGAAATTCTCACAAACTGGTTGTCGCTCCGCCTCCTGAAGTAGAAGGACATGGTGCCTCGTCCCCCGGTGTCTCCTGTCCCGGTTACTTCTCCACACAAACAGCCCCTCAAACACCTCAGCGACCGTTTCCTCCGACAACCGTCATCACCGCCGCTTCCCACTGGCCAGCCTTTCCGCTGTGACCAATCAGCGTGTGCGATAATGGTGACCATGGCAACCCCACGTGTCGCTGCCGGAGCTAAAGTTTCTCAAGGTAAACGAATGGGCGCAGAAAAAGAAGGCCCGTCCTTTCAGATAGAGCGATGCAGTGATTGGCTATTTCAGGGTGTGTGATAGGTCGCTGACCAATCAGCCTTAAGACTAGAATATTGGCTGGCTTTTTTGTTTTTTCCTTTGACGAGAGCTGCTGTGTGTTGAGGTGAGCGGAGGGGGCGCTATAGGCGAACTGCCTGTATCTTATTGTAACGCTTGTTCTCTGTAGTCTGGCCACATCTGGAATAAGCTACAGTGTGGATGGTACGTTATAGGATTCGCACAGGCATTACCAATTTTATACTTTGACCAGCTGCTGGAGAGTTAAGAAATGTCGCAGTGCGCCGAGAGTCGGCGGATGTTGTTTTTGACGTTTTAATGTTTCTTTGCACAGTAACAGGTTCCAGAGCACCCCGGTGAGGGCCGGAGCCTCCACCGTTCTGTATGGATACGTAATTGTGAGAGAAAAATGGCGAGGAACCGAACTGGCGCAGTTATTACAAGGTATGAGAGACAACAAGGGCGCCTTCACACCTGTAGTTTTCATTGTTTGTCCTTGGAGCCAAATGACCAAAATACTGGAAGCGCCGGATCTGCGTATGCCGGACCCCCTGACTATAATGGCGTCCATCTGGCATTTTCACCACCAAAACAGTGCAGCGTGTGCCCTTCCTAGCATCCTCATAAGGTCACATTCACATAAGCATAAAAGTCGCACGGACATGAACGCGATTATTTTGAATGGAGGTATTCACATGAGCGATGCTGTGAGGTAAACAATTGCTGCAGGTCATATTTTTTTCACATTCCTCGGCACCGTAAAGACATTGTATGTCGTGTGAGGTGATGTTTCCCATTGAAATCAATTGGAAACACTTGTGATCCACTCTTGGGCGTGAAATACATGCGTATCGATCGGAATTTCACAGACACAAAGCGTTTTTGCGTGAGAAACGCCTCACATTAGTGTATAAAACGCATCTTGGCAGGAGCGATATTGGGCCGGGTTTCTTAGCCAATCTCGCTCGCCCGTGTGAATGTAGCCTAAGGCCGGCTACAAACGGGCATATTTACATTGTGGAATCCGGAGCGGGCGTCCGCCTCCGGATGCCGCAGCAAATACCGTCCATAGCTTTCTATGGAAAATCGCTTTTTCCTGCACACGAGCGGAAATCAATTTCGATTTAAGCTTTGCAGAGGAAAAATCGCAGCACGCTCCATTTTAGTGCGATTTCCGCACGGACGGCTTCCATTGAAGTCAACGGAAGCCATCAGACCCGAGGCCTGTCCACAATTAACATTGAGGATAGGTTGTGGAATTCCACGTCATCACCTAGCGTCGGTGCAGAAAAATCTGTACTGCGCATGTCTGACGGCTCGTCGGCCAGACCATACACAGCACAGATACGAAGAAAAGAGGGGTCACCAGCCGGGCGCAGGGTCGGATTCAACTGCAGGATCCGGAATCTGTGTACAGCAGGCCTAAGGCTAATTTCACACGGGTGAGCGCAATATCGGCGTGAAACTCGATTTCTACAATCCCTAACTTATATTGTTTTTTTTTTCAGTTGTACTACTTTTATTTTTTTTCAAAGATATTAAATATTTTTAATTTTTTTTTCTGCCGCAATCTTCTGAGCGCATTAACTTTTTCATTTTTACGTAGACATAGTTGTGCGGCGGCTCATTATTTTGCGGAATGTTCTGTAGTTTATGTTGGTTCCGTTTTAGAAAACATACGACTTTTTATTTGCTTTTAAAAAACAAAACTTCTGCGGATACCAGGATAAAAGTAGTATTTTATTTTGACATCAGGGATAAAAACATCTTCCAAAATAAGTTTTTTTTTTGTGCTTACATGTTTCAAACAGCTCTAATTCATAGCACAGATTTTTGATCGTTTTTCATAGCATTTTTTCTTGGGGACGGGGTGACCAAAAAAGCGAATTTTTGGCGTTCTTTATTTCTTTATTTTTTCTGACGATGTTCATCGCGTGGAGTAAATAATGCTTTACTTTGATCTGACTTTTACGGACGCAGCGATACCAAATATGTGTTTTGGTTTTACTTAAATTGTTTTATTATAAATATTGCAAAAGGGTTTTTTTTATTTTACTTTTAGTACTTTTCCTCTTAGTCCGCAGTGGGAACAACAACTTGCGATGCTTTGATCGCTCCTGCAATATTATATAATGCCATAGCATTCCATCATAGTGCGACCAACGGGGACGGCTCGATAGGCATTCTACTATAAAAGCCCTGGGGCCTTTCAATAGGCCCCTGGCTGCCATGACACATTGCGAGGGGGCCGTACGGGACCCCTGCACATCGTTCGGAGGATTTAAATGCCGCTGTCAGAAATGACAGCTGCGTTTAAAAGGTTAACAGCTCCGATCAGCCACACGGCTCATCGGAGCTGTTGCCGCCAGCTGTAAGAAACAGCCGGCGCGCCTGTCATATACAAAGAGATCGCCCCCGATTTCTCTTCATACCCCAACGCTGCAGGACTTAAATGTACGCCCTGCAGCATTAAGAGGTTAAAATAGCAATTTTGGATGCGAGACCGATGTGTTTTTTGCTTAAGAAACTCATCACATCCTAACTGTGTACTTGCTGTTTTTAAGCACCTGAAAAAAAATCACAAGTGCTTACTGTAGTCCCAATGGTAAAAGTCTCATGCTGGCGCATTTTTTTTCTTCTTTGAAATGATCTCATAATAATTAATGAGCGATAAGCGGCAAGGGATTGCCCAAAAATGTGACATGCAGCGATTTCTTAATCTTGTAGCATCGCTCTTGTGAATAAACACATCGAAATCAATGTTGTTATCAAACGTGAGTTCTGTTCATATTGTAACCGGACGGAACTTGCCCATGTGAGTGCACCCTAGTAATGCCCTCAGTAGGGTCTCTGTAGTGCTGCCCTGCGCAGGGCCTCCATAGCAGTACCATCTGCTGTCCCCCATACCAGTCAGGGCTTTAAAGTCAGTATGTCAAACTTCCTACTCTGAGATTTGGTTCACACGGCAGAATCCGCTTCAAAAACTGCAACCGAGCTGCAGATCTGTACGTGGATTTAGCCCTTATCAATGAGCAAATCTGCGCAAAACCTGAAGAAGTCACATGTTCCTTCTCTTTTGGGCATTTGCATAAAAATTCTGCACGTGTAGACCATGGCGCCAATTTACGTAGATAGCAATGGCACACCTCAACATGCAGAATCCACAGCAAATTTCCTCTGTGTGAACACACTCTAGTGGCTCATTCACGTGGGCGTATTTGGTTTTGTTCTGTGAATGCACTGCTTATTCACGGACCCATACTGTAGTACACATGTGTCAAACACAAGGCCCGCGGACCGAATCCGGCCCGCTGCGTCGTGTTATGTGTCCCGCGGCGTGCTGATGCCGCTCACCACTGAAGCGATTACCAGCTGGGGGGTGCCGCAGCTCCCCGCTGGTAATCGCACTGTTACCGCTGATCCCTGTGCACACTGACATCAGTGTGCACCCAGGATCCTCCTCCCCTGAGTCCCCTGCTCATCAGTTCCGCAGGAGAGGACTCGGGGAGGAAGCGTTCCGGGCGCACACACTGATGTCAGTGTGCATCCTGGCTCAGCGCGAGCAGAGGGGGAGCGATGCTGACAGGAAGAAAGTGGTAAGTATATGGGTTGGGGGGGGTGCTGCTTATTACTGAGGGGTGGGGGCTGCTTATTACTGGAGGGGAGGCTGCTTATTACTGGGGGAGGCTGCTTATTACTGTGGGGGGTGCTTATTGCTGGGGGGGGGCTGCTTATTACGGGGGGAGCTGCTTATTACTGTGGGGGGCTGCTTATTACTGGGGAGGGGGTATTATTGGGGGGGTGCTTATTACTGGGGGGGGTGCTTATTACTGGGGGACTGCTTATTACTGAGGTGAGGGCTTATTATTACTGAGGGGGCTTATTATTATTACTGAGGGGGGGCTTATTACGGAGGGGGGCTTATTACTGGGGGGTGGGCTTATAATTATAACGTTGTTATGGGGGTTAATATTACTAATTGGGCCACTGTGGGAGTCGTTATTTTTACTGGGGCCACTATCAGGGTCACTATTAGGGCTCGTTTACACGGGTGTAATTGTTTTTCGGTCGCACAAGTACGCTGCGTATTTGCGTATATATCGAAAATCGCTTATGCCTGCATATTTGTGTACGTAAAAAGGAACGCAGGTGGGCCCATTGAAATGGGGCGCAAATATGCAGTGAATACATAGGTTTCCTGCGCATTCACCACGTTTTTGCGCGGCCCATTCACTTCAATGGCCTATTGGGGTGCGTAGTACGTAACAAAATAGGTCATGCTGTGTGAAAATATACATCATGTGAATGAACTCAGTGAAATCAATGGCTTCTATTCACTGCATATTATGTACGCAAATACGCTGGTGTGAACAGGCCCTTACTATACTGTCTTAGGCCCCTTGCACACGGGCGGAAATTCCACACCTGTGGAAGCTGCCATAGGATTGCTTTAGAAAGCGCAATCCTATGCAGACGGGTGCGATTTGTCTGCGCGAAATCTCGCACGGAAAACAAATCGCGCCATGCTCTATTACTGTGCGGGGCTGTGCACAGAAATGTCACTCCCCAGCAGCCGGAACATCACAGAGCCGGAGCCGCGGGAGCAGGTGAGTGCCGCACTGGTTCCTGCAGGGGCTCGGGTCGGGTCCTGCTGCGAGAATTCTCACAGCAGGATCCAACCCGGCCATCTGCAGGCAGTCTTACAATTGGCCCTTTGAAGGTCACCATAAGCCTGATGTGGCCCTCGGTGAAAATGAGTTTGACATCCCTGCTGTAGTATATTTTCCGCATATTTAAACATTCATGCTTTTTTGTGCGCATAATCACTTTGTATTTCTGAGTGCAAAAAACCCATAAGAAGGCCCCATTGCTCTCCTGCGTATCTACACCGGCCTTTTGACTTTAATGGTCTTTTTTCATCTGTAATACAGACCAATATAGGACAGGCTGCGTTTTTCACAAATCAATGAGGATTCTGTACTCCAAATTGCAGCTGTAAAACATATGTGCATAATACGAAGCCTATATACACCCTTAGGCTGCTCTCACACCGGCCGCTTTTTGCCGTGGCGCCCCGAGGGCCGTGCAATGCTCCCATCGATTTCAATGGGGCTTTGCAGACCATCACAATGTTGGGGTGGGTTAAAAAGCGCTGTGACGTGCGTTAAAAAACGACACTTGTATTGCGTTAAAATGCTGGGGCTTCGAGCGGTGTTTAACTGAACTCATGTGTGAGAATGGCCTTAAGGCCTAATTTTTGTGTTGTAAAATCTAAGTATTGGCCACCAGGGGTCTCCCTTCCTTTTAATTTGCACTCCATTGTCTGTTGCCAAGTGAAATCCGTCTCTAGTAACAAAGACACCGAGATGTATTACAGGAAGAGGACGATGATGACTCATGTTACCCATAGAAGTCTAGGAAGGAGAATGCAGGAGGGAGGGAGATGCAGAGAGATACACAGACCCCACAACAGTGCCAACAATGGGGTCCAATCACTTCTGTTAAAGTTTTTTTTCCCCACCATTCTTTTAAATGTATGAATCTGGAAAACCCCAAGAACTAATGTGGCCGCCGTAGAGCTCCGATAGTTGTCACTCAGCTCTTTCCAGAGCAAGACTGAAAATGTAAATCTTTCCTCTATAGAGAAGGTGAATTTGGTGTTTGAAGATGGCCTGGGACTAGTAGACTTCCATCTGTCGCAGCGAGCCTGCATCCTGTACATATCAGAGACTGACCTGGTATCCGGGAACGAGTTCAAAAGAAGACTGGTCCGCTTCCGGAAGGTAAGTAATCTTGTCCAATCAGAGTTCTTTTCTCATGTAGTGTCTGTAATGAGGATCATGTAAGGACATTGCACAAACAATTTTACTAGTTATTATGGAATTGCTCTTATACAATTCTCTTACAATGATGCTATGAGACCGACCAATCAGCATTCAGCTGCCGCTCTAAACATTCCTAGGTTACCGTAAAGCGTTGGGTGGAAGTCTCCTTTTTTACGTTTCTATACTGCTCTCGTCCGTGTGTCAGTCCCCTCTTAGATCTCTGCTTTTTAACAGGCCAGCAATTGAGGGGCATCGTTCTAGCGGAGAGGACGCGGCTCAGCGATCAGTACTATTCTCCAGTGCAGAACTTCGTGGTGCTGGAGCTCGGCATGACGTTACTCCCTGTCACCAATCGGAGTGAAGCGGCTCAGCTTATATTTCATTTAGTAAGTAACTAGCCTTAGAGAACTGATACAAGTAAGTAACACAAAATGTGGACAGCGCTGCAGTGGCGATGTGACAGTAGGTGTAAATGGCAAAAACAACCTACTGGGAGGGGGGTAAAAAGTTCCCCTCAGTTCAGGAATGCCGTCTGAAAAGATGATCTGCTGGATAATGTATATCCACAGGATGTTATTCACAATGCAGAGATAAAGACAAGGGCAAATGCAACACGTTTCGGGGACAGGAATAACTGTGCCCCCTTTTTCAAGCCATACAACAAATTCCTCCAGACTTACTTTGGCTTACTTAGAGCCCCCAAAGGTGTTTGCGTGAATTTCCAAATACACACTGATAAAAAGTACTGCACGGCAACTAGAGGGCGCCCTAACACTACATATTCCCACGCAGAGCTTTAGTAAATGGGATTATAAAAGTGCCGCACAATCTATAAACAACGGTGGAACGCAGGACTGCTGGGATGCATGCCCTACAATCAGCTGACTGCATGACACCCGAGGAGGGCCGTCGCATGGAAGATAATTGTTTGCCATGAATTTGGCCATCCACACAAACACCTCTGGGAACTTTAAGCTTGTACAAGCAAGCACCATGATTCCTGCCCCCAACATGCATTGCCAGCATATGTCTTTGTCTCTTCATTGTGATTACAATCCAGTAGATAAACTTTCTCCAGTTGACTCCTCTTTTTAGACGGCTTTCTGGATTGATGGGGGACTTTTCACCTCCCCTTAGTGAAGTTATTGCTATTTACACGTACTCTCACCAGTGTTACATCGTCCCTACAACGCTATCCCACATTTTGTGTATTTTGCTGTATTCCTTATTCCCATGGGGCGTCTGGACCTTCAGGCTACTGGGACCAGCGCTCTTCTTGCACACGGATGTGGTAGACAGGGACCTGCAGTGCATTCACATACCACATATATTGCTCCTTTGGACGCTCAGGTGTGTGGTGTATAATCACACCCCATGCTCCCAGTGTGCGGAAATTCTGGACGAAATACATTTTTACACACATATCTTGTCTATATAGGGGCGATTTTTAGCACCCAGCATTTTTACTCACTTTTGTATATAGAACTCCTAAAATGTATATCCAAGTTTTGGGGTGCCTTCATACTGGTCTGATGGTGGCCTCTTTCCACAGGCTTTCCACAGATGAAAATTAGCAGTAAATCCACAGGTAATCCAGAAAGGCCAGATGCGCACCTGAACGGTGCAGATTTGCCACGGGTTTTAAACTTTACATGACAAAGGTTGAAATCCGCAGTATAAATAGACATGCAGTGAACTTGGAATGCATTGCAGATTCTGCGTGGAGTTTATCTACTCAGTGTGGATGAAATGTTTTATAGCTCACTCACTGCAGACGAGCGTAGATGCAAAAACACTCATTGCTGTGCAACGTCTTTTTTTTGCACGCATGCGTAAATAATGTGTGCTTTAGCACGGGCAGGGAAATCACCCCCCATCCCTTCCCGCTATTAAGACAAACTAGGTGCCAGTATTTGCGGGTATGTGCAGTGTTTTGCACATACTTGAGTGTACATATGTGCGTGTTCTCGAAGACTTATGCGGACTATTTGGTGCGTAAATGCGCGAAAAAATAGAGCATATCAGTTTTTTTGCACGACCAAAAAAAAAAACAGTGAGAGGAAACCCGTTGAAAACACTCTCTTCCATTCTCTACGTGTTGCGCACAGATTTTGCGCACGCACATACACCCATGTGAAGGAGCCCTAAATGCTGCAGATTATTTTTCAGCATAAATTCTGCTGCTCCTACAGCCTGTGTGACGGCACCTCCAGGGTGTATCCACACATTTCTGATTTGCTGTTGCTTTTGGTGCTAATCGGCAGCAGATTTCACCCCTTCATTTTGAATTTAATTGAAAGGGTGAAATCTGCTGCAGATCTGCACCAAAATCAACGACAACCTCCGCAGCAAATCAGCTATAAGCGAATACACCCTTAGGCGATGTTCACACGGCCAAGCACGATATAGGGCCACGAAGCTCAGCCTGATATCACTCTTGCCGACGTGCAATTTTCTTTGTGATACAAAGTGTTTTTGATTAAAAAATTGCATTGCCTCTGTTAAATTGCAATCCCCAATTTCACGTGCGTGAAAAGATCGCAAATGTCTCTCATTGTACGGCATGCGAGCGCCATGTTGGTTTTTTTTTTAAAGATACCATTGAAAGCTAACGGTGAAGGATTCTGAAGCAGCAACCAAAGATAGAACATGATGCGATTTTATTTATTTTTTTCCCCTCGCAGTGATGCACCAAGGGAAGAAAACAAAACAAAAACGCTCACATGAATAGAATATTATCTGCGTCGCCCAACAGCAAGTAATAAAGAAGGACTCACCTGGTGCATAGCGGGGCCCCTACTGAGAGGGCATCCCGTCTGCACCGATGATCCTGGTGTGCTTGTAATCAAACAACTTCCTCCAGATGATCCCAATGTAAAAGGGAGAGCAGCAGACCAAAAAAAACCCAAAAGAAACAAATCCAAGTGGGGAGTAATGAACCAAAAGTAAGAGAAAAATATATAATGTCCGCGCTCCTGCTGTGGACTGTGTCAAGGAAGCTGGTTTCCCACAAAGTCTCTCAGACTAATTCCCAGAATAACATTTATTCAATTTACGGCAATCGACATGAAGTCAAGTAAAAGTTCATAAACAAATGCAACGCGTTTCGGCGTACTGTAAGACGCCCTCCTCAAGCAAAATCTATCCCTATCTTGATACCTTTTAAATAGAAGTGCTCACCTGTAGTCGTCTGTTAGAAGAAAAAGGACATAATGCTCAGAGGACGCTGCAGCCCCTTAGCTCTAGCAAGTGGAGGTGGGGGGTTCGCATTGTACGCACCGTAAGGTTGTCATCACAAATTTTTTTCTTTCCTTTTATGATTCTCACCAAGGTTTTGGCTTCAAAAACCACATAAAAATCCTGCGTGTGAACACAACCATTTTACTGATTATCCTGAGTTGCACACATGAAGAACAAAAGTCCTTAGTGTTGCCCAAGTACAGCACTGCTGGGCGTCTTCACCTTTTAATTTTCTTTAGCTGCTCTCCTAGTTTGTTACTTCTCCATTCACGGGGCAGTATATCTCTTTCTACCAGCAGCCACCACTACGGGGAGATTGTTGTATATAGGTTTGTGCAGCTGGCATTGCAGGCCAGTGCTGCAGCTTTTCCTTCAAACCCGTGACATGACTTTTTACCAGACCCGCGTCCTTCCTGCGGCACAGTTCCATTCAAGTGAATGCAATTGAGCTGAAATACCAGGCACCGCCACTACACAATGTACGGCACTGTGCCCAGTGTACAGTAAAGAGTCTGCCACCCTTTCAAACAACTGTTCAGTGGGGGTGCTAGGAGTTGGAACCCCACAAATCTGATACTGATGACCGTTCTTGCGAGAAAGTCATTAGTATACAAGTCCTGATAAACACTCCCTTTACATCCAGACTTTCTTCCACTTGTGAAACCACTGGGTAAAGTGCATATCTGGAGAGGGAAATACTTAACCTATTCAGTGACGTCGGCACCTTCGCTTCCAGCTCAAAGCCAACATTGGGTCATGTGGTGTGGGGTCTTTATACCTCCACTCCTATTATACCACTGAGGTAACATGAAAGCTGTGCTGTGATTGGTTGTTATATATTATACCGCTGAGGTAACATGAAAGCTGCTATGTGATTCGTTGTTATATTTTATAATGCTGAGGTAACATGAAAGCTGTGCTGTGATTGGTTGTTATATATTATACTGCTGTGGTAACATGAAAGCTGTGCTGTGATTGGTTGTTATATATTATACTGCTGAGGTACCATGAAAGCTGTGCTGTGATTGGTTGTTATATATTATACCGCTGCGGTAACATGAAAGCTGTGCTGTGATTGGTTGTTATATATTATACCGCTGCGGTAACATGAAAGCTGTGCTGTGATTGGTTGTTATATATTTTATACTGCTGTGGTAACATGAAAGCTGCACTGTGATTGGTTGTTATATATTATACCGCTGCGGTAACATGAAAGCTGTGCTGTGATTGGTTGTTATATATTATACTGCTGAGGTAACATGAAAGCTGCGCTGTGATTGGTTGTTATATATTATACTGCTGTGGTAACATGAAAGCTGCACTGTGATTGGTTTGTATATATTATACTGCTGAGGTAACATGAAAGCTGCGCTGTGATTGGTTGCTAGGGGTAACACAGACTTCTGTTTGGACAGCTTTTATAAGACTCGGTGCTCGGCTCATTTCTGTGTGGTACATAGTACCAAGTTTGGTTGAAATTGCTCCAGGCGTTCATGAGTTATGGTGGCACACAAACACACACACACACACATACCCCCCCTCCCCTCCCCCAGGCTGTGTTAACCCCCATGAAATTCGTCCCCACGGGATGAGTTATCTTTGTACCTAGTTTAGTTGAAATTGCTCCAGCAAGGACTGATTTATAATGGTAGCCGCGCTCTGGTAGTTGTGGTTCCGAGCTGCGTGATGTCATAATAGAATCGTGCTGGTGGAAGGCTCTGTGGTAGATGAAAGTAAAAGAAATGAAAAAGGAGGGTGGAGCAAGACCCAGTGAGGGTAGTGGAATATTTATGGAGTACAAAGAGTTTTCAATGATTGAGTATTTTGAATGGTGGAGGTGCTGCCAACCAGATGACGCTCCACCAGTGTGGGCGTAAGTGTAGCGAAAAGGATGTGAAAAGAACTGGTATGGAGGCGCAACACTCTAAGCTACTAGAAGATGTAGATCAAAGTCCAATGTGTGATGGTGAAAGCACTTCTTTTTTATTATTTTTTCAGAAATTAAAAACCAGCAATGGAATACGCGTTTCGGGGAAGAACCCCTTCGTCAGTTCGGCTGGATAGGACAACAGGATGCCTAGGGGTGACACGATTCCAAAGATGTATAGAATGTGTCGGAGGTCCTGTGTGCAGGAGGACAGGGGAGAAAAAAAAAGCATTTTTTTTTTTCTCGCCTGTCCTCCTGCACACAGGACCTCCGACACATTCTATACATCTTTTTTTTTTTTCTCCCCTGTCCTCCTGCACACAGGACCTCCGACACATTCTATACATCTTTGGAATCGTGTCACCCCTAGGCATCCTGTTGTCCTATCCAGCCGAACTGACGAAGGGGTTCTTCCCCGAAACGCGTATTCCATTGCTGGTTTTTAATTTCTGAAAAAATAATAAAAAAGAAGTGCTTTCACCATCACACATTGGACTTTGATCTACATTTTCTAGGAGCTTAGAGTGTTGCGCCTCCATACCAGTTCTTTTCACATCCTTTTCGCTGTGGTAGATGAAGGCCTAGTGCTAGTGGGAGCAAACATTTCCCTCCTCCACCTCAGGGGTAGTGAGGCTGTGTTACCCCCACAAAATTTGTCCCCAAAGGATGAGTTATATACGTACCAAGTTTGGCTGTAATTGCTCCAGGCGTTGAAGAGTTATGGCGGCACACACATATATACATACATCCTGCTGTTCCTCCGACGTGCGGTCCCTGCTGATCTTCACTTCCAGGTGCAGGAAGACAACTATGATGTCACAAACACCAGAACCATGTGACTGCTGCAGGTTCTTTCAGCTGGTGATTTACTGCAGCGATCACATGACATGGGGTCATATTGTTGTTACTCTCCTCCCGTAAGTAGAGATCAGCGGGGACCGAGTGGT
Source organism: Eleutherodactylus coqui (assembly GCF_035609145.1). Lineage (NCBI taxonomy): Eukaryota > Metazoa > Chordata > Amphibia > Anura > Eleutherodactylidae > Eleutherodactylus > Eleutherodactylus coqui. Next base: position 15,124,412 of record NC_089847.1, read on the forward strand.
GGCCGAACTGCAGCTGTAATAGATTGGGAAAGGTGAGTAGGTCTTCTGTAATGCTGGAAGACCCTGGATAACCCCTTTAACCCCTTAATGACGCAGCCGATTTTTTTTTTCCATTTTCGTTTTTTGCTCCCCCCCCCCTTTAAAAAAAAATCGTGACTCCTTTATTTATCCACCGACGTCGCTGCATGAGGGCTTGTCTTTTGCGGGACGAGTTGTATTTTTCGATGGTGCTATTTACTGTACCACATAATGTACTGAAATACTTTTAAAAAATTCAAAGTGGAGTAAAATGAAAGAAAAAAAAACAGATATCCCGCTATTTTTCAGTGCGTTTTGTTTCTACGGCGCACAAACTGCAACAAAAACGACATGATAACTTTATTTTATGGGTCAGTATGATTACTACGATGCCAAACTTGTATAGGTTTGTTTTTTACTATACTACTTTTTTTTTTTTCTTTTTTTCCAGACATTTAATTTTTTAAACTTATTTTCTGGCGCCATCTTCTGCGCGCAATAACTATTTTATTTTTCTGTCGACGTAGTTGAGCGATGGCTCATTTTTTGCAGGATGTCCTGTAGTTTCTGACAGAACCAATTCGGAATACATACAGCTTTTTGATTGCTTTTTTTCTGGTAAACGGGGTAACTGAAAAAGTGCATTTCTGGCGTTCTTTTTTTTTGGGATGACGTTCACCATGCGGGGTAAATAATGTGCTACTTTGATAGTTCGGACTTTTATGGATGCGGTGATACCAAATATGTTTTTTTTTATTATAGATATGGCAAACGGGGGGATATATAGTTTTATTACTTTTTTTTTTTTTTTTAATTGTTAAAACTTGATTGATCTCACTTTCAGTCTTTTTTTAAGGCCCCTCTGGGGGATTACAACATGCTTATGCTTTGATCGCTCCTGCAGTATGACGTAATGCTATAGCATTACGTCATACTACTTTTTGACAGGCAGTCTATCAAGCCACCCCATGGGGATGGGTTGATAGGCAGTCTCCTAAGGCAGCCATTGGGCCTTTTAGAAGGCTGCCGGCTGCCATGACACCTGCACAGCTTCCCCGATCTCACCGCAAGGCTTATTCCCAACTCAGACTTTCATGGCATATCTACAGGATAAGCCATAAAAGTTTGATGGATGTAGATCTCTGGGACCTGCACTTATCTCTAATTCTAACCCCCCCTCCCCATCCATGGCCCAATTGAATGCAGCAGCCGGGGGTGGTCGAAAGTTACCTAAATAGTCAATCTGGGAAAGTACAACCTGTGAAGCTGGTAACGGTGTGTCACCACCTATGTCACAAACAGATGGGATCCGGATGTTCCTATCTCAGAATTTTCTGCACATGATCAGTTCTTGTCAACTATTACCCTGTATCTTCATAGAGCCCAGTCAATAAAAGGACTGCTCAGTAAGACCAGCCAATCAGCAGACAGGAGTCTAATTTTGGGACGCTCTGCTTTATTTAACGTTTTATTGGAGCTTTAACTTCGGAGTGCAGCATAAAATTACGTGACAAGTTTAACATTGATGAGTTTCAGTGTGAATCCAGATTGAATAGGAAAATCCAGCGATCTGAGTGACTTCAGTGAGGCCGGCCATCAGTTCTAGACTAGCCAGAGCCAGGATTTCACTGCCAACCGCATGGGGTTTTTCTCATATTACAGAATAGGATACAGAGAGTAGTGTGATCGGATTAAAACATCCAGCGAAAGGGAATCCTGTGGACAGAAACAAAGGAGTCCGATGAGGACATCGGAAATTGTTTTGCCCAAAAGGCGCTGCACAGTCAGGAGCAGCTGAATACAAGACTGGCGCTCCAGCAAATGTGTCCAAATGCACAACCCGTTGCTCCTTGGATGGGCAATAACTGCAGATGGGCTCTTCCAGCGCTACTGTGTCTGAGAAAATCAGAAATGCGAGAATCCAGTGGGCAAAACAGCACAAAAATTGTATTTTACGTGCATATAAATATTTATTATATATACATCATATAACTTCTCTACTTGGAACAACCCCTTTTTGGATTTGCTGCAAATTTGCTGCAAGTCTGCAGCAGATTTCATCCATTTAATTTCAATTCAGTTGTAAGGGTGAAACTTGCTGCAGATCCGCAACAAAATCCACAGCAAATCAGCGACGTGTGAGCGAACCCTTTTAGTTTCAAAATATTTTATTCAAGAATCAATCATATTAAGTACAACTTTTTCCAGTATTCACGTGTGAGTTTCCCCTCGCAGGGGGTATAGCATATTATACAGCGTTAAACTTGATCTCGAGTAGAATGTACTATTTTCTTGCCAATATTGTTCCTATTTTTATTGCCCCTTGAACTCTCTTTCTCCAGTTTTCACTGGAGGGTCTGTTTCGTAAACTAGTTGCAATTCCTAACTTTATCAATTCGAACATTAAACTTACAATAATATTTTAACAAAGATCACCTGTGGTCGTCTCTCATTCCCTAGCTGAGTGTTTTCGTTTTTCTTTTAACTATTTGTCTTAAGGGTCTCATTTTTATGTCGACTGGAGGATGTGTCTCATTCCCGGTATATCTACCAAGTTCACCCAGGGGTCCCATATCTCACTTAATTTTTCTAGAGCATCTGTTCCCACTGCGTGTAGTCTTTCATATACTGCAATCCGGGAGACTCTTTCTAGTACGTCTCGGAAGGAGAGGTTTCTCTGCTTCCACCTTGAGGCAATGTGAATTCTAGCGGCCATACATATTACCTGGATCAGCTTGTGAGCTCGGTATCTGACCCCTGGTTGGCGGTCTCCCAGTAGGAGCACTGCTGGATTTCTATGTAGGGTGTCTATGAATAACCTCTGGAGAAGCCTATGGACCTGTGTCCAAAGACTCGCCACCACCGGGCACGTCCACCAGATATGTGCTTGCGTGCCCGCTTCGTTACAACCTCTAAAGCAGAGAGGTGAAGTAGTTTGGTGTATTTGATGTAGTCTATATGGTACCAGGTGGGTTCGATGGAGAATCCTTATTGATGTTTCTGTCAGAGTCACCTGGTGGCTCCCCTTCGCCACCGTCTCACAGCATTGTCTCCATTTCTCTATTGATAGACTTATTTCTAAGTCCTTTTCCCATTTTTCCATGTATGGGAGTTTTCCCTCTCCCCCCGGTCTATTCAACACGTTGTATATCAGGGATAGGGAGCCCTTTTTCATAGGGTCCCTCAGGCATAGTCTCTCGAACGTTGTTAAGTCTGGGAGGGTTCGTGGGAGCCTGAGTGAGCCTAGGAAATGGTAGATTTGGTTAATTCTAAAGCTCTCGGATGCAGGAGGATTGTATTTGGTTTTAAATTGGGTTATAGTGAGTATCTTGGAATTTTCTGTCATATTGTGTATACTTGTGAGCTCGTTAATTTTCCACCATTGGAAATGTATCAGGTCCCTGCTTGGGGCGAATTTTTCATTTGGTATCATTGGCATTAATCTGGATGGATTGTTTGAAAGTTTATATTTATATCTTGATTCCCTCCATATGCGTATTGAGTGATATGAGAGTGGGCTCTTGTCAAGGAGATTTGATTTTAATGGACCTGCCGACCAAGTCAGTTCCTCGGGGGTGTGGGGGTGCTAATTTATGTGTCTCCATGCTGACCCAGAGTGGAGCTTTCGACCCTCCCAGGGTTTCGATCCATTGTGCAAGTCTCGCTGCTAGATAATATTTCTTTAGATTGGGAACGGAGAGGCCCCCCCGGTTTCTTGTGGTAGTACATAGTCCTATTTTTAATCCTCGCCCGTTTTCCGGCCCAAATAAACTTGAAAATGGCCCTCTGGAAGTCATCCAGTGCTTTGTTCGGGATAGGGATGGGCAGTGTCCGGAACAGGTATAGTATCTGGGGCAGGGTATTCATTTTTACCGCGTTTATCCTTCCCATCCATGTAAGCATGGGATCGTCCCATTTTATTAGTTCCGATGTCAGTTTCTTAATTAGCGGCGGGTAGTTCCGTTTGTATTGGGAGGACAGAGAGGGGGTTAGGTTAATTCCCAGGTATGGTATATATTGTGTCTGTAGTTTAAAGCCGAAATTTATGTCTATTAATTTTATTAGGGGGGGGTGGTGTGTTTATATGCATTATATCGCTTTTGTCTGTGTTTACTTTCAGTCCCGTCAGGGATGCCCACCTCTCCAGGAGATTCACCAGGTTTGGTAAAGTTGTTAGGGGTTGGGTGATAGTTAGTAACATATCATCCGCAAATAGGTTTATTTTATATTCCCTGTTTCCTAGGGTGACTCCTTTTATGTTTGGGTTTTCCCTTATAGCTTTCGCCAGCGGTTCCATGGCTAAGGCAAAGAGCGCTGGGGAGAGGGGGCATCCCTGCCGGGTGCCTCGCTTAATTGGCATTGGTCTTTCTTTGGTAGTTTTAGTGATGTTGAGGGTTGGGAGTACAAGGATTTTATTGCCCGTAGGAAATCCCCTCTAAAACCCATGTGTCCCAGCAGGGCGAACAGGTAGTCCCATGATATGGAGTCAAACGCTTTTTCGATGTCTAAAGCGAGCAGGGTCAGGGGATTGTTGTTTCTTTGAACTTGGTCAATAATATTTAATACTTTCCTAATGTTATCCGGCGCCTGCCTCTGCGGGATGAAACCTACCTGGTCTTTATGTACTAGTTTTGTAAGAAGTGGGTTTAGTCGTCTCGCTAGGATACCTGTAAAGATTTTATAATCTAAATTTAAGAGCGATATTGGCCTATAATTTTTCGGGGAAAGTGGGTCTTTATTCGCTTTCGGTATCACCGTTAGGTTTGAGTTAAGAAATTCTGCTGGTGGGGTTTGTCCATCCATTATGGTTTGATATATTTCCCTGAGGGGTCCTGCCAAATTGTCCTTGTATTTCTTGTAATATATGGCTGTGAGGCCATCCGGGCCTGGGGCCTTACCCGGTTTTAGGTTATCTATTACCTGCATTATTTCCTCCACCGTGATATCGGCATTTAGTAGGTCTCTTTGTTCCTGACCTATGGTGGGTAGTTGCACTGATTTCAGGAATTCTTCTCTCTGGGTTTCCCCTCCCCCTCTGTGCTCCCGGTATAGGGACGTATAGAAGTCGGCAAATGTATCATAGATTTTTGTCGGATTGGTGGTTGTAGTATTATGTGGGGTGTGCAATTTGAATACCGAATTTAGTCTTTGCGTTTCTCGCAGTTTTGTGGCCAGCATTTTATCTGGTTTGTTTGCATATTTATAATATTTATATTTAGTCCACTGTAGCGCTCTTTCTACTTTTTCCGACAATATGATATTTAGTTGGAGTTTAATGTCCCTTATTTCTTTCGCGGTTGCTCGCGTCGGATGTCGTTGATTCAGGTTTTCCAGGAGAAATAATCTCCTTTCCAAGGCCTGAAAGACTTTAGATCTTTCCCTTTTTTTTGGGAAGCTAGTTGGATTAATCTGCCCCGGATATAGGCCTTGTGGGATAGCCAGACCCACTGTGGTTTGTTTTCTGGCCCCTTATTTAATTCGAAGAATTCTGCAATTTGGGACGAAATTTTGTTTGAGCTGATTGGGTCCTTCAGAGTCGCCTCATTCAGCTTCCATCTGAAGACATTTCTCTGAGTGTTTTCTAGTTCTATTTCACAGAGTACCAAGTCGTGGTCCGACCATGCATTTGGATAGTGCCTGGCGGCCGCCAGCTGAGGCACGAGCTGTGTTGAGATTAGTACGTAGTCAAGTCTAGAGTATGACTGATTTGGCGCTGAGAAAAAGGTATATCCTCTATCTTTCCCACGGACTTCTCTCCAACAATCAGCTAGTCTGTGGTATTCTAATTTGGCTTCCCACTTTTTCCTCTGCTTGTCTGAGAATCTGTCCGGAGCGTTACTTGATCTGTCTAATGTTTTGTGGTAAGGGATGTTGAAATCCCCTGCCCACAGGACCTTATGTTGTGGAAATCTGGCTATTTGGTTTGCTACTTTTCGTAATGTGGGCCAGGGGTTTTCCGAGGGGGCATACATATTGACTATTAGCAACGATTGATCCTGGATTGTGCCCCACGTAAGGCAGTATCTCCCTTCTTGGTCGCTTTCTGAGTGGATCTCCTGAAGAGGGAATGAATTATGTAGTAGAGTCAATACCCCCCTATGTTTCTTGCTTGCAGTGGATGTAAAGCTTCTTGTGTAATTGTGATTAATGTATCTGGGAGCTGAGCTGTGGGAGAAATGTGTCTCCTGAATGCATATTATGTCTGGTTTATGTTTAGTGTATGTCATGAAGGCTTTTCTCCGTTTGTTCGGTGAATTAAATCCTCTTACATTATGAGATATTAGACATACCATTTGGTGGTGTAATCTGGTCTCGCTGTGATGTCCTTACCCTGGGACCTGTGTTCATTTTTCTGTTGTCCTCCAGTCTGACCCCTTTTCTGAGAGACGACCTATGATCTTAATTCAAAAACAATTACAAACAAATGTTCAAACATAACCACCTTTCCCCACTGTGTATGTGGGTTCGGTGAAACATTTAGTAACCTAACGTTAACTAGGGTCCTCGGACCCTTAAGGCCAGAGATTGGATTGGTATCACCTTTTGGTGACCCCTCCATCTCTGATGAACTCAGCAACTTTTGTACCATCGTGGGACCAGGCACTCTATTCCAAAACCTGGATTAAATGATCAATTTGCATTTCTTGCGTGGAAGAACGCTCCCGCGGGGTTTCCCCCCTGTGGGCGCTCCCCCCCCCTCCTGTTATATTTATTGTGGAAGAGAAAAGAGGAAGGAGAGGAAAGGAAAGATCCCTCCTCTCCCTCCGTCTGTCTGTCCATTTTGATGTCCTCTTTCCCCTCTTCCCGCGGTCCTGCGGCCACTTCCGGTCTGCGGCGGCCGGCACTTTAGTCCGCGGCTTGCCCGGACCAGGTAGGCCTTACTTCGGTCCGGCGTCTGTTCGGCCGTGAGGCGGCTCGGCATGGTCCTCTGTCTCCGAGGATGTTCATGGAGTGGTCCTTGGGTCTCTCCTGTGGGTTTCGTCTCCAGAATTCGCCGGTAAGTACTGGGCAGTGGCAGAGCCCACTCTCGTGCGACTGTCCTGCTGCACGTCCGGCCACGCTGCCCCCCGAGCGAACCCTTTTAACCTGGGATTGTACTATGCAGAATCTGCCTTCTGTTATCCCTAGACCTTGCAGTGCCTGTGGCCCAACCAGCGGGCATTAAAGAATAGCTAGTTACTGGAAAATAATTTCTAGTCTTTTGCATATAAGATGCAAACTTTAATTCTGTCAGAATGATTGATTGTTTGTTATCTTTTAGAATGCAGAGTAGATGTGGCAACAGAGTCTCCAATTCATCATCATGTTTCAGAGGAAAGCAGAGAGCAGACAGAACAACTGGCCAGATCAGGTAATTTAGTTGCTTGTAACAATCAACGTCCCTGCAGTGTTCAGGATTTATGCAAACTTCCGTAATATGGCTCCATACAAACTCAGAGCTGTACTGAACCACAGTCTGGCATCTTTAGCCTGGGTTTACATGGGGCGGAATTTCCGTGCAGACTTTCTGCACAGAAATTCCTCCCGCAGTTTTAATCACGGGATTAACCAGCAAAGTGGTCAAGATTTGCAAAAATCTGGTCCACATGCTGCCGCCTAGTCGTGCGGAAAATTAAAAGACGTGGCATGTCAATTCTTTTCTCATTTCTGCAGTGGCCTCTCTCCTTTCTATGGGAAAAGATGGTCGCAGCAGAATGCAGGTGGCGAAGCCGTTCCAAAATCCGCAGCGAAGGGCCACGGGTTTTGAAGCGGTATTTCTCCCACGGAAATCTTGCGGTATTTTCGTGCGCTCATTCCATGAGATTTCCGCAGGATTTCGGTCCCGTGTGACCCCAGTCTTAGGCTTTCTATGGGACTCTAACTGTAGAATTCAACGTCCCTTTGGTGTTTAGGACTCTAATTTGTTCCGTCCACTTGTCAGAAACGCCTGTATATTTATCAATGCAGTAGACAGCAAAATTTATCTAATAAAGCAGGAAATGACCTGTCGCAGCACAGGTAAAACGGGTGAAGAGCTTAGGAAGCACGTTTCCAAACACCTAAGCACAAAAATGGACAGCCCCGATGCAAGGCATGTTAATTGATATCATGGAGACTATCTTACTCGACTAATATTGTGGGTCATTTGTCACAGAATTTAGTCTCCATAAGGGGCATCTAAACAAAAAATTACTACGCAAGAAGGCACACTGGATCTTCCACATTTAGATTAAGAGCACTTTGGGCATTCCCTGCAGGAAGTGAACTGCAGCTAATGGACGCTCTAAAACAGGGAGAAGAGGATCCAGCCTTATGGAGGTGACGTCACCCGGGCAAATGCAGAAGCCATGAGAAGATAGGTGAGTAGAACATGCAGTAAGAAGACTGCCTGGGAAGTCTATATATATATATTTTTTTTTTTGACAAAACTCCTTTAACCGTTCCTCATAGCACATAATTTGCAGACCATCCTGGTAACTCTTCTCTGAACTTGCTTGAGGTTGTCGATTGTATTTTTTAAACCTGGCGTTCCCAGAACTGGACACAGTTTTCCAGATGAGGTCTGCCTAAGGAGTAGAGGGGAATAATCAATAGAGTCTCGATCAAAAGATCCAATACTTCTGCAAACACAGAGCTCCCTTCTTTGGTGACTACATTCCTCACAGATCCATCTCGGGAGTCGACAACTGGATAGCTGATTTATACTTCAGCAGCGAGACAGTTGACCCAGAAGAATGGTAGTCTTTCAAGCACTTCGTTGAAAGTGGGACCAACCGGATGTCAACCTGATGGCATCCAGAATCAATTCGCAAGCTTCCAATCTTTGTGGCCAGGTCTCAGGATCCACCTGATTGAACAGTGGAAGCACTCGTAAACCCTTGGAAGGACAAACCCTTTCTGTACATCTTTACTCTCTGCCCACTAACCCCATGATTTCTCAAGAAGATCAAAATGGAAAATCTCCAAGTGATTATCATTGCCCCAGATTGGCCCTGCCAGGAATGGTACGCGGATCTCGTTGACCTATTTGTCTACTCTCCATGGCACCTCCCTCTTTGAGAAGATCTTCTCTTACAGAGATCCCTTTTCCAACCGAGTTTGTCTATACTTCGTTTAAGGCGTGGCAGTTGAAACCACTGTCTTAAGAGACGTGGATCTGTGGAGCCAATCATCAAACTATGATGAGGGCTATAGAGCTTTCCTCCTCTCTGGTTTATTATTGTATTTGAAAACATTTATTTCTCTGGTGGAAAAAACATATCTCCCACCTTACATGTTTTTCCTTATCCCACCCCCTGTTCTTCCAACAGGAGGGCCTGGATATGGGCTTTAGCATTAGTTCCCTAAAAGGTCGGTTATCCACACTATCCATACTTTTTCAAGGAACACTAGGCTAAAAGTGGGTTGTCCATACTTTTCTACAAGGGTTCGCTCATGCCGCCCCTCCATACCATTCTCCTGACCCTCCATGGGACCTTAATTTAGTACTGGAGGTGCTGCAGTCTCACTGATTTGAGCCATTAAGGTGAGGTTCCAGCTCACCTTTTCACCTGGAAGGTGGCTGTATTGGTAGCGGTCACCTCCATCTGCAGGGTTTCCGTGCTTGCTGACTTGTCGGCCAAACCTCTATTCACCATTATCCACAGGACAAGGTGATCCTATGTCCTGTCCCCTCCTCTCTATCTAAGCTGGTGTAGACTTTCTACCTTAATGAGGACATAGTCCTGCCTTCTTTTTACCCCGTCGTAATTCATACAAGAGCGCTTGTTCTTCACAAACTGGATCTAGTATGTACTTTGCTGACCCATCTTTCAATTGGCCTCTTTCAGACACTCAGACTTGTAATCCCTGATGGCCCAAAATATAGCCTTGCTACATCCAACGTCTTCATATCTCGCTGGATCCGCTCAGTGCTTTTTAATAGGAGTATGTGTTGAGTTCAGTCAGCAAGTAGACATACAAGGGGATAATTCACTAAGACCGGCATTATTAACACCGATCTTGGTGGAGTAAGTTGAAACAAGTTTATTAAGAGGTGCACTCCTAATAATTGTGTTGTATCTCTTGTTGTTCTGCGCACCAAGACATCAGATCTCTGGCAGCTTTGCACTAGACACCTAGTGTAGATTTGGTCTATAATTTACACTAATGGTTTGGTGTAAATTTATTGGGTCTTGCACAAGGTTTCATACACTTTTATAAAAGTGACAGTAAAAGGCCAAAAGGTTGCAGATTTTGGGGCAATTACAGGTTATGTAAAAACTTGCAGCTTTTCTGCAGCACTATTCTGGTGCTCGGCCAGTATGAGACTTACCCCAAACTTTATGCAAATAGAGAAGAAAAACAGGCTGCAAAAGAAATGTATGCGAGTCACTGGGCATTGTACTTACAAACCATATGAAATCTTCCATCATTCACACTGTGGCCAATATCTACGATGCCCCATAGTGCTGTCTGGCTTTGTATATGATTTATACCCAGAAATAGAAGTGGAGACGTAAAAATAAAAGCTACATGGAGTTCCTATCTGAGCATTCTCTGCCGCAGTGTAAAAAGAAGAATTGTGCCTTCTAAAATAAATTCATGTTCATACAAGGCAATTCATCATCCCAGGCTGCAGAGATCCAGTGACTTCTGGCCTGCGATGGGTAGAAAAGGAGATAGAATCCTAGTTTGCCCACCATTCTCTCCTGACTTCGATCCTATTGGAAACCAGTGGGTGTCTGTATACATCAAATCAGCAGTGCTGGGAGGCAATACAAGAACTACAAGCAGAAACTACACATGGACTTACCAGCTCAGTGAATAAGACTGTTGTACAAGTGCTCAAAGAAGGGCTCCTTTATCGATGTGGAACTAAATCTAGAAATATAAACTTTTGGTTTTAAGGTCTTGTAACGCCACGGAGGTTAATAAGTATGCCAAATGGTCACTTTTACTTCTTTGTTAGTTTATTCATATAAGTTTTAGCAGAACATAAACAACTGGGTCTCCAGAGAAATGATAAAGTTTGCAAAAGTCCTTTCAATTTAACCCTCCGCAGTCCACAGGAGGAGCAATTAAGTCCACAGCTGAGGGAAACAGTAATAAGTCTGTTTGTTTTCACAAACCTGTAGTTGTCCAGAGCGCAGCTGGTCTTTAAGTCGTAGTGTCTCCAGACCCCAGTCCTAGGGCCGGAGTTCCCCAGGTGTCCTGCTGGACAGCGTAGCTCTTTGTCCACAGCATCTCTCTCCTCACAACAGAAGTCAGGTTACAACTGAAGTCTGGTTCTCCCAGACACACACACCTCCTCCTCACTTCCACCTGTCTCCTTACATAGCTTGCTTGTTTTGGTGTAAGATCTGGCCTGGAGTAATATTGGACTGATCTACATCACAGAAGCTAACAACCTCTGTGACATATCTTCCATTCCAGACCACACCTCTCACCCTGTTACAGTCTGTTTATTTCTTACAAAATAATCTGTAAATACAGCAAATAACAGATTTATGTTGGAAATGAGATGAATGTCATTATGGGCTCAAACACTGAATTCTGCAGAATTGGAACAACATATTTGGTGTTCATTTCACAATATAAAAAAGTCATCGCCATCATCGGTCCTTCCACTAGTAATAACACCCACATTGTAATAAAACTGTCGGGGATAAACAATCCTTGCACATACTGTTTGCTGGGGAAGACAAATACAAATGGCATCTGCATAATAATTTGGAACATGGTGTATAGCGCCATTAATTTCCCTGTTCGACACCCACTGATCCTGTTGAGGAACGGCATGCTGTGTTGGGGAAGCACCTTTTTTCCGCGGTTTTTCTTTGCACATAGGCCACATCCTGTGAATAGAGCGGCTGCAGTTCTCGCATACAGGTTGCCAGAGGTGCAGTGCTATATAAGTGCCGCATACCTGACATTTTCAGAATAGGTGAGGGTCCCAAAGAGCAAACCCACCACTTATTGTAATGTAATAGCATAGTCTTATGTCTTTACAAGATGGGACTTCCCCTTTTAAAAGTGGTTTCCAGTCAGATTTATTTATCCTTAACCAACCTCTGGGACCCCCAGCAATCCTGAGATCTGCGCACCCAGTATAACCTATGTGAATGGAGCAACAGTGCACATGCCTACCGCTTCGTTCACTTCTATGGGATGGAGGGAGATCAATGTGATCGGCAACCTTTTCCCGGTCCTATAAAAGTGAGTAGAGCAGTGGTTATGCATGCGTATTGCCATGTCATGAGGGGCAGTTAGACCCTTAGGGATGGTGAATATGTCTTTAATTGGAAAACCCATGTAATATACTATACCGTCCTTCTGTTAGCACAAACTATAGAAAGAATATCTAAAAGGGGTTGTAGCAGAATAGACTTATCACCTAGCCATAGGATAAGTAATAAAAGTCTAATCAATGGGGTTCTCACTGCTGAGACCCTCACCAATCCCGAGAACAGGGGTCCTGTGTCCCCTCCTTAATGTGGGCTTACTGCATCACCCCTCAGGAGGAGATTGCATGGAGAAGCAGTCACACCTGCACAGTGACTCTCCATTCATCTTCAGTGGGACTGCCAAAGATAACTAAGCATTTGTGCTATTTCCGCAGCCCTGTTGACATGAATGAAGTGATGCCACGCATGTGCGACCGCTGCTCCATTCAGTTTGATATCATAACAGATGGGTACAGTGAGTCCGCAGTGAGGAAGACTTGGGACCCCCTTTCACTGAGGTGGTGGTATCTCAGCGGTGAAACCCCCACCTATCAGACTTTAATCACCTTTTCCATGAATAGGTAATAAGTCTATTCTGCTACAACCCCTTTAAGATAAACTTGAAATTCTTGATATTTGAGACTTTTTGTCATGATAGCCAGAGACCTATACAAGGCAAGAATCAGAAGATATATTAAAACCCCAACTACATAACAAACTGGGGAGCGGAGCTGTTATTGAAGTCGTCTGCAGAAGAGTCTTCAGTTGCAGATTCCTTCCCGTCTCTTAGGGATGCATAAAGCTCGCTGAACTGTGATTGAGGCTCCGCTATTAGTAAGCCGTGTACAGAAGCGTTGCGCTGCTACGTCACCACGCCACCTTTTAATTCCTTCTGACAGCACTTCCCACATCGGTCTCCCCATGGGACGTTGCTCCAGACTAAGGACATTTCGGAGACAATTTTCCTCCTGGCCGCAAGAACGAGTCGTGAATTTGGATTTTGACAAGATTTAGAAAAGATTTGTGTTTTTAGAAAGATTTCGGACAATGGAAGTTGAAAGTCGGCAGCGCAGCTCAGCGAGGAGCAGCAGGCAGTTGCGCTACTTTATGGCATTTGCTTCGGTCAGCACTTCATCAAAGTACAAATACATCTTGTATCGTGGTCAACACCTCTTGATACTAGAAGCAGCACTCAGCATGTTTTCCTGGTAGCTTCCTTATCCAGTGTAGATAGCACAATGTGGGCTGACCAGCGGACTGATACATTGTAGCAATCTAGCAGAGATTTGTGCACTAACCACACATTCTTGAGATAGATGAGTACTACATTGTGGGCTCTTGCTGTTTGAGGCCAGACAGCGGTTGCTGATGCTTCATCCATAACGGTTTTTGATCTTTTTTTTTTTTTTTTTTTTTGCGACAACTACTGTTGCTGAGAATTTGGCGAGAGGTTTGGCGCGCTCAACACGGTCTGCTTGAGATAACGCCATCATTCACAATGCCGGTATTGATGTAAAATCACTGTGTTAACATGACAAAGAGTAACGTTGTGTTAAAGTGAGGCACACCATTGGTTTCTGTTAAAATTCTCTTCCAGTCTGATATATCATACACCGACCTTCCCAATGGAAAAATTTGAGTTGAATCCAAGTTAGCGGCAGTGAAAATGGCCGTCTAGTCAGTGACATGGCCTAACAGATTTCCCCTTTCCTCCGCAGCTTATATGCAAGATTGGATCAGTGTCTGCCAAACCGTTTTCATGTTTCCACACTTTTGAGGCACCTTGTGTAATAGAAAGTTGTAGAACTTTTTGTTTATACAGAGAGTAAAGGGGTTCTCCGGGACTTTTTCTGTTGCTTTTTCCATCTTAGGGTAAGTCATGAGTAGGTGATTAGTAAGGGGCTGCCGCTTTGGATCCACAGCAATCAGCTGATTGTTGGCACCGCTGACAGTATGGACAGCACAAGAAGCATATTGCTCTGTAGTGCAACAGCCCAGGTTGGTATTACATTAAATTCAGTGGGAGCTGCGTCTGCGATAGCTACATGGGCCGCTGTACTACGGACATTGAAATTCGCTTACTTTGCTGTTCGTAGTAGCAGCGGTGTTGGGAATAAGTAGATCAGTTAAGTACCCCAAGCGATGGAGCACCGCCGATCATCTATTGATGACCTATCCTAAGGACACAGTAGGTCATCAACAGAAAAAACTCCCAAAGTCCCGGACAGACCCTTTTGAGTTTACTTTACATGGAACTGAAAACCCATTTAACCCTTTCCAATCCAATTTCCCAGCCACCCGTACACTGCACAGCTTATTTACTTTAGGTGCCATACAAAAGCATCCTATAACTACATACAAAGTGTATAGCACATGTTTCTAAAAGTATGCAGGACAGCGCTCCGTCGGAGCTATGCAGGGAGATCTGATTGCCAGACGAGATCAGATACAAGATGTGAAAGGGTTAATGACTGTGCAATTAAAAGTTCTGTGACTTTTTACTGTTCTTTGCATTGCATTTTTCACTATTTCCAAGATCTCTGCTTGCTGTCAGTGATTAGTTATTTTATTATCTCCTAAAAGTCATCCATGCCTTTAAAACGTCTCATGGCCGATGTTTGTTGCATTGCACTTTCCAGGCTGATGAATTTTAGGACTCTCTCACATCTGTGCTTCCCTATTCATTGATTTATTAGTGTGGGGTTTGGGACCACCCCATCATAGAAGCCGGATGTCCCTCTTCATCCTCACTGTGGGGTTACTGCACCGCTCCACCTTGCGCAAGTGCTCTGGTGCTCCATTCACTTTCCCTGGGACTGCCAAGACACCTAGCGACAGCCGTTCGGGTATTTCCGTCAGCCTCACTGAAATGAATGGAACGGTGATCACGCATGGACGGCCAGCGCTCCATTCAGACTGACATCATTGCAGAGGGAGAAGTGAGCCCCGCAGTGACAGGAGAGCGGGACATGGGAGTCCCATTCTAGAGACTGGTGGGGATGGGGAATAACTTGAAATTCTGGTACAACCTCTTTATTAAACCAACAAAACGCAAACCTGTTTTGGCAAAAAAACCATAAAGTGCCGAAAGATGACACAGTCCTGCTGAACTGGTCATGTATGTCTGATGGTTCTTTCTCTTGTTTGTTGTATGGTGAAAATTTCATTTATCAGACCTTCAGATTGATTGGTTAACCCTTTAGAGATTAACTCATACTTAAAGGGGCAGGGATTTTTCAAACAAGTCCTGCTCATCTACTAGCTTGTGTTTGTCTCATCATTTCTGTAATATACTTGCATTAAAAATTATGTTGCTTTACCACTAAATATTGTTTATAGTGGCTGCCACTAGGGGTCTCCCTTCCAGCTTCTCTGCAATCCACTCTCGGTCATTAGGTACAGAGCTTCTGTGGTACCAAGGACAAATGGACGTTTCCATAGCAACTTTAGGTGAAAGCAAGGAAGTCAGGGCAGTGAACTACTGGTGGAATGCTAAGCTTGTTACATGCCCCCAGC
Source organism: Eleutherodactylus coqui (assembly GCF_035609145.1). Classification (NCBI taxonomy): domain Eukaryota; kingdom Metazoa; phylum Chordata; class Amphibia; order Anura; family Eleutherodactylidae; genus Eleutherodactylus; species Eleutherodactylus coqui. The sequence goes on from NC_089847.1 coordinate 15,140,131, forward strand.
AAGGAAGTCAGGGCAGTGAACTACTGGTGGAATGCTAAGCTTGTTACATGCCCCCTCCCTGATAGTGGATAGCAAACAGCAGAACAAAAGAATGGGGAAGACCACCTGAAAATGAGAACGTAGAGACAGGAAATGGAGTGCAAACAGCAGTAGCAGATGAGAGGAAGGTAAGAAGAGCCCGTTCTAGAACACTTGTTGACTACTCAGGTACGCTTTAAAACTCACCCCTTCCCAAAATGTATGGCTCTATTTTGGCTATACGGACGCAGTGTTGAGGGCTAGATCCATTGATGAAGGACACATCAGTGCAGCTATGTAATGTATGTTCAGCATCGTGGTAATTTGTGGTGGTAGTGGGTATACAGAGGTTGTACAGAGGAGGGCTTTCACACATACAGAAAAGCATTGACACTATGGGGCTTATTTACTAGTCAAAAAACCAACAGTTTTCTGTGAATGAAACCAGTAAACTATCTTACATGCTTTTCGCACACTTATTATGTGTTTTATACAATTTCAGACACTTTTTCCACTTGTCCGAACTAGGCGCAATTATAAATTTTGAACGGGCGGACGACTTAGCAGATCCATTCAAATCACTAAGCAGCAGCTTCCAGCGCTCACAGTGGTGGAACGACAGGGCAGGTAAGTATAACACTAACATCCACAGACTCAGCGGGTCGCCTACTTTTAGCCCATAATCTTATCTCATAGGGCTAAAAGTAGGTGACAGATTTCCTTTAAATTGCGGGAATTAGACATTCCTCAAATCCCTACCTTTAGAGTTTGGCTATCATTAGACTGCTGTGTGCCCTCTCCAGGGTGGCACTGGAACCTCATCGCAGGACTTATTCTGTAGTTGGGGATGAAAATGCTACATTTCCTGCAGTACCGATATAGGTTTTTCCATAGATGCCATTTTAGGACCATCACTAGCTGAAGGACCATCTACCAAGAAGTGACAATTGTAATTTGGGAGGGGGGGAGGTCACTTTTTGTACATGCAAGTATTCCTATAGTTTTGTGGTGCAATACTAGACCACCATGTTAAACTCAACCCTCAAGATATATTCAGATTCATCCCAGAAGTGAGCAGCAAAAGCCGCATGCGATTTTACCACAAATTGCTGTAGTTTTGAGGCTTTAATAAGCAGCATCTGTGCTAGCTGCTAAACCACAGCAGTCCACCGTAAAGCAGCTTGTAGTTTGCCACGTGGAAACAACCGTACTGTCTGAGTATATACCCTTAGGAAAATGCAGTCTCTAGGATTGTGTGTTACTTCAATTTTAGCTTATTTTGTTATTTCCTTTTTATGTCCCTTTCATGATTAGAAGGAAATGTTCTTGTGTTCTCCTATCCTCCTTATCCGGGTTCACTGCACCACGCACAGTGAGAAGCTTGAATGGGAGTGGTGGTCGCCGATGCCTGGTAATGCTCCATTCATTTACAATGGACTGCTAAAGAGGCAAGCATTTTAGATTCAGTCATTTCCATTAGCCCCATTGAAATGAATAGAGCTGCACATGGGTGACTGCCTCTACATTTAATCTGTTGTCACTGCAGATGGGTGCAACAAGTCCACAGTAACAAGAAGAGTGGGGCGCCGAATCCACTTTCTTGGAAACTCTGATGGTCTCAGCTGTGAGACTTTGGATAGGTGATAAGTGTATTGTGGTACGACCCCAACCAAGCATCTCGTGCTGTATGGGGGAATAATGAAGATAAATTCTTTATAGATGGTAATATACATTTATTATTATGCATGAAAGATGTTTCCATCATGCAATGAATAAAAAGGAGCAGATGATAGTGATTCCGCTCTTCAGGCCTCGGCTTACTTTTGTGTTGTGTTTGGAAATGCAGGTCCAGATCACACATAGGTGACGCTTTCCTGAGTTCTTACAACACCCCACGTTCAGCCTTTGGGCCCTCTGTTTGTCAAGTCCAGTGAGTGAAGGAGCTGCTTGCAATCTCAGCAGTGTCCTTCTGTCATGTCCGATGGGTGAAGGGGCTGGTTTCTTTATTAGCAGTTTCATTCTGTCATCTTCATGACATTGTAGATTAGATGTCCAGATAGTTGCATAGCAAGTAAGTCCTTCACCCGTAATAACTTGCTATGTTGACCCAGAGGGAGACAAAAAAAACCCTGAGGATTAATTGTTGGTTTGTCCTCATATTAGGGGAAAAAATTTCTCCCTGACCCCAAATATGGCGATCGGAATGAGACCCTGAGTCGTCGGAGGCTCTATCTACATGATGTCAAGGTTTGTTGTGGAAAGCTGTAGGAGAATATGGATGGGATTTCATTGACTCTGCTGGTTTGAGTAGGTTGTTCACCAGCTGTTCTTGTTGACCGCTTCGCTTTCTTCATCATTGAATGGCCTCCAGGTAAACTATTCGGCCATCCAAAATTTGGTCTCATTGCTGTCGGGATGATAGTGTTGTGACCAATCCGGACATACAAAGCTGAATTCTTTGTATATTTTCTGGTCTCCAAGACTAACTCTGTTTGGCATTTCCACGTAGCGTAGAGCTTGTCCTGTATTCAGGTCAACAGAAGCTGCTGTCATGATTGCTGGTGGTTCCACTCTTCTGGCTTCCACATCTTCCCAGTTGATGTCAGAAAAAAATTGATGCTTCCTGATGTCTCCTATTACTCCTAGCCGATACTGCTGACTTTTACACAGCAGCCCTAGTAAGATGTCAACTGTGTCAGGAGTCAGGAACTGTGGGTAGAGTGGAGCATGGTTGAGGATGGCAAGCTTAACTACTCTGGGATTTTGTCCAGGAAAAGGGAGCTTAGATGTGTACATCTTATACAGGATCACGCCAATGGCAAAATAGTCTACCCCTCGTCCGTGTTCCTGGCCCATCACCATTTCTGGGGCCATATATGCAGGTGTGCCTATAGGCTTTGCTTTGGTCTTCTCATTTACACCCATTACAGCAAGGCCAAAGTCTGTTATTTTGACATGGCCATCTGCTGTCAGAAGGATGTTTGGTGGCTTCAGGTCCCGGTGTATGATGCTTTTGGTGTGCAGGAACTGTGTGCCACAGATCACTTCTGCTATGATAAATTGAATTGTGGGGGTATCAAGAACAAAGTTCTTGCGCGTAAAATGATCCAGGTCCCCTCTGGTGGCCAACTCCATTACATAGTAGACATAGTTTTCTGTTTGGAAGGCGGCCAGGCCATGAATGAGGAATGGACTCTCATGGGATAGCTCTAAGATATGGCGCTCCGCGAAACTGTATCCACCCAGTGAGAACAAACATTTGTTTGACACTTTAATGGCAACACATTCCTTGCGGATGATATCTTTTGCCAAATAGACATCGCCAAAGCTTCCTTCTCCCAGTTCTTGATAGAATCTAAAAGACTCTAATGTTAGGGGTACTGTGGCAGGTGTTTCCTTGCCAGATTGTTCGGGTTTCTCCAAACTGTTGCTTGTGGAGGGTTCCTCATCATGGCTACTGCCGCTCTGAGAGGTGTTGGTAGATTTGAGGAGCTCATATGGTATCTCCTCTTCTAGAGAGCAGGAATCAGATCTGCAGTCACTACTGCCGTTCTGAGAGGATTTGATGGTTTTGTGGACCTCCTCTTCTAGAGAGGGGATCTTGTTACTTGACTCCTCAGATCTACACTCTTTCTCTTCATTCATGTTAATGCTGTTATCTACCCCCTTATCGTCCTCCTTGTCTTTCTCTTTAGATGATTCATTGTCTGTTTATAGGATTCAAAGGAACACGTGTTAATATGTATAATAATTATTAGTCTTCATTACTATCCCACAGCAACACATATACATTGTCAGCTCATGCAACATACAACCTACATTATATTCACTAACATGTAAAGCCGTAAATAGAAGCCTAAATGCCGTCTTGTGTCTGCAGCTCTTGTGCTGGTCTATGTGTTTCTATAGTTATGGACCATATAATCTGAAAAGTTTATAAAAAGTTCCCATGAACATCCCCAGTTGCTTCCTGATCTCCTACCTCTACTGTTGATATGACTGGGCACTGGCATTTCACCAGAAGCTCTTTGGCTTTCCTTGGTGCTGCCTGTGTTCTCGAGTCCATCCTCTCCATCTTTCTTGATCTTTCCTTCTGCTTCATCTCCTACTTCACTCTCCAGTTTTTCTTCTCCATCCTGTTGTTCTTTATCCTCTTTATCATAGTGATGGGTGTGCAGATCTTCTGTGATCTGGATCAGGTCATCAATAGGATCGTATGTTGCCAGAATTTCCTGCTGACTAGCATAGTACTGGACATACAGATCTTCCTGGCTGTGGATCAGGTCAAGAACACGATGGTATTCTGCTTCTATTTCCTTTTCCACAAAGCTGTCTGTCACCATCACTTCTGCCTCCTTGTTTTCGGGTTTGATGTTTTGATTTTCCTCTACATTATCGTCCTTTCTTTCAGGTAACACTGTAACTGTAAAGGACATATCTAAAGAAAAACGATAAGAAGCCACATTAGAAAATTTGAAGCCTGCTTTATAGATTAGAAAATCTGAAGCCTGCTTTATACATAAATGATAAATGAGATATAACTAAGAAATAATGGAATACATGCTTTGAGAACTTGAGAGAAGCCCTCACCCAATAACTTGTATTTCAAGGGGATGCCTTCTCAAGGGGAGAATTTCTGTCCTTATGTCCTATTAGGGCATCAAATGTGGTTCCCTTATAAGAACAGTTCATGCCCTGATGGACCCAAATGTTCCTGGACAATCCTACTTCTGAACAGTTGTCATATAATACTACATAAACAAGCTGTATTGTGCCCACCCCCACATCACCCACATTGGTATAAGGCTGAGCATTTGCAAGTTTACTAAGATGTTAAAAGAATGACATATCTCCAAGCAAGCCCAAAACCATAACTATATATGTTATAAAAAAATCTCATTTATCCTTCAGAAAAGCATATAAACATATAAAAACTAAATACCACCACAAAGATTGGTACCACTGCGGGGCCCTAGCCTCTTCAAATAATCTGTTTGGCAGTAACAATGGGGAGCTGTAACTGCAACCATAATCTTGTATAATATGAGAAGGTACATTATATATCCTACCTTTGCTGTCCTCCATGTTGATGTTGCAGGGTGCTTGGAGTTCTTCCTCCATGTATACCGGGCTGGGTGTTGGGAGTTCCTCCTCCATGTGTTTCCCGCTGGATGTTGGGAGTATCTCCTCCATGTTTATCCCACTGGGTGTAGGGAGTATCTCCATGTTTATCCCGCTGGGTGTTGGGATTTCTTCCTCCAGGTTTATCCCGCTAGGTGTTGGGATTTCCTCCTGGATGTTTATCCCGCCGCTTGTTGGGAGTTCCTCCTCCATGTTTATCTTGCTGGGTGTTGGGAGTTCCTCCTCCATGTTTATCTCGCTGGGCATCGGGAGGTACTCCTCAATGATTACCCTGTTGGGTCCTGGGAGTTCCTCTTCCGTGTTTACTCCGCTGGGTGTTGGGAGTTCCTCCTCCATGTTTATTGTCCCGCTGGGTATTGGGAGTTCCTCCTCAATGTTTACCCCACTGAATGATGGGAGTTCCTCCTCCATGTTTATCTCGCTGGGCGTTGAGAGGTACTCAATGTGTACCCTGCTGGGTCCTGGGAGTTCCTCCTCCATGTTTATTCTACTGGGTGTTGGGAGTTCTTCCGCACTTCTCTCTTCTTGGATGGAAATGCAGCACCTCATACACCCAGTAATCCTTGCCCAGGTTCTTCGCATGCACGCTAAGAACCGGTTCTTTTTTGGTTTCTTAGCTTTTCTTGGCTTTTCCTGGCCGTCACGGCCATCGTTCTTCTCTTCAGGAATGTGCTCGATCTTATCAGCTTCTTCCTGTAAATGGTTTGTCTTCTTTTTTGCCTTCATTTTATCACAAAAGCAAAAATATTGAAAATCTAGAAATCCACAGGGATCGTTGCTCTCACTTATTCTCTGCTAACTGCAGCAAGTGAATGCAAGGATTCTAAGCCGTGCACCTGTATAAGTATACTCGTTCCATTGTGATGTCATCTGCCATTGTGATGTCATCATCTGTCGTGAGGAACATGCCCCAACATGTCCATAATGTACGTGCATACATATATAATGTATATATTTTATTGTAGAATAGCGTACCCGTCGCGCGTTGCTGCGAAGACAGACATACATACATACATTCGTTTTTATATATCTAGATGACGGCAGCAGCGACCACTGAGATTTTGTAGGCCGCTGCTTCCCCCTTGCAGGCTGAATAAAATAGCCGTTGTGTGGAACATCCAATTTATCCGGCTGCTGTGGCTTCTTGGGAAGATAGCCTAGTACATGTTTGCCCACTTCCAACTCCAATGGAGACTGACTGTAAATGGCTGGCGTGCTCTAGTATTTATGGTTTCAAGCTGTACGTGTCATTGCATACAGTCTATCTATCTATCTATCTAGGTTATTGCATACAGTCTATCTATCTATCTATCTATGACATCAGGAAATGAGAGAATTAGATTCCGTACGTAAAATTTGAACACTAATTCTTTGGCACTTTGAATTGAATAATCGAGTTGGGACCCATTAACTTTTCCTATTTATGACATAATCAATGCTCGTGCCAAATTTCAAGTTTCTATGACATTGGGAAGTGAGAGAATTAAATTCCGTACATAAATTTTGGACGCTAATTCTTTTGCGCTTAGAATTGAATAATCGAGTTGGGATGAGACATAAGGCCTTTCCCATAAGCATTCCCCAACCTCCAAGAACTGAACCTACCTACCTGAATGAGATTTTGTAGGCCGCTGCTTCCCCCTTGCGGGCTGAATAAAATAGCCGTTGGGCGGAACATACAATTTATCCGGCTGCTGTGGCTTCTTAGGAAGATATCCTAGTACTTGTTTACCCACTTCCAACTCCAATGGTAATTGGCTGGCGTGCTCTAGTGGTTCCAAGCTGTACGTGTCATAATAGAGCCTTAATGACATCACAATGCAGCTTTATAGAACACTAGCGTACCCGTCGCGCGTTGCTGCGAAGACAGACATACATACATACATTCGTTTTTATATATCTAGATGACGGCAGCAGCGACCACTGAGGTTTTGTAGGCCGCTGCTTCCCCCTTGCAGGCTGAATAAAATAGCCGTTGTGTGGAACATCCAATTTATCCGGCTGCTGTGGCTTCTTGGGAAGATAGCCTAGTACATGTTTGCCCACTTCCAACTCCAATGGAGTCTGACTGTAAATGGCTGGCGTGCTCTAGTATTTATGGTTTCAAGCTGTACGTGTCATTGCATACAGTCTATCTATCTATCTATCTATCTATCTATCTATCAGGGTTATTGCATACAGTCTATCTATCTATCTATGACATCAGGAAATGAGAGAATTAGATTTTGTAGGCCGCTGCTTCCCCCTTGCGGGCTGAATAAAATAGCCGTTGGGTGGAACATACAATTTACCTGGCTGCTGTGGCTTCTTAGGAAGATATCCTAGTACTTGTTTACCCACTTCCAACTCCAATGGTAATTGGCTGGCGTGCTCTAGTGGTTCCAAGCTGTACGTGTCATAATAGAGCCTTAATGACATCACAATGCAGCTTTATAGAACATGTTGGGGCATGTTCAAGGGCGTCCGATGTTGATGACATCAGTGATGACATCACAATAGCAGGTGGCTTACTTATTCGATCTACGTGGGGGGGTGGTAACTTTCGACGACGCTCGCGCGCGCGCCATTTATCGTAGGATATTTGTACTATGCCTATAATCTTCCCAGGAGTGTACTTAACAACTTCCCAAAGTTTCATGGCGATCGGATGAATGGTGTAGTAGCGCATAAAGGACAAACAGACAGACACGCAGACAGACAGACACGCACGCACACAGACATACATTCAATTTTATATATATACTAGCGTACCCGTCGCGCGTTGCTGCGAAGACAGACATACATACATACATTCGTTTTTATATATCTAGATGATGGCAGCAGCGACCACTGAGGTTTTGTAGGCCGCTGCTTCCCCCTTGCAGGCTGAATAAAATAGCCGTTGTGTGGAACATCCAATTTATCCGGCTGCTGTGGCTTCTTGGAAAGATAGCCTAGTACATGTTTGCCCACTTCCAACTCCAATGAAGACTGACTGTAAATGGCTGGCGTGCTCTAGTATTTATGGTTTCAAGCTGTACGTGTCATTGCATACAGTCTATCTATCTATCTATCTATCTATCTATCAGGGTTATTGCATACAGTCTATCTATCTATCTATGACATCAGGAAATGAGAGAATTAGATTCCGTACGTAAAATTTGAACGCTAATTCTTTGGCGCTTTGAATTGAATAATCGAGTTGGAACCCATTAACTTTTCCTATTTATGACATAATCAATGCTCGTGCCAAATTTCAAGTTTCTATGACATTGGGAAGTGAGAGAATTAAGTTGGGATGAGACATAAGGCCTTGCCCATAAGCATTCCCCAACCTCCAAGAACTGAACCTACCTACCTGAATGAGATTTTGTAGGCCGCTGCTTCCCCCTTGCGGGCTGAATAAAATAGCCGTTGGGTGGAACATACAATTTATCCGGCTGCTGTGGCTTCTTAGGAAGATATCCTAGTACTTGTTTACCCACTTCCAACTCCAATGGTAATTGGCTGGCGTGCTCTAGTGGTTCCAAGCTGTACGTGTCATAATAGAGCCTTAATGACATCACAATGCAGCTTTATAGAACATGTTGGGGCATGTTCAAGGGCGTCCGATGTTGATGACATCAGTGATGACATCACAATAGCAGGTGGCTTACTTATTCGATCTACGTGGGGGGGGGGGTGTAACTTTCGACGACGCTCGCGCGCGCGCCATTTATCGTAGGATATTTGTACTATGCCTATAATCTTCCCAGGAGTGTACTTAACAACTTCCCAAAGTTTCATGGCGATCGGATGAATGGTGTAGTAGCGCATAAAGGACAAACAGACACGCAGACACGCAGACAGACATACATTCAATTTTATATATATAGATAGATGTTGGGGCATGTTCAAGGGCGTCCGATGTTGATGACATCAGTGATGACATCACAATAGCAGGTGGCTTACTTATTCGATCTACGTGGGGGGGTGGTAACTTTCGACGACGCTCGCGTGCGCGCCATTTATCGTAGGATAGTTGTACTATGCCTATAATCTTCCCAGGAGTGTACTCAACAACTTCTCAAAGTTTCATGGCGATCGGATGAATGGTGTAGTAGCGCATAAAGGACAAACAGACAGACAGACACGCAGACAGACACACGCACGCACACAGACATACATTCAATTTTATATATATAGATCAGTAAGTACTGAGCAGCTCAACATCATCAACTATTTCTACCTGTGCCATACAGTAATGGCTCTCTAATCATGTGAGCACTGCCGCTGTGTCCGAGCGCTGTCAGGAGCAGGACAGCAGGTGTAATACAAAGTCAATGTACAGCATAATAATGAGAGAAACATTCGATTTTCATCATTTAACCTTTTTTACACCGTGTTCAAAGCTGACAGTACTGTTAAAGGGACTTTTGTGTAGAGAGTGAGAGATGGGTAGCTCGGGTGCTGAAGAACTAAAGATGATTGGGTAGAAAACTCTGCAGAGACGAGTCAGAAAATGGAAAGTCAAGGACTTCAGTTAGAGAAGACGTCATCTGTGATTATGGCAGGTAACTTTCCTGTAATTACTTCTACTGTCTATGCAGTACCTGTGCAGAACTAGGATCTACCATTATATAGTCATTGTATGGCGGTATTGGTCCTTATAAAGTGTAGTTTTTGTTCAGTAACAGTTGGGAGGTCTTAGGACTCCTGCATACTTGGGTTTTCTTGCGCGTTTTTTTCACGCAATATTGCTGCGTTTTTTTCACGCGATTGTCAATGTGACTTTCTAATGTTAAAACGCATCGCACAAAAATTGCAAGTCTCATTGACAATCATGTTAAAAAAATGCAGCGATATTGCAGCACTCAAAAAACGCAAGTGGGTGTGAGCCCTTATTCAGACACTGGTGTTAATATGGGGTCATAATTAGAGATGAGTGAGTCTACTCGGTAAGGCAGTTACTCACTCGAGCGAGCATCGCTCTTCTCGAGTAACAGCTTAGTGATCCGAGCAGGCTCAGGTGGGCTGCGGGGGGCAGGTGGGAGTGGAGCGGAAGGAAGAGTAAGAGAGAGATCTCTGTGCGATAAATTTCTTAAAAAGGGTTATCCACAGTCCTTAATTGCCCGTGCAGCAGAGAGCGCTAGATTGGTTGACAGGGACATTCTCCTGATCACCAAATGAAGGAAGGAAAAGTGTAGCCGAATGCCGTTTGCGTCTATGTATAATCCTATGAGTGGACATATACGAGCTGTTTTGAATAAACACTGGGCATTGGTGAGTCTTGCTAGCAATTCCGAGGAACTTGTAAGTCCACCAATGATGTTATATCGGCGGTGTCCCAGCTTGAGGGACAAACTTGTACACTCTTTATTTAATAAAGTGACGACACAGAAACCAAGGACCCTCTTACCCTACAAGGCAGGCAATTACCCCTGGTTTGGGTTGCTCGTGTTGTGGAAATTTGGTGAAGGGGGACAAATTTTTTCATGCTCAAACAGGTGTGGCATTTAAAATGGATGGTCGCTATACCTGCTCCTCATCGTATGTTGTATATCTTATAACATGCCCATGTGGGCTTCGATTTGTGGGTGAAACCACGATGGAGGTGAGGAGCAGGATAGTGAAACATAAGAGCACCATACATACAGAATCTAGATTTGCCGATCCCTCGACACTTTAATGATAAGGGTCACTCCATTACTCAATTAAGATTTCAGGTGATTGATGGGGTGCCCCCAATGGCCAGAGGGGGTGATAGGGCAAAAGCCCTAAAAAAGAAGGCGCTTTACTGTATTTATTTGCTGGACACTTTAAACCCGAAAGGGCTGAATCATGAGTATAATGTGACTTAATTCTTGTAACTGGTGATAGCTGACTGATTTATATCTTAGTACATATACTATGTACATTGATTTTATTAATTGATTTTAATTCATTGTTCGCTTTTTAGACGTGGCCTGGCGTTGTCCTATCTATCTATCTATCTGATGTAAATTTGGAGCTATATATACTTTAATGGCTTTTATTTATATGTCCTTGAGCTCCTCTGCGCCTGTAGCAGCACCATGCTCCATTAATAAGTTTACATGCCTAGCATTGCCATGGTGTTAGAATATACTATGCGACCAGCGCATGCGCCGATGGCGATTGAGTCTGTGACATCACGAGACCCTCTGCGGATCACATGACCGGCGCTAAGCACTATGGGGATCCACGCATGCGCATTGGCGCTGCTGAGATGCGCAGACAGAGGAGCCAGACGCCATGACAATCCCGGACCCAGGTGGACTAATGAGGGGAGGTAACATCTTGTCTGATTTGTGGATTGTTAACATTAGTCTGTATATAAATGTGTATGTTATGTCTTTATGCTTGAAAAAGACTCTTGAGTCAAAACATTGCTGACTATGGAGGAATAAAGATAACATTTTTATTGCACCGATTATGCTGTCACCACTACTCTATTTCCTTATGCACTAGCGGCACAGTCCACCGCTGCCGAAGTGATGAAGGCTAATGTGACTTAACAGTACAAAGAAATGCTCTCCAACCTCGGACTGCAGACTAGAACATTCAGTTCGCACACTGAGCCATTTTCACAGTTGTAAATCTCTATCAAAATCTGCACTAAAATCCACACGGCTTTGTCATGGCTCGAGTCCATGATGTAAATGTTATACTCCCCTTCCCCTCTTTGTTACCACACTGAAAGCCACCGTTCAATGCAGCAACCATCGTGCTAAGTAATCCTCCTGTTTTAATTTTATAATAGTAAGTATAACTCAACTCCAGGCTCAGCGGTCACCTACTTTTTTAATGTTGGGGTAACCGGAGATCCCGGAGGAAACCCACGCAAACACGGAGAGAACGTGCTATTGACACTTTGCTATAGATGCAACCTGCATTTTGGAAGTTGTAGTATTGACTACTCCCCGTAGTCTGCGGTAAACTCTAGGTCTCTTTTCCTAAAATTATTTACCATTTTGTTAATCCACAATTCATGTTTTTAGGGATCAGCTGCAAAGTCCGTATGGACTGCTGATGGAATAGAAGCGGATTCTGATAAAACAGTTAGAAGTCCAAAAAGGAAGACGCCGAGAGAATCACTCCAAACATGTCCAGGAAGGTGAGATTACCTGTGGGATTGTGTCTGTACTTCTGATGGGGCTCTTGGACTCCTCATGTGTGAAACTGAAGCTTAAAGGAGACCGGAGCTACATGTACACTCATAAGAGGGGTTCCTACTGTGACCTACAAAATCTGGGCACTTTACCGTACCTATAGGGCTGCCATGCTATTTTCCATTACACATTTATATATATTACACAGATATGCCAGACGTCCTCGGATACCAGTATGTATATTGAGTATTTAGTGACATTAGCTCAGGGGACAGCTTGGGAACACCCTCACCTGTATACGTTATGGGGTGTTGTCATGTGAGTGAGGCTGAACACCGGCCAGCACGCTCATGGCAAGGCGATGTGAATTCTATGGAGTTGGAACAAGGCGGTTTAGTGGGTGACAGACGGGTGGTATGTTCTACTTCTGAATTGTCCGCACATTTAACATTCCTCGATCCTCAGCATCATGTGTGTACCAGGAATACGGCATACAAGGCATTACCAACTAGAGTGCAGTGGCTGCCCATCAGTGCTTAATGATAACGGTTAGCAGGATCTGGCTAGAATCGTCCATCTGCACAGGCAAGCAACTGGGGCAGAAATTACATCCACATTCAAAGCCATTTAGGCACAGAGCATTTTCCCATTTTCTGCAATATCCCATTTCAGCTGCAAATGGTCACTAAGCAGTGAAACATAGTAAAACATAGTGGCACCGCTCAGTGATGTGTTTAGGAGGACTAGTGGACATGACCTATGCCACAAGAACACATCCCACACCAGTAAGGAACCACCACCAGCCTGCCCAGTACCATGTATACAACTGGGGTCCATGGCTTCATGCGGTCTGCACTACACATGAACCCTTCCACCAGCCCAAAATAATTGGTACCATGACTCATCTGACCATGCGACATGTTGCCAGTCCTCTAGGGTCGTTACCAACCTCACGAGCCTAGATGAAGTGTTTTAAAATTTGTGGGGGGTTTTATACAAATAGGGGAAAGAGCGCAAAAAAGGTTTTTTGTTTTTTTTAACACTTTTTTTTTTTTTTATACCTCTGTAGGGCACGTGTACTATAGCTATGATTGCTATGATAAGGCATTGCAGGGCGTCTGTACTGCAATGCCTTATCGCTTGTAATAGTGATCATAGGCCATGGCAAGCCGGGATGCCAGTTTCTGCAATCCTGTTGCCCCAGCAACCCATTGGCCCTCCGTGATTACATCTCAGGAGTCTGATGACATCACAGAGGGATCTACATAGCTCACAGAATGTAGTGGGTTAAAAGCAGAGATCAATGTTCTCTCTGATCCCAGGTGTTGCAGTGGGAGGCCGCATATCAGTAACAGCCAGCTACTGCTTGAAGTTGGCGCAGGCTCGGCTTCTGAACCCGCGCCATCCACATGCCGCAAGTTTACATCCTGGTGGGTTAAGTACCATGCTGTAATGATGTAAACTAATGTCATATAGCGTTCAGGGGATAAAGGGTTTGTACCAGGATCACAAGCTATCCCCTACCCACAGTCCACTGTCCCCTTCTGACTGTCACTTTATTCCCCGTTGTGACATCAGAATGAATGGAGCGCTGGTTGAGCATGTGCGGCTGCTGCTCGTTTCCTTTCACTATATTTGATGGAAGTATGCAAGCGTTTGCCTCTCGGCTATCACTGGCAGTCTCATTGAAACTAAATGGAGCAGCAGCGCATTTGCTTGACCAGTGCTTTGTTCAGTCACTCACATTGTGGCGTGCAGTAAAGTCACAGTGAGAAGGACGGGACCCCCACTTTCGGGATCGGTGGGGCTCCCAGTGGTGACACCTCCACGATCAGCACGTTTAGAGGATAACTTGTGATCTTGGTACAACCCCTTAAGGACACGGCCTATTTTGGCTTAAGGACGCAACAATTTTTGACAGATTTTCATCTCCATTGTTCAAAAGCCATAACTTTTTTTTATTTTTCCGTTGACACACTTGTAAAAGGGCTTGTTTTTTGCGTGGCGAACTGTATTTTTTTATCAGTGTCATTTTTGGGTACATAGACTATATTATAAAGCTATTGTAAAACCTTTTTTTTTGGAAATCTTTTTTTTTTTCTAAATTGCTGCATTCAAAGTTCTATAACTTTTTTATTTTTCCATGGATGGAGCTCTATGAGGGCTTATGTTTTGCGAGACAAGCTGTAGTTTTTATTGGTACCATTTTGGGCTACATATGGCTTTTTTTTATCACTTTTATTGCGTTTTTTGGGAGGCAAAATGCTAAAAATTAGCATTTTGCCTCAGTTTTTTATCGTTTTTTTTACGCTTTTTGTGGTGCAGGATAAAAAGCATGTTCAACTTATTGTACCTGTCGTAACTGACACGTCAATACCAAATATGTGAGATTTCTTTATTTTTTTTTATGCTAATACGAGATAGACCAAAAAAAGGTTTTTTTGTTTTTATTTTTTTAACTTTTTTTTACATTTTTATTTTTTGTACATTTTTATTGTTCTTTTTTTTTTTTTACACCATTTGTGTCCCTGTGGGGGACTTGCATCATACCACCAATGATTGCTATAATAAGGGATTGCAGGACGTCTCTCCTGCAATGCCTTATCACTTATTACAGCGATCACAGGCAATGGTAATACAGGACGCCTGTAGGTGGCGTCCTGTTACCATGGCAACCAGCCTGGCTCTCTGTGATTATATTGCGAGAGCCAGATAACATCATAGAAGGAAGCGCGCTCCTTCTGTGAACCCTTCCCATGCCGTGATCTAGATAGATCGCGGTAGGGAAGGGTTTAACAGCAGGGGGCGCATCTCCGATGCATCCCCACTGTTGCAGCAAGAGGCTAGCTGTCAGTGACAGCCGGCTCCTGCTGCCAGATAGATCAAGATCTCTTATGATCTCGCGCTATCCCTATTACATAAGGGTACGTCTAGTTGCGGGAAGTACCCCGCATCCAGGGCGTACCCTTATGTCATATGGAGGGAAGGGGTTAATGGGAAAAAGCCCTTGATGTTTTCTCTGCACAGCAGCAGTAACGAAAATGAGTGACTATTTCACAAAGTAAGTATGTTTCGTTTTGATGTGCTTCTTTCCAACTTCAGCGGCAGCAGGAGAACAACAACAAAGAAGTGCGCGATCTGATGGGAAAGATCACGGCTCTGCAGGCAGAGAAGAAGGTGCTACTTCTGCAGAGGAATGGCTTGGTCGCTGATAACAAGATCCTCGAGACCGAAGTGAAGGCAGTGAAAAAGTCCAACAGGTTTGCATTAGTTATCATCTTCATTGTCATCAAAAAGGTTTATTTATATAATAACTATGTGCCCCCCTCCAGAAAAAAACTAACTAAATGTATGATTCACAAAAACACTCCCAGCGCAAAACAACTTCACCGTCTAACGCCTATCACAAGGTGTTTCTTTAAAGAGAATCTATCACCATCTTTTCATAGCCCTCTCTAGGGCAGTAAAAGTTAGTGACAGTCACACTGATTGCAGTGAGACATCTGCTGTATGTATTTGTGCAGTAGTTTAGGAGAAACTTCAACTTTATGCATAGCAACCAGACACTGAGAACTACAGGGAAGTAGTCCTCCATGTTCATGATCTGCAGCTAGCCACATCCACCCTGCCACTGCTTGACACTTGTCTCTCTATGCATATAGTAATAGGCGGAAAGCAGTCAATCAGTGGGTGGAGCTAGCCTGCAGCTTATAAATATTGAAGAATGGCACTGCATGCAGTGCTGGTCTTTGTTGCAGATTTGATTGTATTGACGGCGTTGGCTCCAAGCCCACAACGTAAATGCGAACTGATCATAAGAATGCCCTCCCACGGTTGTATTTATTTTTCCATAATAAAGTGAGTTGTTCCACGATAGTAACATAAACGGAACAATTTTTCATTGGATATAATTTTAAAGTGATTCTTCAGTTCTGGGACAAAATACTGTCCAGGAACCAAAGGGGGGTTATATTACCTCCTGCCAAATCATGTTGACACTACTCACTAGCTCTGTCTAACATTATTTTGTACACTGGTGGTGGAGTGATTCCTGCTTTTATGCAGGTTGGCCAAATCTGGACTCATGAGGTTGAGGTCTGGGAGTGAATCAATAGAACAGCAGGGGTGCAGTTTAGTGTATGGAGCCGTGTACACCCGTCTGTTCAGAGAGAGAAAAAGAGATCCTGCTATCCTATGTGTTTTGTGTATGGAGACATCATAGCAGCAGTCTACACCCACCTGCTCAAAGATAGAGAAGAGATCCTGCTATCCTATGTGTTTTGTGTATGGAGACATCACAGCAGCAGTCTACACCCACCTGCTCAAAGATAGAGAAGATATTCTGCTTTCCTATGTGCGCAGTGTATTGAGAAATCATAGCTGCAGTCTACGCCCACCTGCTCAGAGATAGAGAAGAGATTCTGCTCTCCTATATGTGCAATGTATGGAGATTTCATAGCAGCAGTCTTGACCCACCTGCTCAGAGAGAGAAAAAGAGAGCCTGCTCTCCTATGTGTGTGCAGTGTATGGAGACAACATAGCAGCAGTGTACACCCACCTGCTCAGAGATAGAGAAAAGATCCTGTTCCTCTAAGTAGTGTTTGGAGGTGTCATAGCAGCAGTCTACACTCACCTGCTCAGAGATAGAGAAGAGATTCTGCTCTCCTATGTGTGCAGTCTATAGCTATGACATGGCAGCAGTCTACACCCACATGCTCAGAGATAGAGAACAGATCCTGCTCTTTTATGTGTGTAGTGTATGAAAACATCACAACAGCAGTCTACACCCAGCAGCTCATGGATAGAGAAAATATCCTGCTCTCCCATGTGTGTAGTGTATGGAGATGACATAGCAGCAGTCTACACCCGCCTGCTCAGAGATAGACACCACCCAACCTTCTAATTCCTTCATTGCTCTAGACTAAGGACATTTCTGAGACAATTTTCCTCCTTGAAGCGAGAACGAGTCGTGAATTTGGATTTTGACAAGATTTATAAAAGATTTGTGTCTTCAGAAAGATTTCGGACAATAGAAGCTGAAAGTCAGCAGCGCGGCTCAGCGAGGAGTAGCAGGCAGTTGCGCTTCTTTGCTTCCTTAGCAGATTATGGCATTTTCTTCTGTCAGCACTTCATCAAAGTACAAATTCATCTTGTATTGCGGTCAGCACCTCTTCATACTACAAGCAGCGTGTTTCCCTGGTAGTTTCCTTATCCAGAAGAGTATTTATGTTACTAGCACGACTTCCGGTCTGAATGGAGTCATGGCCAGTGGGACGGATCTGTTTCCAAATGGTTACACAGAATCCTGAGGGGTCCCATCAACTTAGGGCTTATTCAGAAGACCACATGCGCCAAAAGGCTTACCGCAGCGTATCATATTTGCACATGAACAAGGTTGGATGAGATCTATTTGTTCGTGTGTCTGTGCATAGTACTGTACTTTTTCTGCACTCTGGTTTAGTTCACTCACGTGAGTGACACTCCCTTTCTGTGGATTAAAAGTCTAATGAGGTCCAGATGTGTTCTTTTTTCCGTGTTTTGCGCAGTGTTTTACACACCCCCTTGCGTATCTGTGTGCCTTCTATAGACTGCTATGGGGGCCTTTATTGTGCAAAAACGCAGAAAGATAGAACAGGCTCTACTTTTTTTTAATCACACGGGAAATGCAAACGCTAAAGACGTTCATGAGAAGAAACTAATTGAAATCAATAAGTTCTATTTGTGTCACAGTCGCGTGAAGAAGCCCTAATCATGGAGTTCATAAAGTGTCTGTTGTTCTAGTGATTTTCGCTGTGAGGCCATGTTCACTCGGGCCAGATTTTGTCAGTAGCAGGAATATGGATGCAAATGTTAAAGTCTCGTCCATGCGCTGCGAAAAAAAATCTGCACTAAATTAGTGTGGATATTGACTTGCGGTGCGGAATTTTAATCCAGATCAATTCAAATTTTTAGCAATACATTTGGTGAAAACTCTCAGCTTTCTGTCATAGACTTCAATGGAAACCAAAATCCACACCAAAATTTAGAAATCCACAACAGTGGCTACGGCTTTGGAGATTAGATTTTCTATACAGTTAGTCCCCTACTTGCGAACAGGTTCCGTTCCAGGAACCTGTTTGCAAGTCGATTTGTTCGCAAGTCCGAACAAATGGTTGTATGGAGCGGGATCGCGGGTGGATTCCACTCCATACAACGTTGGGTGCAGGCTGTTCTTACAGCGGTCACATGATGGAATTCGCAGCGGAATTTTCCACATGAATTCTACCTTTAAAAACTGCTGCAGAATGTGTGTCTTTCGGCCATGATTTTTGCAGTAGATCGATAAGTCGATTTAGCCCTGTCAATGGGCAAATTTCACTTGCAGAAATCTGATTGGTCACTGCGTCAACAACTGACCTCACACTTCTCGGCACGGAAACATGATTTTTAGCGTCGGAATTCCACATGCGGCTTTTGCCCATTGACAGGAGTGCATCCAAGTGTGGCTCAGGTGAGGTTTTTGCTGTGGTTTTTAGAGGTGGTATTCCACCGTGTAAACCTAACCTAAGGCTGCGTTCAGAGGTACTGGGTTTGTAGCAGATTAAACCACATTAAAATCCGCACCGGACGTCGTCAGTTCTTCAATTAAAAATGTGAAATCTGTTGCAGATCTGCACCAAAATCCACCATGTAAATATGTACATATCATAGAATGATAGAATTGTAGAGTTGGAAGGGACCTCCAGGGTTATCGGGTCTGACCCCCTGCTCCGTGCAGGATTCACTAAATCATCCCAGACAGATATTTGTCCATCCTTTGTTTGAACACTTCCATTGAAGGAGAACTCACCACCTCCTGTGGTAACCTGTTCCACTCACTGATCACCCTCACGGTCAGAAAGTTTTTTCTAATATCTAATTTGTGTCTTCTCCCTTTCAGTTTCATCCCATTGCTTCTAGTCTTTACTTCTACAAATGAGAATAGGGCTGATCCTTCTGCACTGTGACAGCCCTGCAGATATTTGTAGACAGCTATTAAGTTTTCTTTTTTACAAGCTAAACATTCCCGGATCCTTTAACCTTTCTTCATAGGACATGATTTGCAGACCACTTACCATCATGGTAACTCTTCTCTGAACTTGCTCCAGTTTCTCTGTCTTTTTTAAAATGGGGTGCCCAGAACTGGACACAAGTATTCCAGATGAGGTCTGACTAAGAAAGAGTAGAGGGGGATAATGACCTCACATGAGCTACACTCTATGCTTCTCTTAATACATTCCAGAATTGTGTTTGCCTTTTTGGCTGCTGCATTACATTGTTGACTCATGTTCAGTCTATGAGCTATTAGTATACCCAAGTCTTTTCCCATGTGCTGCTGCTTAGCTCAATTCCTCCCATTCTGTATGTGCTTTTTTCATTTTTCTTGCCCAGATTTAGGACTTTGCATTTCTCCTTGTTAAATACCATTCTGTTAGTCGCTGCCCACTGTGCAAACTTTTCTAGATCTTTTTAAATACTCTTTCTCTCTTCCCTAGTGTTGGCTATCCCTCCTAGCTTTGTGTCATCAGCAAATGTGATCAGTTTCCAATCAATTCCCTCGTCCAGATCATTTATAAAAATGTTGAACACCACTGGGCCTAGGACAGAGCCTTGGGGTACCCCACTTGATACATTCTTCCACTTGGATGTGCAGCCATTTATGACCACTCTTTGAGTACGATCACTCAGCTAGTTCTGAATCCACCTAACAGTTGCCTTACCAATCCCATATTTGATCATTTTTTTCAATAAGAATCGTATGAGATACTTTGTCAAATGCTTTATTAAGGTCAAGATAAACTAGGTCCACGGCATTTTCTAGATCAACCCAGTCAGTGATACTGTCATAGAAGGAAATTAGATTCGTCTGGTATGACTTGTTTGTTACAAACCCATGCTGGCTCTGGTTAATTACTCCATTTTCATCCAAGTACTTGCATACATGCTGTTTAATAATTTGTTCAAAGATCTTATGTGAAAAACAAAAAAAAAAGCAGGTCTGAATACTCAAATGCAAATCAATGGGGATTCAGCACTCCGGATTACACGCATAATACAGAACGTATACACAGGTCGTGTGAATGAGCCCTAAGGATTGTTCCTCACATCGCAGTTTTTGAAAAAATGCCGCTGTCGTTTTTGATGCATTTTTCTTTAAATCAAATCCAGAAGTGGATCCAAAATTAAAAATAAAAGAAGGACTTCTATCCGCTTGAAAAACTGCGATAATGTGTACAACCAGCCTTAGGTTTCGTTCACACAAGTAGTAACCCACGTTGGAAATGTCCATTGCGCATTTTCATGAAAATTTGTGCCAGAAATACTTGCAGTTACTGCAGATTTCTCAGGTGAATTTTCATTTGATCTGCACACGTCAGCTTTAATTCAGTGGGGTTAATCCACATGCAGATTTGTTGACTCAAATTCATTCCACATCCAATGCGGACATATTATTTGCCTTTTCCCACGGTACTCAATGGGATATTAAATCGACGTGTTTCTGGCTGGAATCCACATCAGAAAACCTCAGTGTGTACGGGGGACTTGAAATGTGCTGTGAAAGCTGCATCATAAATTACTTTACATACGCTTTATTTATTGTCCGCACTGGAGGGTAATTTAACCTTTTAGTGACCAAGCCTGTTTGCGCCTTAGAGACGGAGCCACATTTTGGAAATCTAACGTGTCACTTTAACATAGAATAACTCTATAAAGGTTTTGCATATCCAAGTGATTCTGACATGTTTTTTCGCCACATGTTGTACTTCATTTAGGTGGTAAAAATAGACCGATAGAATTTGTGTATATTTATTAAAGGTGCCAAAATTGGGAGAATTTTGAAAAAAAATGTTTTTTCACATTTTCTCTTGTAACATCTCTTTACATTTTTAATAAGATCTAGATTTCCATCTGTTTATTTTATTCTGGATGCACATTTTAAAAACTTTTAGTTTTTTTTTTAACCATTTAAGAGACGTACAAATTTAACTTTACTTATCAACATTTTGAGGAAGCCTTTGTTTTCCTACACCAAGCCAAGATTGCAAAGGCTCATAGGTGTTAGGCTGGATTCACATGAACGTATATCGGCTCGGTTTTCATGCCGAGCCGATATACGTCGTCCTCATCTGCAGGGGGGAGGATAGAAGAGCAAGGAGCAGGAACTGAGCTCCCGTCCCCTCTCTGCCTCCTCTCCACCCCCTCTCCGCCCCTCTGCACTATTTTCAATGAAAGGAGGTGGGACGGGGCCAGGCTAAGTTCCGAGAATTAGCCCCGCCCCCATCCCGCCTCTCCCCATTGCAAATAGTGCAGAGGACGGAGAGGGGGCGGGAGCTCAGTTCCTGCTCCTGACTCTTCCATCCCCCTTCCTGCAGATGAGGACGACGTATATCGGCTCGGCGTGAAAACCGAGCGGATATACGTTCATGTGAGTGCACCCTTAGAATGATATATATTCCCATAAATTACCCCATTTTCAAAACTACACCCCTTGATGAGTATTTTGACCCTACATTTGTTTTTCAGGAGTTAATGTAATTCAGAGGAGAAAAAATATAATTTCCTATTTTTGCAAATAAGTCATTTTATGTTTCAAAAGATTTTATTTGAGTTCAATAAAAAGTTGGCAACACTCTACCGCATAGACCCCTACGCAGGGGGATGTAGTCAAATCTTTATTGGAGTGCAGAGATTCCATTATTAAACTAACAGAAAAAACAAACAAGGTAAAATTTTTAATGTATTCAGGGAATATTAATTATTTCTCTATACATCACACAGGGAACAAAGAAGTCATTTTAAAGGCAGTTTCTTTTTCTATAGTGCACATGAAAATGAGGATTTGCACCCCAAAATGGATACCCCTGTTTGTACTGTGTTCAGAAACATACACATTGGGGCCCTAATCTTTTGCCCAAAATGAAAGGAGCAGCCAATGGCTTTCAAAACAGTAATTTTGCTTGAAGGCATTTCAGGCCCCATTGCACACTTATAGAGCCCTTGAGCGGTCAAAATGAGAACCCCCACAAATGACCCCATTTTGAAAACTGGACCCTTAACAAATTAATTTTGACCCCACAGTTTTTGAATCAATTTAGGCAAAGCAGAAGGAAAAAAATTACAATTTTCATTTTTTTTGGCAATTGTCATTTTAAAAACAGTTTTTTTTGTACAGCACACAGATAAATGAAGACTTTCACCCCAAAATGCATACCCCTTTTTGTCCCGTGCTCAGAAAAATACCCATTGTGGCCCTAATATTATGTCTGCATGCACAATGGGGCCAAAACCAAAAGAAGCATTAAACTTCAACAGATTTTTTACTTTTACATGATCACCATTATGCATTGGATAGGGGCAATCACGTGACCAGGGACCGCTTACTGCACCCCCGCGGCTTTTGCGCATGCTTCTGCCATTTTGGCAATGTGTGCATTTGCAAAAGCCGGGTAAGCTGCATGGATAAATCTGGGGGCTTTAGGTACGTAATTTCATATCCCCTCACAAATATTATCAAAGAGGGAAGATGAAACTTTTTTTTCTTTTTTTAAAGCTTTTATTTTACTTTATATGATGGCCGTTATCCATTGGGTAATGGCAATCATGTGACCGAGAACCGTATACAGTGGTCCCCGGTGATATCTCTCTGCTCTCGGCTACACGTGCTAACCAGGAGCACAGAGAATTTAAATCTATAGGGCCGCAAGGTCTTCTGTGCACGCGCCTGACGTTTAAGTTTACATCTGACCGCGCATGCGCAGAAGATTACATGAGGTCCTGGAAGGAACAGAACGTTGTGGGATATCGTGGAAGATGGAGGTGAGTATTTTTAGCTCCCCTCATGGATCCAAAACCGTGAGGGGAGCTTAAACTTTAACTTTATTTTTAGAGATGAGCGAGCATGCTTGGTAAAAGCAGTTACTTGAGAGAGCATCGACGAGCGTGCAGTTACTCGAAAATAGCGGTGCTCTCTCAAGTAACTGCCCTTACCCAGCATGCTCGCTCATCTCTATTTATTTTGCTTTTTTACACTTTTCTGTGATCGCCATTAACCAATGTATAATTGTATAAAAAAGTACAATAACATCTCCAGCCTCCCAGCTACCTTTAGTGGCCGTAAGCCAGAAGATTTCAAATCTCCCACGGCGATTCAGTCTTCTGTGCATGCATCACCATTTTACCTTTGGCGCGCATAAGCAGAAGACGGCGGAAGATCCTTTTCGGACCAGATTCTTTTTTCTCCTTTACTATTTATTAGTCCTGGGGGCTGCAGCCCCCCAGATCTCCTCCATGCATGCTCTCTTCTGATGTCCCCTCGGACAGGGTTTCCTCCACCTATGACAGTTTTAATGCTCTGCACGCTCTACTCTCCCACGCTGTAAACTATTACAGATTTACTCCACTTACTTGCCTACAACTAACAGAGGCACTGTTCAGACCATACATTGGGCTTGCTTCCCTCCTACATGGAACGTGTGTGATAAGATCCACAATGAAAGTATGTGTCAAATTCACCGCTAAATGAGCATGCTGCCGATTTTTGTCACTGAAATGAATGACAATATGTGGATGAATGAGCGTTCTAAAATCTCATCCTCTTTATTTGCAGTTTAGCCCCTGAGGCTACTTGTGCGAATATGAACTCCATTCCTTTGAACGGGGTTATACACATGAGCGATTTTTTTTCTCCTGTGCAGCTATGTTGCTAGGTAAAAAAATTGCTACATGTCTCATTCTTTCGCGTTCCGAGGAATGCATCACCCATCGCTTTCAATAGGACAGACAAAACACATTGCATGAGTTTTCCCTTTAAAAGCAATAGGAAACACTTGATGATCCTCTGAAACAAGTGCCAGGGATTCACAATTTCCCAGAAGTCATACAAGGCATTTTTACATTAAAAATATCTTACTTCGGCATGAAAACACACGGTGATAAGCCTGATATCAGGACGCATTTCGAAGCCTAATATTGTGCTCCCCCATATGAATCTAGCCTTAGTGACATGGCCTATTTTGGACCTAAGGATGTGACAATTTTGGGGGGAGTTTTCCTCCCCACAGACATTGCGGCATGCTTTGATCGACATTGATCGCAGCTTGTAAGGTGTTAACAGCGGGAACGCTGTCCTCACTGATCCTGATTGTTGCAGCGGGAAGCCAGCTGTCAGTCACAGCCGTCTCTTCTTGCGGATGCCATCGGGCTCAGCTTGAATGAATAGTTATTACAGAATGAGCAGCTTTTTATTTTACCCATGCCGTTCCCAGCTTACCATTCGGCAAACTCAGTATTTGCATATTCGCTCCATTTTCTGCAGTGCCCAAATACTTTTGTCCATATAGTGTATATGTTTGCGTCTCCAGATCTATTTCATTATGCCTGAGGAAGAACCGTGAGAGGTTTGAAAACTCACTATAACATCATGTCTTTTTCTTAGCCATTAAAAGGTATTATATCTACAAGATTACTTTGTTTCTCTTGCTGAGAACAACCACATTTTATTTTCACCCTAATATATTTCACCTGCTGAAATTGGCAAATTGTGCATCCTTAGTAATTTACACTTAAAGGGGTTTCCCTATCTTGTAAAGTGAGGGCGCATCACTAGATCCAACCACGTGGGTCTGCAACTGATCCTGAGAATGAAGGAGACACAGCACCAGTGCAGCACTATGGCCCCTTGGTTTTTTCCTGCACAGGGCTGTACCTGCCATGCAGAGAACTGGGGCACATACAGGTCCATTGTGGTGAATGGGACTGGCTCCAGTTCCCCGTACTGTGCTGGGAATACGGAGAAGTGGATGAATCACTACACCAGTGCTGCAGCTTTGTTATTTGCAGGATTGGAAGGGGCCCCAGAGGTCAGATTAAATGATGCCAAATGGTGCCACTCGTATAAGATATTAATACCCTTTAAGTTATGTTTCCAGAATACAATTGTTAACGCAATTGCACCATTAGATATATTGTGAGTGCTAAATTAGGTGTGGTTGGTACAAGCTTGGAGAATCAACACATGAAACACTTCATGAAAGGTGTTCCATAAGCTAACTTTATTGTATTGTTTAACAGTTTAAATATTATTTTCAAGGAGAAACAGCGCCCTGCAAAGGGGCATTCACAGAAATGGCAAGCCTTGTGATAACATACAGCCAATCTATTAGCATTTAACCTATTGGCATAAAACCAATTAATGTTGACCCATGCACAAGCTGTTTAAGCAAATATTTCAGCTCAAGGCTCCCGTGTTATCTGGCATCTGTTTATGGTGACAGTGTTTTTGGTTAAGGATTGTTGATGTAATACGTATGTCTATTATCATTGTAGAGCTGATTTCAACTGGTTCTTCTTCCGTGGAATAAAAAGATCACATGCTGAAGATGTCATTCCCTTTTAGGCAAAGACTGTTTGTTTGACCATTGTCCAAGATCCGTTATTTCTTGTTTGTGTTAATACTTCTTTCTGCTTTTATTAGATAAGAATCAAAGACAAAACTGCATTCAAAGGTCTTATTCACACAAGCATTTTTACGCAGCTAATCTAGCTGCGATAAAAAATTGCGACCAACTTAAGCTCTGGTTTCCAATGTATTCATTCAATGACCGATTTTTAAAAGGTTGTGCCAAGAAAAATAGAACTACAGCAGACGATTTTATGAGCGAGCACCAAAGTGTTCGGGTGCATGTTACTCGAGCCGAACTTTTTGTAATACTCGAGAGCCCGTTTCAAGTAACAAACCCCATTGAAGTCAATGGGAGACTCAAGCATTTTTCAAGGTGACCTATGCTCTGCATAGGGGAGGGTGTGTGATTCACCTGAAAAATATTAGAAAGTGATGGAAACACCACAGGAATGAATAGGGAAAGCAGGGACACTCCCTGGTGGTCACCCCCACTAACAATTTAGTTGGGCCAGACCATAATCAGCAAGGCACACACGCTGGCTCATCTTGGCTAAGCACAACACTAGGTGAAACGAAGGCCAATGCGCTGCCTGCGGGTGACACCACTGCCTCTTCTCCTGTGTTACATGCTGGCATTGCTGTCCAATCCCCCCAGGATGCAGGCACGAGCCTGCGTCCACAGCGTACTGAAATTTTTTCCAGTACAGCGTCCAGCTGTCCGCAACCCAGACGGGGTAAGGTACACCCCTTCGCCTACTCAGTGGTCCACAGCATACTGAAATTTTTCCCAGTTCAGCATCCAGCTGTCCTTATGCCGCACGGTCGATTGATACCCACACCACCCTTATGTCTATTTATAAGTGCATATGGGATGAGGAGGAACATGAGACACACACTGCAGAGGGTTGGGAGGACCTGGCAGCGACCCTATCTGAAATTTTGGGCGATAGCCCACAATGCTGAGGGGAACTGATAAATTAATGTATGATCATAATTCCAATCCCATGCCACCTCTGTCACAAAATTTCATGAGCCACAAACCTGGGCATAAAGGTGACTCAGATGCCAGTACTTCTACACATCTCCACAATTCAACAGTGCAGGTGAACCCTGAAAGATTTGTTTACCAAGAGTATAGGTGAACCCTTGAAGGATTTGTTTACCAAGAGTACAGGTAAAAACCTGAAAGATTTTTTGAGTAACAGCTCTTACTTGCTTAATGGGATTCAGGTGGCGGTCCACAGACATGAAAGCTACCGCCTGTCCCAGCCCCTGCCTCTCCCCGAGGGGCTTGTTAACCAGTGCCCCAGGGAAAGACAGCATGAACTATAAAGAAATTAGTGGCCAAAGATGGACACCGAGCTCGGATACGTTTCCATATGCCGTGTGACCCTTTTAAAATTGTGCTTTATAGCTGACAAATCGCAGATAAATTAACTTATGATTGCAAGTGTCATCTCATGCCACCTCCGTCGCAGCAATTCATTAGCCACAAACGCCAGCATAGGGGGGACTCAGAGGCCAGTACTTCTCATTTTTTTATGAAGAAAGCAACCCATTTTAAAAAGAAGAAATTTTTACGGAAAAAATTGTGTACCAAGAGTGCAGGTGGAATCCCTGAAATATATACAAAAAAAAAAAGTCATACTTGCTTAATGGGATCCAAGTGGCGGTCCACCGACAGGCAAGCTACCACCTGTCCCAGCCCTTGCCTCTCCCTGAGGGGCTTTTTAACCAGTGCCCCAGGAAAAGACAGCATGTTCTATGAAGAAATTAGAGTGGCAAACAAGGACAATTCATTCTGTCTCGGTGTCAGATAGCTGGGCACTGCGCTGGGATACATTTGTGAACTCTGTGGGCGTATGAAGCTGGAACCAGCATGTTTGTTGAACTCAAGTGGTGAACCTCTTCACAATTGGGAGCGAGAACTGCCTCCTGAAGAAAACAACCCATTTTTAAAAAAATAATTTTTTTTTACCAAGATTGCAGGTGAGAACCTGAACGATATTTTGAGTGAGAGTGCAGGGTATTTGTTAACCAAGAATATAGGCGAACCCCTGAAAAATTTGGAGGCAGCCCTCAGAAATAATTGTTTTGACAGAGCCTGGAGGCAGCCCTCCGAAAAAAAATAGTTTTTACAGAGCCTTTGGCCTTCTGAAAAATCCGTGTTAGCCAGAATGTGTCTAATGCGAGGGTCATGGGAAAGGCAGCTTAACATGAAGTCAGCCATGTGTGCCAGAGTCCCAGTATGCAACACATCGCTGTCCTCACTAGGAGGATGACTCTCGGTCTTTTCCTCCTTCACCGCCCATACATGCTGAACAGAT
Source organism: Eleutherodactylus coqui (assembly GCF_035609145.1). Taxonomy (NCBI): domain Eukaryota; kingdom Metazoa; phylum Chordata; class Amphibia; order Anura; family Eleutherodactylidae; genus Eleutherodactylus; species Eleutherodactylus coqui. The sequence goes on from NC_089847.1 coordinate 15,168,126, forward strand.
GTGAAGGAAGTAGCATGGGTACCCTCTGCAGTGTGGGCAGCAGTCTCTTCCCCCTCCTCCTCCAATACGCGCTGAGAAACAGACCTGAGGGTGGTCTGGCTATCAAGCGACATATTGTCATCCCCCATCTCCTGTTCTAGCCGCAAAGCGTTGGCCTTAATGCTTAGCAGCTACCTCAGCAGGCAAAGCAGCAGGATGGTCACACTGATAATGGCCGCATCGCTGCTCACCATTTGTGTTGACTCCTCAAAGTTTCCTAACACCTGACAGATGTCAGACATCCATGGCCACTCCTCTGTGAAGAAGTGCGTAGGCTGACTACCACTCTGACGGGCATGTTGCAGTTGGTATTCAATAATGGCTCTACGCTGCTCATAAATCCTGGCCAACATGCGCAAAGTTGAATTCCAGCGCGTGGGCACGTCGCACAACAGTCGGTGAACTGCCAGCTGGAAGCGCTGTTGCAGTGTCCTGAGGGTGGCAGCATCTGTGGTGGGCTTTCTGAAATGTGTGCACACGCAACGCACCTTGCTGAGCAGCTCAGACAAATTGGTGTAGTTTTTAAGAAAGTGCTGAACCACGAGATTGAAGACGTGGGCCAGGCATGGCACATGTGTTATTCTGCCAAGCTGCTTAGCCGCCACCAGGTTACGTCCATTGTCACACACGGCCATTCATGGTTGGAGGTTCAGCGGCGAAAACCACAGATCTGTCTGCTCTGTCAAACCCTGTAACAGCTCTTAGGCAGTATGCCTCTTGTCACTGAAGCTCAGGAGTTTCAGCACGGCCTGTTGACGGTTCACCACGGTAGTGCTGCAGCACCTTGAGCTACTGACTGAAGGTGGCGTGCTCAAAGATAGTAATTGAAAGGTGAAGGAGGAGGAGGGGGGTTGGAGGAGGTGGCGTAATAAGCCGGAGAATCCATGACTGAGGTAGGACCCACAATCCTCGGTGTGGGTAGCACGTGAGCGGACCCAGGGTCAGACTCGGTCCCAGCCTCCACCAGGTTAACCCAATGTGCCGTCAGGTAGATGTAGTGTCCCTGCCCACCACCACTTGTCCATGTGTTGGTGGTTAAGTGGACCTTCCCAGTAACCGCGTTGGTGAGGGCACGGTTGATATTCTGTGACATGCTGGTGTAGGGCGGGGACGGCACAGCGGGAAAAATAGTGGCGACTGGGGACCAAGTAGCGAGGGACTGCCACCGCCATGAGGTTGCGGAAAGCCTCAGTTTCTACCATCCTATATGGTAGCATCTCTAGGCTTAGCAGTTTGGAGATATGCACGTTTAGCGATTGTGCATGTGGGTGGGCGGCTGCATATTTGCACTTGTGCTCTAATGTTTGTGTTATGGACAGCTGAACGCAGCGCTGGGACACATTGGTGGAGGCAGTGGAGGACCGTGCAGATGAAGGGTTGGGTGCAGGGCGGGAGACACTCGTGCTTGCGTCCTGGGAGGGGGATTGCATCTCAGTGCCAGCATGTGACACAGGGGAAGAGGCAGTGGTGTGACCCGCAGACGGTTAATAGCTTTCGTTCCACCTCGTTGGGTGCTTAGCTATCATATGCCTGCGCATGCTGGTAGTGGTGGCTCCCCTGCTGATCTTGGTGCAGCACAGGTTGCACACCACTATTCGTCATTCGTCCGCGCTCTCATTAAGAAACATCCAGACCTTCGAACACCTAGCCCTCTGCACGGGAGATTGCCGGAGGAGGTGCTGTGGGGAACAGTTGGGGGATTACTTGCTCTGGCCCTGCTTCTCCCTCTGGCCACCCCACTGCCTCTTCCAACCTGTTCTGATGCTGCACTTGCCTCCCCCTCTGAAGCGCTGTCTTCAGTAGGCTTACCAACCCAGGTCGGGTCAGTCACCTCATCATCTACCAGCTCTTTCTCTGAATCCTCAGTCTGATCCTCCCTCAGACTTACTCTCCTAACAACAACCTCACTGACAGACAACTGTGTCTTATCATCATCATCTTCATCAACAAATACCTCTTGAGACACTACTTGGAAGTCCCCACCCTTATCACCCTGAGACTGTGAAAGGTCCAAATTTTGGGCATTGGTCACGACAAACTCCTCAGGTGGCTCATGACCCGTTTTTTGCGACTCAAGGAAGGGACCGGAGAACAGTTCCTGTGAGTATGCCTGTTCTGAATCTCTCCTTTTCCTGGAGTGACCAGGCTGGGAGGAAGGAGGATCACCGTGAGGATTCACAGGTCCATTCCCTTGGCTAGCGTGAGTGGACTGCGTGGAAGACTGTGTGGTGTATAAATTACTGGCCGCGTTATCCACTATCCACGTCATCACCTGATCGCACTGTTGTGGTTTTAATAATGGTGTACCACGCGGACCTGCAAACTGTGAGATGAAGCTAGGGAGCGTAGATACGCAGTGTTCTACTCCCCCAGCAGAAGGCACTGTTTCACTCTGTTGAGAACCTCGGCCTCTGCCCACACCCTCATTCGGATGTCCACCTCCTCGCCTTGACCCTCACCCCTAGTGTAGATCATGTTTTATAATGCACTGCGTCAAAATGCTACGCAAACTGCGAGGTATTTTGCGTATGCTTTAAGCCAAAAATAGACAGTGTAAAATGTGTACAGTCTTGTTATATAGTGTGGATCGAGAGGACACACACTGAGGGTATTTTACGTACGCTTTAAGCCAATAATAGACAGTGTAAAATGAGTACACTCTTGTTATATAGTGCGGATTGACAGGACACAGACTAAGGGTATTTTACGTACGCTTTAAGCCCAAAATAGACAGTGTAAAATGAGTACAGTCTTGTTATACACTACCGTTCAAAAGTTTGGGGTCACCCAAACAATTTTGTGTTTTCCATGAAAAGTCACACTTATTCACCACCATGCGTTGTGAAATGAATAGAAAATAGAGTCAAGACATTGACAAGGTTAGAAATAATGATTTGTATTTGAAATAACATTGTTTTTACATCAAACTTTGCTTTCGTCAAAGAATCCTCCTTTTGCAGCAATTACAGCATTGCACACCTTTGACATTCTAGCTGTTAATTTGTTGAGGTAAGCTTGTGAAATTGCACCCCACGCTTCTAGAAGCATCTCCCACAAGTTGGATTGGTTGGATGGGCACTTCTGGCGTACCATACGGTCAAGCTGCTCCCACAACAGCTCAATGGGGTTCAGATCTGGTGACTGCGCTGGCCACTCCATTACCGATAGAATACCAGCTGCCTGCTTCTGCTGTAAATAGTTCTTGCACAATTTGGAGGTGTGTTTAGGGTCATTGTCCTGTTGTAGGATGAAATTGGTTCCAATCAAGCGCTGTCCACTGGGTATGGCATGGCGTTGCAAAATGGAGTGATAGCCTTCCTTATTCAGAATCCCTTTTACCCTGTACAAATCTCCCACCTTACCAGCACCAAAGCAACCCCAGACCATCACATTACCTCCACCATGCTTAACAGATGGCGTCAGGCATTCTTCCAGCATCTTTTCATTTGTTCTGCGTCTCACAAACGTTCTTCTTTGTGATCCAAACACCTCAAACTTGGATTCATCCGTCCACAACACTTTTTTCCAGTCTTCCTCTGTCCAATGTCTGTGTTCTTTTGCCCATCTTAATCTTTTTCTTTTATTGGCCAGTCTCAGATATGGCTTTTTCTTTGCCACTCTGCCCTGAAGCCCAAAATCCCGCAGCCGCCTCTTCACTGTAGATGTTGACACTGGTGTTTTGCGGGTACTATTTAATGAAGATGCCAGTTGGGTACCTGTGAGGCGTCTGTTTCTCAAACTAGAGACTCTAATGTGCTTATCTTCTTGCTTAGTTGTGCAACGCGGCCTCCCACTTCTTTTTCTACTCTGGTTAGAGCCTGTTTGTGCTGTCCTCTGAAGGGAGTAGTACACACCGTTGTAGGAAATCTTCAATTTCTTAGCAATTTCTCGCATGGAATAGCCTTCATTTCTAAGAACAAGAATAGACTGTCGAGTTTCAGATGAAAGTTCTCTTTTTCTGGCCATTTTGAGCGTTTAATTGACCCCACAAATGTGATGCTCCAGAAACTCAATCTGCTCACAGGAAGGTCAGTTTTGTAGCTTCTGTAACGAGCTAGACTGTTTTCAGATGTGTGAACATGATTGCACAAGGGTTTTCTAATCATCAATTAGCCTTCTGAGCCAATGAGCAAACACATTGTACCATTAGAACACTGGAGTGATAGTTGCTGGAAATGGGCTTCTATTCACCTTTGTAGATTTTGCACAAAAAAACAGGCATTTGCAGCTAGAATAGTCATTTACCACATTAGCAATGTATAGAGTGCATTTGTTTAAAGTTAGGACTAGTTTAAAGTTATCTTCATTGAAAAGTACAGTGCTTTTCCTTCAAAAATAAGGACATTTCAATGTGACCCCAAACTTTTGAACGGTAGTGTATAGTGTGGATCAACAGAACACACACTGGGGTATTTTGCGTACATGATAGCAAAAAATAGACAGTGAAAGATGAGTACAGTTTTGCTATATAGTGCGGATTGACAGGACACACACTTGGGCCTATTATGCAAATGCTTTCAGTCAAAAACAAATAAAAAAATGAGAGGAGTTTTGTTAGTTCCTATATAGTCTGTGTACACCAGTAGCAGTATACTGTATAGAACCTGTAACAGTATGCAGTATACAGCCGGGATGCTTGTGAATGCTTTGTGCGCATTACTGGTCCCAGGCAGCCAAACTGATAATGCACAAGAGTGGAATTGTAGTCCTAAAAAGGACTGTTGGGTTTTCTGAAGATGGATCCCTGCCTAAATGCTCCTTCTAACCTACATTAATGCTCTCCCTCGCTCACAGGAGCTCTGTCCCTCAGCTAATCCAGCCTCGGTGTGAGGCGATCATCAGGTGACCTGAGTTTTTATGATCTTAGGTTACCTGATCTGACCAGCCAATCACTGCTTTAGACGTGCACAGGGTTCGCACGTCATAGCAGAAGGTGCCAAAGCCTTCCCTGCATGTTCATTGACTAAAAAAGACGCTAAACGTGTGGGGAAGAGAGGGTGAAATTTTCTCGAACACTGCGTGGTGCTCACTCGAGTAACGAGTACTTTCGAGTATGCTAATGCTTGGACGAGCATGCTCGCTCGTCTCTAATGCTGATGGAAAACCTTGGTCTAAATTTTTTTTAAGGCATGAATAATAATAAAGTAGCCGAAGTCAAAATTGATAATACTTCACTTGTCAGTTCCCTAACAATTCCCCCCTTTTGTGACTGTTTCAATACTCTCACCTTGAGTGAACCAGTTAATAACTAATTGCCATCAAACTCCTCTTTTTATCCAGAATGTGACCCTTTCAACTATATGTGGGAGAGTTAGATCTGATAAGAGCGGCCCCACTGGTCCTTTCTTTATACTGGGGAAGTAAAATGGCCTCTCCTGCTGTTACATGTGGGTGCGTTTCTGTGTTGGTTTGCGTATATTACACATTATAATGGGTTTACTAAACAATTGGCCAGAATGTCTCTAAATGCCTGATCGTCCTAGGAAAGCAGAGGGGTGGCATTCAGATACTGCCTCCCTGCTGACTGGACTAAAGTCAGTACTATGCAGTACTAAGTGAGGGCAAGGAAGTCAGGACAGTGTACTACTGGTGGAATGCTAAGCTTGCTACATGCCCCCTCTTTCATAGTTGATAGCAAACAGCAGAACAGAATGGGGAAGACCATCTGAAATTGAGAACTTGAGAAATTGAGAACTTACAGACAGGAAACTGGGTGCAAACAGCAGCAGATGAGAAGAGAGAAAGAAAAACCTCTGTATTCTAGAAAACTTGTTGGCTACTCAGGGACGCTTTAAAATTTACCCTTCACAGTAGGGATTAGGCCATGCCTTGTTGTTGCCGTCCCGCTCTACTTTAGAGGCGCGGCCATTACCATGCCACTTCAAAGGGCCGCCTCGGCGCCACCTCTTTCCTAGAGGCGTGTTCCTCTGACATCTCAGATTAGGGCGTGACATCGCCGCGTCACCTGGTGGGCATGGCGTCATGACGCCACACATCGGGGCGGACCTATCCACGGCCTCCTACACGGTGGCGCATATCAGCCGCGACTGTACCATCTTGTTGCTGCCGCCCCGCTCTACTTTAGAAGCGCAGCCACTAACATGCCACATCAAAGGGCCGCCTCGGCGCCACCTCTATCCCAGAAGCGTGATCCTCTGACATTACAGATTAGGGCGTGATATCACCGTGTCACCTGGTGGGCGTGGCTTTGTGACGCCACACATCGGGGCGGATCTATCTACGGCTCCCTACATGGCGGCGCATATCAGCCGCGACTGTACCATCGGGAGCCGTCGTTCTCGTTAAACTCCATGTGGCAGCACTTCATAGTCCGCTCTCTCTTCTCTCCTACGGCGACTATATCTAGCGCCATATGTTATTACGAGGAAAGGTTTACATACAGGGGCATGCCCAAAAAGTGACGTCAAACATAGAGGCGTCACCTTTATTTTGACATACATGTCTGCCAGCTCTCCCTCTACTCTTGGGATCGCATTTATACATCTCAGTCATCAGACACATTAATGGGCGGTTATTAGTACTATAACACAAGATGACATTTAGGGAGATCAGATATTCGATCCACATAGAGATCTACTTATAGTGACAGGTCTATGTTGAGTGGTGATTGGTTGATACTGGAACACTCCCCCGGGGAGGGAGGGGCTCTAGACACTACTTAATACGGGCTTGTTAGCCTCTGTCAGTATGCCCCGTCCTACCATCCAGGCCGGAGGCTCTGCTCCTTGCTCTCTGTACTATGTTTCTTTTGCTCACACACTTGCTGTAAAATAACCCTTATGGGCCAACCATCCAAGGTCTTGGGTTAATGCAAGGTTAACTGAGCAAACTTTAGTTTGGTTCGTTCTGTTTGTTCCTACAAGTTCCATACTGAGCAATTAGGTTTTTTTAGGATTTAGCCTCAGCTTAAATTTTATACACCTCAATATCTTGTGGTGTACATATTTTAGAGCCTCAGCCGATTAGAACTCTGTGTGCCAGTATTCCATACGCATCTCAGTGGCCACTCTGGCTAAGAGAGTTTCTATTTGGCATGTACACTCACTCCCTCTGAGGCTTGAATAGCTACGCAAGAGTGTCACCAATCAAGCAACAAGATAGCTGGTGCTAGCTTCTTTTCTAGCACCCTACCAGATAAAACTTACTTAAGAGGCATCCTCCCTCATTTATATCCGTGACCTCATTTAGTAGCAATACTCCTATTAAGATCTCTTATTGTTGGGCTAATACCCGTTGGTTTGTTCCCAACAGGTTATAATACTGATATAACCCTAGGCTCAGGATATATATGTTGACACATGATATAATCTTTTGTAGGACAAACAGACTGGTCACTGTGGTTATTTTCGTGCAAACAGTCCAGTCCAATTGTCCAACGAACTATTCAATTAGATATCCTCTGATTCTGAAGTTATAAACTTTATACTCCTGATGAACCGCTGCCATCTTGCGGAGAAATGCGTTGCGTTAAGAGTTAAAATAAATATATAATATTTGAGTCAAAAACATAATAGTGATTCAAAATCAAGTATAACTTTAATAAGAGTTTTCGCTCTGAGGAGGAAACTTCACTATTATAATTGATTACAGTAATCCATAATAGAGAAGTCAATGCATTTTTGGTCAATGAGCTATTATGCCTTTCTCTAGAGCCTTAATGAAGCAATTCAGCTCTATGAGGAATTTGAGACATTAATGCATTCCCATTAGCTATCATACGTTTGATGGAGAACTGTTTAATCTAGAAACATAGTTGTTGGAACTATATATATCATTGAGTAAAAACACACACGACTAACAGTATCTATAACATACAAGTGTTGTCCTGTGTAAACATACTCCTTGTGTTTTCCCTATCCAGTGAGATATTGGAAACCAATTTATGTTTGTTGCCCATTAGTGTCTCTATTTTAATTTCTTTAATAAAGCTTGCATGTTTTAAACTAATCCCTACTGGGAAGGGCATTTGTAGTAAAAAAAAATTGGGATTCTCTCTGCCTCTGTGAAAAAAACGCTTTAAAATTTACCCCTTTCTAAAATGTATGGCTCTATGTTGGCTATACAGGCGCAGTGTTGTCGGTGAGAGCTAGAGCCTTGGATGAAGGACACATCAGTGCAGCCATGTAATGTACAGAGGTTGTACAAAGGAGGGCTTTCACACATACAGAAAATCATCAACACTATTTAGCTTATTTACTAGTCAAATTATAACAATCTCCTGGCGTAAATTAAAGCAAGAAACTATCTTATGCGCTTTGCGCACATTTATTATGCGTTTTATACAATTTCAGCCAATATTTCCACTTGAGCGGACTACTTTACAGTTCTATTCAATGCACTGAGCAGCGGCTTCCAGCGCTAACACTGGGGAAACAACAGTGCAGTTAAGTATAACACTTACATCCCTAGATTCAGCGGGTCACCTACTTTTAGCCCATAAGCTTATCTCATAGGGCTAAAAGTAGGTGACAGATTCCGTTTAAATTGCTGGGATTAGACATTTCTCAATCCCTACTGTTAGAGAAGGAGTTTGGCTATCATTAGGCAGCTGTGCTCCCTCTCCAGGGCGGCACTAGAACCTCATCGCAAGGCTTATACTGTAGTTGGGGATGAAAATGCCGTATTTCATACAGTACCAATTTAGACTTTTCCTTAGATGCCATTTTAGTACCATTACTAGCTGAAAGACCATCTACCAAGAAAGGACCATGCCAACTGGGATTTTGTGTGTGGGGGAAGGGGGGATCAATTTTGTATATGCAAGTGTTCTTATAGTTTTGTGGTGCGGTACTAGACCGCCATGTTAATTAAACTCAACCCTTAAGATATATTCAGATGGTGCATTTGCAGCCACTCATCCCAGAAGTGAGCAGCAAAAGCCGCATGCGGCTTTAACACTACTTACTGTAGTTTTGAGGCTTTAATATGCAACATCTGTTCTAGCTGCTAAACCATGGCAGTTCACTGTAAAATAGCTTGTAGTTTATGCCACGTGGAAACAACCCTCTGAGTATACCCTTAGAGAAGTGCGGTCTCTTCAGGATTGTGTATTGTGTGTTACTTCCATTTTAGCTTATTTTGTTATTTCTTTTTATGTCCCCTTCATGATTAGGAGGAACTGAAAACATTCAAAGCGAGAGTTAAAGACGTGATAGAGGAGAATGAAGAGTTGTACCAACTGTTGAAGTGTGAGAAACCTGTATCTAATAAGGAATGGTAAATATATATCGAATTTTGAGGTCTGTCTATCTGCCTGTCTCTCAAATCTGCCTGTCTGTCTCAAATCTGCCTGTCTCGGAGCTGTCTGCCTCTCTCAGATCTGTCTGCCTCTGTCTCGTGTTCTCCTCTCCTCTTTATCCGGGTTCACTGCACCCCGCACAGTGAGGAGAAGATTGAATGGGAGCGGTGGTCGCTGATTCCCGTGCTGTTCTATTCATTTTCAATGGACTGCTAAAGATAGCCGAGTGTTTTGGATTCAGTCATTTTCATTCACCCCATTCAAATGAATGAAGCTGTGCATGCGCGACTGCCTCTCCATTTAATCTGTTGTCACTGCAGATCGGTCCATAGTGTCGAGAAGAGTGGATCACCGAAACCCCTTTCTTGGAAATTGTGGTGGTCTCAGCTGTGAGACTTTGGATAGGTGATAAGTGTATTGTGGTACAGACCCTTTAAGAAGCCTGCATCAAATAAGGACATTGAGGGATGCTGTTAATATGAACATGGTTGGGTCCTGTAATGCTCCAATACATAGTATAAACTTTAGTAGTTCTGTAACTGAAATAATTGTGACACCTCTATGAGAGAATTATGCTGGTTGCCATCTCCTTGGTCGCTACTTTCTCTGTTTCTCTTATTCCAACTCTCCCTGGTACCAATTCAAGCTGTATATGGGAATAATGAAGACAAAGTCTCTATAGATGTTAATATACATTTATTAATATGCATGAAAGATGTTATCATGCAATGAATAAAAATGAGCAGATGATGGTGATTCCGCTCTTCAGGCCTTGGCTTACTTTTGTGTTGTGTTTGGAAATGCAGGTGGAGATCACACATAGGTGACGCTTTCCTGGATTCCTACAACATCGGCTTACTTTTGTGTTATTTTTCGAAATGCAGGTGAAGATCACACATAGGTGACGCTTTCCTGGATTCCTACAACATGCCTCGTTCAGCCGTTGGGCCCTCTGATTTTCAAGTCCGGTGAGTGAAGGAGCTGCTTGCATTCTTAGCTGCTTCCTTCTGTCATGTCCGATGGGTTAAGGAGCTGCTTTCTTCATTAGCAGCTTCCTTCTGTCGTCATCACAAAATCGTAGATGAGATGTCCAGATGGTTACATAGCAAGTAAGTTTGAAAGAATTCCTTCAATTTCAGCCTGTAATAACGTGCTATGTTGACCCAGAGGGAGGCGAAAAACCCCCTGAGGATTATTTGTTGGTTTGCCCTCATATTAGGGGAAAAAAATTCCTCCCTGACCCCAAATTTGGCGATCAGAATTAGTCTCTGGGTCATCAGAGATTCTATCTACATGATGTCAGATTTGTTGTGGAAGGTTGTAGAAGAATATGGATGGGATTTCATTGGCTTTGAGTAGGTCGTCCATCAGCTTTGCTTGTTGACCACTCAGCTTTCTTCATTATTGAATGGCCTCATTGTTGACGGGATGATAATGCTGTGACCAATCCGAACATACAAAGCTGAATTGTTTGAATATGTTCTGGTCTTCAGGTCTTATATAGTTTAACATTTCCACGTAACGCAGAGTTTGATACCTATTCAAGTAAACAAAAGCTGCTGTCATGATTGCTGGGGGTTCCATTCTTCTGGCTTCCACATCTTCCCAATTAATGTCAGAAAAAAATTGATGCTTCTTGATGTCTCCTATTACTCCTAGTCGATAGTCCTGATCTTTACACAGCAGCTCTTGTAAGATGTCCACTGTGTCAGGAGTCATGAACTCTGGGTAGACTGGAGAATGGTTGAGGATAGCGTACTTAACATTTCCGGGATTTTGTCCAGGAAAGGGGAGCTCAAATGTGTACATCTTATACAGGATCACGCCAATGGCAAAGTAATCTACCCCTGGTCCATGTTCCTCATTCTTCACCATTTCTGGGGCCATATATGCAGCTGTGCCTCTAGCCTTTTCTTTGGTCCTCTCATACACACCCATTACAGCATAGCCAAAGTCGGTTATTTTGACATGGCCATCTGCGCACAGAAGGATGTTTCCTGGCTTCAGGTCCCGGTGTATGATGCCTTTCTTGTGCAGGAACTGTGTGCCACAGATCACTTCCGCCATGATAAATTTAATTGTGGGGGTATCAAGAGGATGGTTCTTAAGCATAAAATAAAACAGGTCCCCTCTGGTGGCCAATTCCATTACATAGTAGACAAAGCTTTCTGTGTGGAAGGCGGCCAGGCCGTGAATGAGAAATGGACTCTCATGGGATAGTTCTAATATATGGCGCTCTACTAAACTGTGCCCATAATTTATGAAATTGTCTTTGTTTGTCACTTTAATGGCAACACATTCCTTACGGATGACATCTGTTGCCAAATAGACTTCTCCAAAGCTTCCTTCTCCCAATGTCCGATGGAATGTAAAGGATTGCAATGTTAGGGGTACTGTGGCAGGTGTTTCCTTGCCAGGTTGCTCGAGTTTCTCTAAACAGATGTTGCTTTCCTCACCAGGTTGCTCAAGTTTCTCCAAACTTTCGCTTTTGGAGGGTTCCTCATCATGGCTACTGCCATTCTGAGAGGTGTTGGTAAATTTGTGGAGCTCCTCTGGAGTCTCCTCTTCTAGCAAGCAGAAATCAGATCTGTAGTCACTATTGCTGGTCTGAGAGGTATTGGTAGATTTGTGGAGCTCCTCTGAAGTCTCCTCTTCTAGCAAGCAGAAATCAGATCTGTAGTCACTACTTCCGCTCTGGGAGCTTTTGGTTGATTTGTAGAGCTCCTCTAATGTGTCCTCTTCTAGCGAGAAGAAATCAGACCTGTAGTCACTACTGTCGCTCTGGGAGGTTTTGGTAGATTTGTAGAGCTCCTCTGGTGTCTCCTCTTCTAGAGACCAGGAATCAGATCTGTAGTCCCTACTGCTGCCCTGAGAGGTTATGAAGAGCTCATCTGGTCTTTCCTCTTCTAGAGAACTGCTCTTACTACTAGACATCTGTTTAGATCTACACTCTTTACTCTCTTCATTGATGTTATTGTTGTTTTCTTCCACCTTATTGCCCCCGTTTTCTTTCCCTTTAGGGGATTCATTATCTGTTTGTAGGTAGGAAGCAAAGGAATACGTGTTAATATGTATAACAATTATTAGAGTCTTCGTTACTATCCCACAGCAACAGATTCATTGTCAGATCATGCAACATACAACCTACATTATACACACTAACATGTAAACCCTAAATAGAAACCTAAATGCCGTCTTGTGTCTGCAGCTCTTGTGCTGATCTGTGTTTCTATGGTTGTAGGCCATATAATCTGAAAAGCTTATAAAAGCTTCCCATGAACATTCATTCCCAGTTACTTCCTGATCTCCTACTTCTACTGCTGATGTGACTTGGCACTGGCAGTTCACCAGAAGCTCTTTGGCTTTCCTTGGTGCTGCCTACGTTCTCCAATCCATCCTCTCCAATCCATCCATCAACCCAAAACCATAACTATAATTGTTAACATAAAAATTCTAAATAATCTTTCATAAAAGCATACAAAAACTAAATACCACCACAAGGATTGTTACCACCGCAGGTCCGTAGACCCTTCAATTAATCTGTTTGGCAGTAACAATGGGCTGTAACTGCAACCATAAGCTTGTATAATATGAGAAGCTACATTATATCCTACCTTTGCTGTCCTCAATGTTGATGTTGCAGGGTGCTGGGAGTTCCTCCTCCTTGTTTATCCCAATGGGAGTTGGGAGTTCCTCCTCCATGTTTATCTCACTGGGGGTTGGGAGTTCTTCGGCACTTCTCTCTTCTTGGATAGAAGTGCAGCACCTCATACACCCAGTAATCCTAGCCATGGTTGTGCGGAGGCATGCTAAGAACCGGTTCTTTCTTTGTTTCTTAGCTTTATTCGGCTTTTCCTGGCCGTCACGGCCATCGTTCTTCTCTTCAGGAATGTGCTCGATCTTATCAGCTTCTTCCTGTAAATTGTTTGTCTTCTTTTTTGCCTTCATTTTATCACAAAGGCAAAAAAATATAGAAAATCTAGAAATCCGCACGGATCGTCGCTCTCACTTATTCTCTGCTAGCTGCAGCAAGTGAATGCAAGGATTCTCAGCCGTGCACCTGTATAAGTATACTCATTCCATTGTGATGTCATCTGCCATTGTGATGTCATCAGCCATTGTGATGTCATAATCTGTCGTGAGAAACATGCCCCAACATGTCCATCATGTATGTGCATACGTATATAATATTTTTATTTTATGGTAGACTAGCTTACCCGTCGCGCGTTGCTGCGAAGATAGACAGACAGACATACATACATTCGTTTTAAAACGTGGCTGCAACATCAGAAGAAAGGAAAATCAAGGAAACTTTCCATATGAAAATAAGACACAAAGTGTTGTTTTAATTCTATGTGTTTAATCAAGTTTAGAGGGCATAACTGTCGACGATGCTCGCAAATTTGCTGGAAAAAAAGAATAAATAAATAAATGGAAAAATGCAGTATTCGAAAGATTATGACAATTCAAATCGATTAAACTAACAATGAAAAAAACGCGTGTAAATGTATTGAGTGAGAGTGGCAATTGGATGTTCACAATAAATACAAATTATTCCACGTAGCAACCAATCACAGTGCAGCTTTCATTTTACCTCAGCAGTATAAGAAATAGCAACCAATCACAGTGCAGCTTTCATGTAACCTCAGCAGTATAAGAAATAGCAACCAATCACAGTGCAGCTTTTATTTTACCTCAGGGGTATAGGAAATAACAAACAATCACAGCACAGCTTTTATGTTACCTCAGCAGTATAAGAAATAGCAACCAAGCAGGAATTTTAGCGCAGCTATCCAATCCAGTTATTTACACTTTGCTTGTCTGCCTGCGTGCCGTGGATTATTCTAGGGGTTTTCCCCAGCTCGCAACATTGTATCCAATAAGCGAGTTCTCCACTAAACATTGTTCTCCATGAAAGAACTGAGCATACCTTTTTTAAAAATGACGGCAGCAGCGACCAATGAGATTTTGTAGGCCGCTGCTTCCCCCTTGCTGGCTGAATAAAATAGCCGTTGGGTGGAACATCCAATTTATCCAGCTGCTGTGGCTTCTTGGGAAGATAGCCTAGTACATGTTTGCCCACTTCCAACTCCAATGGAGACTGACTGTAAATGGCTGGCGTGCTCTAGTATTTATGGTTCCAAGCTGTACGTGTCATTGCATATCTATCTATCTATCTATCTATCTATCTATCTATCAGGGTTATTGCATACAGTCTATCTATCTATCTATCTATCTATCTATCTATCTATCTATGACATCAGGAAATGAGAGAATTAGATTCCGTACGTAAAATTTGAACGCTAATTCTTCGGCGCTTTGAATTGAATAATCAAGTTGGGACCCATTAGCTTTTCCCATTTATGACATAATCAATGCTCATGCCAAATTTCAAGTTTCTATGACACCGGAAAGTGAGAAAATTAGATTCCGTACGTAAAATTTGGATGCTAATTCTTTTGCGCCGTAAAATTTGGATGCTAATTCTTTGGCGCTTAGAATTGAATAATCGAGTTGGGATGAGACATAAGGCCTTGCCCATAAGCATTCCCCAACCTCCAAGAACTGAACCTACCTACCTGAATGAGATTTTGTAGGCCGCTGCTTCCCCCTTGCGGGCTGAATAAAATAGCCGTTGGGTGGAACATACAATTTATCCGGCTGCTGTGGCTTCTTGGGAAGATAGCCTAGTACATGTTTGCCCACTTCCAACTCCAATGGAGACTGACTGTAAATGGCTGGCGTGCTCTAGTATTTATGGTTCCAAGCTGTATGTGTCATAATAGAGCCTTAATGACATCACAATGCAGCTTTAAAGGGGTTGTCCCGCGAAACAAAGTTGGGGTATACACTTCTGTATGGCCATATTAATGCACTTTGTAATGTACATTGTGCATTAATTATGAGCCATACAGAAGTTATTCACTTACCTGTTCCGTTGCTAGCGTCCCCGTCTCCATGGTGCTGTCTAATTTTCAGCGTCTAATCGCCCGATTAGACGCGCTTGCGCAGTCCGGTCTTCTCCGTGTTGAATGGGGCTGCTCGTGCTGGAGAGCTGCTCCTCGTAGCTCCGCCCCGTCACGTGTGCCGATTCCAGCCAATCAGGAGGCTGGAATCGGCAATGGACCGCACAGAAGACCTGCGGTCCACCGAGGGTGAAGATCCCGGCGGCCATCTTCGCAAGGTAAGTAAGAAGTCACCGGAGCGCGGGGATTCGGGTAAGTACTATCCGTTTTTTTTTTTCAACACATGCATCGGGTTTGTCTCGCGCCGAACGGGGGGGCTATTGAAAAAAAAAAAAACCTGTTTCGGCGCGGGACAACCCCTTTAACTGTCAGACATCCAGGGTTATTGCATACAGTCTATCTATCTATCTATCTATCTATCTATCTATCTATCTATCTATCTATCTATCTATGACATCAGAAAATGAGAGAATTAGATTCCGTACATAAAATTTGGACGCTAATTCTTTGGCGCTTAGAATTGAATAATCGATTTGGGACCCATTAACTTTTCCTATTTTTGACATAATCAATGCTCGTGCCAAATTTCAAGTTTCTATGACATTGGGAAGCGAGAAAATTAGATTCCGTACGTAAAATTTGGGCACCAATTCTTTTGCGCTTAGAATTGAATAATCGAGTTGGGACCCATTAGCTTTTCCTATTTATGACATAATCAATGCTCACGCCAAATTTCGAGTTTTTATGACATTGGGAAGCGAGAAAATTAGATTCTGTACGTAAAATTTGGACGCTAATTCTTTTGCGCATAGAATTGAATAATCGAGTTGGGACCCATTACCTTTTCCTATTTATGACATAGTCAATGCTCGTGCCAAATTTCATGTTTCTACGACATCGGGAAGTGAGAGAATTAGTGGCAATGATGGAAATCGAACGATCTACGTGGCTCTGTACGTGTCATAATAGAGCCTTAATGACATCACAATGCAGCTTTAACTGTCAGACATCCAGTGATGGAAATCAAGCGATCTACGTGGGGGGGGGGCGTAACTTTCGACGACGCGCGCGCGTCATTTATCGTAGGATAGTTGTACTATGCCTATAATCTTCCCAGGAGTGTACTTAACAACTTCCCAAAGTTTCATGGTGATCGGATGAATGGTGTAGTAGCGCATAAAGGACAAACAGACAGACAGACACGCACGCATACAGACATACATTCAATTTTATATATATAGATGAGTAAGTATTGAGCGGCTCAACATCATCAACTATCTCTACCTGTGCCATGCAGTTATGGCTCTCTAATCATGTGGGCACTGCCACTGTACCCAAGTGCTAGCAGGACACAAGATGTTCTACAAATTCAATGTCCCACTCTTACAGAATGATAATGAGAGAAACTTTCGATTTCTTTCATTTAGCCCCTTTTACACTGCATTAATAGCAAATGGTAATGTTAAAGGGGTGGCAGGATGTGACTAAGGCCTCCTTCCCACGAACGGATTTACGCCGCGTAAATTCACGGCAAAAATCCGCTGCGTGGCCCCCTGCTATTAGGTTCTATTGAACCTAATAGCACAATGCTCACGATGCGTAATTCCACCGCGGAATTACGCACCGCGATTTCTCCCGTCCTCACCCGCAGCATGCTCTATTTGCTGCGGGTGAGGACGGGCTGTACGCGCTGACGGCTTCCATTGCAGTCAATGGAAGCCGTCTGTTCACGCTATCTCCCGCTGTAACCAGCGGGAGATAGCGTGAAAAAACGCTTCCCCACCTACCGCCGCAGCGTCATTTGACGCGGCCGGCGCGTCACGTGACACTGCCGGCCGCGTCACGTGACGCGGTGGGCGTGTCACACGACGCGACGGCGGTGGGCGGGGAAGCGTTTTCACGCTATCTCCCGCAGGTAAGTATAGGGGCTCTGGGGGGCGCCGTGACGGGCTTCACTGCGTAATATTACGCGGTGGAGCCCGTCACGCTCGTGGGAAGGAGGGAGTGGGAAATAAGAAATGTTGGACCAAAAATGATTGAGTAGTAAACTGCAGAGACGAGTCAGAAAAGGGAAAGTTAAGGACTGAACTTAGAGAAGAAGTCATCTTTGATCATGGCAGCTAACTATCTTGTAATCACTTCTACTGTCTGTGGAGTGCCGGTGCAGAACTAGGATCTACCACTATATAGTCACATTATGGCTGTATTCATCTTTATATAGTGTGTTTTTTATTCAGTAGCATTTGGGAGGTGGTATTCACACACTGGGTAATTTTGGGTCAGGATAATAATGCTTTGCGGTGGATAAGACATTGGATGAGAGAGGACATACTGTATATAGGGAATACCTAAGGTATGACACCAGGAAGCCAACAGACACGTCACCGATGGGCAAAAGTCACACCAGTAATTCTATAAGCCATTATATACAATAAAAGAATGATGTGCCGAGACCAAAACACATAAAGATGTTCTTAAATAGAAGGTCCGCTAATAATAAAGTGATCGCACTATTGAAAATGGTCTTCCTCCTTTGCAGCAGATGGAATGGCGAGCACAGCATCAGTACTGCTGCCGATGTGATGAAGACTATTGTGACATGTACAGTACAAAGAAATGCTCTCCAACCCCGGACTGCAGACTAGAACATTCATGTCATGCACAAAGCCATTTTCAAAATCTGCACTAAAATCCACATATCACTTTGTCGTGGCTTCACTTGTTGATGAATGAAATACGCTGAGTCCAGGGATGTGTCTTACTCGCCTTCCCCGTCATTCCCCCCTTTGTCACTGCTGAAACCCACTGTTCAATGCACCGAGTATCACGATAAGTAGTCCTCCCATTATAATTTTACACTTTTCAGGCTCACAGTGTCACCTACTTTTAGCCAATAAGCTTAGCTTATAGGGTACAAAACGTGTTTAACCCCTTAGTGACTACGCCTGTTTGTGCCTTAATGACCAGGCCAAATTTTGGAAATCTGGCATGTATCACTGGAACATGGAATAACTCGGTAAAAGTTTTGCACATCCAAGTGATCCTGACATTCTTTTTCCCCACATATTGTCCTCCATTTAGGTGTTAAAAATAGACCGATAGAATTTGTGTATATTTATTAAAAGTGTCAAAATTGGGAAAATTTTGAAAAAAGTGTTATTTTTTTCACCATTTTCAACAGCAATATCTCAAATATGTGCAAACATGCTGCATACATTTTTGATAATAAATATATTTCCATCTGTTTACTTTATTCTGAAAGCACATTGGAAAAACTTCAGGTTTTTTAACCATTTAGGAGACCTACAAATTTAACATTATTAACATTTTGTGAAACATTTTGTTTTTCTACACCAAGCCAAGATTGCAAAGGCTCATAGATATCAGAATAATAGATATCCCCCACAAATGGCCCCATTTATAAAAATACACATTTTAATGTATTCACTGAGGGGGGTCAGGAGCATTTTGACCCCACAGTTTCTTTTCAGGAATTAATGCAATTAAGGAGAAAAAAATGACATTTCAGATTTTTGCAAATACTGTATGTCATATTAAAGACAGGATTTTTTTTTCTCTAGTGCCCATAAAAATGAGGATTTACACCTGAACATGGATACCCCTGTTTGTCCTGTTTTCAGAAACATATCCATTGTGGTCCTAATATTATGTGTGTATGCACAACAGGGCCCAAAATGAAAGGAGCAGCCGGTGCTTTCAGAACAGACATTTTGCTTGAGGGTGATTTAGGTCCTATTGCCCACTTGTATAACCCTTGAGCGGCCAAAACGACAGAGAACCCAATGACCCACTGTTGTAAACTAGACCCTATAATGAATTAATCTAGGGGTGAACTGCATATTTTGACCCCACAGTTTTTAAATGAATCTAAGCAAAGTAGGAGGAAAAAATATTACAATTTTCATTTTTTTTGACAATTGCGTCAATTTAAAAACAGTTTTTTGTTTTTTTTATGTACAGCACATGTGTGAATGAAGACTTTCACCCCAAAATGGATACCCGTTTGTCCTGGGTTGAGACGTACCCATTGTATTCCTAATCTTATGTCCGTATGCACAACGGGGCCCAAACCGAAAGGAGCATTACACTTCAACTCTTTTTTAACTTGTACGTGATCGCCATTATCCGTTGGATAACGGCAATCACATGACCAGGGAACACTCACTGCAGCTCTCGGTCACTGCTCCAGGCTCTTGGTTACCTTAAGTAGCCAGGAGCAAGGAGATTTTAAATTTCCCGGGCCCTCCCCAGTTTCTGTGCTTGCGTGCACCATTCTGCCGACGGCCACATACACTGCAGCTGAGGAAAGGTCCGCGTTGGAGGACATCACCGAAGGCCTTAGGAAAGTAATTTCAACTCCCCTCACAGATCAGATCCATGACGGGCGGTGAAGATTTAGCTTTTTTTTTATTCTTTTATGTGATCGCTGTTATCCATTGGATAAGGGTGATCATGTGACTAAGAACCACGTACCGTGGCCCCTTGTGACATCTCCGAGGTCTCGGCTACATTTTGGAGCCAGGAGCAGAGAGATTTTAAATTACCCCGCCTTTTGCGCATGTATCCACCATTTTGGTGGCAAGCGCATAAGCCATGGTGAGGTCCGCGGATAAATCCAGGGGCCTTGGGTACGTAATTTCCGCTCCCCTCATGGATATGATCCGTGAAAGGAGAAGAAATGTAAACTTTAAAACTTTTTATTTGTACTTACTTAACATGATTGCCTTTATTCATTGGATCATATGAGAGAGAACCGCATACAGCAGCTCCTGGTGATATCTCTCTGCTCTTGGCTACACATGGTATCCGGAAGCAGAGGGATTTTAAATTTCCCAGGCTGCGAGCCCTTCTGTGCACGTGCCCGACGTATGGCATCTGGTGTGAATGCGCAGAAGGCGACATCAGGTCCTGGCAGGACCGGGACATTGCAGAGGATGGAGGTGAGTACTTTCAGATCCAATCTATGAAGGGAGCTGAATCTTTAACTTTTATTTGCCTTTTTTTTTTTTACACTTTTATGTGATTGCCTTCATGCAGTGGATACTGGCGATTGCGTGACCAGGATGGGGCCTTCCCATGGCAGCTCCAGGTTGTCAGCTACCTCTGGTAGCCGACAGCATAGAGCTGTCATGTCCACAGCCCACGTGGCTTTAACCCCCACAGCAAGCATGTGTTTTTACAACCCTGGGGATTAAAGCCCACTAAACCAGGACGTAAAAAGCCTTTGGTGTGTTCACTAAGCAGTTAATAATAACCATCTTTATTTGTGTAGTGCTACAGCGCTTTCCAGCATGGGAGAACACAAACAGTACAACAGTTACATGCGATATACAATCAGTTGAAACAAATAGGGTGGGGGTGATACAGGAGGTACAAGGGGGTGTTGAGGCATGGGCAACACGGGTGGGGGCGGTAAAGAGGTGCACTGGTAGAGGTTGTATGCGACGATAAGCAGGGTGGAACGCGTGGGGTGCCATGGGGAGAGGCAGGCAGACTAGGTCAGGAGATTTGGTATGCCTCCCTGAAGAGGTGCATTTTTTTAAGGTGCTTCTGAAATTTCGTGCATTGGGAATTGCCTGGATGCCTTTGAGTAGAGTGTTCCAGAGGATGGGAGCTGCTCTGGTGAAGTCCTGTAGGCAAACATGTGAGGTTTGTATTAGAAAGGTGTTTAGTCTCAGTGTGGTGTACGGACAGGAGGGAAGCGATGTATGGGGCGCGGTGCCATGAAGAGCTTTGTCGGTGAGGGTGAGGAGTTTAAATTTAGTTCTGCAGTGGATGGCAGCCAAGGCAGTGACTGACATAGTGCAGAGGCGTCTGAGAAACGGCTGGATAGAAAAATGAGCCTAGCTGCCACGTTTATTATGGATTGGAGAGGGGAGAGGCTGTTGTAGGGGAGGCCAATGAATAGCGATTTGCGCTAGTTGAGTCGGGAGTGGATGAGGGCAATGAGTGTCTTTAGTGTGTCCGTGGTGAGGATCGGACAGATTTTACCAATATTTTTGCAGCTGGCATGTTCGGGCCAGAGATTGGATGTGGGGAGTAAAGGAGAGGTCAGAATCCAGTGTGCCCCCAATGCAGTGGGCGTGCTGTCTGAGGGTTATGATGGTGCCAGACACTGGAATGAAGATGTTGAGGGCAGGTTAGTTGGAAGGTAGAAAGACAAGGTCAGTTTTAGAGAGGTAAAGTTTAAAAAAAAAAAAAGAGGACATAGTATTTGAGACAGCGGACAGTCAATGATATTTTGGAGGAATGGTTCAGAGATGTCACTGGAGGAGGTCTATAGTTGGGTGTTGTCAGTGTAGAGATGGTATTGGGGGCTGAATTTTCAGATGGTTTGTCCAATTGGGGCTGTGTAGATATAGAAGAGAAGAGGACCATGAACTGAGCCCTGGGGTACACAGACAGCGAGAGGAAGTGGAAAGGCAATAAAGCCAGTGAAAGAGGCGCTGAAAGAGCGGTCAGAGAGGTAGGAGGAGAACCAGGAGAGAGCAGTGTCCTTTAGGCTGATAGAGCAGAGGATAGTGAGAAGGAGGTCATGGGTGACAGTGTCTAATGCAGATGAGAGATGACTTTGCCATCATCAGGTCATTTGATACTTTTGTGAGGGTGGTTTCGGTCGAGTGCAGTGGGTAGAAACCAGACTGGAGGGGGTCAAGGAGAGTTGTCATAGAGAAAGTGTGTGAGGCAGGAGTAGACCAGGCGTTCTAGTAATTTGGAGATGAAGGGGAGGTTTGAGACGGGTCAGTAGTTAGCGGCATCGGTTGGGTCAAGGGGAGGGTTTTATTAGCAGAGGGCATATGGAGTGTTTGAATGAGGAGGGGAAGGTGCCACAGGTTAGGGAGAGGTTGCAGATGGTGGTGAGGTGGGTAATGACAGCTGGAGAAAGGGACCGGAGGAGATGAGAGGGTCGCTAGCACAGGTGGTGGGGCCAGCAGTCTGGAGATTTCTTCCTCTGTCGTTGATTCTAGTATAGATAGTAATTGAGTGTTGCATGCAGTGCTGAAGAGATCAGGGTCAGAGCTAGTCGTGCAGTTTTCGGAGATTTCTTTTCAGATGTTGTTGATTTTTTTTCTTTGAAATAGGTGGCTAGTTCTCCAGCACTGAGATCTGTCACAGGGGCCTGTTCCTTGAGGCTAAAGAACGAGTGGAAGGTGTCCAAAGAGTTTTTTGGGGTTGTGGGATAGTGAGAAGACAAGGGAGGTAAAATAAACTTGTTTGGCATGCTGAAGGGCTAGGTTATAAGTTTTAGGCATGAATTTGAAGTGGAGGAAGTCTGCGGGCAGCTTTGATTTTCTCCACAGCTGTTTGGCACACCTAGAGCACCGCCGGATGAAGCGCATTTGGGACGTGAGCCAAGGTTGCCGTGGTCTGCGGTTGATGGCTCGGGTCACAGATGGTGCTGCTTCATCCAGGGCACATCTGAGAGTGGTATGGTAGTGTTCGGCTGCCTGGTTAGGGCAGGGGAGGAGAGAGATAGTCTCTGTGAGCTGTTCAGTACGGACGGACTGGTGGTTCCAAGAGGTGCGATAGATAGGAGGGTTACGGGAGATGCTAGGGTGGAGAAAGAGAGGATGTTGTGATCTGTGAGTGGAAGCGGGGAGTTGGTAAAGTGACAGGCAGAGCAGAGGCGGAAAAAGATTAAATCGAGAGTGTTGCTGTCTCTGTCAGTGGGGGAGTCTGAGATTTGTAATAGGCCGAGGGAGGAGGTAAGCGTTAAAAGCAGGGAAGCAGATGAGAAGCTGAGGTCATTAGTAAATATTGAAATTGCCAAGGATGAGGGTTGGGATTTTACAGGATAGGAAGTGGGGGAACTAGGCGGCAAAGTGGTCTAGGAACAGGTGGGTGGGACCTGGGGGCCACTATATGACTGCAAATCGCAGGGACAGTGGGCGGAAGAGTCGTAGGGTGTGGACTTTGAATGACTAGAAGGTGAGCGAGGGAGCCGAAGGAATAACCTGGAAGGTACAGTTCTTTGAGAGGAAGACGCCTACTCCTCCACCGCACCTGTCGTCCGATCTGGGAGAGTGGGAAAACTGCAGGCCATCATAGGAAAATGGAGCGGGGGAGGTAGAATTGGACTGCTGTATCCATGTTTCGGTGAAAGCGAGTAGGTTGAAGTGTGTGGTGGTGAATGAGTCGTGAATAGTTGGGAGCATGCGGATTGGGAGTTCCATAGGGCACATTTGAATGGGACACGGGGGGCATTTTGGTAGGGAGCAGTACGGGGTGGGTCTGGGTTGGAGGATATGTCCCCCACTGCTAGAAGTAGCAGGGTAGCGAGGGTGTGAAAGTGGTTGGGGGATTTGTGTGGGTGGCTAAGGTGTTTCTTGGCGATGTGGTGGGGGTTGGAGGCATCTGAGGAAGGTGAAAAGTCCATGGGAACAGTGCATGGGTGAGGAGAGGAGGACGGGACTAATGTGGATGGAGTAGTTTGAGGCTGGGTGTAAGAAGAAAGTCTTAAGGCTTGAAAGGAGAATAGCAGTTGAGGTTAGTGCAAAGAGGAGGGTATTTTTGTCCAGACTATGGGTGATTGTGGGAATTACCTGTCTCCTGCTCTGACGAACTGCGCTGTTTAACTGCATCATTTGACTGCATAAGACACTTAGTACTGGACACCCATGGGTACCAACCACATACAATCTATGTAACATTCTGTACCTTTGTTTCTTTTGATTATGTGTAAAAGTAAAAATAAAAACTATCCCGCGCCTTAGCAGAAAACCAATCTTTTTTTATTCTAATTAAAACAACACGTTTTGACACGGCAAGTGTCTTTTTCATTAACTTGAAAAAAACACATGCCGTGTCGAAACGCGTTGTTTTAATTAGAATAAAAAAAAGATTGGTTTTCTGCTAAGGCGCGGAATAGTTTTTATTTTTACTTTTACACATAACTATCCAGCCCGACTGTGCTTGCAAACACGGTCCAAGGATATCCCTGGACGCCGCTCCAAAAAGAAACATGGAGAAGCAACAAACCTGCTGAAGGCAAACGTTAACCCTTCTGGCACCGGGTAAGTCCACCTCTCATTTAGCTATAAAGCATTTTTATGTTTCAAAGAGTTTTATTGAAATTGAATTTAGGGTTGGCAACACTCTGCCTCACAGACCCCGCGCAGGGGGCGACATTCGATATTGTAGAACAGAGTATCGTTAGAATTAAACTAATTTGTTAGTCTTAATAGAACGGGAGATGGGGTATAGGAGGAGGGAAGAGGGAAGTTGTTATAGTGGGCTGGGTGCCACTTGAGAGACATGGGGAAAAGGGGGGGGGTAGAGTGGAGAGGAAGGAAATAAAGGGGTAAAAATATCAAGAACATTAACAATGGACAGGGTACATTCTCCATAAGTAAATTTCTGTTTGTCAGCATCTCATTTTATTTCTCACCCGTGTGGGGGGACCATATCTCACCCTCCCTCTCTTTAATGTGCATGTGAATGTCGGGTTGTTTTAGTGGTTGCTTTATTATTATACTTTTTTTTTTTTTTTTATTGCGTGTTATTGCGGGGGATTCTGCCTATTTGTCCCACAATATAATTTAAGTTCGGTGCATTAGTGTGGGATATCCAGGGGTTCCATACCCTTTCAAAAAGCGGGACAGTGTCTTGTCGTATGGCTATGAGTTTTTCATTTATCATGGTTTTATTGATGCGAGCTATTAGAGGTTCATATGGGAGCGTTGGCTTACGCCACTGCTGAGCAATCAATATTCGGGCTGACATCGTGATGTGTTGCAGTAGTTTAAAGGGAGCGTTGCGCATTCCCTTGGGTTTGTCTCCCAGGAGTAGCACGAAGGGGTTGTGTCTGAGAGTTGTCCCAGTTACTGTAGCTATAAGGTGGGAGACCCTTTTCCAGTAGGTCTGCGCCACCGGACATGTCCACCAAGTGTGGAGTTGAGAACCCCTTTCGTTGCATCCCCGGAAGCAAGTATTTGGTGTTTCTGGGTAGATTGCATTTAATCTCTCTGGGACCAAATATGTCCTATGCAGGACCCTAATTGATGTTTCTGTCAAGGCTACTTGCCAGCTGTTTTTGCTTATATTTTCGCAGCAGTGATGCCATTGCTCTAGTGTTAAAGACGCTTTTAAGTCTGATTCCCATTGTATCATGAAGGGGTGTTTGGAGTCTTGTAGAGTCTTGTTAAGCATATTATAGAACTGCGAGAGAGTCCCTGGGTGTGTAGGGCGGAATTTGCATATGGCTTCCATCGGGGACATTTTGGTTTTGGTTGTGGGAGGTAGTATGGAGGCCCAAAAGTGGAATATTTGTAGCTTCCTCCACCATTCCTGTGGTGGTGGCCTATGTTGGCTGGTAAAGGTGTGTATTGAGGTCAGTTTATCGTGTATGAGAAAATCATATAGGGATGTTAGGTTTTTTGTTTTCCACCATGTGAATTGCGATACTTCCAAACCCGGCGGAAATTCCGGGTTGAGCAGTAGTGGGGTAAGTGGAGATGGAATATTTGAGGGGTTCAGTTTGAATCTGGTTTGTCTCCATAGCAAGATGGAGAAAAAAGTGAACGGGGCATGTGTTCTAAAGCCTGGCGGGAGAGGGGTCTTAGTCCAGAGCAGTACTGGCCATGTGTGCGGGGAGAATTGTGATTCCTCTATGGCGGTCCACAGTGGGGCCTGGCGTCCTGCATATATAGGTGGAATCTGTGCTAAACGGCCGGCTTTATAGTATTTAAGGATGCAGGGTACCGACAGGCCTCCGTATTTTTTGTGTAGACACATTATAGGTTTCGAAATTCTGGGGCGTTTGTTTGCCCATATGAAGGTGGATAATTTTTTTTGGAACGCGTTAAGGATTAAGGTCGGGACTGGGATGGGGAGGGTCCTGAATAGGTAGAGTAATTTGGGTAATAGGGTCATTTTAATGCTGTGTATACGGCCGATCCATGAGAGATAAGGGGAATCCCATCTCCCCAGGTCAAGTTCTAATTGGCGAAATAGTGGATCATAGTTGTGCTTGTATAGGGAGTTTAGTGTATTGGTGAGTTTTATCCCCAGATATGGGAGATAGTGGCGTTGCGTTTTAAATTGGAAGTTGGTTTCTATTAGTTTTTGTGTATTGATGGGGGTGTTGCAGTGGAGAATTTCCGATTTTGTCTGATTGATTTTGAGTCCGGAGATATGGCTAAATTTTTTGAGTAGTTTTAGCAGGTTGGGGAGGGATATTAGTGGGTTGGTAATTGTTAGTAGGAGGTCGTCGGCAAATAGACTCAGCTTGTTGTTAGTGGTGTCCACTTGTAGTCCTGTGATGTTCGGGTTCTCTCGTATAGCGATTGCTAATGATTCCATTGCTAGCGCAAATAATGCAGGTGAGAGAGGGCATCCTTGTCGGGTGCCTCTCAGGATTTGTATTGGGGTGGGCTGGGTTGACGGGATTTTGAGGTAGGCAGTGGGTTTAGAATAGAGTGCTGATATGATTTTTAAGAATGGGCCCGTAAATCCCATTTTATTGAGGACTGATTGAAGGTAGGACCATGACAGGGAGTCGAAGGCTTTCTCCATGTCTAGCGCTATTACTGACATAGGGGTTTTGGTGTAATTTGCGTTGTGGATAAGGTTGAGGATTTTCCTTACATTATCGGGGGCCTGTCTTCCCGGGATGAAGCCCACCTGATCCTGGTGGATTAATGAGGGAAGAAGTCTGTTTACCCTGCTCGCTATGATGGAGGTGAAAAGTTTTAAGTCTATATTGAGGAGTGAGATGGGCCTATAATTCGCGGGGATGGTGTGATCCTTTCCTGGTTTTGGGATGGTTGTGATTAGGGCTTGTAGGAATTCTGCGTGGATGTGGCCTTTGCTAAGGATGCGGTTGAATAATGCTGTTAAATGGGGTGTCAGCAGGGGGGTAAATTTTTTATAGTATAGGGACGTGAAGCCATCTGGCCCTGGGGCTTTTCCTCGCTTCAGCCGTTTAATCGCCCATTCTGTGTCCTTGTCGGTTATTAAGGCATTTAGATCAGCCAGGCCGGATTCCGACAGGTGGGGTAGGCTTAGTTGGGAGAAGAATTCTCTGATAGTGTTTTCTGGTGGGGCTTGTTGCTGTTTATATAGATTTTGATAATATTGGTGGAAGGTTTTGTAAATTTTATTGGGGTTGGAAGTGATTTGGCCTCGCTGCGTTTTAATTTTGTGAATTGTGTTGATGGTTTGTTTTTCCCTCAGTTGTCTAGCTAAGAGTTTGTCTAGTTTGTTTGCATATCGGTAGAATGTTGCCTGTGTCCAGGCCAGTGCTCTTTCTGTCTTGTGGGACAGCAATACGTTTAATTCTAATCTGGTGTCCCGTATGGTTTTTCTTAAATAGGGGGAGGGATGTTGCGTGTAGGCGATTTCAAGTTTGCGTATTTTATGTTCCAGTGCTAATTGGGTTTTTGTTTTCTCTCTTTTCTTCTGCGAGGCCATGGCAATCAGGGCACCTCGTATCACGGGTTTGTGAGCTAACCATCGGATGTCCGGTTCTGTGTCCTCTGGTGTGTTATGGTGAAAGTACTCCTCGAGCTTTTGCTGTAGTACGGTGGCTGAAGCCAGATTAGTGAGGAGGGCCTCGTTTAGCCTCCATGTGTAGGGGATTCTTGTTTGTGGGGACAGTAGAAATTCTGCCAAAACTGCGTCATGGTCTGACCACGCACTGACCAGGTGGCGAGAGAAAGATAATAGGGGCAGGGGCAGGGAGTTCGTGAGGATCCAGTCTAGCCTAAAGTGATGTTTGTGCGCTGGTGAGAAGTAAGTGTATCCTCTCTTGGCCTGGTTAAACTCCCGCCAGGTGTCCGCTAGTGTTAATGTCTGGAATATTTCCCTGAGCCTCTTTCTCTGTCCTTTGTCTCTTATAGGGGGGGTTGGGGAGGTGGAGTCAATGCTGGGATTCTTAGTGAAATTAAAGTCTCCGCACCAAATTAATCTGGTGTATTCTAGGGAGATAAGGATGTCACATACTTCTAGAAAAAATTCTATGGGGTTTTTGTTAGGTGCGTAGGTGTTAACCACGCACAGTTTATCATTGTATAGATCCCCTGTTAGTATCAAGTATCGGCCCTGGTTATCTGTAAGCGAATCGATCAGTTTAAAGGGAAGAGAGTTCCAAACGAAGATGGACACCCCTCTGCTTTTTGTGATGTAGCGGGCATGATGGTGTGTTTGGTATCTGGGATGGAAAAATTTTGGGGTGGAGGTGATTGAGAAATGGGATTCTTGTATGCAAATAATGTCGGGTTTGTGCCTTTCATAATCTATGAAAGCTTTTCTACGTTTCTGGGGGGAGTTTAGTCCTCGGACATTGTGGCTTAGTACTCTACACATATTTGTTTGGGTTAGTTAGTGCGCTGGTGTTAAGAGATGGTTGGGTGGGATTAATTTTATATGCGGGCGGTGTTGTGTTGTTCCTCTGTATGATGAGATGTGGTGATAGGGAAGGAGTAGTGTACCCTGTAACAAACAGAACAGTCAAAATAACATTGCTGCAAATTTTCCTAAATACTTTAAACTTAAAACAAGATAGGAAGCGAAAGGGGTCCTTAAATCGGACCAGCCAAATTCGCTTAAACCAGTCGGACAGCATTTCGTCCGCGTTGGTGGCATTGAACTTATGTAACGTTGGCAGCCGCCAATAGGCCGCTGGGAGGGCAACTCAAAGTCTTGTTCGCCTCAACAGTTATTGGGTGGTATAGTGTCCTGACAGCGACCACCCTGGGTGTCGCAGCATAATGAAGCGGAGTTAAGAGGATCTGTCTTACCCCTGGTGTTCGTCTGTTGGAAGTGGCATGCACGTCAGGGCACCACCAACTCTACTATACTTGGTAACTTCAGTGTGGTGTCTCTTGGGAAGGGGGTGGACGTGGTCTCTGGCGTCTTCTTTCCCATAATCTTGTGGGGCGTTGGGGTTGTGGGGGCTGTTGTTCTGGGGTTGTGACATCATCCATTGGTATGTTTGCGGCCTGGAGTATTTCTTGTCCTTCAGTCAGCGTGTGAATGATGTGTTCCTGGCCTTCAATTTTAAAAGATAGCATGAATGGGAAGCCCCAGCGGTAGCGTATTTGCGCTTTTTGCAATGCCAGAGTGATGGGGCGCAGTCGTCTCCTGCGCTCGAGTGTGGATGGGGCCAGGTCTGCGAATATTTGTACACCCTGGTCCACTCCAGGGAGTGGGGATACGTTTCTTGCAGCTGCAAGGATCATGTCCCTGGCTTCTGCGTAGTGCAGTTTGAGGATGATGTCCCTCGGTTGATTTGGATAGCGTGGTTTGCTAAGTGCTCTGTGTATGCGGTCCATACGAAATAAGTTGGGGTCTGCTTGTGGGAGGAGTGCTTGAAAAATGTTAAGTACAGTTTCTTTAAGTGATGTGAAGCGCTCCGGCAATCCTCTAATACGTAGATTAGCTCTTCTGGATCTGTTTTCAAGGTCTTCGAGTTTTAACTGTAGCTGCTCTATCATTTCTTGGTTTTCTTTAATGAGACTTCTGTCTTGGTCTAATGCCTCTATTATTTCATCGTTTTTATTTACAATCTTGTCTACTCGTTGGCCCAATTCGTGTGTTTGCTTTGAGAATTCGGAGATTGCATCCTGTAGCTCCTTTTTGAATAATTGTTGGATATTATCGTAGAGCTCCTTGATGTCCATGTTAAGAGGGGTTAGCGTTGCTTTGAGGTGGATTTGGAGCTTTGTTTTCTGAGGTGGACGGCTGGTCAGAGTCTTGGTCTTCCATTTCTGAAGTAGGTTGAAAGCGGAAGATTTTTGGGATTGTTTGAGACAGGTTTTGTAACGGGACGGGTTTCGGGTTTTTCCCGTATTTTGGCATAGTACTTTGGTTTTAGTAGTAGAGGTGTTTAGTTCGCTGTGTGTATACTGAGTTGCAGCTTTAAGGAATCACATGCCACCAGGCAGTCGGGGGTTAATACAGTAGCATCGAACCTCCGGGTATGCGTCCGCTGGAGAACTTTTTTGGTGGCTTTACAGTTTAGGACAGGTGGGGGTTTGGTCTTCTTTTATAGAAGCGATTAGGTTAGATGCTGTGGTGGTTTAGGGGGGGCGGAAGAGTGTCTCTCTCTGTGGAGCAGATCCTTTCTGCTGTAGTCTGCCAGGCTGTTGGTATTCAGGGGTTTGTAGTGGGTGTAGTGCCTGTGATTACACTGGAGGTGGCGCAATGCAGAATGTGGCGGCTAGTTGGTGTGGCCCCACAACCATGGCACCCCACCAATGCCCCTTGCTTGACTTTACAGTCTTTGTAAAATGTAAGTGCGTGGTGGTGGGGGGGGGTGCAATAACACTCACTGTGGTCCACGGAGACCTCTGGACTCCCGGGCCGGCACTGGTTTACGCGGTGCTGCTCTCCTCTTGCTCTCTTACTGGCTGGAGGGCAGTTCTTCTGAGCCTCGGTGCCTCTGAGGTCTCTGAGAGCCCTGGTTGGTGCTGCTGGCTTGTCGCCGCCGTCGGGGGCTTGCCCTCTCCTCACCCGAACGGCAGTTGTTTGCAGGTGCCCTGCTGGGGCTCAGTGCTGGTGCTCCCCTGCTCCCCCCCCCCTCCTCCTGCTTGTGGTGCGGCTCTCGTGTCTCTCCTCCGGCAGCTCCCCTCGGTCCTCGGTTGCAGCGGCTGTGGGGTCTGGCTTCCCCCCTTTGTATGGTTGGGTCCGGCTCCGCTTGGTGTCCTCTGCGGAGGCTCCTGCTGCCCCGCTGGCCGCACTTCCGGTCCGGCTGCTCACTGCGCTCCAGGTCGCGGCGCGCCGCTCGAATGGGCAGCGGTTCTTTTCGGCACCCAGCGCGTTGAGTAAGGGCTTATTCTGTGCCTCTTATGGTGGGGGCCCCGGTCCTGGTAATTTCGGGAGCTTTTATGCGTCTTTTTTCTGCGAAAACCGCGTTTTAATGCGGTCCGGCTGGAGGAGACACAGAGCGCGCGTCTTCTCCCGCTCTCCGCTAGGCCACGCCCCTATAAAGCATTTTTAAACTGCAAGTGAGGCGCATTTTAAAGTACATTTTCTATTTTTGTTTCTTTTGACTGATCTAATTTATTTCCGCTGTTTTATTATATTTTACACATCTATATAGCGTATATTTATTCCGCAGCGCTGTACATCACTTGATGTCCCTATTGGGGCTCGCAGTCTACGTTAGTATGTTTTTATTTTTTGGGATTGTAGGGGTAATCGGAGTATCTGGAGGAAAGCCACACAAACACTGGGAGAACGTGCTATTGACACTTTGCTGCAAACACAACCTGCATTTTGGGAGTTTAGTGTTGACTCTAGATCTTCTTTGTTTCCTAAAAATATTTAACGTTTTGTTAATCAACAATTCGTGTTTTTAGGGATCAGCTGTGAAGTTCGTATAAACTGCTCATGGAAGAGAAACGGATTCTGACAGAACAGTTAGAGGTCCAAGAAGGAAAAAGCAGAGAGACTAAACATAGTATGCTAGACTGAAAACGATAAATGTTCAGCCCGTTTTCGCCCTTCCTACTCCCCATGTTGATCCAGAGGACAGCAAAAAACAATGAGGCAGAAGCTAATTTACCCCAGCCCCGAAGGTGAGATTACCTGCGGGACTGTGTCTGTACTTCTGATGGGGCTCTTGGAACTGAATTCATGATTGGCTGCGCGCAGGGACCAATCAGGGGCAGCTCTCAGCTTTCATTCAATAGCTGAAAGCTGCCTCTGATTGGTCACAGTGCTCAGCCAATCAGAGGCAGCCCATTCAGCAGGCGGGGATTTTAAATCCCCACCTGCTGAATACTACTGAGAACAGTGCAGGGAGAAGAGAATGAGCAGAAAAGTTTTTTGTTGTATTTTTTTTTTTTTTACACTCTTTATGTCAGTGAAGGGGACCTGATCCATAGCAGTCATGACCACTATGGTAAGGCATTGTGGAACTTATGTACTTATCCCTTGTAAAAGCAATCATAGGCAATGGCAAAGCAGGACAGGTTGTCCTGTTACCATGGCAACCAGTCGGTCCTTTGTGATTACATTGTGAGGGTCCAAAAATGTCACAGAGGGAGCGCCATCCCTTTACATGCCCTGATTTACATAGATCGTGGCATGCAGGGGTTAACAGTGGGGATCGCTGTCCTCATGTACCCCCACTGTTGCAGGTGGAGGCCGGCCATCAGTAACAGCTGGCTCCTGCTGCCAGATGGTGCAGGCTCAGCTTCCGAGATCGCACCATCCACAGGGCGTAAGCTTATGTTCTGTTGTGTTAAGTTCCACCCAGTCATGACATAAAATTACGCCCTGTGGCATTAAGTGGTTAAGAGTTAAGAGTTTTTGGTGATTTCACATTTCACTCCACTTAGAAATGTAAAAGTTTTTCAGTACATTATAATGCTACGTTAAAAAACCCCTGAAAGCTACAACCCGTCCTGCACGAAAACAACGAGCCCTCAGACAGCGATGGCAATGGAAAAAACAAGAGTTTTCATTTTTATTTTTTATATTTTTTTGAAAGTGGGGAGGAGAAAACAAATATGAGGGGGGGGGGGGAGGCCGCATCCTTAAGGGGTTAAACTAGTAACTAAAAACACCAAACTTGACAGCATGTAATAACAAATATTGTTTTATTCCACTGGGACGGACTAATTCCTGTCGCCCAGCAAACATGACGACGTCTACAACACATTATTCTGTATCGAAACATCAATCTAAATATTGCACAATTACATCTCCGTCAGCAACGCGTCATCTAAACTCTGCCGGCGCCCGGGTCCTTTACAAGTGGTCATCTCGGCTTTCTGCGGCACCAACAATGTCTGTTCAGAGTAGAGCGATCCGGCGTTTACATATTTACTCTTAAATACATTAAATATATACAATCTTATATAAACCTACAAAAAGAAACAACCTCTATAGTGTAACACATATTTAAAGTCTTGACTCGCTTCCCTTATTCTGGGGGTCGTTCTGTCAGATATGCAAAAAACAAAATCTGGTCAAATGTTTTAACCTTGCTCCTTTAAGTTGCATCTATGAAGAAATGGCTTTTCTCTAGCACTGTAAGGGTTAAAGTTTGTATACCGTTCCAATAGCTCCCTAGTTAAAGGGGGTGTACAAAAATCTCAAGGTATCCCACCCCCATGCACAGGCTTAATGCTGAGTCCCCCGTTGTCATCAGTGCGGGGTTGCATCTCCCATCCACAGTGACAGCATGCTGAATGGAGAACCAAGCATGTGCGCCCGCGGCTGCATTCACTTCAACGGGGTGACGGAAATACCAGAGAGCTTGTCGCTCCTCAATCACTGGTAGTCCCATTGAAAATGAATGTAGCTCTTTAGTCAGTCTCCTCCTCACTTCAAGGGGTGCAGTAAGCCCACAGTAAGGAGTACTGGAGATACAGCGGTGAGTCCCCAGCGATCTGTGGATTGGGGTAACTTGAGATTCTGGTACAACCCCTTTAATACACAATGTTATGTAATCTAAGGGGAGTCTGCACGTTTGACCAGAGCAATTCCCACCGGTGATCTACAACCCTGGAACTCCCAGCATGTCTGCAGCTACCAGGATATTCTACTGCTCATTCCGTCACAACAGCTAAGGGAGGCTCAGGGTGTGGACCACTAACCTACAGTGTATCTTCATATACAGATGGACGATCTCAGCAGTAACACCATATAAACAACATATAAATATACAAAGACGACATCCAGCGTCACCGTATATCCACCATCATGCAAGGCAGACGTTGGAGTCGGACATGTGAAATAGTCTCACTGACACCTTATATAATCAGTCATAACATCGTCTATAGCAGCATCTGGAGGAAAGTAAGGATAGTCTCTACCGGCGTCCCTTCTCAGTGTAGAAGTACCTTAGTCTTTGGTCTGTGGGGAAAGTGGCTGAGCTGAAAAGGATTATTTGATCCATCAAACAGAATGATTCTTACTCAAGTAACACAGCAAACATATCAAGTTTTACTACAGAATGCAGGAAATAATGTCACTGATGCACTACCACCAGTGGCCTGCAGGTGGCAGTGTTTCACCTTCAGAACTATTTTTGAGGGCTGTGTACTTCTATGTACACTGAATGACCACTTTATTGGAGCCCCCACTCCTTTCAGGATTGCCGCCTTATCTGTATGGAAATTCTCTCCGTGACCCCGCAGTACGGCATAAAATCATGTGACAAGTTTGCCGTGGATCAGTTTCAGTGTGAATCCAGTGATCTGAGTGACTTCCAACGAGGCCGGGTCATCAGTGCTAGACTAGCCGGGCCAGGATGTCGCAGCCAATCATGTAGGATTTTCTTATGTAACGGTGTGGAGAGTGTACAGAGAATGGCGCGATCATGGAAAAACGTAGCGAAAGGGGATCTTGTGAGCGGAAACAACTAGTCACCAAAAAGGGTCAGAGGAGGATGTCCGGAATCGTTCTGACCAACTAGTGCTACGCAGTTAAGATCGGTGGAATACAAATAACATGTCCAATCTCTGAACTCGCCATTCCTCAGCAGGCGACCAGTTCCAGCGCCGTTGTTTCTAATTGAAACAGAAAAGCGAGACTCCAGCGGGCAAAAAGAGCATAAAAAGTGTATCACAGAGCAGCAGAAAAACATCTCCTGGTCAGATGACTTCAGATTGCTGTTGTACCATCCTGATTGGGGGGAAGGGGGCAGAATTTGGCACATGTAACATGAACCGACGCCCCTTTTCAGGTTGGTGGAGGTGCAGGAGGTTTTCTTGGCACTTGCTGGGTTCTTGTGAAGGAAGGACCACGGAGGTCCAACGCACTACTAGATGGGGGTCTCGAATGCAGTGGTCATCCAGTGTATATTCCACCAATAGCGTTGACAACTATCTGGGGTCGGTGATGAGCAGCTGAAATTGTTAATGATCTGCTAAACTGGAAAGATTATTTTATACAGAGGATTACATTATAGTGAAAAATTACAAAAATCGTTTTATTTAACTATTTAAGAGCAGATTCCTTTTCCAGTAATGTGAGGGGATTTTCCTTTTTCACCAGCACCTTCTTCCAGTACGGGGGAGGGGGGGCAAAAGGGAAATCCAGTTGTAAGGAAAACAGTTGGAAATTAAAGTACTTGTCACAGCTCGCGGGATCGGCACAGCTGTCACTGTGCATTTAGTCTTTGGGATATGGGGATCAGTACATAGCGCTGTCACACGCCCGGCTGTCGTAGGGTGAGAGGAAAAGTCTGCTGCTTTGGGGTTTGGCGGCGGTGGCGGAGGGGAGGCACAGGGTGCTGGCGGCTTTCTGGCGGTTTCGGAATCCCCAGCTGAGGAATGATAGTTTCTTTGTTGCTTTTTGCGTTTTGGGGTTCTTGTCGTCGTCCATCGTCAGGCAGACCAGGGAGTAAGTCTTCTGCATCCCGACTGAGTAGGTGGCACTCTTGTTATGCTGTGTGAACAGAAGAGGATATTATCACATCAGGTTGGGTTCTATCTGTAACCATCGATGCAACTAGAATGGTTAACAAATAATGATAGAACAATTAAAGAGGTGACCAGCATTAGAAAAACATGGCTGCTTCCTTCCCGAAAGAGCGCCACACCTGTCCACAGGTAGTAGTGCAGCTTCAATGGGCTCATTTTCAAGGTTATGTACATTTAGATTTAGTAATACTTGGATATTAGGGAACTGCAAGTACAGCTTTTCCCTAGAAGTTTAGAAATCCCATTATCCTATGCCCAAGTGGGGAATTATGAGTTAACAGAGGGGGTCCCTGTTTAGGATCCTCATCGCTTGGCCATAGTGTAGAGTGGTTACAGTAAGTGTCTCTCTGGAGGACTCATCAGTTCCTTCACACATTGCAAAAACGCTGCGGATTTGTTGTGGATTTTCCGCAGGTTGGAGTTACAGCAGAAAATCTGCAGCAGTTTTTTCCTCTATGTGTGAACAGGATTTGCTTTAATCCCATTCACTTTAAGGCTGGGGTCACATGGGACGGAATTCTCGCGGAATGGTCGCACCAAAAAAACCACGAGATTTCCGCTGGAAACATGTAGCTTCAAAACCTGCGGCCTTTAGCCACGGGTTTTGGAGCGGTTTCGCCGTCAGCATTCTGCTGCAGCTTTCTCTCCCCATAGAGAGGAGAGAGGCCGCTGCGGTAAATGACAAAAGAATGCTGCGGAATTTAATTCTGTGCCGCATGCCAGTTTTCGTGCAGCTTGGCCGCAGTGTGTGGACGAGCTTTTTGCAAAACCTCGTCCACTTTGCTGGCTAATCCCGGGATTAGGAGCCGCGGACTCTCCACACGGAAATGCCACCCCGTGTGAACCCAGCCTAATAGTAAACGTTTCTGCTGTGTGTAAATACACCTTACACAGACAGTCTATTAATATGAATGGACACTGTGTAATGCTTCATCTCCCCTTTAGGGGCACTGTAGAGAAATTGAACACTCAGGCCACTTTTTACACATGTTCAGAAAAAGCTGTTTCGAAATCGCAAGTTTTTGGTGGCATTTTTTAACGCGCTTGACAGCGCTTTTAAATCTGCCCCATCATTGCGATGGGTGATGAGGTGCGTAAAACGCACAAAAAGAGAGCAGATTGTACTCGAAAATCGCTGCGTTAGAAGCGCTGTCTTTGAGCGCAGGTCTGTGAAGCCCCATTAAAATCAATGGCAGTGTTGTACCGCAGCACTCGCACCTTAGGCTGCTCTCACACAGCACATAGCGTGGTGTTTTAAATGCCTCGCTAAGCTCTGTACAATGTCCCATTGATTTTAATGGCGCATCGCAGAGTAGCGCTTTAATGCAGCGTTTCTAGCGCCACAATTTTCTAGCACAATCTGCTCTATTTTGGTCCTTTTTAATGTGCCTCATCACACATTGTAGTGATGGGGTGTGTTAAAAAACACCGTAGAATGCGTTCGAAAACGCAGCACGAAAAATCACGGTAAAATGATGCTATTTTGAACGTGCGGTTTAGTAGACATGTATGAGAGTGGCCTTACTTGTCAGATATCCCCACAGATCACAGCTGATCCCTGGAGATCCCGCAGAGAGACACTTTGTAATCTTCATATTGTCTAGGAGGCAGGGATTGTCCGAAGTGGAGAGCCCCTTTAAACATCAGTCATGGGAAATGTTGCAGCTTTCCCAGAGTGCTGCACACACATATGCTATCAATGCACCTTCTTGGATACAAGGGTTTTAGCCCGGTCTTTCTGCTTCGGTATCACAATTAAAGTGAATGCACTTCTGAACATTTCCAACTACTTGTAGCTGCAGGTTACTGAGCTGACACGGGTCCCACATCTCGTCCGCTTACAGTTCCTGAGAACATCGCACCTCGAGAAATTCACTTTTAAAATTTCCCATGCCGCGTGCAAATCTCAGCCGACCAGTCCATTGTGGGGTACGGGGCAGACTGTCTCCTTCCATAGCCCCTCAGTCTAACTATACGATGTGATTGACATCTCCTACGTTGTTCACTGGATGACTGAAATCTCATCCGGCGGGAGATCGTAGACAGGAGCATGTGCAGAACAGTAGGCCCTTTTGTGAACAGAATGGGATCAGTCATCTGCACATGTGAGGGCAAGGATCCCGTTAGCAGGAGGATGAATCTCCAATCAATGGCACTGCAGATGTCGGAGATATCCACCTTGCATAGTCATTGAGAGGAGGGGTTACTGAAGGAACTCTACTAGACAGTCTGGCCCGCCCACTG
The DNA here is from genome assembly GCF_035609145.1 of Eleutherodactylus coqui. Taxonomy (NCBI): domain Eukaryota; kingdom Metazoa; phylum Chordata; class Amphibia; order Anura; family Eleutherodactylidae; genus Eleutherodactylus; species Eleutherodactylus coqui. Next base: position 15,206,033 of record NC_089847.1, read on the forward strand.
GACCGATCGGCCAAGATTTGCACGTGGCGTGGAAAATTTTAAAAAGGCGATTTCTTGAAATCAGATGTCAGTAGAAACTGCAAGCAGTTGATGTTTGGGAGCCGCTCCACCTCAGTAACCTGTAGCTTTATGTCACTTGACAAGTTCAGAAGTGCTGACTGGTTCCATTTAGATATTAGAAAGCAGCGACACAAGTGGGTCTCCATAGATCTTTTATGGTACAAGGGAAACGCTGAGTGCAGTGAGTAATGTGGACGCGCCCCTACCAAACTAGACGTCTGGTCCTGGATACTGATCACTTTGATCTCCTTCCCTTCTTCATTGATTCCTTTCAGCATATCCATGACTTCATTTATGGAGCACCATTTGCAGTCCTTGTCTTCCACAGCCACAATGTAATCTCCTTCTCTCACGCCTGCCCCCTGGAACATCAAAAGGGGAAACATGACTAAATAATTAGTTCATGGCAAACTCTGTAGGTCCAGATCTAGAATAACCTGGGGTCAGTTTGTTCTCATCTACAGTTTTTGGCTATTTAGCCTGTGCTGAGAAAATTAATCTCCAGGTTGCAGCCTTAGGCCTCCTTCCCACGAGCGTGACGGGCTCCGCCGCGTAATATTACGCAGTGAAGCCCGTCACGGCGCCCCCCAGAGCCCCTATACTTACCTGCGGGAGATAGCGTGAAGCCGCTTCCCCGCCCACCGCGTCGTGTGACACGCCCACCGCGTCACGTGACGCGGCCGGCAGTGTCACGTGACGCGCCGGCCGCGTCATATGACGCTGCGGCGGTAGGTGGGGAAGCGTTTTTTCACGCTATCTTTTCACGCTAACCAGCGGGAGATAGCGTGAACGGACGGCTTCCATTGACTGCAATGGAAGCCGTCAGCGCGTACAGCCCGTCCTCACCCGCAGCAAATAGAGCATGCTGCGGGTGAGGACGGGAGAAATCGCGGTGCGTAATTCCGCGGTGGAATTACGCATCGTGAGCATTGTGCTATTAGGTTCAATAGAACCTAATAGCAGGGGGCCACGCAGCGGATTTTTGCCGCGAATTTACGCGGCGTAAATCCGTTCGTGGGAAGGAGGCCTTACTGAGATTAATTTCCTGCATGATGCTTCTCCCTCGCTCACTGAGGATTTACATGTAGTTTTATAGTATCTGTCCTTGCTATAATAGAAATTAACTCTCAGTGCACAGATCAGCTAATCTGAGCAGGGAAAACTGCAGTGCAAAGCATGGGGAGGGTCAGAGCAGCAGCATCTCTTTCTCTCTGCAGCACACCCTCATAAGTAGCAGTATGAAAGCCATTACACAGCAGTACTGTGCAGTGTAGATGTGAGTCCAGTAGCTGTCAGGTGGTAAACACTATTGGGCTAGGTTCACACCTGTATCAAAGGCAGAAAAGGCTGGATAAAATAGCGCAGCATGCTTTGCTATTCTGTCCAGAACAACAGAGGGCAGGAACTGGACTGACCCTCTTATGGTGGCCCTAGCGCCATTTGTTTCCACCATAAAATGGATCCAGCATTTCATTTTCCTGATCCCATGACTAAACAGAAAAATGGAAACCCAAATGCTGGTATGAACAAAGCCGTAGCTGCAGCAGTATATGTGTGTTCCTCTCTGTGTCTCCTTTCTTCCTGCAGCTGCCTCCCCCTCCCTTCTCTCCAAAGGGTGAAAGTAAAGTGGTGGAGCTATTCAATGGGTGGAAGTATAGCGTTTGTTATGAATAGTGGCACAATTCTATGTGGGAGATGCTACGGCCAGACGTGTTACCTGTACAAGACCGATCAAGAAGTACACAGTGGGAGTGAGAGAAAATGGCTCAAGGTGCAACGACTCCAAAAAATGGTGATGAGATATAAAGAGTAAAAGCAGCAGCACAAACGCGTTTCGAGGAATAACCTCTTCAGTGGGGCAAGACATGCTGGGTGGCTACAGTGAGTATTGAAGTTGCCATGCCAGCACGGCCAGTAGGGAAACAATAGGGAGAGGATCAGGCCGCAGGTGTGGCTCCTGGTGTCTGAAGTGCAGACAACATGCAGCGGACAGCAAATTAGAAGGAAGCGAGACCCTTAGTGGCCAACACTTTAAACTGTTTTTTCAGCACAACAACAAAGTGATTTGCACTTTTACCAGTTATCAGATTGGCTGTCAGAGAAGAAAAAAACTCCTTAATCATCGCAATACCGACTGATTTACATGCGGGTGTCATATGGAATGCAAGAAAATATTCTGGTAACGCCAAACTATTTGTACTTACTGCAGCAGGACAAAGAGGATCCAGCGAGGTTATCTGGACCGGGCAGTCACCTTTTAAGACGAACCCAACCTCCCCATCTTCAAGAGTCAGGAGGACCCTCCTCGGCGCCGTCCACCTCTGCTTTGCTGAGAATACTGACAGAGGGCCCTGGAAATCAAAGTGAAAAAAACATTATTTGCAAGCAAAACAGAATGTTTTCATCATGTGACCTAGAACCTTCTTCGTTCAGTATACACCAGTATGCTCAGGTAAGCCGGAGATCAAGGTATAAGCATTTTTTGTTCTAATCTGCTAAAAGAAGGACTTTTCAGTACAGTGTAAGGCCGGCTGCACACGGCGGATTTGCATTGTGGAATCCTGGACGGGCTTCCGCCTCCGGGTTCCATAGCAAACAGCGGCCATAGCATGCTATAGAAAGGTGATTCTTCCTGCACACGAGCCGGACCCAACTGTGGTTTCTGCTCGCAGAGGACAAATCACAGTATGCTCCGTTTTTGCACGGACTCCATGCAGACGGCTTCCATTGAAGTCAATGGAAGCCGGCCGATCTGTGGCCTTTCTGCGGGAAAGGCAAGAGTTTAAAAAAAATCTGTACTGCGCATGTCCGATGGTGAGCCATGCCGATCATTTGCAGTACAGGCGAAGAGAAAGGCCGCGTGCACACGGCAGGGACGGATTCCACAGGCGTGAGCCCACAGTGGAATCAGACCCTGGCAGCAGCGGTTCCCATGCGTACCTGTCTTTCTTGCTCTTTATCTGTACGGTTCGCCATCGGACATTCGCAGTAGATTTTTTTTTTCAAACTCCTGCTTTTCCCGTGCCTTCGCCTAGCATGACACGGAATCCGCTAATTTTCTGCGATGTTGACTGCAGAAGGGCCACGGGTTGGATGGCTTTCATTGAATCTACTCAAAAATGGAGCATGCTGCGATTTTTTCTATGCGGGCAGAAACTGCAATTGGTTTCCGCTCGTTTGCAGGAAGAATCATTTTTCCATAGCATACTATGGACAGGATTTGCTGCGGAACCAGGAGGCGGACAACCGCCCAGGAATCCGCAATGCAAATCCGCCCATGTGCAGGTAGCCAAAGAAAGACAGGTACACGCGAATTCTGCTGCGGGCTCCAGCATGCAGAATCTGGCTCTGCCATTTGCAGGCGGCCTGAGGAATAACCTTGAGGGAATGACCACCGGTTGCTGAGAACAACGCCAGTCTGCTGCTCATAAGCCCTGTACAACATTATGTCTGAAGCATGTTCACAACCATATTAAAGTATCTAGAGATCTACGGGGATACCAGAATACAAGCGTTTGCCACCCCACTGTGTATACAAAGTGGTAACTAAATCTTTGTGTAGTCTGGCGGTACATACCAGTCGATGAAAGAAATCAATCACTTTCACCCTAGAGAGTGGCGGAGGAATGGTCTCTGCCTTGAACTCTGTTTTACCTGAGGAAGAGAAGAAAACTTCATTGTGAATACATTCCAGTAGATGAAATGAAACATGCTTCTTAGTTATCTGTGGAATCTTGCCATCCAAAGACAGAAACCGCACATGAATGATACGGAACAGCCGCGCCGTGTGCCGCCCACGATAGTGTGATACACCATCCTACCAAAAGTGATTGAACCCCGGAACTAGAATCACAAGTAGTATTTATTTCCATATGTTACTACTTAGTGGGGCTCCTTTGGCCCTAAGGACATAGGATACTCTCCATGGTATACTTTCTACTAACGTCAGATACACTTCAGGGGGCATTACCCTTCACTCATCCTGCAAACGACTGGCGAGTTCTCTCAAAGAAGATGGACGCTGTTCATATTTCCTGACCCAACATTTCATTTTGTCCCAAAGATGTTCAGTAGGGATCAGGTCAGGACTCTGTGCTGCCGGACCAATCATGGAACATCCATATCCTCAGACCAACGTAGTATGTGTGACAAAGCATGTCGTCTTCTTGGAAGTATGGCTGGGCATTCCCAGAGTATTACCACATTATTGTCTAGAATGTCGGGGTCACCTCCGTGTTCATGGTTCTTGTCACTACAACCAACGGACTGAGCCCATACTACGTAACACATCCCTAGAGTATAACTGGACCTCTGCCGTACGTAACTGTTGGCACAACACACTTAGGTAAAATTGAAAAAGGTGTGTCAGCAGCACTCAAAACACCAGGCACAAGGGCAAGCTGGTGAAGGAAAAAAAAAAAAAAAAAAAAAAAATCACACAATTACGTCAAATGCGCATGAAGGATGCCGAGGTAACCTCAAGGCCGTAGACCATCAACCAAAGGTAATGCAAATATATAAATAAGAGGTGGCAGCATAAATGGTGCTTCAAATTGTTACAAAACTCAAATCTTTATTGTTCCATCATAAAAGAGGCAACGTTTCGACCTGTTACGGTCTTTATCAAGCCGCTAAATAGGTGAAACAGGACGGTAAGTCCATGTTCCAGGATGGAACATGGACTTACCGTCTTGTTTCACCTATTTAACCACTTAGGTAAAAGGTGTTCTTCAGGGTCCTTCACGCCCAGGTACCCCTCATCTGATGTGAAGATGGAGTAGCACAATTCGTCTGTCTGTAAAACTTTCTTCCATTGCTCAACTGTCCAATGACGACACTCCTTGCAGCATTGTATACGGCCGATGGATGGCGCTTCATGATGGACGGCTTGTGTGCAGCGGCATAACCCATATATCCAATAACGTACGGCTATTTTTATATGTGATAATCAATAAAAGCTACATTATAGTTTATGACGCATCACATCTTTCTGTGAACTCTTGAATTTATTGGGTCTATGGCTGACACCTCCGAGGGTCTGCATATTATGTAGCATGGTTTAGGACATGTGACATACTAAAAAGACACGATCCATTTGGGGTGTCCAAATACTTTTGGGAGGATAGTGTGCATTATAAGATGCACATTAATCCATACAAGACATAAGAGAAACTGTTTGATTATCTTACATCTGCCAGGTCCCATAGAAGGGAATGGGAGCTATGCCTGCAATACCATGTTGAGCCACTCCAAAGTATACGGAGCTGTCTGCTTCTGACTCCCTACTTACAGATGCAGTGGACCCCTGCCAATCAGCTACTGATGATTGGTCCTGAGGATAGCTCAACCTCCAGAGCTGGACAACCCCTTTACTCAGTTATAATAATTAAAGTAAGAACATTTGCCCCTGAAATATTTTTGCAGATTACTACGGTCCTGCATGCCTTGGGGGTCCTGAACATTTTTGGGACACCTGATGTTTACAGCTTTCAATGGCCTTTTTTTCATATATGCTGAATTAAAAGCATGCATGCGCATCACTATATCATTCACTTCAATGGGAGCTGCCAGAGATAACCAAGCGCTCGAACTTGGCTGCTTCCTGCAGTCCCACAGAAGTGAATGTCGTGGCTATCCACCATCAAAATTTCATAACTTGCTGGAGCGATTTCTCAGGATTGTGAGGGCCCCAGCGGTCAGACCCCAACCCCGTGAATAGGGAATACCCCTTTAAGGATAGGGCAAAGACCAGCCAACTTGGTCGTTTTCGTAATCCCAGCCACCACCGTCTGTCGCATTCAAACAGTTGTTCCCATCTCAGCCACAACTTAAGGTGCATTTAGACACAAAGATGATCGCTCAGAAGATGGCTTTTGAGCGATCATTTTTGCATAAACTACTACTACTTGGTACTAATGCCCATTAGTAGTGTGAGAGAGCTGCCCGAGAGCTATGTTCAGGGAACAGACCACCCGCTGATTGCTGAATACATTCTCTTTGTTCTGCCACACTGATTACAGCTGAGACAATGTAATCAGCAGTTATCAGCGCTCCCGGGCAGAACACAGCGTGCGGTCCGTCTTATCAGCTGTTCTGCTTATTGGCTGATTTCATGCCGAACTGAAATCCATTGTTCAGCAGAAAACTGAAAGATGGGCACATTTACACGCAACGATCATCGCTCAAAAGATGGCTTTTGAGTAATCATCATTCTGTCTAAATGGGCCTTTAGTTAGGAGGACACCTTTAGTTTAACTTCTCAGCTCTTGGAAGATACCGATTCTTTGCAGAGTCTGACAGGCAATGCTGTCGGGAAGCAGCATGCAAATTAGCTCTCCTTCAGAAGGGAAAAAAGTCTCTCTAGTGCCACCTATAGATTGCTACTTCTTTGGTTGAGATCCCTAGTCACGTTTCAAGGTTTTTCGATGAGTAACACATTGACTTACAGGGTAGCTACCAATAGGCGGTACTACAGAGACAGTTTTCTTTATTTTGCATGAGAATAACCTGCATTCTAATTATATGCCAGATACATTAACCCTTTCCAATCCAATTTGTATCCCGGTTTTCCTAGGGGGCTTACTCTTTTTCTGCCATTATACAACGGCGCTATCTGCTGGCTAAAGCCAGTATTGCATGAGGCAACACATTGGATAGGCTTCGACAGCAGAGAGGCTGGCAATATACAGCAAGAGACCCCCAACGGACGTCCTCCAACATCGGAGCTGTACAGCCTTAAATCATAATGTCTTCAGAGGTCAGACAGTGGGTTGGAAAGGGTTAAGGAGGTCAGAAATACAATTATAGGTTCTCATTAATCAATCTGTCATCGTTATATTAGAAAATCTGCATCTTCATCATCCTGGCGTACCGTACTTACTGACTATATCGGGGGCCACCAATATTCCGAGGAAGTCATCTTCCTTCTTGTAAATTGAGTCTTTGAGCAGCGCCCTCTTGTGGAAAGCAGACAGCATCTCCTGTAGTACGTCGATCTGCTTGAGTTGGCTGCACAGATTAGATAACCTCAGGGCTTCTTCGTGACACACAATGGCTTTGGATAGATGCGCCTTCCCTACGTATGAGACAAAAACAAAGCACCGTGGATGGGACGCCGGACAGAGCTGTATGCACCGCATTCTACCATTTCCCAGAAGATACAATGGCAGCCGGTGAGGACTGGCCGCAGGTAACTACATTTGCTGACCAGTTTGCAGTGATATCTTTTCTATTGTTTAAGAGCAGAGAGGAATGTGAAGTATGTCCGGTATAGAGGGAGCGGCCAGAAGCGAGGGTGCCATCACCCCGCTGGATGGAATTTATATACAACTCCACAAAGTGGCACAGAGCCCGGATGTTATGTCACATAAAGCACTTGTCAGGAGGACACAATGTCACAGAAATGCTCTATAAATGGCATCTTCTCAACAAGAGCGAACTGAAAGCCTAATATCAATTTTATTCCAGGTAGAAGAGTTATTGTCGCCCATCTGTCCCAGACATAGAAATAAAGAGCTGTTTATATAGTTTCATATATAATTTATATATAGATAAAACCCACATAAAGAGTCACTTTGTAAAAGTATTAGATTACTCATCCTATACGGATCCTGAGGTACATCCTGTATTATACTCCAGAGCTGCACTCACTATTCTGCTGGCGGAGTCACTGTGTACATACATTACTTATCCTGTACTGATCCTGAGTTACATCTTATACTCCAGAGCTGCACTCACTATTCTGCTGGTGGAGTCACTGTGTACATACATTACTTATCCTGTACTGCTCCTGAGTTACATCCTGTATTAGACTGCAGAGCTGCACTCACTATTCTGCTGGTGGAGTCACTGTGCACATACATTACTTATCCTGTACTGATGCTGAGTTACATCCTGTATTATACTCCAGAGCTGCACTCACTATTCTGCTGGTGGAGTCACTGTGTACATACATTACTTATCCTGTACTGATCCTGAGTTACATCCTGTATTATACTCCAGAGCTGCACTCACTATTCTGCTGGTGGAGTCACTGTGTACATACATTACTTATCCTGTACTGATCCTGAGTTACATCCTGTATTATACTCCAGAGCTGCACTCACTATTCTGCTGGTGGAGTCACTGTGTACATACATTACTTATCCTGTACTGCTCCTGAGTTACATCCTGCGTTATACCCCAGAGCTGCACTCACTATTCTGCTAGTGGAGTCACTGTGTACATACATTACTTATCCTGTACTGATGCTGAGTTACATGCTGTATAATACTCCACAGCTGCACTCACTATTCTGCTGGTGGAGTCACTGTGTACATACATTACTTATCCTGTACTGATCCCGAGTTACATCCTGTGTTATACCCCAGAGTTGCACTCACTATTCTGCTGGTGGACTCACTGGGTACATATATTACTTATCCTGTACTGATCCTGAGTTACATCTTGTATTATACTCCAGAGCTGCACTCACTATTCTGCTGGTGGTCACTGTGTACATACATTAACTTATCCTGTACTGCTCCTGAGTTACATCCTGTATTATACTCCAGAGCTGCACTCACTATTCTGCTGGAGTCACTGTGTACATATATTACTTATCCTGTACTGATGCTGAGTTACATCCTGTATTATACCCCAGAGCTGCACTCACTATTCTGCTGGTGGAGTCACTGTGTACATACATTACTTATCCTGTACTGATCCTGAGTTACATCTTGTATTATACTCCAGAGCTGCACTCACTATTCTGCTGGTGGTCACTGTGTACATACATTACACACTGTTTCGGTCTATACTTGTTACACCTGATCAGTAATGGAATGATTCCCATCAGGTCTTCTGTCTGATTACCTAGCAGGGTCCGCAGCTGTTTCTCCTTTAGTATTTTCATTGCGGTCATCCCTTCTGGTATGTGGTCATAGAGCTGCGATAACGCTTTCTCCTGCTTGTCTTCATCATCATGAGGCATCACTGTCAGAGAGAAGCTCCATTAATAAGCATCCTAATTAGTATAAGAGTGCACTGGGCTTCTGTGCCATCATATAAAGATACTTGTTGCATAGAGCAGTTGTACAGATAGTCCCCAGTGATAACTGTATATGCAATACAGACCCCCCCCCCCCCCCCCCCCCGATGGCTTAATAGACATCAAAAACACAATGTGGCAGGAGGAGCTTGCTGCAATGACATTGATATTCTGCATGGGATGAGCCAAAGCAATGGTGAACCATCCCATCTCTGCATTAGCCTTGTAAGCAACTGCGGCTGTATGAATTGTAGGCTATGCATGACTGGTGCTAGAAGATAGCCTTAAGCTGGTCATGCTCATTACATTTTGGCAGCTCACCCCACTGATCTTGATGAGACCTGCTGCCAATGTACAAAGGACCTGGCACATACGAGGCCATGTGTGGAAAGAAGAATCCATTCGCACGTCCTATCATATTCTTTATACAAACGAGAATAATACCAAAAGGTGTCTGGCAGCCGCTTACAGTGCTGGACTTGGGGTAGGGGGCATTCTGTAAATAGCATGCCTACACCAGAACAGCTCAGTGAATAACTACTGTACAGGAACCAAGCTCAGAACCTAAATACAGTACCGGAACCAAACTTCTAACATAAATGCAGCATGAATCAACCTTATTACAAAGATACAATACCAGAACCAAGCTCATACCATAAATACAGCCCCAGAACCATGCTCATAACATAAATACAGCCCCCAAACCAAGCTCAAAACATAAATACAGCCCCAGAACCATGCTCATAACATAAATACAGCCCCAGAACCAAGCTCATAACATAAATAAAATAGCAAAACTAAGTGATTGTGTTGCGAGGGTGTCAATGGGCTGACAGCAGTGCTTCAGAACATCAGAGGGGAAGAGACAGCGCTAAGAGGACGATGATCCATGTAGCTCCACAAGATGATGCCACATGGAGGAAGAAGCTCACCTGGCCAGGTGTACCTAGTTGAGGAGATCGCACCAAGCTGCAACCACCTGCTGCCCCTTGATGACCACACAGATCACAAGAGGCTCATCTTCCCTAACATGCATGATCTGCTGAATGTTAAGTGCCAAGACCTGTATCATTCACCCCCCATCTATGGCCAGCTTTAGAATTACAAGCGGACATTAGCTGCTCCGGCAGATTACACGGACTGTACAATGAACACTTACACTGGTGATCGATGAGTATGATTGCTGCAAAATAGTGAGCCAGGGCTTTGTAATGTTCCGACTTGACTTGCACCATAACGGTCCAGGAATAGGGGACGTTCTCCTTGATGGGCGCCTGGTTCATTGCGTTAAACACTTGCAAGTAAACCTCACTGACCTGCAATGAGTAAGATCATCAGACTGCAATACAAACCAGTGCAGTGCTACAATAAACCACAAGCGATTCCCTTAACGAGCTCAAAAGTATCAACACGAATACCTGATGCAGAATTGGATCTAGTGGAAGATGGGAACGCTCACCTCTGCTCCATGTAATTGTTAAAGTGACCCTCTGGTCCCGGACAAACAAAGATGGCCGCACCGCTTCTCTGACTACCTGATGTGCATTGTGTATTAGTATATATTGGTAGTCTAAGATACTAACATGCCAATTAAAACAGCTTGTAGCATCTTAAGACTAATAATGCATACTAATCCGGTGTGCATCAGGCAGTCAGAGAAGCCGTGCGGCCATCTTTGTTTGTCGTTTTTACGATGGGGAGAAGCTCAGCGGTAATGCTCCCATTGAGCCCAAAGGACATAAAGGTCTTCTCAATGGTAAAGCAAAGGCTTCACAGCAACACGTGTCCTGCAGCATCGCGTCTATGCGGTCATGTTATGACATGTGACTGAAACACGGCTGTTACAAGAAGACCAACTCACGGATGTGTCTGCCAGTGGGTGGATTTCAGCAAAATCGCAACTCTAAAACACTCAGATGACAGCAAACCGCATCCAGCTTGTCACACAACTTGTGTAATTGATGTCATGTAACACATGTTGCGGTGTAGCTCCAGCCTGAACCCTGCAGTAATAGGTCTTTCTCGTCAGACCAGATGGAGTCATATTACTCCTCCACATAGAGATCATTCACCTCCTCACAGGGGTTTTTTTGCCCATTGACTAGCCACTTCTGTCCTGGAAACAGTATAAGGCCTGTGTCACACGGGCTACAAAACGCATGTCTGTGAAGCTCATGACTTCCAATTGGTTCTTTCACATGAGTGAGGTTTTGTGAAAAAGGCCTAAAGGGGTTGTCTGGGATTACGAAAACATGGCTACTTTGTTCCAAAACAGTGCCAGACCTACCCACAGGTTGTGAGTGGTACTGCACTCAGCCCTATTCATTTCAATGAAGATAGGCTGCAATACCACCACAAAGCATGGACAGGAGTGGCACTGTATCTGGAAGAAAGCAGCCTGGACAGCCCCTTTAACATTCCTAAAATACTCCCTTTAATTAGGCCTAAAAGCGCCTCCCCTCTCCCTTCCATCTCGGGACAAGAAGGGGTGGGGGGGCGTTATATTAGCAGTACCCTTCTTTATTCCCAGACGATGGCAGCTATGTGCCAAAATGTGCATTAGGCTTCTTGGATTTTGTTTTTACGGTCATCATCTCATGTTGGCGCCTTCGTTACACAAGCAGTTTATTTGTATATGACTTGTCATCATTTGGGGTGTGATATATATTTATTGATTTCTGACATGAGATTATGGGATCATGCATGGAGGGCAATCTTTGGGATTTGTTTTGTCCTTTTGACTACTTTGTAATTACAATAAAGTTATTTATATTTTGGGGTGATACGTTTCTTCTATTTGGGGTTTATTCCCTTAGAGTTGCCTATCTGCCGCTTCCTGCAGCCTTTCTCAAATGATCAAAGATGGTCACCGAGTTGCTAATCAATGCATCAGTAATCAGCCTCTGCATGCTGCTTTCTGATTGGGCAGGGTTAGTCACGTGAGCAGTGCTGGCCAATCAAAGTAGCGTGTGATGTTTTAGACTGATATGTAGCAAGTCCGAGGCCATCATGACACCAGATCCTTTATACGTTGTAGCCCAAGGGACTCCCGGCGGGTTGCTGAATCTGGAGTGGCTGCCATTCCTCTCACAGCTGAGGCCATCTCCTGTTTAGGCCTGGTACTGGGCCACACCAGAGCTTCACAGTGCTGGGTCAGAAACGGTGTCCATCCACTCAGGTTACAAAGGAGGGTTCCATAGAAAGACTCTTGTGGTTCATGCTTGCAACTTAAAGGGGTTGTCCCGCGCCGAAACGTTTTTTTTTCTCTCATAGACCCCCCGTTCAGCGCGGGACAAACCCAAGGGACGTGATAAAAAAAAAATTATAATAATTTTACTTACCCGAATCCCGTCTCTGCAGCCAAGAAGGCCGCCGGGATCTTCACCCACGATGCACCGCGGGTCTTCTCCCATGGTGCACCGTGGGCTCTGTGCGGTCCATTGCCGATTCCAGCCTCCTGATTGGCTGGAATCGGCACGCGTGACGGGGCGGAGCCACGTGATGACGCTTAGAAGGGGGCGGAGCCAGAACGCCGCTCGTGCCGAGACCGAAGAGAAGGGAGAAGACCCTTCTGCGCAAGCGCGTCTAATCGGGAGATTAGACGCTGAAATTAGACGGCACCATGGCGACGGGGACGCCAGCAACGGAACAGGTAAGTGAATAACTTCTGTATGGCTCATATTTAATGCACGATGTATATTACAAAGTGCATTAATATGGCCATACAGAAGTGTACAATCCCACTTGCTGCCGCGGGACAACCCCTTTAAGGCCCTGAGTTATGGAGGAACCGGTTGCAATGAAGAACAAAGCTGGCCCAGATGAGTTAGACCGTAGAATGATTCTCCAAGTGACAAGCCGTTGCTTCGCTGCTCATAATTTCTTGAATCTCAAGAGCTACTTCTCATCTGCTGGGAGCATCTACCTCACAGGTCCTCTCACTGAGAAGACCTCTAATTTTTTGTGCCACCCCTCCCTCCTTCTGGGTCCTCCACAAACTCCTCTTAGTTAGAAATGTGAAGTACTGTGCCTTTATGTAATAGACTGTTTTATTGAGCAATGTTCTCTTAGTTAAACTACCCGATGCGGACTGGTATAAGAAGTGGCTCAGCCATCTTGGTTCACAGGAGCGAAACCCCAGGAAACGGTGGCTGCGGGGAAATAGAGGAGGGCACCAAGTAATATAACCCCCACCAGTCCAGAGGCAAAACAGGACCTGCTAAGTGGTGGATGATGAAGGATTCCGAATTACTGGATGATCATCGAACATTAGAAATAAATTTCACAGTGATTTGTTGCCACAGACACTCAGACTTTGATCATTAATACTCATTATTGGTCACATCAGATAAGTTATCCACATGCCAACGGGCACCTTAAGAGACGGGTAATGGAAACACTAAGCATCAATCATTGTGTTGACCAGGGCACCACCCTGCAGTCAATACAAGCTCCTGAACTGAATCACCAGTAAAAGTACACTTCTACCTGTACACATACACCAATCGGGTTGCTGTGATACAAATAAACACTGCGTCATTTATGATATTAGAGTTCCAGGAAACCTTGACAAAGCCGGAACTGGTAGCTGACGTTATATAATAAGATGCCAAGTACCTTCGCCGCTTCCTGCGCCATCTTCACCAAAGTGCAGAATTCATTCTGGACTCCTGCTAGGATCAGCTTTTCAAAATAACACTCATGGGCTTCTGCCAGAAACATCTTAATGAGGGCTCCCAACATGGCCGGACTCATGTCGTAGCTGGGGGTGTGCGTGAAGGTCTCTTTAAGGTAGCTGAGTACACCTGGAAGAGAGGCATAGAGTATGAGCAAAGGCTTTTCTGCAGTGTATAGTGGGTCGCACATCATGCTTGAGAAACATCAAGATAGAGTACAATTTAGAAAAACAGTAAGACACTGACTTGGTTATACCAGTTAACACTAAACTGCTGAATGCCATTCAATGCCAAGCAGCAGCAGCAAAAGCAAGTCCAATTCTAGTGTACATTAAACCAGAGATAAACCTATGAACTTAATTACATTTGCCCTTCTATGAATCACTAATAAAGTGGGGCACTGTTTGTGGAAGCATATGGGAGAGTTCAAAAGCATGAAGCTATATGAATGAACGACTGAAAAACTTAAAGGCTATGGAAACCTTTGAGCATGAAAAAGCAATACACACAGATCTTATTAAGGCCCTGCAGAAAAGAAATGCAATTATCTGTTTTGCTTTGCATTGAGTTTTCCTACTTCTGCATTTAGAAAACCTCATACTTTGCATGCATGCTTTCCTACATTAAAGTTTCTGGTTGGGGGGCATTCCCAGCACTGATGAGCTAGTCTCCATCAGCTCCTCCTCCCTGCTCCCCATTCAGAGGCTGTGTAGCATAACCATGCCCACTCAATACTACACAGCTATCTCTCCATCTAGATCATCCTCTCTCTGAGAAGTTGCTGGTCTCCCTAACTCCTGATAAGAGCAGAAAATTCACAGTCCTCTGTAATAGTAGCTTTCTCTGCCGTCCTGATCTCCTCCATCATTCCACAGCATTGTCATACAGCCCCATGCAATAGTAGCTTTCTCTGTTCTTTGCCCTTCTGCTCTCCTTCACCATCCCCTGGCACTGTCATACAGCCCTCTGTAATAGCTCAGTGGAAAGGAATTGTATGCACATTCACAAGAGAGGAGCCGAGAAACAATGTCAGTTTACTGTGACTGACAGCATTGGCTACGATTTCAGTCCTCTAGTCTATAGTGCCTTGGAAAACAATACAAGCACAGAAATGAAACATTTTCAGTGAAAACCAATTACAAAAAGTCTTAATCTCTAAAAACAGCTGGCGGAAATAGAATCGCAATACAGGTATTAACAGGTACGCCCAGATGCCGGCTGCGGTCAGAGATGGATTCCGCTGCGGGCTCCTGCATGCGGAATCTAACCTGTCCGTGTGAGACCAGCCTTAGTCTCCAGGATCGGTGACACTGGAGATGATGTACAGTCACCATTCTTCTTATGACAATCTTTGCAGACCATAAACATCTAACACCACCCCAAACACAAAAACAATGGGAAACAACAACCCCTCTATACGCAAACACTACAGAAACATTAACTCTGTTCTGGATTAAGATACTGATTTGCATTGTCGGGAAATAGTCCCTGATGTCAGAGTCCGACACTGATGCCTGGTAATTGCTATTTGTAGGAACTAACCCGGTAAAGTCTACCAGGCCCATGTTACTAATTGCATCAACATAGTAAACTATAATTACATGACTGCAGCGAGGTGCTACATTTTATTACACTGGCTATTTTAAAGTTTCATTGTGAAATAGCTATTTGGCTACATGCAAACTGACTGGCCGCTTTCAGAGAAACACCCGTGTAGGAGCGCTTTGGTCTGCCTTTGGCCTTCAGATTCCATTAGGTGATGCACTCGTTCTGCAGGAATATTCATTAGCACCTGCGGACAGGAAACGTCTTGTAGTTGCCAATTAGATGGATATACTGACATGCTCTGACCCGCTGACAGGAAGGGGTCATCTATTCATGCTGCTTGCACCAAATTATATCCCCCCTCCCATCAGCACGGGGCAACAGAAATCTGGAATCACCTGACCAGATGATGTGTTTCCGCAGCTCAGTGATACAATTTTTGTACTTTTTTGCCCCCCTGGAGTCTCACCTTTCTGATTCTCTTAGATACAATGGTGCTGGAACTGGTCGTCTGCTGATATAGGCCATCCGTGCTAAGGAATGGCGAGTTGGACATGTGTTGTATTTGGTTGCTCTTGACTGTGTAGCACCTCTTTATTGGTATGATTCCCAGCACCCTCATCTGACCCCTATGACTGTGAGAAGTCCTCTTTAGATTCGTCCAGCCCCCACATGTTCACACGGCCTCCCACACAGCAGTTATTTCATCCGCAGATTGTAAACACAAGGTTATCATTCTAAGATTAATACTGCAACCGGTTAGACTAGTTCCACTTAATCAGTCCTTGGAGACGACTTGCAGGCTCGCTCTCCTCTTGTATAAATGGCTTGCAGCTCTGTGTGCACAATATCTGCTGAGATCTACTATTTACTTCATGTAATTTTCACTTAGACTTTCTATCCATGCAAGGAGAACAGTCGGGTCACCTTGTCCTTAGATACTGGAAGACAAATCTCATTTCCCCTTGTCTTAAAGGAAACTTCTCCCTATGACAGGTTTCCTTTACATTACCGTACAAGTGCACTGTCCTACCAGAAGTAATTGCACACCTGAGCAAGAATCAGAAGTACTATTTTGTATCCATATGATAATACTTAGTGGGGCTCCTTTGGCTCCAATGATATCAGATAGTCTCCGTGGCATGGTCTCTACTAACGTTTGATTCACTTCAGCTGCCATTTCCCTCCATTCTTCCTGGAGACCTACAGATTTTTCATTGGGACCCAGAAGTCCCACTTTGCTCCTCTGCTATCAGCGGGTCAGAAGAGATGGTTCTCCCAATAATTCTTCTTCCACTCAGCTCACGTTATAGAACAGATATAATCTGCGGACAGTCCCATGTTATGGGGATTATCATTTAATGTCGCCAGTCAGTAGCAGCAAGAGTCAGATGTCTTAGACTTTAACTTATACTGAATGACCCCTTTAATATTAGAGACTTTCACTTTTTCACGATTGGCGCTTCCCAGTATGGAAAATCTCCCTGTGATCCCGGAGGGCGGCATAAAATCATGTGATAAGTTTTCCGTGGATCAGTTTCAGTGTGACTCCATATTAGATGGGAAAATCCAGCGATCTGAGCGACTTCCAACTAGGCCGGGTCACCGGTACAAGACTAGCCGGGGCCAGGATGCCACTGCCAATCGTGTGTGATTTTTTTCATGTAAGGTTGTATACCAAGAATGGTGTGATAAAGGAAAAACATGCAGTGAAAGGAGATCCTGTGAATAAAAATAATTCCCTGCCGAAAGGGGTCAGAGGAGGATATCAAGAATTGCTCTGAACAACAGGAGCCACACAGGAAAGAGCAGCCGAATACAATGCTGATGTTCCAATTAATGTGTCCGAATGCACAACTCATCGTTCCTCACCACGGATGGGCTATATAACAGCGGGCGACCAGTTCCAGCACCATTGTGTCTAAAAGAAACAGGCGAAATTCTAGGGGGCAAAAAAACACAAAAATTGTATCACTGAGCAGCAGAGAAACATCCTCTGGACAGATGAATCCAGATTTCTGTTGATGGGTGAGTTAGAATTTGGCACGAGCAGCATGAATCGATGACCCTTTCCTGTCAGCCGGTCAAAACATGTCAGCACCTCCATGTAATCTGCAGCGACTACCTTCAGGTGGCAGCTTCTTCTGTGGCTTTTGTGTTATACCAATGTAAGGTCCAGTTTTGGGGCAGGGTGCATATAAGAAAGCTGCACCCCTGGATACCATTAATTCAGTAGATAATGGGCTGGAATTTCCTTCAGCGCGGCATCTGACAAAGCAGCCTGTGTTCTGGCAGGTAAGTGACTGTCCAGCAAGCAAGAGGGATTAACAAGCCAAGGAGGATCAGCCGGTCAGCGGAGGAGCAGACGCTGGACCCTCCAACATCTGATAGGAATATCAAAGGATGGAGCAGCAGATGGGGTGCATGCAAAGCAATATGGACTCCTCACATCATACAAGGCATATCCTTTATAAGGTCCACAGCCTACAGACTGTCAAGCTAAACATCTGATGTCACAAGATGAGAATAGACCAGACACGATCTTTCTTATCTCATCTATTTGTTTTCTCTGAGATAAGCGGCATTAGTCTCACCTTGGCAGCCACCCATCACCCTCAGTTCTCAGGCGGATTTAGATTTTAGGTCTGTGTCCTGCATCACGCAATATTGTGTTTTTGCAAGCGTCCTGTCCCCGATTTGTGTGACACCAACTCTCCCCATACAGATGAATGAAGAGAATGGTTGACTTAAGGGTCAGTGATCTCGGAGAGACGGATGCAGCGGCGGCGAGCATGAAGGTCAGCCACACAATCATTAACCAGCAGGAGGCTACACGGCTTCCATTACAATCAGTTACCGGTTGTCTCCACAGGAATACAAATCATGTTCCATATTAAATATCTATGAACGGCTCTTATTAAGAATCTCCACCGTTACTGGAATCATTAGCTCTAGGCCAGGCGCATGTGTGCAAGCTTCGTCCGAGAGCTTTGGATGGAACTCGCATCAGACACCACACCTGACCAATACACGGACGGCCCGCACATTGACATACATCTGTATGCCCCAATTCATGTTCATGATATGGGGAAGAATAGGACAAGCAACAAGCAATATTCCGCTTCGGCCATGAA
This sequence comes from Eleutherodactylus coqui, assembly GCF_035609145.1. Classification (NCBI taxonomy): domain Eukaryota; kingdom Metazoa; phylum Chordata; class Amphibia; order Anura; family Eleutherodactylidae; genus Eleutherodactylus; species Eleutherodactylus coqui. Next base: position 15,224,476 of record NC_089847.1, read on the forward strand.
CAGGGGGCCTTCCTTACAAGCCAGCATAGCTGCAGTGTACAGCATGGGGGAGACTGAGCCTCTGATGAGTAATGCCCCTTTTACATGAGATGATTATCGTTTAAAAGAGCATATGAGCGGATGACGTCACCGCTAGTTGTTCGCACTCGTGCGAAATGTTTAGACAGGCAGATCATCACTGAGACTTGTTCACTTCTCGCTCAGCGCTTCATATTCTATGTAAAACACTGAACGGGGAGCGTTTACACGCAACAAGAAGTGAGAGAGCCAGCGATGATTTTTATACATACTGAAAATGTGCAACCTACAAAAAGCGCGTGATGGCTTCGCATTGAGACGTAGCAATTATCGCGCACTTTCGTTCATTGGAAACGAATGTTAAGCAACAATCGTTACGTGTAAACGGGCCTTAAAAAGAAGTGGGTTTCACACTACAGTGCAGCTATGCATACTATACACTGAATAGCGAGTTAGACCTTCTTTGGCCTTCAGTTCCGCAGCAATTCATTATGGCGGATATTCCACTAGGTGATGAAATTGTTCTGCTGCACTCCGGGGTCACGGGAAGAATTCCATACAGGGAAGTGCCAATCGTGAACGGGCCGGGGGCTCTGATAAAGTGGACACCCAGTGTAGAGGGATAGTAGTTATAGTCTATAGATGATGATGAAGAGCAAATAGTAAACCCCAGTCTATATGGGTAAGTACCGAAGGGGGCTCCACTGTTACACTGTAGTTAACCGCAGCCACGTTCTGGTCATCGCTAACCTGTAGGAATAGCTGGGCATTATTAATACCGGTATGTCCGGGTTCACATCCGCAGGCACTGCACCACTGTGGCGGCTGTAAATACACAAGATGCCGCTTTGTCTCGTCCTAGAACTGCATCTACGGGATTACTCCTGGTCTTACATGCGGTTCAGATATGTGGTCGCTCGTACTGCAATTTTGCCCATTGAAGTCAGTGGAAGAAAAAGGCCACAAGTCACGAGGGAAGGGAATTCTCAAAAAGCAACTGATTTTCCATCATATACTCCTAAGCTTCTGGCTGCCGCCGCTTCCTTCTGCCATGTGGACGGGGAGCAGAGAACGCTCTAGAGAGGTAAATGTTAATCATTAACCGCAGTAATTCCTCAGCAAGGTGCGCCAATAACAGAGACGTCACCGGCGGCAGCCTACTGAGAACCCGATAGAAAAGAGAAAGCGCCCGTGTCATGGAACATTTACTTGTTAAACTGGGGTATCGACGACATGCCTGTATAGCCGGTATAGCATGGTACCCCAACTTGTGGAGAGCTCTAACTTGGCATAGGGAGTTTAATATAGCCCGTGCAATGCTCTCTGGGAAAAAGATAGGAGAAGGAAACATACCTTCACAGGTATTGGAAGGCGATTTCCCACAGCCGCATATCATAGGCCTCTCACCCAGCCAACCTAATCTGCACTAACGAAGGGGAAAAACAACAGAAACAGCTGCCTACGGATGGCTAATTTTTCCTTCCGCAGAAGACCTTGGTTTGGCTTATAGGCTTATGCAAATAAGGGAGATGGAGTAATATCTCTGCAGCGCCACCTATTGGCTGGCAGCATTCCTTCAAATCAATGCTTGCGCCTTTAAACAGGTCTGTAGAGCAATAATTGGGAATTGAAAATAGGTGGCGCTACAGCGGTATTGTTCCATCTCCCTTATTTGCATATTACCCAGAGGAGCATGGATGGCCTTTTAACTCTCCTCACTCACCTTCTTGGTGCTCTCCCTAAGGAGTGATGTTACCCCTGGCTTAAAGCCTTAGTCATGTTACAAGGACTGTTAAAAAAAATCAGATACTGACTTATAGGGTAGCCACTTTCCAATAGGTGGCGCTGTGGAGGTACTTTTGCAAGCCCTATTTGCATACCTTTTTCCCAGGCAGCATTGCATGGCCTTTACAAGACATACCTAAAGATATAAGCCATCACTCAGATTAAGGCAGGGCATGAAATGACGCCTCCACAAACAGGGATCCTTCCCATTGGTTGAAAGGGAATGTCATTTGGATAGTGAGGGCAGAATAACTGAACCATCACAGAAAGTGATGAATCGGGTTAAAGATGTCAATCTTCCAGTCTGCCGATCGCCTTAGACATTAGATTGTCAGCTGACCTTGATGAAACTGACTGGTTCCAATGGCAAACGTTCATGTGTCTGCAGCGTTAGATGAAACGTATCAGGATTATATCTGTGGACTATATCATATTACCTGCAGCCTTCAGGAACATGGTGACAGCCTCCCCCAATCCGTTTTTTGTCTGTCGGTTGCAGCGGGTACCGATCTGTGTGTAGAGGGCGGCCATGTTAAATAAAATGCTGGCCTTCTCCAGTGAGATATTTGATTGGCTCATAGGAACACCAGTGAAGGAGTCGTACCTAAATACAGAAGGAACTAAAGATTAATAATGGTTTACTGTAAAGACCGATCGAAGATACTGTGAAGTAGAGAAGACGAGGCTCGGGTAGGAGTCTGTCTGATGTCCAGTCATTGACCTGAAGATACGGTGGTGACTGAAGAAAGGACTTAAAAGTAATAATACAGTATATAAAAGGGAACCACTTTTTTAGTAAACACAAAAATCATCCTTTTAATGACGCAAATCCATCTAGAGGCAAATCTACTCTCAATAGTGAACAACCACCAAGTGAAACCTCAAGTTGGGGTCTCTACTGAGGTGCAGTTTGTCCTATGACTAGAATTGGATCCAACAGGTAATATCAATCTGATCAACCATCTATGAATCATCTCTTACAAAGTGTAGAACCCAAAAATGAACTCCGGGGTTTAACAAGACGCCTTAAAGGGATTGTCCGGGTTTTAACTATTGAAGACCTAGTCTCAGGATAGCTTCAATAGTTCATCACTAGAGGTCTACTACTCGGGACCCCGGCCAATTAGTTGATCCTCTGGCCCGCTGTCAGTGCAGAGGAACTGGATATAGTCATTAGTGGTCAGGACCGGAAGTGTAATAGACGGCTTCACTCCCATTGAAATCAATGGGAGTGATGCCTCCTCTTAGACATCTGGCTCCTTATTGTGGTCCTAGCTGGAAGTGTAATAGAAGACTTCACGCCCAATTATTATAGTTGATCATCGTGATCCGCACTAGTTTAAATGCCTAGATCAGCCTGTGTAAAAGGGCCTTTAGGCTGCTTTCAGATAGGAATAATATGGTTTCTTTATGTGCCCGTATTATAGATGTAACACATGGACCTCACACGGTTCACTAGAACTGGAGTCAGTACACCATAGGCTCCTATAGTGCTCCATCTCCTGTTCTAATGAACCACAGGAGGTCCGAGTGGCAAGTTAATGCTGCCCGGAAGGGAGCCCGGCTCAAAAACATGACTTAAAAATGAAAAGGTTCCAGTCTAAAAAATATTCCTTGCTTTTGCAACTGCTGCTTGACATTGAGAGATGCTGCTTAGATAACTGTAACAAATATACCAGCTCCTCTTCTTGCTCTCTTATCTCAAGTTGTATAGATATAAAAAAACTTTATATTCTTCTTCTTCTATGCTGGAGCCAATCCCAAATGGGAAGGGGGGGGGGGGTTAAGCAAGTGGCAAACACATCAAACCACAAATGTGTGACAACTTAAAGGCCATTTTAAACGGGTCAATAATTGGGCAAGAACATTAGTCCTAGCGCTCGTTTCCCTGATGTTGGGACCTTAGGCTCATAAACATGACTAAACGCGACCGCCATAGCTGAGTGCATTATAACTCTGAGAAATAAAAAGTAAGAAGGTTGTTTCCAGGACTTGTTTATTAAGAAGGCAACAAGATAATGAGGCTCCTTGCCCTGGTCATTCATCTGGAGGTTTACACAGGCCTGTGGGTTCATGAAAGGCTTAGTCAAGCCTATAATCTATGAATCAAAACACAGCCTGTCATTAATTCTATGTCTCCCTTTTATTTTGTGCACTCAGCAAATCCGCCTAAGTGGAGGAGGAACAGAAGCCTTCATTTGTGGCCATGTTTGCTCTCATACCTGGCCGCACTGCTAATTGTTTAGGGCTGAATAAACAGTCACCACTTCTGACCCGTTCACAGGATTTAAAGGGAATAATCATGCTGTGCCGTGCTAATATATATATATATATATATATATATATATATATATATATATATATATATACACATACACACCTTCATAGTATTTCATGTATACTCTATAGCTGGGGCATATTTAAAGGGACATTCTGCCTAGTGTCTCGGTTCAGCTCTTACTCTCTGTAGCAGTGAATTCACATGGGACATGTAACCTGCGTATGTCCGCTGCAGAAAAATCCCCTTTATGTAATCTTATGGTGGAAGAAAAGAAATCACTAAATCATCCACGGAGTAATGTTACACGTGAAGTTTCTGTTGTGTTCTCTAAATGTGCTGCAAATTTTGGATGCAAAATGTCTTCATAGACTTCAAGGCGATTTAAAATTCTGCACCTAAACAGGGGTTTTCTGATAAATAAATTCATTGGTAGCAGTGAAGACGGGAGAAAGACATGTAAAAAAAAAATAGCCTGTTTGTTGACACACGGCTCTGATACTCTGCCACCCTGGTGGGTTGTTTACATTTGTCTGCAGCGGTCACATGATTGTTGACCCGTGTGACTACTGCAGCCAACGGAGGGCCCAACACTGACGTCATCAGTGTGACATCACATGAACAAGCCAGGGCTTCACGTAGACTTCTACTGTAAAAGCCCATATGATAGGTTTACGAGACGTGACCAGGCCAGAAGATTCAGTGAGATGTCGCGATGCCGAAGCACCGTGTAGTTTGGGGCATTAGGAGAAAATTAAGTTGAACCACGCCTTTAAAGGCATTCTCCAAGAATTGAAGGCCACCATCCATGCAACCTCTAAGAAACCTGTCCTGGAATGTAACCAAGTCAGGCTGAATGCAGCTCTAGACTGGGAAGAGCAGGGGCAGAACGAATGCAACTTGTCAGGCCAAATAACGCAAACACAACAGCGCTTGTGCGTACCGGATCACATAAGGGAGGCTCCTTTCGGCGTGTGTTGTGAGCTCCCAAAAGGAGTCTGGATCCGTGACCCCCTATAAAGTCCAGCAAGAAATGATGTGTTGGAGCCGCAAAGCAGGGTACCCAAATACCTCAATGCATGCGTTTCGACTGTCGCCACAGCCTTTGTCAATCGAGACTTGTATTGAGGTATTTGGGTCCCCTGTTTTGCGACTCCAGCACATCATTTCTTGCAACTTGTCAGGCTGTATGGCCTTAACCCGGACAGAAATGACCGATTTAGTATTAGGCCCTGCCCCCTCCAATTTACAGTTGCATTTAGAGGTTGCACAGACAGTAGTCAAGTTTTTTAAATTTTTGGAGAACCCCTTTAAATCTGCAATAGAAATCCCAAAAACAGCACAAAATCTGCAGTTCAAAATGCTAAAAAGTCTGCGTGTCTTTAAATAACAATATACTTTTAGCGTGAACTTTGTAGTTGACTTTCATGTCACGCACACTGCTGTATTTTGGGCCATGGACAGCTCGCAGCCCCGCTATATGCCTATGAGGACACGCATATTGACGTTTTTTTTTTTAGACACACCAATAGTCCACATGAAAAAAGAACTTATGGCACGTCCTATCCCTATCCATTTCACAGATCTGTTAATGTATGTTACTGTCCTGGCTCTGTGTAACTTGGACAGCACATGGACTTGTGTCGGTCAGCTGTCCAATGCAAGTTGCATCCAAGCCTCTCTGGCGCAACTCGAACACACGCCTAGTGTGCATCCTAAGGCAGTAGGGACCACAACTCCTGCTAACTTCTTTGAAAGGACGTTCTGTCTTATGGATATGTCAGAAGAGAATACGCTGGGGTGCCCTACGCTGGGGCCAACTTCAATTCTCAAAAAAATGGGAGAGCAGTAGTACACTATAAAACATCTGAGCCCATTTAGTTACAGGCTGGAAGAGTTCTGGCACCAGATTCGTTTGGAGCAGATGTCACCTTATAGTAGCCTAACCATGTTATCTTCTGACGTACCTCTATGACACATTGGAGGGTAACTATGGCAGAACTCTCCATTCAAGATGCCCCAGTGATCGTTCCACCATGAACGCCTCTCAAGGTATCCACACACCTTCAACAACTGTTGGATGAATGATCGTTTGTCCAACATCTACTTCCACAAAGCTCCTGCAAACACATGAACGCTCGTCATGGCCGGCTTGAACGTTTGTGTGTCTACGGAGTTACCCTGCAGCTGGACATCTCCAACAGCGGCTCATCATTCAAATAGGATTGGGCATTGAAATTCAACCTCCCAAATCCTTCTCTTTACCTTGACATCACTTGTCAGGGGAACGTTGAGTCGCCCCCGTACACATTAGAGACTGGTCAGTCCCCACCATTATCAGCTGGTTTGGACAACCAAACTCTAATGTTCAGCAGCGGAGTGGCTGTATTCGCTGCCACAAAAGCTATTAGATAAGACTTTGAACTGTGATATCTGTCTAAACAAAGAGACCCGACAACCCACATGTTTGTACAAATACTTCAAGAAAAGCTCCACCAGGGGAACAAAGTCCTCTGAAGACCTACTTCTGTCCCCCTCCCATTGCTATAATGAAAAATAACAATATATTACCATGTGAACAGTATGCCCATGTTTCTGCTGGATGGAAAGAACCGATTCTCCAGAAACCCAAGCTGCTGGAAGTAACTGACCAACATCTCAAGACCTGCTTCATCTCGGCTAGGAGTTCGGCATGCCTACAAAACAAGGAAATGGTAAGATGCAGTGGACTAAGTATAGGAGGTGCAGAAGTTGGGAGTTTTGTCTGGGGCCTAGTGACTCCTCTACTACTAAAGAGGGCAGCAGTACTGCAAATGCAGGACAGGGGGCAGTAGCACTGCTATAGACAGTGTATCACGACCCAGGTAAAGTACATCTGTAGAAAAACAAACTTTCCAGATATGCTGCCTGACTACGACGACGCATATATGACAGAGACAGATCACCGGTTTTGTTAGTGTGACCCTCTCAGGTGTATTGTGCGTGTGAGGCAGTGGAAAATAATTGTACAATGACGTGACAGTATATTCAGCAGTGTTTTCTAACCTTTACTCTTACAGGTTACCATGCAGAATAATCACCAGATTTACCTTTATACACCTTTCACCCCACTGAAGTAGGCAACAACCCAGCAGGCTAAAGGAGAGGGCAGGCAGCCAAAATCTTGGCTTACAGTGCATTGCAGTGTGCAAAATTCAAAGGGTTAAAAATGATTATAGCCCGAGTCGATTGACCATGAAGGTTTACCTTTGGTGAATCTTGGGTTGTATATTATAGACCTGCAGGAGGGAGAAGGTTTGTTGTGATGGACTAATAATGCTAATCCCTACCTTGGCTTATAGGTAAAAGTTGTCTAATACCATTATAGGAATCCCTACTGTTCGCCATAGAAGCTATCTAAAAATTAAGCACAGCGGCAGGACCGGTGGCCACCAGGATTGTGGAAAGAGGTTCAAGGCCATAAACACGGACACAGTTGCATAGTACATGTATACAGTCAGACACGTATATACCCACTGCCGTACATATACGCATACACTCTCACACACATATATACATTCATTCACACATATACGCAATGATGCATTGTTAGGATTTGCAGCCACCATGTTGCCTCACCCCATTCCTCTAGTCCAGACATGCACACATCCATAGTCTTAAAGGGCCATTACACATCCTGCTATTCTGTCCTCTTCCAGTTATGGCGCACCTCTTGTCATATCAGGCGGCTAAGCTTTTGGTCTTTTTGGTCCAGCTCAAGGTGCTCTTCATTTGAGCTGACTTCCCAGTTGACTATACAGTCTGACTTCTTTGCATTCTATGCTCCTAACCTCGGCTTGTTGTGTTGACCGTTCTCCTGGGACCATAGCGAGGGTGCAGTGCCAGATCCCGGTGCAAGCGGCGGGGTAAGTATAGTTCAGTTTATTATTTTAATACAGAGGGTCCTATTAAAGTAGTGTTGTCGGGTAACTGGACAACCCCATTAATGTGTATGAGGCCAGTTGGGGGCCAGGGCTATGCCAAGCGCAGCAAAAGGAAACCCAGCAAAATGACATTCAAGAACTTAGAGGCAAAGATTAGAAATAAAGCCCCCACCTGTCTGAGATCCATCAGGTCAGCCAGCTCGTTCTCATAGTCAGCTCCATCTTCACTATAATGTTCCAGTATAAAGTCCTACAAATATATATATTTATGAAGTATACACGTTACTAAGAAGGGGATTTTCCCCCATTTTACGGATTTACTAGCATGTACAAAGTTAACACTCATCTCCCAGAAGAAGCATTTAGCTTAATTAGCACAAAGAAGAAAAGAGGGAGTTCTAGAAATAACTAACCAATGTGGAATTTTTATTACTTGGCCATATTTGCCCATTTGTCACCTCTTTCTGCTTATTATCTTTACAGCATTTCAAGAAGTTAAAATGTAGGTCAGGTTGTTAACCTGGACTCCGCTCACTGAGAAAAAAACTTTAGTTTTGGGCGGGTCTATTGGTTCGGCGTCTGGATCTCTGCCAGCGAGGAGCATCCATGCTCTTACAGATGTAAAAGCGACACAGGTGAGAACTTTTTGCACAGTGCAATATATACAGTTTATGGGCGCATTCAGACGACCGTATATCAGCCCCATATTCCCACCCGGCCGATATACGATGTCCCTCTCTGCAGGGGGAGGAGGCTGGAAGAGTCGGGAGCAGTGCACTGAGCTCCCGCCCTCTCTCCGCCCCTTGGCACTATTTGCAATGAGAGGGGGTGAAATGGGGTGGAGCTAAATGGTATGACTTAGCTCCGCCCACCCCACCCCCTTCCATTGCAAATAGTGCCAAGGGGCGGAGAGGGGGCAGGAGCTCTGTGAATACCCGGCCGATATAAGGTCATCTGAATAAGCCCTATTTCACATTCACCTGGAAGAAGGGAGAAGGGGGGGCGGGGCAAGAAAAAAAGAATTTGCTTAGGGTACCCCAACCCATTAAGCATCCCTATGGAAGTAAAGCAAGAGCAAATTATAGGCAGATTGATGCCCTTTACATTACTGGACATTGCACTAAACTGTTTATTTTTAGTTTTAGGTGGAGTTTTACTTTAATTAGGAACATGACTAATTATTATTTATAACTACATCTAGAGGAACCCTGGGAGTATTCTCCATTAGTCACTGACAGATCTCTCTCCGCCGGGTAGTTTTGGAGGAGAGGGACGGGTGTTGCTCCACATTCCTTGCAGGAAGCTTCCTCTGCTGTGGAGGGAGTATCAGGCTGATTCAGGGCCTGATAGCACATGACGTAGGGAGCGCTCAGGTCTCCTTTCCATTAATTGAGTGAATGAGTTTACATTTACCGTTCTAAAAATAGACCGCGCTCCTCGTCATCCTAAGAATAGAAACTTTCGACTGCGGCTAATCTTGAATCGGCTGGGGAAATACTTGTCGAGTGATTGGGGAGTGGGGTTGTGTTGTAATCAGCTTCATTACAGTGACAGTAATGAGGCTTAAACCTCGTATATGTAAACTATGGGATCTGCAAATAGAGAGAAATTAGATTACTGCTTTTATATCTGAACCGCCTTAGGGGGGAGCTCATGGGCCGATTATCAGGCATGAACATTCACCCAAACGTTAGTTTCCCCAATAATTGGGCCGTGCCAAGTCCTTCTAATGCACCAGTGATGACAAATGCTGGTTAACGAGGTTGGCGATCATCTACTGGGCCTCCACATGGTTCAACAGGGACTCTTTTAGGGACAAACAATCCTTTATACGATGGTTCATCCACCATAACGCTTCAGAATTGTTGGCAGCACGTTCCTTGTTCACACGGTAAGATGTTCTGTCTACGATAACTTTTGTATCACGTAAAAGACGCAATCTACCGACAAACGAGCATTTGCTCATTCGTCAAGTGATCGGCGTCACCTTCACACAACTCAATGATTAGGTAAAAGCACCCTATTGCCTAATCATCAGGCAATAAATGGGGATATCCAGTTGTAAAGTATTGGTGGCCTACCAGGATAGGCCATCAAAAGTACATTAGCGAGGGTCCACTGCCCAAGACCCCACCGATCAGCTATTTGCCAAGTTACTTCTTTTGTGCACTCAGCTGATTTCTACAGAAAGCAGATAGCTCCGTTCTCACTGCAGTGGTCAGGCTTGGAATTACAGGCAAAGCTTCCACTAAAGTGAGCTGGAACTCTGGCTGTAATGCCAAACCTCACCACTACAGTGAGAAGGGAGTTGTCTGCTTCCTGCAGAAATCAGCTCAGAGCATGCGCCCATTCGCTCAGAGAACAGCTGCTGGAAGAGTGGCCCATGCAATGGATATATTAGTGCTGATCTACTAAGGATACCGCATCAATAGTTTACACCTCGACACATTACTTGTCCTTCTCTGCCATCCCTACAAATGGCCAGTTCTGTATCTTGGTTTGGCTGTCCAAAATGGTCAACACAATCTTTGGACTATCTAATCCCCACAGTGCACTGATAGCATTAGACCACTAATACATCATAACTGCTCTCTGATTGGCCAAAGCTGCTCACATGATCAGCAGTGGACCATGTGCATTAGGTAGTCTGAGAATTACTGCAGCCATCTTGGATGGCCAAAGATGTAGCTCAAAATTGGCGGAGCAGAAGAACAACCGCAGGTAATATCCTCCCCACCCCTCTCATCCCAGGGCAGAATTTTGTCCGAAAACCACAAGATTACTTTAAGGTCCTTTTAGATGGCCCGGTTATGTGGCATCAGCATTACTCTGAATATTCGTTTGCCTGACAGTAAAATCATGTAAAACTGCCAAAAATTAGCCGTCAGACAAGCAAACATTTTGTCGGTGATTTTAAGGAAGTATAAAGACACTTGCTGATTGTTTGTATGTCTTCACCTTAGAATAAGGAGATGTACAGCGGGCCTATGGGGATAAACGATTGTAGCTCGACCTGTGTGAAAGAGAATTAAACGAGCGCTGACCAACATGGGTGTCGATCGGCGCTCGTTACATCGGGCTGAGAAAAAAAAAGGACACTTTAGAAAACCGATGTTGCCATCTGATAGTTATAGAGAGGCCAGCGGGGCCTCGGGGGTCTAGGAGTCACAATGATTCCCTATACATAACGAAGTCTGTAGAGCTCTTTGGGGGCTTTTTACTTTGGGACAGATAGACATTTGGGATATATGATGCAATCATTCTTGATGCTCGTGTCAAAAACATTTCTTGCACAGAATCAGATATACAAAGAAAAGCCTTCCAGTTACCTTGATTGCCGTTGTGAAATCAACATCTTTTGTTTCTTTAAGGCCGAGAGGGATGAGAGGAATGCTGGCGGTCTGCCTGCAATATATAATGTATTAAGAGTCAATAGATGAGGGCACATCCTATAGCAACGCAGCCTCGAGAGGGTATTGTTCATTCCTATGAGAGTGCAAAGCATCATGGGTGATAGCGAAGGGCTGGTAGCAGTAATTGATCATTATCTTAGCCAGTTGCTATGTCCTTGGCATCACATAGGTTACGATGCAGAATCTCTTTCCCTTGTGGATGCTGCAGCAGAAGTCTTCATATGGTAGGGATCTCCGTAAGCATTGGTATTAGCACAGAGCATTTCTGCAATAAAATACCATAAAAAGTGCCTAAGGGAATTTTCTAGGACTAGACTAATGACTTGTCCATAGGATAGGTCATCAACCGCTGAAAGGTGGGATCCGCTGCTTGAGATCCCCACCGATCAGCGGATTGAAGAGGCTGCGGCGCTCGGTTGAGCACTGCGGCTTCTTCTCAAGCCAGTGACGTTGTGTTCATCGGTCACATGGTTGGAGAGCAGCTCAGTCCCATTCAAGTGAGCTGCAATACCAGTTACAGCCACTACTCAATGTAAGACAATGTGCCTAGTATGGACTGAAGTGACAGTGGCACTCACCCGCTTCAATCAGCTGACTGGCGGAGATCCTGAGTAGTGGACCCACACTATTAAACTATTGATGACCTCTCCCGAGGATAGGTCATAGTTTAGTTACAGAAAACCCCTGTAAAGGGCTTTTTGCTACGATTAGAAAAATATAGCTGCTTCCTTCCAAAAACAGTGCACACGCATTCACAGATTGTGTTCAAATTGTGGCTCAGATCAATTCACTTCAATGTGAACAAAACAGCAATACTAGAAACAACCCATGGACAGGGGTGGCGCTGTTTGCAGAAGCTACAGTTTTTTAAATTTTGTACTTCCCCTTTAAAAGATGTGGTCCGAGACTGGAAAATACACGGCTGCTTTCTTCTAAAAGCAACGCCACCACTATCCACAGGTTGTGTATGGCATTGCAACTCATCCTTATTCATTTCAATGGATTTGAGCTGTAATCTCAGAAATGGTTAGATGTGGCGCTGTTTCTGGAAGAAAGCGGCCATGTTTTTCTAATTCTAAAACAACCCCTTTAAATCTCCATCGAACAGAGCCATAGGGACTGAGTATGAAACTGTAGAGCTGTGTTGTGTGCATGGAGCCTAAAAGAAGGGACCTCCCATGTATAACATATGTGAGCTGGTGGACCCCCACCGATCAGTTGTCAGGCTAATCGGAGGATGGCCGCACTAGGGGGCCCTCTTTATAATAGGCACATTCTCCTATAGAAGTGGGCAACCCCTTTAAATGTAAAATAATAAGAACAGACGAAGAATAAGTTTGCAGTGCAGATAAATGCAAACTGAAGTGTATCTCAGCCCGTGGCCAGCTGCTCGGTGTCCTCCTACCGCTGATTCTGCCACTTATCTAATGAGCCTGAATATTATACGTAGGAGGGCGGCAGGGAGTGTTCACTAATAATCAGTGACTTGCAGTGATTGAAACCGGGTCATGTGCGCTCAGTAATTTACTGTGACCTCAGCAGCAGGTTACACACCCAGCAATCAGGGAACATCTCCACATTCTACAGTCATTACTAATATACAGCAACCTCCATCCGGTGGTGTCAGTCATAAAAGTCAGAGTAATCCGTGATCACAAAGCGGAGCGAGGTCCTTTCAATGATGTCAGCATTTTACACTCCGTCTGTTAAGTTGTGCAGTTTTCAGGCTGCAGTCCTATCAGGTAGGTCTCCACTTTATATGCTCAACCACGGCTTCAATGAAGAAGAGCACGACTTTGGGAAGAGTTCCGGCTGTCCTAGAACTGGCTGGTATAGTATACCGTAGCGCACGGTGTGAACACAGCCCATTAGGGGGCAAACGTGATGCCAGGGAGACTTTGGCCACAGAGTTCTGCCGCTACATCGCAAGTAATGAAAGTGAATATGACCGCATTGCAATCCGCAGATCAATAAGATACGACTGCTGGAATTCTGGAAGACCGCATTCACTTTCACTAGTTGCAATTTATCCAATGCAACACTGCAATCTATCACACGGCCAAAGCTACCGTGTATCACGCAGCCTATCCTTAAAGGGACTCTTACTGTCCTCAGTATAGGTCATTGATAGGTGATCGGCGGGGGTTCGCCAATCGGGATCCCTGCTGATCGCCGGGCCACTGTCAGTGTAGAGAGTACCGGAAGCAGATAGCGCTGTCAACATTGCATTGAATGCAGTGTAAGTTGTGCCTGCAGTCACAAAGCAGGCCATTGAGATGCATCAGATGACAAGTTTTTCCTTATTTTTATTTTAAAGGGTTTTCCGAAACTTTAAAGAAAAAAAAAATACATTTCTGTGCAGGAAATGGGCTAAAATAAAAAATGAATACTACTCACTAGAGATGAGCGAGCATACTCAATAAGGCGATTTACTCAAGAGAGCATCGCCTTTTTCGAGTAACTGCTGGCTCGTCCCTGAAGATTCGGGGGGGGACAGTGAGAGAGATATCTCTCTCCCTCCCGATCCCCTCTGCAACCCCCTGCAGCCCTCCTGAATCTTCAGGGACGAGCCAGCAGTTACTCGAAAAAAGCGATGCTCTCTCGAGTAAATCGCCTTACCGAGTATGCTCGCTCATCTCTACTACTCACCCAAGAAACGTCCGCTGGTCCCACACAGCTGCACAGTCCCCGCCGCTCCTATCCCAGAAGCCAGCTATTCACTGGCTTCATGGCAGTATCATACGGAAGCCAGTGAATAGCATTGAGCACTGCAGCAGCTTCTGGGTGCGGAGAAGTTGTGAAAAGTGCTTTTTTTTACATTTTAACCCATTCCCTACATGAAAATTTGTTTTTACCCTCGAAAAAATACATTTAACTTAACATAGAAAAAAAACAGAGAAATCACATGCAAGCAACGCCATTATTTACTATGGTGACAACTTGCTGCAAAGGTCCCCTGCAAGAACTGCCTATGTTACGCTTTCCAGCTGATGGGTACAACATGTAGTGTTAGGTCAGTTTCACATTGCCGCACGTCCGTAATATGGAGATCTAACAGATGACGCTGCAACCGATGTCATCAGTATTCCATTATTGCTTGATCCGTTTTCGCTTCCGTATTTGCTCAGTAGAAAATAATACTAAGGAATGCAAATACGGAGGCAAAGACGGACAATTGTAGTGCATTTACAGCTTGGACGTTAAAATATACCCATGTGAATAGATACATAGATTTACCTTCGTTCCGCAAAAAACGGAGTAAAAATACGCTCATCTGAACGCTGCCATAGGCTGGAATCACACTATTTTTTTAGGGCAAAATTAGAAGTTGAGCCAAAACGACGGAAAACGATTAAAGGAAAGACTGACAATTCTCCTTTGATTCCACTTCACAGTCTGCATCAAAAGCTGCAAGGGTCATTCCAGCCTTGTGACTACAAAGCTGCGATTGCATCCCCAACCAATTACATATCAAGTGTGATTGCTTAACAGCAAACATGGCTCTTATCAGCCAAGAAATGCTCGTTCTCTCCTTAGAGACACTCAAAATAGCCGGAGCAATGTACCAACTTGAGCACGGTTATCAGGAATGCAAGATATGCCTCTCTGGTAAACAAAGGCAGGGCTGAAGTGGAACAATGGTTGAAGTTCTGCTATTAACTCCAGTCAGAGGTCATCAACCTGCACTTGTAAGACCCATTTATGAGTCTTGGAGGTTTATCAATGCAAGATAGCAAGACTTCATGGCGGCCCTTACTCTGTGTGCTGGTACACCTCCACCGATATGTTCAGACGTTCCAGCTCCTCCTTGAGAACTTGCAGATTGGAGTTGACATAACTTAGTTCCAGCAAAACTTGTTCTCGGACTTTGCTGTTGTTGGTGGCCCTAAAGAGAAGGAAAATAATAAGACATTGTTAGACGGAAGAGGTCTCCCGCAGAGTCGGCCACGACTAATAGGTATATTATAGATGCTCTGAATTGTTCACATTCTTCTTTCTACCTCCTTCGAAGGATTATGGTTCAGAAAAGGGCAAGTCCAGGTTGACCGGCGTGTTCATATTCATTTTCAGACCTTTTATAGTACGTACTGCATATTTCTCTAGAGTAATTCAAACCTTACAAGGAGTTTTCCTGGACTACATTACTAAAGACCTATCCCTTAAATAAGATCATCGACAATTGATCAATGGGAGTCTTGGGTGCCCATTGACTGAAGTGACAATGGCGTCCAGTGAGCACCGCTGTCACTTGAGTCCATACCATACACAGCGCCGTACATTGTGTAGTGGCTATGCCCGTTTTTGCAGCTTAGTCCCATTTACTTGAGTGAGATGGAACTACTGTCAGGCTATGTGTCCAATGGGCAGGATGTTACATACTGTACCGGAGAAGAGGCTGCAGCGTTCACTCACGGGCCGCGGACTCTTAAGTCAGCTGATCGGTGGGGAACCCACTAATCAACTATTGATGAGCAATCCTGAGGATAGACAGACCAAACCATTGAAGAGAAAATGTGTGTTGGTGGTTCTTTTATAAATTGCCAGCAATGAAACGCGCTTCAAGGCACAAGACCTCTTCATCAGCTAAGCAGGGGTACAGGCAAGGAAAAGAAGATAATATGCATGGACTAATCCAAAAAAACCGTGATATCAAGGCCGCCAGTAATTGGACACGGAGCAACACAGACAACTTTATGAGAGACAATCCTTTTTCTCTTCAATCGCTGGGATGAAGCATCCAACTTAATTTGCCTTTTCCATTTCGGACTCCAATTCTCAATATGCAAGAGGGCGTACTTCATCTCCTTTTTTCCAGGAGTACACTACTGATTACCTTGTCTTCAGGACAGGTCATCAATAGTTGATCGGCTTGTGCCGCCATTTGGGATCCCCGCTGATCAGCGCAGCAGCACCTGAGTAGGCATCACTGTAGTCCACACCAGCACAGTGCCATACATTGTATAGTGGTTATGCCTAGTATTGCAGCTCAATTTAATTCACTTGATTAGAAATGAGCTGCTCTCAGGCCGTGTGAATCATGATGAATTTAATGAGCAGAGGCTGCATTGCTCACCCAAGTGCTGCAGCCTCTTCAATCAGCTGATCGGCAGGGATCCCTTCCTAAGGATAAGTCATCAATAGTGTAGTCCTAGAAAACCCTGTAAGAGCCTAATGACAGATTTCCTTTACAAACTCTTTGCAAGAGATTTTCATCTTACTCCCTGAAGAAAAAAAGTAACTTGTACTTTAAAAAAGTGCTGACCCCCCCCCCCCTCCCCTCCCCCGTCAGTGTCTGGAGCAATTGTTTGCATTGTCTTAGAACAATTTTCTTTGTACTTTTTAAGGCAGCTGGGGAATAATTGGATTACTCAACTACCAACATAAAAAGCGTTATGCTGCTTCTCAGTGGTGGGAAGGGCAATCGGTGAGATTGTGAAGACGGCAGCGCTTCATTAATGGCCCATGTAGGAGGGTGGGGAGCACATTAAAGAGAAAGTGTGTTGTACAGGTGCGCTGGGCTACAGCAGCTAGCTCCATTACCTCCTGTCTAATTAATTCGTTGGTAAACATATTAAACAGTTTGTGATTTTTATGGTAAACTTTTCATATAACACGTCCCTCGAGATGAAGCTTGAAGGCTCATCATGTAAAATCTGATGACTTCAGCGATTGCTGACATCATGCTCTATGGAGTCTATAGAAAGCAAAGGGGCTATGCAGAATTAGATATCCATGATATCCACCTTTGTTCAGGAGTTGTTTCTGGCATTGCAGCTTAGCTGTAGTGAGGTGAATGGGACTGAACTGCATGGCCGGCCATAGTTATGTGTGGCCCTGGCGCCGTATTTATTCACAGAGCTGTTCTGGTGTGGACATGCTGCTACCATGCCGCTTTCTGCATAGGGTGCAATCGAACCGAAGGCTGGCTCAGCCTGAAGTGTATGGTAGCAGTGACTGTGCATGCACACCACTGCTCCGTTCACTTCAATGGAACCACTGGAAATCTGTCGTGATACAACCCCTATAAGGGATATCTACCAGAGATGAAAACATGCTGAGTGCTACAGCTCCTAACAAATTCCTTATTTATGACACTTCAATGGACCATGGGCTGTATGAAAATGCTGCAGCAATGACCACATGGTCACATAGTAAGAAACAAGTTTGGATGTGGTCATATGGCCCCTCTCAACCAATCAGAAAGGAGGTCTTTAGCATACAGCTTGCAACTATTGCAGTGCCTCAAAGAGGAGGTTTAGTGGGCACAGTTGGCTTCTCTTAGTTGGGGCATCTGATGCTGCAGACGGGAAGCGCTGGGAGAGTTTATCTTCTAGGGAACAAAAAGGATCAAATGCTAAAGTTCAAAGTCCTTGACCAACAGTTGGGGAATGTGGTCCGGCTCCACCATAAATGGCAGGTTCGAATGACTTAGGATTCAGGACCTACCATAAAGGGTTAAAATGTTGCCACAGGGACTAACTGGAAAAGATGTGTCACAAGTTGCACCGGAATCATTGCTTGCACCAAAATTTGCACCATTGGTTGAGGCTCTCACATAAAACGAGTGTGTGCAAGGACTGGAAGCAGAGTGAAGGGAGCTGCTGCCTTGCAAGCAGAGGAGGGCATGAGCACTATACCCTGGGAGAAGGGACTGCTGACTGATCAAGGAGTCAAGCTGAGTTGAGCACCTGACTGCCAGGAGGACCTGGAGAGCGCTAACCAGAATTGCCGCAGGAGGATCCAGTGACCCTGAGCAGTTCGAGGCAGATCAGTAACACCAAGGACATGGAGAAAGAAGACAACACAGTAGTACCGCTATGGACGATAGAAGCTGTGACCTCCACACAATAAAGCGTAAGTGAGGCCAGCCTCATATTGGACACAGGGTGTGCACATCACAGGAAGGGGTAAAAACAGTTCATTGGCCACCCTGCTATAGGAAATAGGGCTTATCTTTGATTCTGATGCTCGAACCTGGTTCACGGACTGTGTTATTTAAGGGGATAGTGTGAGTGTATACAGGACTACTTGAATGAAAAATGCCCTTGTGGCTCTGAAGAGTCAACAGGCAGTTTTATGCTTTTAACTGCACTTCAACTGGACGTATAATTAAATTCCTGTATACTTTGGTCTGTATTCAATCCCTGTTCTCAAGATCCTGACCATCATTACCACAGGATGATCACAGTCACACATGGAGACCCGAATGAGGTTATAAGACAAGTAGCACAATATTGAGATTTCCTACAATACTGGGGAAGAGTCTGCTAAGGCTGTACTTAGGTGAGACCTCTAGGCATATCCTCTGTGACATCTCACGTATGGGTGGGAAATCTATGTATATCTACATACTGGAGGCACCATCATCCATGAAGCAAGGTGAGAATCAGAGGGGGGCTTCAACACTTCATTTTTTAACCTCAGCAAGTACAAAGGGTAGTAGCACCCCCATTGTGTGGTATACACCTACACTATACTTCATCCCTATGGACCCGCACAATAGATCTCTTCTCTTTAGAATAGCCTCTTCCCTCTCAGGAGCTGAAATAAGAGATGACTAAACTTTCTGTGGTTCTTTTATGAGTCTTTCTGGGAACAGAGGAGGATGGGGAGCCATTGTTCTCCTGGCTGCTGCGAGCACTGGACCACCAAGGCAGATGATATGTAAATCACAATGACAAGTGTAAAGACGTTGGTGACTTTTCAATGGCCGCTCTGCTCAGACAGAGATTATAAGCCATTTCTAGTGCATTACTGCTGAGCCTCTGATGTGGAACTGAAAGTCCCAGCTTGTCTTGTCCGTTAAAGGGGTCTTCCAGAACTACACTATGGATGACCTATCCTGAGGATAGGTCATCAATAGTCGATCAGTGAGGGTCCAACGTTCGGGGACCTCAGCTGACTGAAGTGACAGGTGCGCTTGGGTGAGGACCGCTGTGACTTCAGTCCATAGCAGGCACAGCACCGTGCATCGTATAGCGGCTGTGCCTGGTACTGCAGCTCAATCTCATTCATCTTTCGCCATGTGACAGATGAACGTGACATCACCGGCTTGAAAAGAGGTCACAGTGCTCACCCCCAAGGAGGTTAAGAGAGAATACAACAAGGTGGAACTACTTCGAAAGATTGAAAATCCAGTGGATGTGATGAGGTGAACAAATAGTGAGTATGTTCCTAAGGTGATACCGACAAGTCAATCTGTCATCCTTCATATGTCAACACAGCATTGGTGGTCAGCTATCCCGCAAATTTGAAGAAGGGGCTATTCCTGAAATGTGTTATGTGCTGGTGTATATAATAAAGAGGATCAGGTTTTTAGCCTTGTCTCCATTGTCGATCATTTAGAGTTGTGCCACCTGGGCCCAATGTCTTCCCTCTTTCACCCAAGCACCTTGGCCTCCAATCAATGTTCAGTCATTCTAATTCATCGTACCAGTGAATGAAATGAATGATGAGTAGTGATGAGAGAGCATACTCGCTAAGGGCAATTGCTCGAGCGAGCATTGCCCTTAGCGAGTACCTGCCCGCTCGAGAGAAAAGGTTCAACTGCCGGCGTGGGTGAGAGGTGAGTTGCAGCAGTGAACAGGGAGAGCAAGGGGGAGAGAGATCTCCCCTCCGTTCCTCCCCGCTCTCCGCCGTCGCTCCCTGCCCGCCGCCAGCAGCCGAACCTTTTCTCTCGAGCAGGCGGGTACTCGCTAAGGGCAATGCTCGCTCAAGCAATTGCCCTTAGCGAGTATGCTCGCTCATCACTAATGATGAGTGACCAAATTATCATTGGATCATTGCTGTGTTTACACTGAATGCTAATCGTTTCGTGTAAAAGCTCATGTACTCTGATCGAGTCCATGCAGAAAACCGTTCATATGATCAGAACCATTGGTTATAGGGTCAATGTAAAGACAGTATTGAGCTTGTTGTTGGACCCCATACGGACACTAAAATCTTGGTATCTGTATAGCGCCAACTTATTCCGCATCGCTTTCAGGTCATTTATTCATTACCCCCCACCAAGCTGGGTACTCGTTTTACCGACCTCGGAAGGATGGAAGGCGAAGTGAACCTTGAGCCGGCTACCTGAACCATACGGGGATTGAACTCGCAACCTTCAGGTCGTGTGAATTAACCCTTAATGTTATAGTAGGTACTGCAAATATGCATTTGCAGAAGTACGTAGGTTTGTGTTCAGCTGAAAGAGTTAATGGAGATGGCTGGCACGCTGCCCCTCTGTGCAGAGTCTCAGTATGGCCTCCGCTGGGAGAGGGTTGGTAACCGGTGCATGAACTGTTGCCACAATCAATGCGCTGTCTCGCTGTGTTCATTAGTACGCTGCATCTGTTGGGAATCTGCTCTGGGAAATCTAAGATCACCGGAGCCAACAGAACAAAGGCTTCATTTTGTAGCCGAGTACAGAGAGATGGGAACATACCGCAGGAGGTTCTCAGCCCCGGCTCTCATCCGCATCGCTTTCAGGATCTGATTGTTCAACCCGGCCCTTTGATTCTGTAATTTGCTGCGACCGGTCTGTGCGATGGCCTTGCCCTGTGATAAAGAAAACGTATATTTGTCAGATATGTATCCAGCAGGTCACAGAACACTTTACACATCAGGTGTCTCGATCATCACTTTGCTATAAGCAGAGCAGGTTGCCGGACCCTTTACAGAGGGCTGAGATTCAACTTAAAGATAACCTTTCACATTAAGCAAACAGTCCGTTCTGCGGGCAGCATGTTATGGAGCAGGAGGAGCCGAGTAGATTGATATATAGCTTTATGGGGAAATATTTAGTAGGACTTGTCATTTATTGATCTAAATCACTGCGCATTCTGAGCTTAGGAGTCCAGTGGGCGGTCCTACTCACTGTTTATGTGCGCTCATACAGGAAAGGACCGCCCACTGGACTCCCAACCCACAATGAGCAGAGATTTAGATGAATAAAATGACATATCCTAAATCTTTTTCAGCACATCTATATATCATTCTGCTCGGCTTCTCCCGCTCTTTATTATGCACCTAGAGTTCAGACAATTTTAACAAGTCTAGAACTAAAATACAATTCCCGTTGGATGCCACTCACATTCAACCCCTGATTTGCAAAGTTTGGGCCAAACAGTACATCAGTGGCAACTGCCCAATCAAAATAGTCTATAGCTATAGCTCCATCTATAGTATAGTCTCTTGAAGCACATGTGTCAAAGCCAAGGCCAGCGGGCCCAATCCAACTCGCCATGGGATTTTATGTGGTCCTCAACGAGGTCTGGGCATAGAAGGAGCGGCTCTCCACTTTCCCCGGACAATGGCAGATGGAGTGGTGCCAGCACAGGGAGCAGGTGCCATCTTAGATTCTGAGCTCCGGCGCACCTCCACACTGAACTGTTCAGCAGCTCACAGGTAGGTGGTAATACAGTTCTGCCATCTCTACCCGGGCACCGTAGGCACTCTCCAAGGTAGGAAGCTCGGAGCTAAAGAGGTGGAAGGGGAGAAACCCCAACATAGTGCAGAGAGCTCCATAGCCGTGTTAAGGAGTAGTTAGATTTAGGTCTCATTCATACGGACGTCTGCAGTTTCGGTTTCTTCTGCCTTCATACGTGAATACGCATACATCATCATTTAGGCAATCTCATTGACTTTAATGGGCAATTTAGGTCCGTAATACGGATCAAAATAGGACATGCTGCGATTTTATACATGCATGAAAAATGTATGTCTGAGTACCGCAATGCAAATCAGTGGGGTTTAAGCCGTCCGTATTGTGCGCGTAATTTGAAGAGCTAATACATCCGTAAGAATGAGCCCTTATAAATGGCCCTTTGAAGACAACCATAATGCGGATGTGGCCCTTGGTGAAAATGAGTTTAACCCCGTCTTAAAGGAATCTTGAAATCCTGTAATTCTCTCTCTGACCGCTAAGCCTAATACTAGTCTCACACTTCCTATTCTGTACAGAAGATTTTCAGCAGTCGTCTCACTAACATCACAGGCAGGATTACAATGCAAAATAAAATTACTTATACATAGACAACACAGGATCCAACATTCATAATATGTGATGTCACAGCCCACCTCCTCCCTGTCCCTGTAGAGGTCACAGAGCATGCTTAGAACAGTCCCCTATGGAAGTCAATGAGTCCCCTCCAGTCCATTGAATGAATGACCCATTACTTTTGCTGTAAAATCTCTCTAAATGCTGTTAACTGCAGTCCAGGCAAGATGGCTGCCCCCATAGTCATATACCAAAAAGAGAATAAAAATGTTTACAAATCAGAAAACGGAAAACGTTTTAACTAGTAAAAAAATTAAATATGTGATACATTCCCTTCGCATCGCCGCTTGAAAGAAGGCTGCTTTGCAATTTCAGGTATTCCTACGTATGTTTCAGTGAGCGTTCACCATCATAGCACCTTATAAAACTGAGGCTTTAAATTATAGCACCACAAATAGTCATTTACATCCAGAGACTCGGAGTCACGAGAGCTTCCTGTGACTACCATAGTGCTCATATGGCCCGTAGCACCAGGAGCTTCGAGTGAAGGTGCGCCCAATCAGCTACACCTGGGATTATATGCTAAATCTGTGCTGGAGGCTCCGATACAGATGTGAATGTGGCCTAATCCATGGGATTTAAAGGGGATGTCTAGGGTTTATTCTATAGATGATCTATTCTCAGGGTAGGTCATCAATAAATGATCAGCAGGAGTCCACCACTCAAGATCCCCAATGATCAACTGATTCCCGATACCGCTGTCAGTATGGACAGTGCAGGAAGCAGAAGCGGTTGTCTGAAACAGCGGCCCAGATTGGTATTCCATCGAATTCAATGGGGGCTGTACCTGCCATACCAACCGGGGCCGCTGAACTATCTAAAGTGGCGATTGCTCGCAGACCATTGCTCAAGTAGCTTTGGTCTTATGTAGCCTTCCCGGAACTGTTGGTTTAGCCAACAAAATGATAGCCCGCTTCACCGCAAAGTCAAGCGCCTTTATTTCATTAGACAGTAAAACCGAATTACACGTCTAGAAGCGAATTCTGGCGTAGATCTGCACAATAGAAGGCATCCCATTTATTCATATCCATCGTGCCTACAGGAATACATTAGTGTTATCTCCCATTGTCCCACTGACTTAGTTTACGCATTTTGGAATCTGAGTCATTCTTCAGTGAGAGCTGCCCGCAAGCGTGAGATTTGTTGGAAGAGGGGATGATGTCAAAGAGGTGTCAGCGGGAGGCGATGCGCAGCCCATTCATTGTCTGGCGGCAGTCATTTTACGGACAGAACATCCTGCGCTCGGCCTTTATTTCAGAGCGCGGTAAATAGGGCTATTAAAGGCGATTATCTGGGGAAAGCCAGCAGGCGAGGCGTTACGGTCTCTAGTGGGCGACTTGTCAGCCGTTGAAAATTTGTGACTACTTGAGACGGACAGCGACGAACACGAAATCTAGACCCTGATATACGTCTTATGGGTGAATGAGATTACATGTAGAGTCAACGACTATTTGATGTCACTATGCGCGATAATATGGGGTAACGGTCCAGTTTCCTGGTGACGCAGTCCTGCATTGTACCATTATATCCGGATGCCCAAGATCACATATGACGACGACGAATTGATCGCCATTACATTTTTAGTCTCTGTGCCCCCTCCATCCTTATACGTCTTAGCACAGTCTTCTCCTTAACCCTTCCATTCCCTGACACAAGCTTCTTTAGGTCTCTGATTGACTCATCCTCGTTGTTGCATCCATAACGACATGACGTCATATCTTCGTATTGTCCAATCGTTGCTGTGGGTCAGTAAGTCAGTATTGGCAGAAAGTTGGTGTGGCGGCCAATAGTCACTGGGTGGCATGGTCATGTGGTGTTAGCAACGTATAGACGCCACAGGCAACACACGGAACAGTGGGAGACAAAAGAAGAGTATCGGTATAAGGTGCATTGCACCAAAATCTGCACCGTAATCCGCGCCATTTGGTGTGGTTTTGGCCATTGATCCGCAGCGGATTCATCCTTTCAATGGAAGCGGTGAAGTCAGTTGCAGATGTACGAGAAATTCCACACCAGTACTGCGGATTTTGATGCAGACTTTCCACTATGTACCCTAAAAGCTGGGCATACTCTTAAGGTTCTGTTCACAAATGCCTTCGGGAATCCATTTTTAACAGATCCATCTACAGTTTTGTAAACAGATTTTTATAAAAAGGATTCCAAACTACAGTTTCCGCTTTTTCCATCCAAAAAATGAGATTTGTCTCCCTTTGCATCAGTTTGGCAACCGTTTCCATCTGCTGGATCATCTCTGTTTTTTCCATTAAACGGGATGAACGGTGGATACAAAGCGGAAGGCTTTCCATCGGCCTCCATTCTCCATTTACTACAATAGGGGGAAAAAACGGAACGCTATTTGCCATCAGATTTCTACTATTTGGGAACAGAAAAGATAGCGCAGCGGACAACGCTATTGCTCCTATAAAAAGCGGAAGCCTGACAGAACGGACGGAAGTCGGAGCCCTAAAACCCCACACTAATATCAATGGGGAAGTAAACGGAAATGTTTGTTTCTGTTTTTCTGTCCCTATGACAGAACAGAAGAATGGAAACCCTCAATACAGATCTCTACGGAGCCTTAGGCCGGCGTCACACGGGCGGATTTGTGCGCCCAGTATGCAGAAAATAGAACCCATTCATTTCAATGCGTTCGTTCACATGCGCATTATTTCCTGCGCATTTTGGTTGCGCAAAAAAAATAATAATCCAGCATGGACTCTTTTCCTGCGTAAGTCCCCAAAGAAATCAATGAAGGCGCGCAAATCTGCTAGGGGATGTGTTAAATACTGCGTAATTGCGCAGGAGAAATAACACGACTGAAACTCATTAGACTAATTAGCCATTCCAATTGGCGAGTATTTTTTTGCCGTGTAAAAAGTACACTGAAATACACCAACATGCGCGCAAAAAAGCAACGTTCGTTCCACATAAAAGCTACGCTCATGCATGCGCAAATATGCGGACGCTAGTGTGAATCGGCCTTCGGGTCCTTCTACATGGTGCGATAGTCAGACTGTTGCCCGCCAGTCGTCCCAGCGGTTATCACTCTGCTGTCACGCAGGAGCAACGATCGCTCATGAATGGAGTCGGAGCGGCCATAGATCGCTTCTGACCGCCCGCCTCCATTCACACTAAAAAGGCAGTCATTCATAGATGAACCACTATGTACACATTATTTATGCCTGCAGTAACTGAAGAATAAGCGAATGAATCCGAATTATCGTTCGCCGTTCAGTCGCTGGCAGCATTTCCAATGAACGATTATACTTCCGATCCTACGATCCAGCGACAATCTGTCCGTGAAAAAGGGCCCTTCGTCATACTGGGAAATATGCCTTTAAATTAACCCGACTTCATGGCACAATTTTATAGTTTTGGAAGCATTGTGACATGTTAGTAAAACACGCATCACATGTAAAGTTTACATACATGACTGCATACGCAGACAGTGCTGTTCTATCAGAAGCCGGGGTGGATGGCAGTTCTGCAGCAATGTACATTTGTTATCTAGTTCACACCCAGTTATTGATACGGTTATTACCGCCATGAGAAGAGCATGCCCTCGTTGAGCTGGTGAACAATAGCTGGCAGGAGCGCCAATCCTGGAGACGTGCCTGGAATGTGGCATCAGATACCGTAGGAACCAGCGCTGGTTATTCGCCAAGTCATCGGCAAACACCGATCTCTAATGAGCGCGTCAGTCCAACGGGGGAACAGGCGAGCGGATGGAAGGATATAGGAGAGATGTAACTGTTGGGGCCCATTCAGATTAGCGTACTGTATATGTGGGCCGTGTAGCGAATAACCCATAACGGAGCAGAGAAATCGCTGTTCGTTTTCACAAATGCGAATGGCATACGCAGAGCCTGCGAATAGCGGACAGCGCAGGAATATCGGATTGGTCCAATACAACCTGCATACAATTGTCCAGCTTTCTGCTTTCTGCTCTATGTAAGGCTACATTCACACTTGGATTGATATCGCACTTGCGATATAGAAGAGCTCTATAATCTTATGTATCTATCCTTGAAGAAGCAGGAAGAACCCGAAGCTCCTTCACGGTATATTCCTTGCCTGACAATCATGTCTTTGGCCATTCTACTGTCCACATCTTCCATAGGGCTCAAGTCATGTGGTCATTGGCTGAGCTGAAAGTCATGTAGCATGCAAAAGCCTACGATGTGAATCCTGTAATTAGTCCCTGTCTGAGGACGGCTGCTTCTCAAAATTACATGTTACAGACCTTGAGATCCGTGCAAGTGACGTTGATGGGACGCAATGACCCCACGGAGGGTTCGAACTTAACTGTTGTGATGCTGAGAGAATATAAAACTTCGGAGTAAGTAAGGGGGGTGGCTGAGACATCGAAGCCAACGCTGAACTGTGTAAAGAATGTGTAGAAATCCTTAGCACATTGCTTAAATGGTAATCCCCCCTATCATGTTATCTTAGTGTGTGGATAGGGAAAAATCCAAATCTACTATTACTGAGGTGATTCCAGCCCCCTCCACATCCCAAATATAAAACAGGCTACAGGTTAGGCAGGTTGTCCGGTTATAAACTACTGATCATCCATCCTTAGGATAGGTCATCAGTAGTAGATTTGCAAGGGTCTGCTGCACAGGATCCCGGTCAATCAGCTGTTCTCTGGGCTGGGGTGTTCATACACTGAGATGGTTTCTGCAGGAAGCGGACAGCTCCGTTCCCACTGCAGTGGCCAGGTTTGGTATTGCAGGCATTGAAGTGAATGGGAACTTTCTGCAATACAAAACGCCTGACCACTGCAGTGAGAAAGGGGCTGCCTGCTTCCTACAGAAAAAACGAAACAACTGTGTGAATGTCCCCCAGAGGTCTAATATGACATCATGGGGGTCATAGATGTTAAGACAAAAAGCTACAAAAATAAGCAAAAAAATGTAAATATAATAATTTTAAAAATAAAAAAAACTATAAATTAAAAGACATACTTTTCACACGCATTACTCCTAGGAATATATTTTTTTTAATGTAGCGAAAAAAGGTATAGCCTTATATGTAATAAAAAATTTTTTTTTAAAAACGCAGCAAAAATAATTTTGGCAGGCCAGGAAAATAAAAAAAAATATATATATAGCCATAAAACCACCACATGGATCAAAAGTGCTAAAAAGTGTCCGATCCTTAAGGACTGAAACACACTGGTCTTTAAGGGGTTAAAGGAATGTTACATATAATGTATCCAAGTCTATCTATCCATTTATCTAGCTATCCCATATCTATCCATATACCCCATATCTATCTAACCCACATTGCTATATCTATCTCACTTTACTACCTGGCAATCGGATCTTGGCTTTGTCAATCACGGAAAGATTATTAGGAGGCGAAGAAGCTCTCGAAATCTCAGCGGCCCATATAAGCGCTCTGTAGACATTTGTACTTGGTAAACAGTCCAGAACAGTTCAGCTTCCTGTCTTTGAAAGCTCTGAGAAGGTCAGAATCATTAGAGCCAGCGCCTCAGCCTCTTATGTTACAGGTGAACGATTCAGCTCAAAGGACAAGAAAATCCTTGACTGCCAACCCTCAAACAGCATCTCATCATAAAATAACGTATACTCCGAATGGCCACTTTATTAGAGACCCCCATCTAGTGGCGCATTGGACCTCCTTTGACCTTCAGAGCCGTAGCAATTTGTCATGGTGTCCATCCACAGGTATCAGAGTACCCAGGGTGCGCCAAGAACACTTTCCCTGTACCATTACTCTACTTCCACCAGCTTCACAGGAAGGGGTCATCGATTCATGCTGCTTGTGCCAAAGCTAGACCTCCAATCAGCACATTGCAACCGACCTCTGGATTTGTGTGACCAGGCAATGTATTTCCGCTGCTCTGAGATACAATTTTTGCGTTCTTTTGTCTTCTAGAGTCTCGCCTTTGTTTCTCTTACACAACGGCGCTGAAACTGGTCGTCCGTTATAGACCATCCGTACTAAGGAACAGCGAGTTATGCGTTCGTCACGTTAGTTGGAGAACCAGCATATTTGGCTGCAATCTTATTGACTGTGCCGCGACTGTTCTTCAGAATGCTTCTTGACATCCACCTCTGAGCCCTTTCAATGAGGAGTTGTTTCCATCAATAGAATCTCTTTTCGATGGATGTTTTTCCTCAATCGCACCATTTTCTGTGAAGATCTGGCCGTTCACTATAAGTCTATCATCCTTTTCTGTCCAGCAGGCGAAAATGACTATGTCATGTCTGGTAGAGCGGTGAGACACCCAACAAAGTCGCCAGTATATATCTTTCCTCGATTCTAGGATCCTCAGTGCCAATTCTGCCTAGTTCTGCAGCATTACGTGGTATAACGAGGTTACCGCACTTAATGAGTCTGGGAGACCTGGGTGACAACCGGAAGGGAATTGAGAACGGAGGCCAACACATGAGTTGCCATCATCATCCATAGTGAGGTATTACTGGAGCGTCTTTAGGCTGGCGTTACATTACAGCTCCCACTGTACCAATGATGTTACATCAATGAGGTGACAAGTAGTCGCTGACTGTTCTTTGAAGTTGTATTACAGACACAATGAACCATTGGCTAATTAGAGGAGGGTCAGTAAACGTTAAACTAGGTGGGTCATCCGGAGATAAAACGGCCTCTCCTCCCATGTCAATCTCATAGCTATGAACCATCGTTAACACAGGTTGGATACACTGGAAAAGAGCCATTATTTATGCAGCACAAGCAGCCGGATTAACGCTTCCACTAATTATTGCTCTTCCTGAACAAAGGTATCCATACCGTATTAGGGTGGCGTTACACGGGTGCTGTCCAAATGATTTTCGCCCTTGTGCATTCATACCAGCAGTAACTGCTGACTGAAGAGGTGGAACCCTCTAGAGATCTCCTCCGGCTGCCCACCTCCATTCACTGCAAACAGGCAGCCGTTCATAGAAACGGGCCGATAGTCGCTAAAAGGCATCTTCAGTTTTTAGATAAGCTACATATCTATGGCTTCTCGCTCACTTGCCCTGTTGGGTCCCGTGCTCACACACTACAACCGTTGCCCATGATTGCTCTTTTGAGCGCGATGACTCGAAGTCTATTGGCCAGTGTGAAGCCCCCCTCACTCACCATGCTGCTATAGTTTAGCTTTCTCTGCAGTCATGTCTCATACTGTGGGATGTTCTCTTCTTTGTGCTATAGTATGTAATTATATTGCAGTAGAAGAATAAAAAGTTTATGGATGAAGGCTGAGCGTCACAGACTTTTAAAGGCTAATTGGCATCTCTTAGGGAAACTGCTAGGCTATAAAGTATATTAAAAAGAACATTTTCAAAGCGGGACTTGCCATGAAATTCAAAGAGCGGAGTGAAGGGGAGGGGAGTATCTTTAAACTTATTATAGTCTACGTGCAGTACCGCCTTTCACCACCATGGCACTGGTCAATCTTTCCATAGAGGTCAATGCAACAGCCTCTATGGAAAGCCAATGACTTAGAGATCTAATTAGCCTATAAGTAACAATGTCCTTTCTTCACAGTTTTAGTTCCAGTGACATCATACTGTGTGGGACCATTACTGACATATAAATAGTGGGTCTTAACTTGGAGAGGACATTACAAGTGTCCAAATCTACGGGTATGATCACACATTGCAGAGAAAATCCACATTAAAACCTGCGTGTGGATTATAGTGTGGATTTTCACTGTGGAATTCACTCATTACATTGCAAGTAATACATTCTGCAGTGAAAATCATGAATACTGCCCCGGAACCAAGTTCAGTACATAAATACTGCCCCGGAACCAAGTTCAGTACATAAATACTGCCCCGGAACCAAGTTCAGTACATAAATACTGCCCCGGAACCAAGTTCAGTACATAAATACAGCCCCGGAACCAAGTTCAGTACATAAATACAGCCCCGGAACCAAGTTCAGTACATAAATACAGCCCCGGAACCAGGTTCAGTACATAAATACAGCCCCGGAACCAGGTTCAGTACATAAATACAGCCCCGGAACCAGGTTCAGTACATAAATACAGCCCCGGAACCAGGTTCAGTACATAAATACAGCCCCGGAACCAGGTTCAGTACATAAATACAGCCCCGGAACCAGGTTCAGTACATAAATACAGCCCCGGAACCAGGTTCAGTACATAAATACAGCCCCGGAACCAGGTTCAGTACATAAATACAGCCCCGGAACCAGGTTCAGTACATAAATACAGCCCCGGAACCAGGTTCAGTACATAAATACAGCCCCGGAACCAGGTTCAGTACATAAATACAGCCCCGGAACCAGGTTCAGTACATAAATACAGCCCCGGAACCAGGTTCAGTACATAAATACAGCCCCGGAACCAGGTTCAGTACATAAATACAGCCCCGGAACCAGGTTCAGTACATAAATACAGCCCCGGAACCAGGTTCAGTACATAAATACAGCCCCGGAACCAGGTTCAGTACATAAATACAGCCCCGGAACCAGGTTCAGTACATAAATACAGCCCCGGAACCAGGTTCAGTACATAAATACAGCCCCGGAACCAGGTTCAGTACATAAATACAGCCCCGGAACCAGGTTCAGTACATAAATACAGCCCCGGAACCAGGTTCAGTACATAAATACAGCCCCGGAACCAGGTTCAGTACATAAATACAGCCCCGGAACCAGGTTCAGTACATAAATACAGCCCCGGAACCAGGTTCAGTACATAAATACAGCCCCGGAACCAGGTTCAGTACATAAATACAGCCCCGGAACCAGGTTCAGTACATAAATACAGCCCCGGAACCAGGTTCAGTACATAAATACAGCCCCGGAACCAGGTTCAGTACATAAATACAGCCCCGGAACCAGGTTCAGTACATAAATACAGCCCCGGAACCAGGTTCAGTACATAAATACAGCCCCGGAACCAGGTTCAGTACATAAATACAGCCCCGGAACCAGGTTCAGTACATAAATACAGCCCCGGAACCAGGTTCAGTACATAAATACAGCCCCGGAACCAGGTTCAGTACATAAATACAGCCCCGGAACCAGGTTCAGTACATAAATACAGCCCCGGAACCAGGTTCAGTACATAAATACAGCCCCGGAACCAGGTTCAGTACATAAATACAGCCCCGGAACCAGGTTCAGTACATAAATACAGCCCCGGAACCAGGTTCAGTACATAAATACAGCCCCGGAACCAGGTTCAGTACATAAATACAGCCCCGGAACCAGGTTCAGTACATAAATACAGCCCCGGAACCAGGTTCAGTACATAAATACTGCCCCGGAACCAGGTTCAGTACATAAATACTGCCCCGGAACCAGGTTCAGTACATAAATACTGCCCCGGAACCAGGTTCAGTACATAAATACTGCCCCGGAACCAGGTTCAGTACATAAATACTGCCCCGGAACCAGGTTCAGTACATAAATACTGCCCCGGAACCAGGTTCAGTACATAAATACTGCCCCGGAACCAGGTTCAGTACATAAATACTGCCCCGGAACCAGGTTCAGTACATAAATACTGCCCCGGAACCAGGTTCAGTACATAGGTACAGACCCAGAACCAGGTTCAGTACATAGGTACAGACCCAGAACCAAGCTCAGTACATAGGTACAGACCCAGAACCAAGCTCAGTACATACACACAGTCCCAAAACATAAATACAGCATCAGAACCAAGTTCAGCACATAAATACAGCTTCGGAACTAAGCTCATAACAAATACAATAGCACAACTAAGTGATTGTGTTGCAGGACACTGATGGACTGACAGCGGTGCCTCCAAACATCAAAGGGGAGGAGATGGAGCCAAGAGAAGGATGATTCATAGAGCTCCACAAGACGCTGGCACAAAGAGAAAGATCATCTGGGTGGTGGAGGGCATTGCATTCACCTAGTTTGGCCCCCTACAAACTGGTGGCTGGTGCCCTATGCAACTGCAGGACTCGCACATAGCTAAGACCAGTCGTGCTCAACTGCGCATATTCTGAATAAATGAACCCTTCAATCAGAGCTCCGATGTGGTCGGGAGCACATGTGGTGCACATGTTTGCTAACACGGACCGCTTCATTATCCCTCAGCCTGTGAGCAGCACACTGAAGGCTTCAGATCCCCGAGGGACAATAGCTCATTAATGTGTCAGCTCTGCTGTGTGTAATATCCTCATCTAACAACAAGCACAATGTAAATGAGCGGGGTAACACAACACCTCTGTTTACATACTGTCAGATTGGGCTTATTACATTAGCGATGAATGCGGCCGTGCTGGCGGTAAAGAACCATGACTGAATGGAAGCTTTGTCTTGGACTCCCTGTGTTTGATTTATGCAGACAAGCACAAACAGCCCAATAAACACAGCGGAGGCATAAAGTGGCCCTTCTCCCCAGCCTATGGGCCCCAAGTAATTACTGGAGATTCCTTCGGCCATGTGATTTAACAAGGTCACTAAAAACCCATCTATGGGGACATTATTACGGTAGGATAATTCAATTATCAAAGTGTCAGAATTCCTAGGAGCCCAGAACTTATATAATCGCCAACGTCCTAATGTGAACCCATCGACCTGCGCCGGCCAAGTTTTGGCCAATGATCTCAAGGGTCAACCGTCCTTCCTAGTTGTCCTTCTCCGGAATTGTTTCGCAGGCAGGAATCAGCATTTCAGACTAAGACATACATGAAGGCGATGAGCATACGTGTCCCGGGTCATGTGCCTGTGGTTTGGGCAGCATGCGCCAGGTGACAGAATCCCTTTAAATACCCCTGAGAAAGCCCTTTGTTCTGTCTATAAGCCGGGATCTGAATGTTTGCTTGGCAGCACCTGAAAGACACACAGACTCCTGGGAGATAAGGCAGAATGGATTAGACCCATTTCCTTGTGATGAGAAGGTTCAAAAAGAACAATTCAGATGACATTACAAAAACAATGGAGGGAGTGCGACAATAAAATAAGGTTATCTTGTCTGCACCAAGGCTTTTACTGATAACAGGATGGAGCCATGGTCATGGGATTTGTACTCTAAGGCTGGGTTCACACAGAGCGGAATTGTCGCGGTATGTCCGTACAGAAATTCTGCATGGTAATTCCGCACGCGGCTCTTAATCCTGGGATTAGCCAGCAAAGTGGACGAGATTTTGCAACAATCTCACCCACACTCTGCGGCCAAGCCGCGCTGAAATGGAAATGCGGCGCGGAATTCAAAACCGCGGCATGTCATTTCTTTCCCCTTTTCCACGGTGGCCTCTCTCCTCTCTATGGGTAGAAATAGCCGCAGTGGAAGGTCAACGGCGAAGCTGCTCTAAAACCCGCGGCGAAAGGCACTTATCCCACGGAAATCTCACGTTTTTTTTCCGTGTGGTCATTCCGCGAGAGTTCCACGGGATTTCGGACTGATAATCGTTTAAATGAGCGATTATGGGCGACTGTCGGCCTGTATATATACGGCCCCCGATAGGGCACGGGGCGAGAGATGTTGCTCAGTTGTTGCTAGTCGTTCCGTTTCAGTGGGCTAAACCATTTGCAGGTTAAGGCTACATGGCGACGTTTTGCTGTGGTATAAACCGGTGACAACGCAAAGTAATAGAAGTGAATGCAGGGTCACTGCAGCCTGTAAGTTGTCGGGCCTGCAACCCAACAATCGCAAGAAACCCGGCAGGTTTGGATTTCTTTTATCAGGTGGCGGCAACAACTTGCGAGCAGCAAACGACCACATTGTCCTCTATAAGGCTGGGGCTGCACATGGCTGACAGCGGAAAGGTCAAGGATGACGGGAGGCTGCAGGACCATACAGCAAACTTGCATCGTGCGACCCAGACAGGTTGCCATGTAGCCATAGTCCGTATTTACACAGGCGGTTTTCACGCACAATTTCTGTGTGTTGTGAGAAATCACACGTGAAAAGAAACCATTATTTTACATGGGTTTTATTTACAAGGTCGATTTTTTGCTCACCCCGAGACAGAAAAATCAAAGCATGCTCTATTTTGGGGCAATTTTGCACATTATTTTCTATGGAACCAGTGAAAAAAAAATTGCCCGCGCTCACATGCCATGTTATGTGCATGCAGCTGTGATAGCTGTTATTTTCCACTATTGAAACATGCGATGTTCACGCGTGTAAATAATCACATGTGCAGCAATACAATACGTGGTCCGCGCAAAACGCATCACACTCAGAGGAAAAAAATGCATGTTTGCAGGTGTGATATCAGCCCAAGTATCTCAGACCAATATCACACCCGTGTAAATACCGCCTTAGGCTACCTACACACAGGTGAGTGCGATCTTGGGCCGAAAAACGTAGCCCGATATCGTGCTTGCCAACATGCGTTTTCACGCCGATGCGTTACAGTTCTCTGCCAGAAGCGCCTCCCATCACTTCTTTGAAGTAGCGATGCTCCGATGCGGCTTTCAGGTGCGTTAGAGGAATGGCAAGTGTTTCCTATGGGAAACCTCGCCCGCCGTGCGATGTGTTTTATTGCGCCATTGAGTTCAGTAGGGAATGCGTTCCGAGGAACGTGAAAACATAGGAATGCCCCGACTTATGGTACCTTTACACGCACAACTTTCGGAGCATGTATACGGCTCCCGACAAGGTTTTAAGTGAGAAATTGCTTAGCATTCACTAGTCGTTCCCTTTACAGTGAGCTGAACTGAAACGACTACCGAGTGACTTCTCATAAACAGGAATTGCT
The DNA here is from genome assembly GCF_035609145.1 of Eleutherodactylus coqui. Lineage (NCBI taxonomy): Eukaryota > Metazoa > Chordata > Amphibia > Anura > Eleutherodactylidae > Eleutherodactylus > Eleutherodactylus coqui. The sequence continues at coordinate 15,259,617 of NC_089847.1, forward strand.
TAATCTTTGAGCGACTTACTGTTGGTAGCGAATGGAAGCGGGCGGAAGAGATCGGGGGCCGCTGCTCCTCCATTCTCTGCCAGACTATCGCTCCTGTATGAGCAAGGAGTGATGGTCGCTGGAGCAGCTGTTGGGCACTCATGCGCCCGCCAGTTGTACCTTCGGCCTACGATGTAGCAGGGTTATACTGCGAACTTTGGCCAAGTGACCCGTGTCACATGTAGCCGTGATCCTGCAAACAGCGACACGGATACACGTCCTTGTTATTGTACAACCACAGGCCCTCCAGCTGTGCAGAATTCCAACCTCCTCTTGCTGTCAGGACATGTTGAGACTTGTAGTTCTATCGATCCTCAAAAGCTGAAGAGCCAGATAGTCACGTATTTACAGAAGCTGTTTTTGGTTGTAGTTTTTAGGATGCAAATCACAGCAAGAACAGCGGAAAAAATCATATTCGTAAATACACCCTAAAGGACAAATGTTTAAGGGACTTCTTTCACACCTGCGTTAGGGTCAGTTCGGGGTTTCAGTCTTTCTGTTAGAGACCTAACAGAATGGAAACAAACCGAAGCTTTTTTTAAGCCCCATTGAACTCAATGGGGAGAACCATGTATTCATTTTATTCTTTCCTCCAAAAGCGGAGCAGCGAGAGGACCTGAACTGACCTTAACGCAGGTGTGAAAGCAGCCTATTTGGTGCAGTTTTGTTGCATTTTTAACCACTATTTTTGGAATCACACAAGTGCTCAGCTTATTACAGGAGATCAAGTAACTGCAGCTGGAAATGAAAGAGTTAAAGATCATTGTGATCAGTGACCGAGACGAAAAGAAGTGCAGGACTTGACAAAAGTGCAGGACAATACTGTAACCGGAGACTGGTATTTCCAGAAATGTAGGATTCGTATACAAAGGCGAAACACTGAGATACAAGAGTGACGTGCTCGCTGAAATTCATGCTGTTTCTTCTCTCTGTTCCTGTTTCGGCAAGAAGACTTGTGACATTATATATATATCTATGGGTTCATCAGCATTGCTTTGATCCCTGTCTGATGAAGTAAATACCTCGTTTGGCGGTAGGTCGGTGCAACAGCAGCCATACATATACAAAGTTGTGCTGAGAAGGTAATCCCAGTTGATATACACTATTTAAGGAGTTGTACAACAATTTCATGTTATTCTCTATCCACAGGATAGGGAATAACTTGCTGATCGGTAGGGGTCTCATCACTGAGACCCCCGCAGATCTTGAGAATGGGGTCCCGTGTTCCCCATCCTCCTCACTGCACCTTCCGCAGGACTGATTGGAGCCCTGGTCACACAGGTACACTAGCACTCCGTTCACTTTCAATGGGACTGCAGAGACACCCAAGTGGCATTTGCTCTGCCTAATATTCTGTCAGCCCCAGTGAAATGAATGGAGTGTTGATCACGTATGCTCGGCCAGCGCTCCCTTCATGCTCACGTCACTGCTGGGGGAAGGAGCGACCCTCACAGTGAGTGTCAAAATAGGACATGGGAGTCCCATTATGCAGATTGGAGGGGTCTCACCAACCCCCAACACTCAGTGAGCTATAGCTATGCCCTATCCTACCTCTCTATGTGCCCTCCTCAGCTGTTCTTCCAAGTGTCAGTAAACCCCTGTAATGAATTTGGCCGCTTCTTAAGGTCCATTTAGACGCAACGATCATCGTTCAAAATTCGTTTAAGCGATCAGAAGTGATCGATGGTTTTGCTTTTGAAGACGACCGTTTCAACTTAACGATTATTGTTGGAAAATGGCCCAGCGAGCCGCACTATTCCATCCTGTGAAAAGCTGGAAGCCCAGATACAAACCAAATGGACCGCATTATAGTCAATGAGGTCTGTTCGGCCCCGGCACATAATACGCACCTGTTCGGCCCCCCCGACACATAATACGCACCTGTTCGGCCCCCCGGCACATAATACGCACCTGTTCGGCCCCCCGGCACATAATACGCACCTGTTCGGCCCTCCGGCACATAATACGCACCTGTTCGGCCCCCCGGCACATAATACGCACCTGTTCGGCCCCCCGGCACATTATACGCACCTGTTCGGCCCCCCGGCACATTATACGCACCTGTTCGGCCCCCCGGCACATTATACGCACCTGTTCGGCCCCCCGGCACATTATACGCACCTGTTCGGCCCCCCGGCACATTATACGCACCTGTTCGGCCCCCCGGCACATTATACGCACCTGTTCGGCCCCGGCACATTATACGCACCTGTTCGGCCCCCGGCACATTATACGCACCTGTTCGGCCCCTCAGCACATTATACGCACCTGTTCGCCCTCCCGGCACATTATACGCACCTGTTCGCCCTTCCGGCACATTATACGCACCTGTTCGCCCTCCCGGCACATTATACGCACCTGTTCGCCCTCCCGGCACATTATACGCACCTGTTCGCCCTCCCGGCACATTATACGCACCTGTTCGCCCTCCCGGCACATTATACGCACCTGTTCGGCCCCCCGGCACATTATACGCACCTGTTCGGCCCCCCGGCACATTATACGCACCTGTTCGGCCCCATCCGGCCATGGGGTGCGATTTCCCTGCTACCGAAACACAGCAGGAAAACAGAACCCCAAGCGCCGTTGGTGCTTTTACCAACTTCTTACAGCTTTCCCCCAATTATCTGGAAAACCTACGTGGTTGAGGCTACATTTACACGGTTGATATTCGCACGCGAGCTCTGTATGTTGTGAGATGCATGAAAATAGATCCCATAGTTGGCAACGGGTCTATTTACGTGCGCCATTTTTCTCACACAGCTATGCTACAAGACGAAAAGAAAAATCACAGGGCGTCGTATTTTCGCACGAGACTAGAACATGTAGATGTGCGGTCTCCTGCCCGGCAGACAGACAGGGTGTTCGTGTTCTATGCGATGATCTCGGACTCAACTGACTAGTGGGCCTGTAAATAGACTGTCTCTTATGAGTCTGTGCCGCCTGCCCAGTGCCACCTGTTTCCAGGAGTCACCAACTTGACACCCAGAAGCCGTGACGTTGCAAATTAATTTACCACATGCCATAAAGTAATATTATTATTGTCCTCCATTACGGCACGCTCCTACTGGAGATAATTTAGCGGTGATTTACAGTAATTGCAGACATATTTCTCTAATGACGAGCTTCCCCCCTCCCTGCTAATACCCCCCACCCCATGACAGGTGGAAGAAGCTCCCAGCCCTACAGAAAGGCAGCAGAAGAGATAAGAACCCTGTCTTATGAAAGCCGATAGAAGCATGAGTCAGTATACAAGGTGTGACCTAGTCTTAACCCGTCGGCTGCCAAACAGCAACAGGAGGTGCCGAGCGCCTGACGTGAGGGATCAACACGCCAAAAAGCGATAATGACTGACACAGCTACAGATTGTGGAACTACAAGCCCCAGCAGCTTCACAATCGTTATTACCAAATTGTATGTAACTATGTTTTAGTTAGGATTTCCTCTAGATTATTGTCTTTAGTAAACAGACAGAACTGAGAAGTGACAGGCGTGTAGAACTACAAGTCCCAGCCAGGAAGAGTATTATTTTTATTGATGTAAATGAATGCCAAAGGAGTCCTGCATTATATATATATATAAACTTTCTTCTATAAAACTACGACTAAGGCCGGGCTCACACGAGCGTACATTTACCACGTATTACGCGCCGGGCGTAAGTGTGTGTGATACGAGATAATTCACAAATACATTGCCTGACGCTGATTCCATCACATTTGCGTGCACACATTGCGTAGTACGTGAGCTCAAAAAACAATGTTCTACTTTGCCACGAATTACGTGCGAAAGAGACCATTATTCTCTATTAGCGCTTAATCGGCGCCGCCCATACGCGATTACATACGCGGCAATAGGCTGAATCATGCATATGGTCATGTGAGCCCGGCCTAAGACACCTCTCACACAGGACGGAATCCGATGGCTCATGGATTTTGTCAATTGCTGCATATTTTGTTGCACTTTTTACCGCGGACGTGCGCTGTGGAACGTCTGGCATTTTTTTAATACGAACTTTAATTACGGAATTATATATCCTGTATATTAGAAATCCACAACGATTCCGCAAGACGTCCCTAATTCTGTAGCAGAAAGCTTTTCCGCTGTGGAATCTAATCCTGAAGTGAAGACACGCGGATTTTAACAGATGCGGAATTCAAGCCCCATAGGGATAGCATTGTGATGCAGAAATGTCCCTGCGGACTGATCCCGTCCCGTCTGAAGGGTCCCTGAGGTCGCTCCTGGTTTCGCACTCCTTAACCTGAGGTTTCTTACCTAGGAGTGCGACATGTTGTGTAAGTAAAATGAATCGCGGCACGCACAACTGTCACACACGTTTTTTGTGCGCATGAAAATCTGATTTTTTTTCTCAATCACATTTACAGGTGATTTTTTTTGTATTTTTGTCTGCCGTTGGAAAGAATGGGCGACTCTTACACAAGAATCACCCAAAAATAGGACATGCTGCGTTTTTTTTTTGTCTCAGATCACCGGTCCGAGAGAAAAAACCACTCATGTGAATGACATCATCTAAATCAATTGGTCATTTTAACGTGCCAGATCTGAGCAGATCACATGCCCCCGAGGCCGCTGACACAGTAGCGCTTTTTTTAAAAATCTGTACGTCAGATGTTAAAAAAAAAGATGTCTGACACACGGACACATGCGATACAATGAGGCAGCGCACACTACAACTCATCGCATGTCCTATTCTTGTCCGTATCACAGAAGAGAATCGATGTGCCGGCCATCCGCATATCGGACATCACGCAGATCGGTGTCCGAGGCGAGTTGCGCCTGAGTTTCTGGGGCTCAACTTGGACACACAGCAAGTATGTTGGTAGCCTATTGGTCTGGTGGCTTCTGGAAAGCAGTTTATGGCTAATAGTACTATTATTTTACAATCTGATGAAATGTAACACGTATCAGTCATAGACAAAATCCTAAACCACAGAGAGAAGATACACATTACCTTCCTGTATTTATCAACACAAGTAAACTTCTAGGAAGAACTACAAGCCCCAGTATGACAATAGCTGGAAAACATCTTGCTAGTCATCCAGTATATGTATGAAATGATCATCTAAGTAGGTTTTGTAGAACTACAAGCCCCAGCAGGTCATCGTGATAGCAGCTGGGGATTGAGAATATGATTATTATGTATATACGGAAGCAAGCGATGACTTTGCAGCACTACAACCCCCAGCATGCCCTGACAGCTGCTGGCAGCCCATTTCCTACTTGTGATTGTATTCCAGGTCAGCTTGGCTGGCACATCTCTCCGGGTAGATCCATAAGATGTGCCTCTTACCTTTCGGAAGTAGCTCTGCTCGCCCCCCTGGAGGTCCCTTGGCCGCAGAGTGTCAGTCATGTTTGCCGCAGCAGGTGACACCCTGTAATATGTGAATGGAGTTCTCCTGTGTGGATCCGGTGTCGCCTTCTCCTATCTCTGAGCTTCTTGCAGACCTGGCTGACTTTCTCATTGCCAGGGGTGGAGCTTATTCTGGAACCGCCCACCAGAACTCAGGCACGCCCCCTGTTCTGCACTTTGTCCTGCTTTACCTGCAAACAGGAGTCAGAGCGCAGCAGACGATCTACAAGTTCAGCAGGAGATGGGCTGTTATAGATATAGCAGGAGATGGGCTGTTATAGATATAGCAGGAGATGGGCTGTTATAGATATAGCAGGAGATGGGCTGTTATAGATATAGCAGGAGATGGGCTGTTATAGATATAGCAGGAGATGGGCTGTTATAGCAGGAGATGGGCTGTTATAGCAGGAGATGGGCTGTTATAGCTATAGCAGGAGATGGGCTGTTATAGATATAGCAGGAGATGGGCTGTTATAGATATAGCAGGAGATGGGCTGTTATAGATATAGCAGGAGATGGGCTGTTATAGCTATAGCAGGAGATGGGCTGTTATAGCTATAGCAGGAGATGGGCTGTTATAGATATAGCAGGAGATGGGCTGTTATAGATATAGCAGGAGATGGGCTGTTATAGCTATAGCAGGAGATGGGCTGTTATAGATATAGCAGGAGATGGGCTGTTATAGATATAGCAGGAGATGGGCTGTTATAGCTATAGCAGGAGATGGGCTGTTATAGATATAGCAGGAGATGGGCTGTTATAGATATAGCAGGAGATGGGCTGTTATAGCTATAGCAGGAGATGGGCTGTTATAGATATAGCAGGAGATGGGCTGTTATAGATATAGCAGGAGATGGGCTGTTATAGCTATAGCAGGAGATGGGCTGTTATAGATATAGCAGGAGATGGGCTGTTATAGATATAGCAGGAGATGGGCTGTTATAGATATAGCAGGAGATGGGCTGTTATAGATATAGCAGGAGATGGGCTGTTATAGATATAGCAGGAGATGGGCTGTTATAGATATAGCAGGAGATGGGCTGTTATAGATATAGCAGGAGATGGGCTGTTATAGATATAGCAGGAGATGGGCTGTTATAGATATAGCAGGAGATGGGCTGTTATAGATATAATAGGAGATGGGCTGTTATAGATATAGCAGGAGATGGGCTGTTATAGATATAGCAGGAGATGGGCTGTTATAGATATAGCAGGAGATGGGCTGTTATAGATATAGCAGGAGATGGGCTGTTATAGATATAGCAGGAGATGGGCTGTTATAGATATAGCAGGAGATGGGCTGTTATAGATATAGCAGGAGATGGGCTGTTATAGATATAGCAGGAGATGGGCTGTTATAGATATAGCAGGAGATGGGCTGTTATAGATATAGCAGGAGATGGGCTGTTATAGATATAGCAGGAGATGGGCTGTTATAGATATAGCAGGAGATGGGCTGTTATAGATATAGCAGGAGATGGGCTGTTATAGATATAGCAGGAGATGGGCTGTTATAGATATAGCAGGAGATGGGCTGTTATAGATATAGCAGGAGATGGGCTGTTATAGATATAGCAGGAGATGGGCTGTTATAGATATAGCAGGAGATGGGCTGTTATAGATATAGCAGGAGATGGGCTGTTATAGATATAGCAGGAGATGGGCTGTTATAGCTATAGCAGGAGATGGGCTGTTATAGATATAGCAGGAGATGGGCTGTTATAGATATAGCAGGAGATGGGCTGCTATAGATATAGCAGGAGATGGGCTGTTATAGCTATAGCAGGAGATGGGCTGTTATAGATATAGCAGGAGATGGGCTGTTATAGATATAGCAGGAGATGGGCTGTTATAGATATAGCAGGAGATGGGCTGTTATAGATATAATAGGAGATGGGCTGTTATAGATATAGCAGGAGATGGGCTGTTATAGATATAGCAGGAGATGGGCTGTTATAGATATAGCAGGAGATGGGCTGTTATAGATATAGCAGGAGATGGGCTGTTATAGATATAGCAGGAGATGGGCTGTTATAGCTATAGCAGGAGATGGGCTGTTATAGATATAGCAGGAGATGGGCTGTTATAGCTATAGCAGGAGATGGGCTGTTATAGATATAGCAGGAGATGGGCTGTTATAGCTATAGCAGGAGATGGGCTGCTACTACGTGACGGCCGGCAGATACTTGTAACGAAATGTATCATCTCAGCACTGCTCGTACGTGCAGCTCTTGGAGTTAGGATCTGCGTGCTGCGCTGTTCATTCCATTCAAAGAATGAAAACAGAATGCAAGCAGACAGAAAGATTTACGTTTTTTCACAAACTATTGAAATTAAAGGGAAAAAAATGGAAATATTTATTTTTTTCTGTTCCAAAAATGGGAGATACAGAAAGCCCCAACGCCTGTGTGAACAGAGCCTGATTACAATGCCCGTACATACAAACGATGCTGAGATGATACATTTTCCTCTGACTTCCACTGTTACCCTGTTTCCTTGAAAATAAGACATAGCATGATTTTCCAGAATTTTGGGGGATGCAAAATGATTTTTCAGGCTTTTTGAGGATGCTAGAAATATAAGCCCTACTCCAAAATTAAGCCCTGCTAAAAGTTAATTTAAAAAGTCAATTTAAATAGTGTCCGGGCAGCTATACATGTAAAAAAGTTAAACCTTTTTGAACAAAAATTAATATAAGACACCGTCTTATTTTTGGGGAAACACGGTATATACGGATCTGAGGCTTGACGAAGTAAGCATCCTGAGACCATTCATATGTTGGGTTGCTTTACATTCGGGGGGGGGGGGGGGGGTCGTTCAAGAACATGACCATGAATGAAGAACGGGATCTAATCATCCTCCAAGAGCGACTTCTCCCAACCATCCAGGAGGTATCTGGCGATGAACAATGCTTTTTCCGGTATTATGGAGCACAAGGCAAAAGTAATAAGGAAGTGGCTCTGAGAGCAAAACATTGACATTTTGGGTCCGCGGCCAAGAAACTCCTCAGATCTGAATCCCACTGAGCCATGTGGTCAATCCTCAAAAGGACTAGTGAACAAACACAGAAATTGTGATAAACTCCAAGAACTGATCACTCAGCATTTGGCCCAGAAGCCGATATCCAGCAGGTCAGGGCGAATTGAAGTAGTCTTGAAAAAAGGGGCAACACTGTAAATATTGGGTCTACGCCTAAACTTGATGAATTGGTCAATAGAAGTTTAAAAACTTATAAAATGCTTATAAATGTACTTCAATAACCATACAAATATCTGACTTAGAGCTCATTCACACGACCGTGATTTCGGCACGTATTACGGGCGCATGACACATGGTGAATGGAGTCATTGATCCATTCACATTAGCGTATAAACACTGCGTGTCGATACGCATGAGACACAGATCTTGGCATTCACTATTTCTCTGCGTACCACGCAGCGCGATTCCTATCCTTCATTCCATTGTGTATGGGCGACAATTCATAATAACCGCACTATGAAACGGAGCGGGGAGTTACACTGTGCATGACCGTATACGTGATATTCACGGTCATTCGCAGTACATTCGCTACCACACACGGTCTCTGCCGTCTCTCTGCTGGCAGAGTCGGCATCACACGGACCAGTAAAACTCACAGCATTTTAAACAGGGTTCATTCCTGGGTATTGCTGTGTATTACAGCATGACAGCGTACCGCATGCGCAATGTGACAATTTTTTTTTCTTTTTTAAAATTCCCTGCTGTGTCTCAGTAGCGTTGCGTATGCAATGCCGCACACACGCAATGTACTGAGTATATACAGCATGGCATACGCAACCCGTAGAGAATAGGGCGGTACGTGCGTAAAACGCGGTAAAATAGAATATGCTGCGTACTTTTTTATGAGCGTAATTTACACAAGAAATATACGCCAGTGTGAATGAATCAATGAACATCAATGTACTTCCATTGACTCCATTCAGCACTTATTACGCGTGTGTACATTGCAAGCGTAATACGCAATGACATTACGCTCGTGTGAGCCCGGCCTACGGGCCACTCGCACCAACCATGACATTGATCCCAGTTTAGGTAAACTGCTATCAGCTGTTGAGCTTAGTCTAAGCAAAATGCGTTGCACCGGCAGGGGATTAAACTGATCCGGGATTTGAAGCCCGATCTGGGGCTAAACTGCATTGGCGCAATGTTTTTCTACTTGATCGGGGATCACCTTTCGTTGAACACCGATCAAAATGTTGGTGCAACTGGTCCTAAAAGATCTAAAAAAAACAAAGCATACTTTGTGAAGATCAAAAATTTGTGCCAGTCTCAAAACTTTAGCAACGACAGTATTGTAGGGAGTGAAAGATCCTCATCAAATCCATATATGAGTAATGCTGTCAGGAAATAGTTAATCGCAGCATGAAAACATGAAAAACATACATTTTTGGATCTCAATTCTTATCTAAATAATCACAGAAGGCTGAAAACCCCCTGAAGTTCTAGAGTATAAAATACGAGCCGCGGATCATCTTACAAATTCCCCATAACTTTGAAAACCAAAGTAGTCCCTCATATATCCAGTATAGAGAGCAGCCGGCGCCCAACTATGCAGGAAGGTCCTGTCCAATGATGAACAGGAGCGCCGGGGCAGGAGAAGATGCGCTGCTCTTGGAGAAGTAAAGGATGCAGCCTGCACCACTGGCAGCATTATTTTGTTAACCCATTAGTGTGTCATTGTCCCGTACCCCAAGTATTAGTGTCATTGTCCTGTACCCCAAGTGTCAGTGTGTCATTGTCCTGTACCCCAAGTGTCAGTGTGTCATTGTGCCGTACCCCAAGTGTCAGTGTGTCATTATCCTGTACCCCAAGTGTCAGTGTATCATTGTCCTGTACCCCAAGTATCAGTGTGTCATTGACCTGTACCCCAAGTATCAGTGTGTCATTGTCCTGTACCCCAAGTATTAGTGTATCATTGTCCTGTACCCCAAGTATCAGTGTGTCATTGTCCTGTACCCCAAGTATTAGTGTGTCATTGTCCTGTACCCCAAGTATCAGTGTGTCATTGCGCCGTACCCCAAGTATTAGTGTGTCATTGTCCTGTACCCCAAGTGTCAGTGCGTCATTGCGCTGTACCCCAAGTGTCAGTGTGTCATTGTGCATTACCCCAGTGTGTCATTGCGCCGTACCCCAAGTATTAGTGTGTCATTGCGCCGTACCCCAAGTATCAGTGTGTCATTGTGCATTACCCCAAGTGTCAGCGTGTCATTGTCCTGTACCCCAAGTATCAGTGTGTCATTGTGCATTACCCCAAGTGTCAGTGTGTCATTGTGCCGTACCCCAAGTGTCAGTGTGTCATTGTGCCGTACCCCAAGTATCAGCGTGTCATTGCTCTGTGCCCCAAGTGTCAGTGTGTCATTGTGCCGTACCCCAAGTATTAGTGTGTCATTGCTCTGTACCCCAAGTGTCAGTGTGTCATTGTGCCGTACCCCAAGTATCAGCGTGTCATTGCTCTGTGCCCCAAGTGTCAGTGTGTCATTGTGCCGTACCCCAAGTATCAGTGTGTCATTGCTCTGTGCTCCAAGTGTCAGTGTGTCATTGTGCCGTACCCCAAGTATCAGTGTGTCATTGCTCTGTACCCCAAGTGTCAGTGTGTCATTGTCCTGTGCCCCAAGTGTCAGTGTGTCATTGTGCCGTACCCCAAGTATCAGTGTGTCATTGCTCTGTACCCCAAGTATCAGTGTGTCATTGTGCCGTACCCCAAGTATCAGTGTGTCATTGCTCTGTACCCCAAGTATCAGTGTGTCATTGTGCCGTACCCCAAGTATCAGTGTGTCATTGCTCTTTGCCCTAAGCATCATAAGTCTCAGTGTTTGATTGTCCAGTAGGTGTGGTGATCACTGCTGCCAAAGGGTGTTCCCTGGCAATAAACAGTAATGTGGACTGAGACATCACCCATCATCATGCCTGAGTAACGACCCAAACAGAGCTCAAAACAGCTGTGATCTCACGGATGGTGTAATGCAGTCAGCAATACACTTCACATTTCTGATCCTACTACATTATAAGTATGTGATCCCTATAGGGGGGCATTCACATGAGCGACTCGCATGGCACACGGACACTCCAGTAGGGAGACCTCACCTCTGCATGTTCTATTCTTGTGCCAGACTCAGACTAAAACAGAACATGCTGTGATTTTTCCATCTTGCAGTGTCGCTGTAAGAGAAAAAGCGCTAAATGTAAATACACCCATTGTAAATAATGGGCTGTATTCTCATCTCACAATGCACAAGACACGCACGATTTCCTCACTTGTGTGAATGCAACCCAACTAAAGGCCCTTTTACACGGGAGGACAGTCGGCTAAACAACCGCACGAGCGCTGACGTCACCGCTGAGGTCATTAGCATCGTTCAGAGTGTTTACGCAGGCTGAGTTTGACAATGGATGGCGGGCTTCTTGCTCAGCACATCAGCTTCTCTGTGAAGTGCTGAGCGGGGAGCGTTTACACGGAACGAGAAGTCAGCGATCCACCGATAGTTATTATGCTGACTGTGAGTCAGTGATAACGACTTACGATTACGAACTAATAGTGAGTGATTTTTTTTTGCATTTACACTGAATGATTATCGCTCAAATCTGTTTGTCTGAATGAATTTTGAGCAATGATCGTTACGTGTAAATAGCCCATAAGGCTGGTTTAGGGCTGTGTTTCCACGGGGCGTTTGTACGGTCTTTATGATGTGCATGTTAGTCAAAAACACTGCTGAAAACTACGTGCATTCTGCATTTCAGTTTTCAGCCGATCAACTTCCATACATGAAATGCATGAGATTCACCTGCAGCAAACCGCATCTTACACAGACATCATCTGCGGGTCAAACAATAAATCTGAAACATGACTTTTATTCAGTTTCATCAAAAATCAATCTTCAAAAGAAGCTAAAGATGGAAAGGGAAAAATAATATCATTAATAATAAAATTCCTATTATCACCTTGTAGATCACGAAGCATTCGCCCTAAGCCGAGCCCAAACAGGAACCAAGCCCTGGAAGCACCTAACTGACCCTAATGGAAAAGCCAGAGCCAGAACACCAAAGAGGATTGATGAAAACCACACAAAATGCATCGTTTATGATGTACTGTTCAGAGACAAAACAAACGTCATCTGAGTAACAACCGTGAGATGCCACGATGTTCCGTCATATATTGATCAGACGCAAGGTGAGAAAACAAACAGGTGTGACGCCTAAGTGATTGATGAAAGATCTGCGAGTTCCCTCATATATGAATCAGATGCGAGGTAAGTAATCCGACAGACATTATGTAACGGGGTAAACCAGTTCTGTTCATTATTCTCTGTACACCTGGTTACTGTTTATGGAAAATGGCGCTGTATCCCTTTAAGCTGGGCAGTGTTGGCGGCTGGTTACAGAGGACAGGAATAGCCAACTCATAGGGGACGAGTTTATAGTGAGCTGCGAAGTGATAAGTAGGGGAGTTTTTTTCCACGTCGAGCTGATTCAGTGTACGGCGCAGCAGGCAATAGAAAGGATGTTGAAGAGTGGTGAGAAAGGCGCCATTCGCACCAGAAAATGTATTTTCGGATGCACTGCAAACCGTAAGCTCCCACAGAGATGACTGGAGCACACCCGCGTGCGATCCGCAGTACAATGGAGCATGCTGCGATTTATTATCCGCGCGTGGCATCCGCAAATCAATTAAAAACAGAACCGCAGGTGTTACATGTAGTGCGTACGCCCAATGCTTCCCTATGGGCAGTTTGATTTACGGGTGCGAAGTGCGGATTTCGCAAATGAAATCCGCCCGTGGACATTGGGCCTAATGTTGTCAGGAAATGGTTAATCGAAGCATAAAAACATATATGAAAAACATAGATTTTTAGAACTCTCTTATCTAAATAATCACAGACGGCTGAAAACCCCCTGAAGTTCTAGAGTATAAAATACGAGCCGCGGATCATCTTAAAAATTCCTGTGAACCTTGAAAACCAAAGTAGTCCCTCATATATCCAGTATAGAGAGCAGCCGGCGCCCAACTGTGCAGGAAGGTCCTGTCCAATGATGAACAGGAGCGCCGGGGCAGAAGAAGAAGATGCGCTGCTCTTGGAGAAGTAAAGGATGCAGCCTGCACCAGTGGCAGCATTATTTTGTTAACCCATTAGTGTGTCATTGTCCCGTACCCCAAGTATTAGTGTCATTATCCTGTACCCCAAGTATTAGTGTGTCATTATCCTGTACCCCAAGTGTCAGTGTGTCATTGTCCTGTACCCCAAGTGTCAGTGTGTCATTGTTCTGTACCCCAAGTGTCAGCGTGTCATTATCTTGTGCCCCAAGTATCAGTGTACCATTGTCCTGTCCCCCAAGTGTCAGCGTGTCATTGTCCTGTCCCCAAAGTATCAGCGTGTCATTGTCCTGTGCCCCAAGTATCAGGGTGCATTTGTTCTGTACCCCAACGTCAGCGTGCATTTGTCCTGTACCCCAACGTCAGCGTGTCATTGTCCTGTACCCCAACGTCAGCGTGCCATTGTCCTGTACCCCAACGTCAGCGTGCCATTGTCCTGTACCCCAACGTCAGCGTGCCATTGTCCTGTACCCCAACGTCAGCGTGCCATTGTCCTGTACCCCAACGTCAGCGTGCCATTGTCATGTCCCCCAACGTCAGCGTGCCATTGTCATGTCCCCCAACGTCAGCGTGCCATTGTCCTGTGCCCCAAAGTCAGCATGTCATTATCCTGTACCCAGAGGTGTAACTTAAAGCTGCTGGGCCCCAGTGCAAAATCTGGAACTGGGCCCCCAACTATAAAACGCACCAGAAAATAAGGTCTGCGCAAACACCGCAGAGGAGATAATCTACTGCTTCAGTCGAATTGTGTAGCTCCGGTATTTAAAACCAAGTGCCGATAGATTGCGACTCACCCCTTTTTTCGCCACCCGCACTGCCTGGCTCCAGTTGCTTGTGGCAAGTAAAGTTTATGAAAGCATGCTGTGTGGTCCTGTGGTGGCTAGTTGCCAGCATGCCGCCCGATTCCCTGGCAACCCATCAACAGACATTACTAAAAACAGATGTTGGCCTACCTGACCAATGATCCATTATGCTGGAGGTATGACATGTCTCCGTTCACTGCCTTCTTTGCCAGGATGGACCAATCCCAGGAGCCCCTGCAACCAGTTTCAATGACACCTAGATAAACAATTAGAGACTTAATGACCATGAGACTAATGGTAAGCGACTGAGAATGCTGACTCTGATGAGATGAACTATGATGTTTAGGCCGCTCTCACACCGGACTCTTTTTACCACAATTAGCGCGGCATTCCGAACGTGGCGCTAATCGCGGTTCAACGTTCCCGTTTATTTCAATGGGGCCTCGCAGACGCGCACTCGAATGCTGCATTTTGAAAGCCACGATCTTCGAGCGCTGTCTGTTCTATTTTTGTGCACTTTCGTGATTTTTAACGCACCTCATCACCCCTCACATGGCGAGGAGTATTAAAAAACGCTGTCAAACGCTGTGACATGCCTTCAAAAATGCTGCTAAACTTAATATTACCCAACAGCCCTGACAGAATAACAGGGGTGTAGGTTGGGGGGCACCTGGAAGATAATGACTACAATATAACAGATTTCCACTTGTCTTTTAAAAGGGGGTTTTATCAGGGAGCTACGAAAATACTAAACTTTAGGAAGGCAAAGTTCGATCAGCTCAGAGATGCCCTTAACCTTATTAACTGGGCCGATGTCCTAAAAGATAAGAGCACAGGCAATAAATGAGAAATGTTTAAAAACAGCTTAACCCCTTCGTGACCGCCGATATGCCTTTTGACGGCCTGTATCAGCGGCCTATGTATGACAAGAGATCACAGGTGATCTCTCTACATACATCAAGGACACCGGCTGTTTATTACAGCCGACACCCGGCGGCAACAGCCCCGATAAGCCGCGTGGCTCATCAGGGCTGTTAACCCTTTAAATGCGGCTGTCAATTCTGACAGCGGCATTTAAATCCCCCGAACGATGTCCGTACAGCCCCCCTCGATGAGATTGCAGAGAGCCGTGCAGGTGTCATCCAGCCAGGGTCCACCTGAAAGGCTCCAGGGCTGTCACCCCGTGGGGTAGCTTGATAGACTGCCTGTCAGATTGCAGTATGATGCAGTGCTATGGCATTACATCATACTGCAGGAGCGATCAGAGTATCGCAAGTTCTTGTCCCCTCTGGGGACTAGAGAAAAAAAGCAAAAATAATAACAATAAAGTTTTACTAATTATTAAAAAATAAAATAATAAAAGTTAAAAAATCCCCCTTTTGCCATATTCATAATAAAAGAATCTAAATCATGATAGAAAAATACATATTTGGTATCGCTGTGTCCGTAAAAGTCTGATCTATTAAAGTAACGCATTATTTATTCCGCATGGTGAACGTTGTCTGAAAAAAAATAAAGAAAGCCAGAAAGGTGCTTTTTGGTCACCCCCGTCTCCAAGAAAAAATGCAATTAAAAGCGATCAAAAAGTTGTATGTACTTCAAAATGGTACCAACGCAAACTACAGGATGACCCGTAACTATGTTGATGAAAAAATAAAAAAGTAATTATGCGCACAAGATGGCGGCAGAAAATAATTTTAAAAAATTTAATGTCTCTGAAAAAAAATACAAGCAGTACAGCAAAAAAAACCCAACTATATAAGTTTGGTATCGCAGTAATCATACTGACCCACAGAATAAAGTTATCATGTCATTTTTGTTGCAGTTTGTGCGCCATAAAAACAAGACGCACCGAAAGATGGCGGAATTTCAGTTTTCTTCATTTTACTTCACTTAGAATTTTTAAAAAGTTTTTCAGTACATTATATGGTGCATTAAATAGGACCATTGAAAAATACAACTCGTCCCGCAAAAAACAAGACCTCATACAGCGACGTCAATAGGAGTTACGGTTTTTTAAAAGCGGGGAGGAAAAAAAACAAACAAACAAAAAAAACTTGGTCACTAAGGGATTAAATACTTACGATGAGAGGGTCATACCTTAGGGCTAATTCAGACGACCATATATCGGCCGCGTATTCACGCCGGCCGATATACAGCGTCCCTCTCTGCAGGGGGAGGAGGCTGGAAGAGCCAGGAGCAGTGCTCTGAGCTCCCGCCCCCTCTCTGCCAACTCTCCACCCCCTCTCCGCCCCTCTGCACTATTTGCAATGAGGAGAGGCAGGATGGGGGCGGAACTAATTCCTGGAACTTAGCTCTGCCCCCATCCCACCTTCCCTCATTGCAAATAGTGCAGAGGGGCGGAGAGGGGGTGGAGAGGGGGTGGAGAGGAGGCAGAGGGGGGGGCGGGAGCTCAGAGCACTGCTCCTGGCTCTTCCAGCCTCCTCCCCCTGCAGAGAGAGACGCTGCATATCGCCCGGCATGAATACCCGGCTGATATATGGTCGTCTGAAGCCGCCCTTACAGGAATAAAAGGTTTAGAAATAGGAGAAAAACAATGTGGCTCAATAAAGATGTAAAGGCGGTAATAAACAGCAAAAAGAAAGCATTTAAACTACTACGGCTGCCTGTCCACAGGCGTATTTTCATTGTGTTCCCCGCAGCGATAATCCGCCTGCGGTGAACGCAGTGAACACTTTCCATAGCGTTGCTATGGAAACCGCAGTTCCCCCCTGTCCATGAGCAGAGAATCATAGTGATTCTCCACTCGCGTGCGGCAAATCGCAGCATGCCGCGATTCTCTGTGGGTAGCCTATCTGTCAGATGGGCTCAGTGCGGAGAACCGTCAGCTGCCTCCTGCTCCACAGCAGCAGAGATCCGCCGCGGGATATCGCTACACCCGTGGACAGGCAGTCTTAAACAAGAAGGCAATGAAGAAGCACAAAAACCTATAAGGAAAAAAATAAATTTTGTAAAAAGTAGATAAAAGCAGCAAAGATGGAGACAGAGAGACTTATTGCCAGAGAGAATAAAACTAACCTTAAACTGTTCTTTAACTATATAAATAGTAAAAAGATTAATACTGAAAGTGCTGGCCCTTTAATAAATAATGTAGGAAAAATTGTAGAGAGTGATGAGAAGAAAGCAAATCTAATAAACAGTTTTTTATCTCCAGTGTATTCACAGAGGAAAATGAAATATTAGATGGGATGCAGCATGATAAAGAGAAGCAGTTAGCTGATAAATTAATAGACCACTGATATTGATAATATCTGCTCGTTGCAGATACCCATAAAAACATATGTACAATAATTACTCATCTGATAAATAGTATGTCAAAAACGAGAGTGAGACCAATAGAGCAGAGCACCAACGTATATGAGAACTATAAAAAATAAAAATAAATCACACCCCTTCAATGGAGTAGTACAAGCTGGGCTGCATGACAATTCATGTCTGTTCTCAGTAACGGAGTATAAATGTTTTAGACACTTGATGCATATATCATAATACACTGTATATGACACTTGATGCATATATTATAATACACTGTATATGACACTTGATGCATATATTATAATACACTGTATATGACACTTGATGCATATATAATACACTGTATATGACACTTGATGCATATATTATAATACACTGTATATGACACTTGATGCATATATCATAATACATTGTATATGACACTTGATGCATATATCATAATACACTGTATATGACACTTGATGCATATATTATAATACACTGTATATGACACGATGCATATATTATAATACACTGTATATGACACTTGATGCATATATCATAATACATTGTATATGACACTTGATGCATATATCATAATACACTGTATATGACACGATGCATATATTATAATACACTGTATATGACGATGCATATATTATAATACATTGTATATGACACTTGATGCATATATTATAATACACTGTATATGACACTTGATGCATATATCATAATACACTGTATATGACACTTGATGCATATATTATAATACACTGTATATGACACGATGCATATATTATAATACACTGTATATGACGATGCATATATTATAATACATTGTATATGACACTTGATGCATATATTATAATACACTGTATATGACACTTGATGCATATATCATAATACATTGTATATGACACTTGATGCATATATTATAATACACTGTATATGACACGATGCATATATCATAATACACTGTATATGACACTTGAGACTATTCCTGATGAAGCCAAACTATTCAGTGGGGAAAAGGAGAAACATTTATTGGCATCTCTTATTATTTATCTAGGTGTCGTATTTGTTTGATTACTTACCTTGCACCTGATTCACTTAGGCGTCACACCTGTTTGTTTTCTTACCTTTCGTCTGATCAATATATGATGGAACGTTGTGGCATCTCACGTTTGTTATTCCGATATCATTTCCTATACTGATGCATTTTTGTGTGGTTTTAATCCATCCTCTTTGCGGTTCTGGCTTTTCTATTAGCGTTAACTCGGACCTTCCGAGGCTAGGTTCCTGTTTGGGGTCATCAATCACAAGGTAAGTACTCCATGATCTACAAGGGTGAGAATAGGGAGCAATAGCATTGGAATATTCTTATTTTTCCCTTTACATGTTTAGCTATTTTTCGATATTCATTTTTTAAAGAGTAACTGCACTTTCTAAAAACTTGA
Source organism: Eleutherodactylus coqui (assembly GCF_035609145.1). NCBI lineage: Eukaryota > Metazoa > Chordata > Amphibia > Anura > Eleutherodactylidae > Eleutherodactylus > Eleutherodactylus coqui. The sequence continues at coordinate 15,278,667 of NC_089847.1, forward strand.
GTGTGGCATGTCAAACGTTTTAATCAGTGGGGTCTGGATGCTGAGACCACTGCTGATCGCTGAAATGAAGTACTCTTCTGAGTACTGGGCCCCTTTGGCTGTCTTCACTGCCTGTCGGCTCCTCTCAGCAGCTGAAGACAGACACATAGACTTCTATAAACATGTATGCATCCGCTTTCAGCTATGAAAAAGAGCCTACAGGCAGGTTGCGTTAGCGTCAGTTGGCAAGTAGCAGGTTGAACGGTGCTGGTTAGGGGGCCTTCACACTGGCGAGAAAATTGGGCGATTTACTCGTGATGCAAGAGTGAGTGAAAACGCATAATTAAGAGAACAATCAGGATCGCGATCCCCTGCAGCCATTTGTGACAGCTGCAGTAGGGGATCCCTTTAGCCCCACAGGGATGCGAGACTGTCGCATCCAGGGGTTTCACTTTGCCAGCAGCGGAGGAGACGAAGGGAACTCCAAGAGTAATGGCGAGGCTGTTTTTAAATGAAAACACCTTGCATCCAAGGGTTACTTCACGTTCTCAATGGGAGGGGGGGGGTTGCAGTAGCGCCGGGCCCAATGAAAACAATGAGAGAGGATCGCAATCTTCTGCCGCGGCCGTGACAGCTGCGGTGGTGATGAAGAGAACCCCTGCAGGGATGCAAGGCGATTATTTTTGTGCAAACGCCTCACATCCAGGGGTTTTCAAAAGGTCTGTTAGTGCAATATTGGGCCATGATTCACGGCCCAATATCACCCTCACCAGTGTGCAAAAGCCCTTGCTGTTTACATGCAGAGGGCTCAGTCACACGGGCACATCGGCACCCGTACACTGGTGCCGATGCGCCCGTGCGACTGAGCCCAGAAGAGGATTGGCAGTAGGAGGAGAAATGATCAGTAATGCGATTGTTCATCCCCATACAGATAGCATTTGTTAGCAGCACAGTCTCACCCCCCCCCCCCTTTTACATAGGGGATGTTAGGGCAAGAAGCAAGCATTTTTATGCTCGCATAAGCATCAGTCAGCGACAGTTAAGCATTTGTTGGCTGATTTGGGGCATATTTAAACAAGCTGATGATTGGGCAAATGAATATTCATGCCTGATCACTGCGTATAAGAGCCTTAAAGCAACCCGGACAAGACAAGATGGCTCCACCACTTCTCTGACTATTGCACACACCTCAATGGCAGCGCAACAGTAATCTAAGGCACTAAATCCTGCTCTTGTTAGCCAATGCTTGCTCATATGAGCGGTACTGTCCAAGCAGAGCAGAGTGTAGTATCTTCGATTACCGATGCATTACCAATTCAGTGTATACTATAGTCAGAGAAGTGGTGCGACCATCTTTGTGCGGAAACGCAACCGTGATCTGCTAAATAAAGCAAGTGTCAGCAGGGAGAGCGGAGTATACCGTATGCCTTATAGTTATTTTACTGCATGGGAGAGGCATTTGAGTGAAAACCTACAACTCGGACGACCTCTTTAAGAATCCCAATCCCTTTGCTATTGAGCAGGAGTTTTCCTGGACACAGTTTTGCATAATGTTCTGATTGAGTTAATACTTTCACGCACCGTGTGTTTTAATGGGATGTTCATGGCTATTTGTAGAAACAGAGGAAATATGTGGAGTCTGATGCAATGATTTTCTAACCAGGAACAATAAATAAGTAAACTAATGAGCTGTGACATCATCGCCCCCCCCCCACGTGTCATAGGTGAAAGTTGCTCAATTTAATGGGCTGTTTTTCGGAGTGTCATTTAGTTGATAAATGGGACACTTCATAAAATGAGTTTAAAAAGCCTATTTCTAAGTTGGGTTTTTTATTGTATTGTTACTGTTTTGAGTTGTTTGTTGTCACTTGATTATACTGCAACTTACAATAAAAGTCTCACAGGCTGCACCTCAGATCTCCAAGGACTAAAATGGCACAAGGCGTATGTGGCATACAGTAGTGTGATCACGTACTGTGCTCTAAGGGGTGCAAAGGTACAACTTCTACCTTGGCACTGGCACCTGAGGGGTCTAAAGGCCCCTCTGCCACACAAGACAGTGGTATGTTAAATGGACATAGTAAATAAGGGCCTTGTTACAAACTTTGCATTGGGCCCAGGACCTTTAACCCTTTCCAATCCAATTTGTATCCAGGTTTTCCTAGGGGGGGGGCTTACTCTTTTTTGCCGTTTTAAATTGGCGCTATCTGCTGGCTAAAGCCAGTACTGCATGAGGTGACACGTTGGATAGGCTTCGACAGCAGAGAGGCTTTCAATATACAGTAAGAGAACCCCGACGGACGTCTTCCAACATCGGAGCTGTACAGCCTTAAGTCATAATGCCTTTAGACATCAGACAGTGGATTGGAAAGGGTTAAACGAGTTTCAGATGAGCATACTGTCACACGTCTGTAATACGGACATGTTACAGATGACCTTGCAAGCCTACGTCATCAGCATTTCTTTGTTGTTTGACTTTTCTTTGCCTTTGCATTCAGTGGTTTTATTTTCTCCTGGGTACATACAGATCCGTATTTGCCCCATAAAAAAATACCACCAATGGATGTATATAAAAACAAACAAAAATAGGTCATGCTATATTTTTAAAACACTACCATGAAAAACACAGGCATAGAATAGATACGTAGATTTACATTAAGTCCGTATTACGGTCTGCAAAAAAATGGGCAAATTCAGACTAAAAAGAGACTGCCTGGAAATGGCTCTAAAGATGTCTTGTTACTGGGACAACATTGCCTCAACTGTGATAAAATAAGAAAAATAGCAGTACTTGCCCATCCTCTGCTGTGGGTATCCAGCGCTGGAGCCCTGGCGTCCTCCTGGTGTTTGTAATGGAAGATGAAAGGCTGGAGTTACTGTTCTGAACTTCTGGCATCTTGGTGGCCAGGATCTGAATGCTGATGCCGGGAGAACTGGCAGTAACGCTGCAGCTTCCGATTGGTAACCAGACAACCCCTTTAAGGGTATGTTCACACGGGGCAGATTTGCTGCACTGGAAAAATCCACAGTAAGAGCGTCTTCCCACAAGCAGGTTTCCGTGCGTATCTGCATGTGCAAGTTACAGAAAATAGAACTAATTGATTTCAATGGGTACATTCTCATTTTCGTTTTTGCGCGTTAGAAGAATAATGCAGCTCTATTTTATTGCGCATTTGCACAATTAAGGCCCCGTAGAGGACTATGGAGGGTGCGCAAATGCACACCCCAAACCACGTAATTGCACATTACGCTGCACAATTTTGCTGGAAAAAGAACACATCTGGAACTAATTAGGCTAAATAACCTTTCAAATTGGGCCGCAGCTGTGTCCCGGATCTATGGGCAATGTTCCTGTCAGCGCAAAAAATACAGTAAAATGCGCAAAAGTGCAACATTCAAGGCACAAATACGTTGTGCTAACGCATGCATTTTTGCGCATACGCTCATGAGAAGCCGCTCAAAATCTACACCATTTGGTGTGGATTTTGGTGCAGATCTACAGCAGATTCCAGTCCTTCAATTGAAGTGAATTGAAGGGGTGAAATCTGCAGTGTATGCTTTCAAAAACAGCAAAATCCGTACTGTTTGCTGTGGCTTTGCTGAGGATTTTTCCACTGTGGAAGATCCATAGAGGTTCCACCATGTGTGAACACACCCCAAGATATGACTTTGGCAAAACCCAAAAAAATACTTGTTCTTGCTTTATGTCTGCTGTATATCTTGCAGTTGATTTATTAGGCTCCAACGTGACTGACAGCTGCATTTCCTAGGATACCCTGAGCATCATGACCCATCCATGTGCATCTAGCAGACCTGCCTGTGATGAAGGTATACCGATTAGTTTAGGCTCTTGTATTCCCTGATAATTGCCTGTCCTTTATTCATGAGGCAGACAGCTGCTGAGCACCCTGCAGCTTCCCAACACAAGGATGGTGGAAGGAGAGCGGGCATCCATCAGGGACTCAGGGCCAAGAGGACTGTTCTTAAGACCTGGTTGGCAGTGCCATGTTCAGGCTGTACATACACTTTTCGCAGTAATATTCTGTTGCTTTTAGCAGCTCTGTAAATCTCCCCGGAGAAGCTTTTATTACCCGCTGCTGCTGATGTCTTTTTCTCTGTGTCCCTTTTGCCTTGCAAGATTTCAGGGTGTTTCCTTGCAAGGCTTTCTCTTCCATACGTGATAAGACTGCAACCAGCAGACTACTTGCTGATATCATTTGCACTACTGGATTGGGCAGTGGAGTAAATTAACAGCACAGATGTCATACCTGGCCACATCGATTTGGAGTGCATTAGTCCATAGGATTTGTTTTTAGCCTATACACTGAAATAAACCAAAATTGCAACACTCCAAAGTCCATGGCCGCCTTAAGCTACTTTCACAAATAGCGAATAATTTACACTGTGAATCCACACTAAATGTCAGCCCTAAAATCTGCAATGAAATAGCTGTGGATTTCCCTCATTGAACTGAAATTTGTTGTGACATGACTTGAATCTGTTGCGGATTTTATCTGCTGTGAGTGAATGGGCTCTATTAAAACCCCATTTACTAACACTATATTCTACATAGTTGTAGAATTTTGGTGTAGATTCCAAAACCAAAACTTCTCAACTAGAACACGATGCCTGAAACCGGCCTTAAAGGGAATTGTCCTACAAATATCAGTTATCACCTATCCGTAAGGATGGGTGATAAAGGACTGATCTCTAGGGATCTGACCCCAGGGGTAAGGAGAACGGCACACTCAGAGTCCACTGGGTGAATGGAGTTGGTTTGGATGTGGTCTACATGTGCAAGAAAAATCACAGCATGCTCTATCTTGGCACGTATTATGCACGCATATACTCCAAGATAGCACATGGCTAGGAGCGGCTCATAAAAAGTACTTGCTGCGCGCGGCACGCCGCAAATGAGGGTCATGTGAGCCGGGCCTTACCTGAAAGACAGCTCTTTTAGAAATCCACCACTGTCTTCCTCTTAAAGCCTGTCCTCTTAGGGCCATCTCTTTGGACTGATCTTATAAATCACTTGGGAACCTGCATAGGAAATATTACCTGTTTGCTCACCTGGTACAGTCTTCAGTTATGGCCTAGAAAAAGATAGAAAGGCAAGTCAAACTTTGAGGGAAGAAAAAAAATATATATATATATCTTCCTCTTCCTTCTAGTGCTACGCTTTAAAGATTGCTTCTCTGTAGTAATTGGCATGGATCAAAGCGGCCAGACATTGATGGCATATGCTAACTTTATATGATCAAGCTCTTCACTGAGACAACCACTTTCATATTAAGTGGGTCTGGCTCCCAGTGATCAGCGGTTCTCAGCAGGGTAACCCAGTGGTACAGAGGAAAGCCTGCTGTTTGCACTATTTACTCCCATTACATCCATATATAATACATGATACTGTATGTAAAGCCAACAGGTAACAATGTAGCACAACATTTTTTGCATTGATCTCAGCTTGTTTGCCGTCGCAGCGCTGCAGACATAATTCATTTGCATGTGATTTCCAAAGTTGATTCTCTTCCAACAGATGTTCCAGTACAAAGATTCCGTCTTTATTTACATGACCGTGAGCATTAAATATGCATGAGGCTCAATTGTCCCTTTGTCTGCTACAAGTAAGTCTATTACACAGACACACACGGGAGAGAGTTAAACAAGAGCGAGTTTCCTCTGGGGGCTGATGAAGAATAATGTACGCACATATACAACGCCAAGTCCAAAAATTTGAGGCGCTGTGTAAAATGTAACAAAAAAAAAAAAAAACTAACGCAATGATTTGGATATCTCATATAATCTTATTTTATTCACAGTAAAACACATATTAGAAGGTGAAAGTGAGACATTTGTCCATTTTAATTTTAAAAAAGTAATTAAAGGGGTTCTGACATGAATCATGTTTTTATGCTTTAACAGCCATTGTTCCCTGGTCTGCCTAATGGACACAGGGAACCCACGGTTTAATGGCTGTTAAAGCATAAGAACATAATACTTACCGTGTGTTCTGTTGTTGTTGTCATCAGGGGGGTCATCTCCCAGCAGGCTCTGTTCTTCCTCTTCTTCCTCCACGAGCCACCTCGCTCTGGGATTGCGCGCATGCGCAGTTGAGAGCTGCCCTCTGACAGGAGTCGGGACGGGCCGCGTCTCCACTGCGCACGCGCAGAATCTCGGAGTTCGGCCAGGACGGACGGGCCGCCCACAGCAAGCACTGCTTGTGACGTGCTTGCTGTGGGTGGCCCATCCGTTCACCTCGGAAGTGGCTGACGGACGGAGCAGAGCAGGAAGCGCTCATTTTGACCGCTCCTGCTCTGCTTCTACAAGCCACAGAAGAAGATGCCGGCTGGAGGGGACATGCCTGGATATCGGTCCTGGCCAGGCAAGGTGAGTAAATTTTTTTTTTTTTATGTCAGAACCCCTTTAATTTAGAAATTGATGGCAGCAACACATCTCACAAAAGTTGAGACAGGGGTAACAAAAGCCTGGAAAAGTAAGTAATACTAACAAAAAACAGCTGGATGGTCAATACATGACTGTATAAAGAGAGCATTTTAGAGAGGCAGAATCTCTCAGAAGTAAAAGATGGTCAGAGGTCCAAAATCTGTGAAAAACTGCAAAAAATTGTGGAACAATGTCAGAAAAATGTTCCTCAAAGTAAAATTGTGAAGACTTTGACTATCCCACCATCTACAACACATAATATCGAAAGGTTCAGAAAATCTGGAGAAATTCATGTGCACAAGAGACAAGTCCGATGGTCATTATTGGATGCTTGAGATCTATGGCCCCTCAGACTTCACTGCATTAAAAACAGGCATAATTCTGTAATGTAAATCATTACATCGGCTCGAGAATATTTCAAGAAATCACTGTCTGTGAACAGTTCACTGTGCAACCCGCAAATGCAAATTAAAGCTGTATCGTGCAAAGAAGAAGCCATATACCAAACACAATCCAGAAACGCCGGCGTCTTCTCTGGGTCAAAGGTGATTGAAAATGGACTGAGGCAAAATGGAAAACTGTTCTGTGATCAGATGAATCCAAATTTTAGATTCTTTTTAGAAACTATGGACGTCGTGTCTTGTGGACTCAAGAGGAAAAGGATTATCCAGCTTATCAGCACACAGTACAAAAGCCTGCATCTCTGATGCTTTGGGGTTGCATTAGTGCCTATGGCGTGGGCAGCTCACACGTGAAAAGGCACTATCATTTCTGAGCAGTATATAGAGGTTTTAGAACAACATATGCTCCCATCCAGACAATGTCTCTTTCAGGGAAGGCCTTGCATATTTCAGCAAGACAATGCTAGACCACATAGTGCATCCATCACAACAGCATGGCTTCACAGAAGAAGAGTCCAGGGGATGAACCATCCGCCTGCAGTCCAGACCTTCCACCAACAGAAAACATTTCATACATTAACTCAATAAAAATCTAGCAAAAACGACTGACGACGGTTGAGAAGCAAAAAGTCAACATAATAAGACAACATTCCTCTCCTAAAACTCCAGCAATTGGTCTTGTCACTTCCCAGATGTTTACAGACTGTTGTAAAAAGAGGAGGAGATGCTACACAATGGTAGACACGGCCCCACCCAACTTTTGTGAGATATGTTGCTGCCATCAATGTCTAAATGAGTGATTTTTAAAAAAAATGAAATAAACCACGTCTCCCTTCCCCCCTCTGATATGTTCTATTGTGAATACTATAGAGTTAGATGAGATTTCTAAATCATTGCATTCTTTTGTTCTTTACATTTACGGACATTTTACAGAACGTCCCAACTTTTTTTAGAATTAGGGTTATATTTATTTAGGAGGAAAAAAAGGGTCTTAAGTATAGATGAGCGAGTATACTTGCTAAAGGCAATTGCTCGAGCGAGCATTGCCTTTAGCGAGTATCTCCCCACTCGAGACGGAAGGTTCGGGTGCCGGCAGTGGGCACGGAGCTGCGGGGGAGAGTGGGGCGGAACGGAGGGGAGATCTTTCTCGGCCGTTACTCACCGCTCCCCTGCGCCGGCACCCGAACCTTCTGTCTCGAGCGGGGAGATACTCGCTAAAGGCAATGTTCACTCGAGCAATTGCCTTTAGCGAGTATACTCGCTCATCTCTAGTCTTAAGCTCAGCATCCAGTAGTACATGAGCAAACGATTTCTGCAGGGGTGCTTAAAGTACTTTTCCACAATTGCTCCTTTCCACTGGCTTTTACCATGGAAGTTATGTTTGGACGCATTCCAAGCCTGGGAATAAAAAGGTGAAGGTCGCATGCATTAATAGCCTATAGACAATGCAATGCATCATTTGTGATGCTAGGGGACCCCCTGTAGCCAAAGGAAGTTGACACTTCATTGAGGCAGCGCTGAAAATGCTGTATCAATATGTTTAGATGGCAGCTTATGAAGGAAACCATCTGTTTCGAACATCAAATAAAAAATTTCAGGGCAAAAATCGAAAAAGTGTTGAAAAACTTTGCAGTCACTTTTCTATATTTACCATCCAGTGATCTTCAGCTTTCTTCTCTGAGCAGTGCACTGTGGGAATTTCTCAAGTATGGGGTTGATAGGGGTCAATCATTATTAATCAATAACCTAACATAAGAAAGATAAGGAAACAGTGTAATGAATGTGACATTAGTTATTTGGTTATATAATGTTATGTATTATATGTAAAACATTCCGGAAGTTGCTAGTAGAATTTGGATATAGAATTATATGTAAAAAGGTATATTCAAGCGTTTATTTGAATATTGATTTTAAAATACTAAATGTATGACTAATTAGATTTTATTCAGTTATCTTACTGAATACCAACTTACCAACTTTGTGCTGACTTCCGAGTAGGTGGCTGAACCAGTTTTGTCTATGTGAAAATTAGAAACAATGTCCCCTCTTTTGATGTGCAAATTGCTGATGAACTTTGAAGATTACAGTTCTTCCCAAACAAGAAATGTAATTAACAAAACCTGTATTATCACACTGTAACTGTTTCCATGTCTACTTCAAACAGTTTTGTTGATACCTTTTGTTTAGAAAAGCTTGTTGATTTACAGTTGCCAAAAGTACTTTGTAACCAGGCATCAGGTAACATTTGGCTTGTTGATTTACAGTTGCCAAAAGTACTTTGTAACCAGGCATCAGGTAACATTTGGCTTGTTGATTTACAGTTGCCAAAAGTACTTTGTAACCAGGCATCAGGTAACATTTGGAAACGCCTTCTTTACAACTTGCATATAAACTAGCAATGTACAACAATAAACAGAATTCATTCTGATCACTAGACGGTCTTATGTGTAGTGGTTATTATGGTTCTCTATGAGTACTCTATATAATATTTCCTCTTAATTTGGATACAGGCAACATTCGCATTACGGTCTGCGTTCCAGACCCCCCACAGTTTATTTGGCGCCCAACGTGGGGCAGAAGCTAACTCCTTACCTGCAGCCGATACCTGACGACACTACCTGCCGACCAGCCGGACGAGAGGCCACGGGACCCCAGATCTACAAAACACCGGTATACGGTAAGCTCTTGACTTACCACTCAAGCTCTGGGCTCTCCTGACTTCAAGTCTCGTGTCGACAGGGGGTGAGTTGCTGTATGTTATATAGGACGCTTCTGCCTGTTATTTACGGTGTTCTTAGTGACCGTGCTAGACGGAAGAACCCTTGTGTGTATATTGCCATGTTGCCTGTAGTAATTGTTGAAATCTGTACGTTGATAGTCTGTGTCGTGTTAGCCATAATTTGCTTTTACTGAGTCTGTTATAATATCACCAGAAGTTCCCTTAGAAGAGAGGTCTGGTCTCCCCTAAACCCCCCCTTAAGGAGTCCGTAAAACTATTCCAGGACCAGGGGTCCTTAGTGTACTGTGTGAAATAAAAGCCTCTGTGAAATAGAAGCCTGTGTGAAATAAAAGCCTCTGTGAAATAGAAGCCTGTGTGAAATAAAAGCCTCTGTGAAATAGAAGCCTGTGTGAAATAAAAGCCTCTGTGAAATAGAAGCCTGTGTGAAATAAAAGCCTCTGTGAAATAGAAGCCTGTGTGAAATAAAAGCCTCTGTGAAATAGAAGCCTGTGTGAAATAAAAGCCTCTGTGAAATAGAAGCCTGTGTGAAATAAAAGCCTCTGTGAAATAGAAGCCTGTGTGAAATAAAAGCCTCTGTGAAATAGAAGCCTGTGTGAAATAAAAGCCTCTGTGAAATAGAAGCCTGTGTGAAATAAAAGCCTCTGTGAAATAGAAGCCTGTGTGAAATAAAAGCCTGTGTGACAAATAAAAACCTGTGTGACAAATAGAAGCCTGTGTGACAAATAGAAGCCTGTGTGACAAATAGAAGCCTGTGTGACAAATAAGGTTCTGTGTGCCATAAGCTGTGTGAGAAAGGGAAGGGGGAGACGATTGCAGACAAGTGTATAAAATATAGAAAGATAGGACTTAGAAAAGCAGGAACCTTTAACTATGAGTTCTGGCAATAGTACGGGAAAAAGCATATGAAAGATATCAGAGACGCCGGTTTAGATAAAGGAACAGACAATATGGGAAACGTACAGGGCAAGCAGTATGCCTATATGGAAATCAGCCAGAGAAATAGTAAAAGACAAAGAAGGCACGTTAGCTGTGGGAAGAAGAATGTAGTAAGGTGCTTAGAATTTTGGGAGTCTTAGACCAGCAAGTTTGGGGAAAAGATTCAGAGATAGTCAAAAGGTTGTATAAAAATATGTTAGACAGATGGATTAAGGCAAGTATAGATACGGCAGTAAGGGGTTATCAGAGAAAGGGAATCCTCTTATAGTTTGTGTCCCTCTGGGACATAAAGTAAGTTCATGCAAAATCTGTGGACAATTATGTGACAAATAACCACTATTGTTTGTCTTGTAAGTCTTGTTGTTATGTAAACTAATCTTTGTTGTACGTCTTAGTGTTCTTGTAATGTCTAATTTCTAAGTGTAAGAAAGTTATACCCCACTCACATCTGTGGGGGTTCAAAAGAACAATGAAGTATATATATACTGGGTGTTTTTTTTTTTTTGTTTTTTTTTTTTTCCTGAGTGTAAAGTTGATGTAAGCAATTTTAGCTGAAGGTTATAGTAAAGAAAAAAGCAAGTCAATGAGTTAAGGAAAGGTAGAAGGTTTAACAATGAACGGTGATAATAGTTGCTATCTGGAGTGGTGAATATAAGTATGTGGGTAGAAATGGGCATAAGTTGTATTGTGTTTGTCATTGGGTAGCCTATTCTGAGCGAATCGTGTAAAAACCGCGGTACTAAGAGTTTTTCTTATCTATACATAATTCGCTCATTATTGGAAGTCTGGTGTACAGTAAATACAATCCCAATTTCTACTTCACGTATTATCAGTCTGTATGAGTGAATTAAAAACCCCAGTGAGTGTGAATTCGTGTATTAATGAAGGGCCCGTATGAGAGTTAGATTGTGTTATATGGTATATACTGTCCGGTGGCTAGAAACTAAATGAGGCAAGAAAGACCAAACGCTGAGCCAGACCACAGGGGGTGGAGCTAGGTGATGTAAGGAGATGGGAGGGAAGAACAATAGGAAGAGGTGTTCTTCCACCCTCAACACAGACCAGCCTAGGAGAGAAGTATACGTCTAGTAATTACTAATAATTAATGCTGTTTGAAGTCTGAATGTTTTAGTTGCTTATTAATATCTTAGCTATTGTTTCATAGAGATAAAATTCAGTGTCATAGAAAGGAAGAAAGACGCTGATGAAATAAGAAACTTGTAATGAATTATGTGAATTACTCGGTCTTAAAAATAGAGAACATATAGGGATTTTTAAGATATATTTTAGTTTTTTTTTTTTTGCTTTTTGTGTAAATGTCAGTTCTGTGATTGGTTGGACGTCTATATCACTGCTAAATGCTGTTAGTACTGCACTGTCTCTGAAAGAATGTTCCGTAGGAGAGACATGCAAACGACCAGCATCGAAGGAGTGGAGCTAGATAATGTAAAAGTAGGTAATGTTTCATCCTTCTTTTGTCTACAAAGGAGGGGGTGAGGAGCTTGGGCAGTTAGGAAATTTTTTTCTTCTCAAATTTGATGAGACATTGCAGGCAGGATCAGATTAATAATGAATTTGCTTAAAGAATATCATATTCCAATATGAATACATGTTTGTGGATTATTCTGCCTTGTTGTAATTCATGTCTGTTATTTGTATTAATATCTTACAAGCCTTATCTGCATCCATCAAATTTTCACCGGATGGATCGGTACGGGTTGAGACCTCAAGTGACAGTTCAGAGGAGGTTTTGTAAACTAACTGCTCTCTTGGTAGATCCAGCTCATGTATTTGTCTTGATAGCCACTGCAGAAACTCAGCTTTCCGCAGGTCCTGACAAATAGTAAGCCACTCCAAGACAAACTCCAATTCCTGAGTCATTGCTTAGCCCAAGGAACTGGATATCTGACATAGGTGATCCAGGTATTGCAGGTCAGCAATTTCTAAATTTTTAATTTTTAATTTTGCTACAAGGTTCTGATCTATTTTAAATAGAATACCAGCCTGATTGTCTAGCAGTAATTGGTGCAAGGGGTTTCAGGAGTGCCGATTCAGCTGGCAGAAACTGAACCACTAGAGGTAATGTTTAAAGGGTCACGATGCCTCATGCGCTTCCTTGTGCTGGAAAGTCCTGAAAGCATATTGGGAACCGAAATGATGGGATCCTTGGGATCTTGTATCGAACTTCACTCGTCCGGTGAGGCTCGTATACACCCCAGGTCTGAAAGTCACCCGACCTTCGGTCGGATGGCAGCAGACCTAGCGACACCTCTACCTGTCTTCACTTTTACGCACGCAGAGAAACAAGTTCTTAGTGTCATTCCTTTGAGCCTTTGGGCTACCAGTCAGACGGACCTCGACAGACTGTCTGTATTTGTTTGTATTTAATTTCAGAGGAAAGCAGTACTGTTGGATAGTGCTGCCACAAGGGGCACAGTATAGCCCAATACCAGTTCACCAGATTCATGAAACTGGTATTAGACGCCTGGCCAATTCCCGAGGGCACCGCCCTCTTGTAATATGTTGATGATTTGTTTTTTATTTTCTTTTATGTACTGCTGACACAAATAGTTACCTCAATGCATCACTAAGCCTTTTGTGTTTCCTCCATCAGAGTAGAATGGCTGCAAAGCCAGCAAAGAGAAACTTCTTAGATCACACCATGGTGATCTACACCCCACATGACATACATGGTATCCTGACACAGGTAAGCCGTAGACATCTGTCTCTTGCTAGACGGATCAAAATGGAACTTGCATTTACACTCTTCATCCAATGTCTCATTTCAACGTTGCACCACTTTGAATCCGGCCACCTTATTGCCATTAGGTGACACTGATTCAAATGGGGGAGTAAGTACAGAGGACCAGCTTTTTGCAAATTCTCTGACTGATGATGAAGAGGAGGCCTTTGACGCAGAACACCAGCATGATTGTGACAGCTGGGTTCGCACATGTCACTGACAAACCCCTCCTAAACCCCCACCTTGAAATGTTTGTGGATGGATCTAGATACCTGAATGACGAAGGAAGGTTTGTAACAGGTTTTGAAGTAGTCACACTGAATGAGATGCTTGTACAAAAACCACTGCCGCCACACATGTCAGCGCAGGAACTGAGGCCTGTACGATTGAAAAATATACCACTACTAATATCTACACTGATTCCAGGTACGCCTTTGGTACTGCACACGATTATGGACCCATCTGGCGGTCCAGGAGCTTTCTCACGGCACAAGGCAAGCCCATTAAGCTATCATGTTGCCAGGACAGGTGGCCATAATAAAGGTTAAAGCACACACGCAGGGGCAGTCACCAGAGAACAGGGGGATAGGGCAGCCAAGGCTGCAGCTCTCCCAGGACAGGACGCAAGACCCCTTGTGCTGTAAGTTGGATCTTGGTCCCACCACTCTTGTTGATTTGGGATTTGGCGTCCTACGGGACGTAGATGATGTACCAGCGGCTGCCTACCCCCACCTCGCCGTCCTAGCTCACGGGAAAGTGCATGCCTCTCGGAATGCCATGGTTTCTGTTATGGACAAGGTATGGTATGCTCCAGGGTTCGACAGGTTGGCAAAGGCATATGTGAAGGCATGTGAAGTGCACACCCAGACCACTGTATCCTATTCAGAGATTACAAATCGATTACATCCAGCTTCCCAAATCAGGCAGGTATGAGTATGTCCTTGTGTGCGTGGACCTGTTCAAAGCCACCGCACAATGTACAGTGGCTAAACTTGTGTCAGAACTTGTATGTAGATTTGGGGTACTAGAGACAATTGAGAGTGACAGAGGTACACAATTTACAGGTTAAGTGATGCGAAAGGTTATGTCAGCCTTGGGGTGGAACAAGCGTTTTACACTCCATATCACCCGCAGAGTTTAACAAAGTTGAAAGAACTAAAATTATATGCTTAAGTTAAAAGAAGTGTTGTTTGGCTCTATGCCAAGATTAGGCCTGTACCATCCACAGGCCCTACAGCGGGAGTGTGATAAGGTTATTGAAAATGTACAAGAACTATGTCGTAAACTGAAAATAACACCCGATCTAGTGTTTTCCCCAATTCCAGACCCTGACAACCTAGAGGGGACTCATTTCTTGCCACCTGGAGATTGGGTGGTCACAAAAAGACACGTAGTAAAGGCCTTGGACCCAAGGTTTGACGACCATACCAAGTTCTGTTGTCAACGCCTACTTCTGTAAAAGTGGATACATGCCTCCCACTGCAAGAAAGTTCCTGAGCCAGAGGAAAAGTGATGGGTGGGATCCCGGCGTTGTTTGGGTGGGGGAGGTAATGGACATTTTGATTTTGACTTCTGCATTTGTCTTATTGGACTGTCTTCTTATTGGGAAACACCACTACGAACGATCCACATGGAGAAGCGATGGACTGGATGGGCAAATATTTCCCACACATGTATGCCCAACCTCAGGAGTGGAGAGGACATTTTGCGGACTTATCTATTATCTGTCCCTACTCCTGTAGAGACTTTTTGAGACATACCCAAAAATACACCCCTTTAAGTGTCTAATATGACAATGACGATATTGATGTTGATAAATCTAAGATTACTGTATTGTAAACTTGATTGACTTGCAATATTTGATATTATGTCTTCATATCTTGATGGACATAGAGTGCACCATTCCTACCTGGGAACCCGGCACCTATGGGTGACAGAACCAGGAGATAATGGTGGCTCTGATGTCCAAATGGGGGAATGATAGGGGTCAATCATTATTAATCAATAACCTAACATAAGAAAGATAAGGAAACAGTGTAATGAATGTGACATTAGTTATTTGGTTATATAATGTTATGTATTATATGTAAAACATTCCGGAAGTTGCTAGTAGAATTTGGATATAGAATTATATGTAAAAAGGTATATTCAAGCGTTTATTTGAATATTGATTTTAAAATACTAAATGTATGACTAATTAGATTTTATTCAGTTATCTTACTGAATACCAACTTACCAACTTTGTGCTGACTTCCGAGTAGGTGGCTGAACCAGTTTTGTCTATGTGAAAATTAGAAACAATGTCCCCTCTTTTGATGTGCAAATTGCTGATGAACTTTGAAGATTACAGTTCTTCCCAAACAAGAAATGTAATTAACAAAACCTGTATTATCACACTGTAACTGTTTCCATGTCTACTTCAAACAGTTTTGTTGATACCTTTTGTTTAGAAAAGCTTGTTGATTTACAGTTGCCAAAAGTACTTTGTAACCAGGCATCAGGTAACATTTGGCTTGTTGATTTACAGTTGCCAAAAGTACTTTGTAACCAGGCATCAGGTAACATTTGGCTTGTTGATTTACAGTTGCCAAAAGTACTTTGTAACCAGGCATCAGGTAACATTTGGAAACGCCTTCTTTACAACTTGCATATAAACTAGCAATGTACAACAATAAACAGAATTCATTCTGATCACTAGACGGTCTTATGTGTAGTGGTTATTATGGTTCTCTATGAGTACTCTATATAATATTTCCTCTTAATTTGGATACAGGCAACATTCGCATTACGGTCTGCGTTCCAGACCCCCCACAGGGTCAAAACCCCCATGATTGAGAAAAGGGTTTTTTACCCCCGAAACGCGTTGCATTATACATAATTCATCAAAAAAAGGTCCTCTGGCTTTGTCATTTTGTTGTGGGTCTGTATTTTCACCAGACCCCTCTTTTAAGTAAATGCTCCCTTACAATTATAATTGAATGTATTCTAGGTGATAGTCATAAAAAGGTCTAGCACTCAGATCTGACAGTAAGGGCTCATGTCCACGGGCGGATCTGATCCGCAAATCAAGCTGCGCATAGGGATACATGGGCGTCCGCAAGTGAAATAAAGCATGCAGATTTGATTTGGGGACCATTTGGTCTACAAAAAAAAAAAAATCGCAGCATGCTCCATTTCAGTGTGGATCCCGCAGGAAAGCAGGGGTTAAAAAAAACTCCACAGTGCATGTGCGGTGGCACACATCCGCAGTGAAGAAAAGAGAATACTCAAAGAAGACCCGGACGGGTAAGTAGAATCCTGCAGTGTCCTCGGCCATGGGCAGGGTTGGATTCCGCTGCGGGCTCCCGCATGCAGAATCTGATCCGCCTGTGGACATGAGGCCTACGGTTGAGATAAACGGTGGTCTGTTTCCAATGGAGACCAGAAGAATATTGAAAGCAGCTCTAAATGCAAATGGAATCAACACAAGGAAAAGTAAAAATAGTTACAAAGTTACTCATGTTTTAACACAGATTTAATCCCAATTGGAGGACTGGAGGAGAGGCAGAAGGACACCATACCCATTAGATCATTGGCTGGAACTGCCGAAATTAGCGTGTGTGGCTGATCAGTGTCTAAAGTGTATGGCCATCCTGAGTGTGATAGATGTAGTAGCGGTCATGTTACTGATCACACAACTTTAGTAGAATTTCCAAAAACCTCTACCGAAGAAGAAACCACTTAAAGAATTAAGGCGTATTGACATGGGCGATTTTCACACGTGAGCTCCGTCCGATTGCGCTGTGGACAGAACTGGTATGTGAAAAGAACACATTCCTTTGAATCTATTTATGAACATGAGCGGTTTTACCCCTGAACCGAACCCATTGAAAAAGGAGCCAATAATGCACCCCTGATAGTTTTTCTCTCACCTCAGTGATTTTAATCTAGTTAATAGTGAAATAGAGTAGTTTCTGATGGACGCTTCAGCTTATGTGTGTTGGCAAAATGCAAAACAAACACCCGCATTTATCAGTATTTTTTTGCATGAAGTTCGCTATAGATTTTGAGGCAGCCCAGGAGGTCAGCCTGTGTGACTCACTGTGGTGATACAGGGCGATCCACTGCTTTGCCAGTAAGTGTTGCAATCCTGTATGGTGTGGTGCACCTATCTGTGGCTGGCATCCTTGGTATCAGTTCACATGTGCAGACTATGTTTGCTTGCAGTCATCCCTCCCCCAATCTGGGCTGGGTTGAGTTGAGTGACTGAACATTAGTTTGCACAGAAGAAGTAGCTCCTCCATATTGAAGTCTGGCTCTCCGCATTCTACTAGGGTATATGACGATTGCGCATGCTTTTCAGTGGGTAACGTCTTTGTGTTTTTTCTCTTACCTCGCCGATTTTACTTTTGAACCGAAGATCTGAGATTAAAAAATAGCAGCATGTCTTATTTTTTGGCGATTCTTGTTTAACCCTTTCCAATCCACTGTCTGACGTCTGAAGACATTAAGATTTAGGGCTGTACAGCTCCGATGTTGGGAGATGTCCGTCGGGGTTCTCTTACTGTATATTGCCAGCCTCTCTGCTGTCTGAGCCTATCCAACGTGTTACCTCATGCAGTACTGGCTTTAGCCAGCATATAGCGCTATTGTATAACAACAGAAAAAGAGTAAGCCCCCCAGGAAAACCAGGATACAAATTGGATTGGAAAGGGTTAAGAGTAGAGCTGAGCGAACGTACTCGTCCGAGCTTGATATTCGTGCGAATATTAGGGTGTTCGGGATGCTCGTTACTCGTAACGAGTACCACGCGGTGTTCCGGTTACTTTCAGTTTCCTCTCTGAGACGTTAGCGCGCTTTTCTGGCCAATTGAAAGACAGGGAAGGCATTACAACTTCCCCCTGTGACGTTCAAGCCCTATACCACCCCCCTGCTGTGAGTGGCTGGGGAGATCTGATGTCACCCGAGTATAAAAATCGGCCCCTCCCGCGGCTCGCCACAGATGCCTTGTGAGTTAGCTGAGGGACAGTGGTATCGTGCTGGAGCTGCTGTAGGGAGAGCGTTAGGAGTGAGTGTAGGCTTCAAGAACCCCAACGGTCCTTCTCAGGGCCACATCTAATAGTGTGCAGTACTGTGTTAGCACTGCATATTTTTTTTTTTTCCAAAATTGGATCTGCAGAGCATTGCGCCCTGCAATAGGGACAGAAGTGGTGGTTAGGCAGGGAGAGTGTTAGCAGTGAGTGTAGGCTTCAAGAACCCCAACGGTCCTTTCTAGGGCCACATCTATCCGTGTGCAGTACTGTCCAGGCTGCTGTTAGCAGTGTTGCATATTTTATTTTTTTTCTCAAAACCGGCTGTGCAGAGCATTGCACCCGGCATTAATACTACAGGGATAGAATTGTGTAGGCAGGGCCAGAAGACATACATTATTCATTGAATAGACGCAGTGTGGCTTTTCCTTTGAAAAACAAGGGAAAAAATTCTATTTCGCCTGCCTCTGACAGTCCTCAGGGCTCTGGGTACGTGTGTGCTGCGTGCAGAACGTTAAAAAAAATCAGACGCAGCCAGCTACGTTTTACTGCAGGCTTTTTTCCTGCATGGGAAATCCCTGATCTGCTGTAGCCAATAACTTTGCATCACTGCAGTTCTGTGACACATTTGCAGGGCCACAACACAGTTATTAAACTTAGTAGTATTCATTGAATACACGCAGTGTGGCTTGTCCTTTGAAAAACAAGGGAAAAAATTCTATTTTGGCTGCAGGCTTGCGCCAATTTCTTTCCTGGCTTGGAAATCACTGGTAATACAGCATGCTGAGGGGTAGGGGTAGGCCTAGAGGACGTGGACGTGGCCGAGGACGCGTAGGCCCAAGTGAGGGTGTGGGCACAGGCCGAGCTCCTGATCCAGGTGTGTCGCAGCCGACTGCTGCGCGATTAGGAGAGAGGCACGTTTCTGGCGTCCCCACATTCATCCAATTAATGGGTCCACGCGGGAGACCTTTATTAGAAAATGAGCAGTGTGAGCAGGTCCTGTCGTGGATGGCAGAAAGTGCTTCGAGCAAGCTATCATCCACCCAGAGTTCTGCGCCGTCCACTGCTGCAAATCCTCTGTCTGCTGCTCCTCCTTCCTCCCAGCCTCCTCACTCCACTACAATGACACATGCTCAGGAGCGGGAAGACTCCCAGGAACTGTTCTCGGGCCCCTGCTCAGATTGGGCAGCAGTGGTTCCTCTCCCACCAGATGAGTTTATCGTCACTGATGCACAACCATTGGAAAGTTCCCGGGGTCCGGGGGATGAGGCTGGGGACTTCCGGCAACTGTCTCAAGACCTTTCAGTGGGTGAGGAGGACGATGACGATGAGACACAGTTGTCTATCAGTGAGGTAGTAGTAAGGGCAGTAAGTCCGAGGGAGGAGGGCACAGAGGATTCGGAGGAAGAGCAGCAGGACGATGAGGTGACTGACCCCACCTGGTTTGCTACGCCTACTGAGGACAGGTCTTCAGAGGGGGAGGCACGGGCAGCAGCAGGGCAGGTTGCAAGAGGCAGTGCGGTGTCCAGGGGTAGAGGCAGGGCCAGACCAAATAATCCACCAACTGTTTCCCAAAGCACACCCTCGCGCCATGCCACCCTGCAGAGGCCGAGGTGCTCTAAGGTCTGGCAGTTTTTCACCGAGACGCCTGACGACCGACGAACAGTGGTGTGCAACCTTTGTCGCGCCAAGATCAGCCGGGGAGCCAACACCAACAGCCTCACCACCACCAGCATGCGCAGACATATGATGGCGAAGCACCCCACAAGGTGGGACGAAGGCCGTTCACCGCCTCCGGTTTGCAACGCTGCCTCTCCCCCTGTGCCCCAACCTGCCACTGAGATCCAACCTCCCTCTCAGGACACAGGCACTACCGTCTCATGGCCTGCACCCACACCCTCACCTCCGCTGTCCTCGGCCCCATCCACCAATGTCTCGCACCGCACAGTCCAGCCGTCGCTAGCGCAAGTGTTGGAGCGCAAGCGCAAGTACGCCGCCACGCACCCGCATGCTCAATCGTTAACCGTCCACATAGCCAAATTTATCAGCCTTGAGATGCTGCCGTATAGGGTTGTGGAAACGGAGGCTTTCAAAGCTATGATGGCGGCGGCGGCCCCGCGCTACTCAGTTCCCAGTCGCCACTACTTTTCCCGATGTGCCGTCCCAGGCCTGCACGACCACGTCTCCCGCAAGATTGTACGCGCCCTCACCAATGCGGTTAGTGGCAAGGTCCACTTAACTACGGACACGTGGACAAGCACAGGCGGGCAGGGCCACTACATCTCCCTGACGGCACATTGGGTGAATTTAGTGGAGGCTGGGACAGAGTCAGAGCCTGGGACCGCTCACGTCCTACCCACCCCCAGAATTGCGGGCCCCAGCTCGGTGGTGGTATGTTCGGCGGTGTATGCTTCTTCCACTAAAGCACCCTCCTCCTCCTCCTCAACCTCTGTCTCGCAATCTAGATGTGTCAGCAGCAGCAGGACGTCGCCAGCAGTCGGTGTCGCGCGGCGTGGCAGCACAGCGGTGGGCAAGCGTCAGCAGACCGTGCTGAAACTACTCAGCTTAGGAGATAGGAGGCACATGGCCCACGAACTGCTGCAGGGTCTGACAGAGCAGACCGACCGTTGGCTTGCGCCGCTGAGCCTCCAACCGGGCATGGTCGTGTGTGACAACGGCCGTAACCTGGTGGCGGCTCTGCAGCTCGGCAGCCTCACGCACGTGCCATGCCTGGCCCACGTCTTTAATTTGGTGGTTCAGCGCTTTCTGAAAAGCTACCCACGCTTGTCAGACCTGCTCGGAAAGGTGCGCCGGCTCTGCGCACATTTCCGCAAGTCCCACACGGACGCTGCCACCCTGCGCACCCTGCAACATCGCTTTAATCTGCCAGTGCACCGACTGCTGTGCGACGTGCCCACACGGTGGAACTCTACGCTCCACATGTTGGCTAAGCTCTATGAGCAGCGTAGAGCTATAGTGGAATACCAACTCCAACATGGGCGGCGCAGTGGGAGTCAGCCTCCTCAATTCTTTTCAGAAGAGTGGGCCTGGTTGGCAGACATCTGCCAGGTCCTTCGAAACTTTGAGCAGTCTACCCAGGTGGTGAGCGGCGATGCTGCAATCATTAGCGTCACCATTCCTCTGCTATGCATCTTGAGAAGTTCCCTGCAAACCATAAAGGCAGCCGCTTTGCGCTCGGAAACAGAGCCGGGGGAAGACAGTATGTCGCTGGATAGTCAGAGCACCCTCCTGTCTATATCTCAGCGCGTTCAGGAGGAGGAGGAGGAGCAGGAGGAGGATGAGGAGGAGGGGGAAGAGACAGCTTGGCCCACTGCTGACGGTACCCATGCTGCTTGCCTGTCATCATTTCAGCGTGTATGGCCTGAGGAGGAGGAGGAGGATCCTGAAAGTGATCTTCCTAGTGAGGACCGCCATGTGTTGCGTACAGGTACCCTGGCACACATGGCTGACTTCATGTTAGGATGCCTTTCTCGTGACCCTCGCGTTACACGCATTCTGGCCACTACAGATTACTGGGTGTACACACTGCTCGACCCACGCTATAAGGAGAACCTTCCCACTCTCATTCCCGAAGAGGAAAGGGGTTCGAGAGTGTTGCTATACCACAGGACCCTGGCGGACAAGCTGATGGTAAAATTCCCATCCGACAGCGCTAGTGGCAGAAGGCGCAGTTCCGAGCGCCAGGTAGCAGGGGAGGTGTGTAGATCGAGCAGCATGTACAGCCCAGGCAGTGCAACAGTCTTTAAGGGCCTGGACAGCTTTATGGCTCCCCAGCAAGACTGTGTCACCGCTCCCCAGTCAAGGCTGAGTCGGCGGGAGCACTGTAAAAGGATGGTGAGGGAGTACGTAGCCGATCGCACGACCGTCCTCCGTGACGCCTCTGCCACCTACAACTACTGGGTGTCGAAGCTGGACACGTGGCCTGAACTAGCGCTGTATGCCCTGGAGGTGCTTGCTTGTCCTGCGGCTAGCGTCTTGTCGGAAAGGGTGTTTAGTGCGGCTGGGGGAATCATCACAGATAAGCGTACCCGTCTGTCAACCGACAGTGCCGACAGGCTAACACTCATCAAGATGAACAAAGCCTGCATTTCCCCAGATTTCTCTTCTCCACCAGCGGACAGCAGCGATACGTAAGCAATACGTAGGCTGCACCCGCGGATGGAAGCTACGTTCTCTCTCACCATCCAAAACGGGGACATTTCTGCTTCATCAATCTGTGTCTAATATTCCTCCTCCTCCTCCTGCTCCTCCTCCTGAAACCTCACGTAATCACGCTGAACGGGCAATTTTTCTTAGGGCCACAAGGCTCACTCATATAATTTTTCTAAACAATTTTTATACGTTTCAATGCTCTTAAAAGCGTTGGAACTTTAACTTGAACCAATTTTTCGTTAAACTGGGCTGCCTCCAGGCCTAGTTACCACTTAAGCCACATTAACCAAAGCGATTAATGGGTTTCACCTGCCATCTTGGTTGGGCATGGCCAATTTTTACTGAGGTACATTAGTACTGTTGGTACACCAATGTTTTGGGGCCCTCACCTACAGTGTAATCATAGCAATTTGTATGTTCTTCGC
The DNA here is from genome assembly GCF_035609145.1 of Eleutherodactylus coqui. NCBI lineage: Eukaryota > Metazoa > Chordata > Amphibia > Anura > Eleutherodactylidae > Eleutherodactylus > Eleutherodactylus coqui. The sequence continues at coordinate 15,301,517 of NC_089847.1, forward strand.
CTGCACTCATGGTACAGAAGTGTGTGTGGGGTTGGCCTACACTTTAGCTACATAAATGTAACTTGGGCCTTGGCTATACTAAGGCTACTGAAATAGAACTAAGACTGCGCTCCCACTATACTGCTGCTTCGGAATTGTTCCTGGGGCCTGTGTAGGCTGCTACTATTACTGAAATGGAACGAAGACTGCGCTCCCACTATACTGCTGCTTCGGAATTGTTCCTGGGGCCTGTGTAGGCTGCTACTATTACTGAAATGGAACGAAGACTGCGCTCCCACTATACTGCTGCTTCGGAATTGTTCCTGGGGCCTGTGTAGGCTGCTACTATTACTGAAATGGAACGAAGACTGCGCTCCCACTATACTGCTGCTTCGGAATTGTTACTGGGGCCTGTGTAGGCTGCTACTATTACTGAAATGGAACTAAGACTGTGCTCCCCCTATAATGCTGCTAGTGATATGTTAGTGGGGCCTGTCGCTAATGCTACGGCTGAAATGTTACTAATTCTGGGCTCTGCCTATACCTCTGCTAATGGTATGTCTCTGGGGTGTGGAAACAGAGGCTTCCCAAAGACATGATGGCGGCGAGGCCATTTCCCACCAACGCTGTTACTGTTAAGGTGCATATAACCACGGACACGTGGAGAGGACACGTAGTGCCTCCAAAACATCCCCCGCCACGGTCCACTTAATCCTGGCCACATTCCGAAAACCAACAAAATAAAACCGCGCTACTAGGTCCGCAGTCACCACCACATTACCACCAACGCGGTTACTGTTAAGGTACATATTACCAGTCTGACTGGGGCATGCAGTGTTCGCCGGAGCCCACCTGCATTAAGCACGACATTACTACCTCAGCTGTGTTGGGCAATGCAATGGGATATTTCTATGTACACCCAAATGTAAATGCCATTTTCATGCAGGTGCGTTGTGATTTTTTCTATTTTTACTATTGGAAATCCATGCAATTTTTACGTGCATAAAACTCGCAAGTGTAGCAGTGCAATGCGTTTTTCTCGAAAAATACATTGAATGCAAAAATCACAAGTTTGCGACTGCGATATGTATCCCAGTTTCTCAGACAGATATCGCACTTGCCCATGTGAAAACATTAGGGACAACTAACAGGAGCAATAGTTGTTCAATGAATGGAGTGCGCCAGTAGTCTCTTCCGGCCGCCCGCCTCCATTCACTGCAAACAGGCAGTCTTTCATAGATGAAGGACTGCCTGTATATACCAAGCGAGAAGTTACTCATTAGTCAGTTCCATTTCAGTGACCTGAAATTTAACGACTAGCAACTAGTAAGCATTTTCTTGTTAGCTACCCAGTCGGATGCAGTGCTTACATAGGTTGACAGTCACCCGTAATCACTCATTTGAGTGACGATTGGCCCGTGTAAAAGTAGCCTTATATTTACTGGTTATTTGATTCAGCTGGCAGTTCCCTTACTTTTCTCGTGGAGTTGACCTTTAAACAAGGTAGGTATTTTCCTTCTCCGGCACTGAAGTCCTGCACTGTTGTTATGTAACCAGCAAGCGGATCCGCCTCTGTGAGCTGCTCCCAGACTGACCTATTCAAAAGAGGCGAATATGAATGATTCTCAGTGACCGCATGGGGAAAGTAGTAGCAGCTTAGTAATCACAACGAACACAGAATTAACAATCTGCTAACAATTAGATACGTGTTGAGCACTCGTCAACGATGATTAACCTGTTATTTTCTGCAACTGCTTACAGTGACTGCCTGTCACAATAGCAGCTAATTTCTAAGTGATGGTTTATGCTGCCGGCAGTCACCCTCTTAGCAAATAACAATGCAGTCAATATAAGTCGCTAATTGTCCTTAATTATTCATTTCGGTTGCTTAGTTATATTAGTCTAAGGCCCGCGGCCCACTACTGTATTTTGGTGCCGTATGCTGTCCATGTAATGTCATGGACAACACACGCCTTATTATAGCCTATGGGACTATACACATGGATGGCATGTCCTACTAATGTCAATGTCAAAGATATTTAACCCCTTAGTGACCAAGCACTTTTTTTGTTTTAAAAAATCGTGACTCCTTTATTTATCCATCGACATTGCTGTCTGAGGGCTTGTTTTTTGCAAGACGAGTTGTATTTTTCAATGGTGCTATTTAAAGGGGTTGTCTCACGGCAGCAAGTGGGTCTATACACTTCTGTATGGCCATATTAATGCACTTTGTAATGTACATTGTGCATTAATTATGAGCCATACAGAAGTTATACACTTACCTGCTCCGTTGCTGGCGTCCTCGTCTCCATGGTGCCGTAAATGAGCAATAATAGTTTAGTGTAAGCATGGCAAACGACATACAGTATAAATAATATGTTAAAGGGGTTGTCCCGCGCCGAAACGGGTTTTTTTTTTTTTCAACCCCCCCCCCCCCGTTCGGCGCGAGACAACCCCGATGCAGGGAGGTAAAGAAAGCTCACCGGAGCGCTTACCTGAATCCCCGCGCTCCGGTGACTTCTCTACTCACCGCTGAAGATGGCCTCTTCCTCCGTGGACCGCAGCTCTTCTGTGCGGTCCACTGCCGATTCCAGCCTCCTGATTGGCTGGAATCGGCACGTGACGGGGCGGAGCTACACGGAGCTACACGGAGCCCCATAGAGAACAGGAGAAGACCCGGACTGCGCAAGCGCGGCTAATTTGGCCATCGGAGGGCGAAAATTAGTCGGCACCATGGAGACGAGGACGCCAGCAACGGAACAGGTAAGTATAAAACTTTTTATAACTTCTGCATGGCTCATAATTAATGCACAATGTACATTACAAAGTGCATTATTATGGCCATGCAGAAGTGTATAGACCCACTTGCTGCCTCGGGACAACCCCTTTAAATTAATTCTGCAGGCCGGTACGATTATGGCATTACCAACTTTATATAGATTTTTTTAGGGGGCGGGATTCAAACATTGATGCTGAGCCTCATAGGTCACCATAGCTGGCAGACCTGGAGGCTATATTCAAGCCTTTGGGTGCAATAGCAACCCAACAGGACCCCACGATCACATCGTGGGGGTCTGATTGGTTACAGATGTACCCCCCTCTGTCAGCCTTTTATATGCTGCGATTCCTGGTGTAAAGGATTAAACACCAGTAATCAAAGGCTTCTTTAGTCCCCTATGTTAGAGCAAGTGCCAATCTGTCGTCCAAAAGCTGAGCACCCGCTCTCTCTGGCACGGCAGACCTGCATTAGGCTTCCAATGCAGAGTCATCAAAAGACCGTGCTGCAGAATAAAGCCCCTTTATGGCCGCTGTCAAAAGGCTCATGGGCGGTTGTTATGGGGTTAAGTACTGGACCTTTCACACGGGTCAATGAATCATTTGCATCCAGTGGGAGTCTGAACAATGATCATTCAGTGCAAATGCATGCCCCGATTAAACCACAAATGAGAATTCGTTCGCTTCTCGTTCGTCATGCAGAAAACTGAACGGCGGATCGGTCCGTGTAAACAGGCAGTCGTACATTTATGAGCGACAGCCTGTTTGCTGTGACTGGAGGCAGGCGGGCAAGAACAATCCCCAACCCGCTCCATCCACATTCACTAGTGATGATCTGCCTGTGTAAAGGCGCAGGAATGATCATTGCTGGGACAATCTGTTGGGCATCTGCCCCCACTTAAAGGGCCGGAACACTTTGTGCTTTACTTTCGGCTGCGATGGAACGTCTGCATCTTTTCTCTGAATTATTTTGGAATAAACAGGCCTCGGTCGGTGGAAACGGCTACATGGGGTATTTACTGAAAATAAGGCCGCTTCTCCTTCACCTGTGGCATCCAGATATTTCTCGCTGCTAATTCACTTTGCAGGTCAAACTTCCTTTTCCCCGTACGGCATGTCACTTGTTACTTTGTGACAAGAGGGATGACATGTAATTTGGGGATTAGCACAGCTGGCATGTCTTGACAAAATGCAAAGACGGGAATGATCTGGCGCTGGAGAGTCCTGCGCCGACCATCCGCTCGATGTGCAGAATCATTATATAAGTTACGGCTTATTCGAACAGACATATATACGCTGCACTTCACGCACAAGAAATTTGCACACGTAATACGCAATGAATAGAACCTATTGATTTCAATGCGTTTGTTCACATGCACGTGTTTTGTACACATGTGACGCAATCTATTTTGTGCGCATTTCTGCGGCACAAGAGTCCATTGAAATGATTGGGCTTGTGTAAATGTGTGCTAAATACGCAGAAAACCTGCGTAGTCGTAGTGCATATACGTAAAAATCATTTCAATGGGCAATTTATCTGTGAAATACGCGCTAAAACGCCGAAAATAGGGTATGCTGTGTGTGATTTTGCGGGCGTAAAGTACGTGGCACAAAAACTATAGTGTCAGAGACCCCATGGAAAGACATGGAGGTTAAGGCATCATGTCCATGGGCATAATTGAAACGAGGAATCCACGCGTGTCACCCACATGTGTGATCTGCCGTTCAATCAGAGTGGCCTTACACTAATGATGCGTACTGATTCAGTGTATGTCAGGTAGTCAGAGAAGCGGTGCGGCCATCTTTGTTTGCCCAGGCCAGCTGGTCGCTTGAACCTAATCTTCATGCTCGTTAAGCCACGCCTGGACATAGCGAGCTGCATGGACTTGGGCATTACCATTTTGGAAGATCACATCTGTCAGGAAGCAAGGTCTCCTCCACTGGGTGACCCGATTGGCCAAAACCTCAGTCCAGTCCTTGGGAGCCGCTCTCCCTCTTAAGGTGATGAAGGGTCCTGCAGAAAACCATAACGGATCCACCAGCAAGCATTGATTCAAATGGGAGCTGCGCCTATAATACAAACCGGGATCGCTGCGCTGTGGTCAACACATTCTGCGTCCTGCACTATCTGTAGTGACAGCGGTGAGAGGAATCAGCTGATCGCCAGAGATATCCAGCAGCGGATCCGCGCCAATGTGCTGTTGATGACCTATCCAATAGTACAAAGTGACAAAACCCCTTTAAGCAGCAAGATGGCAGCGTACCCACACCAGAACACATCAATAAATACAGCACCAGAACCAAGCTCAGTATATAACATACATCACCGGAAGCAAGCTCATTATATAACATACGTCACCGGAAGCAAGCTCATTATATAACATACGTCACCGGAACCAAGCTCAGTATATAACATACGTCACCGGAACCAAGCTCAGTATATAACATACATCACCGGAACCAAGCTCAGTATATAACATACATCACCGGAACCAAGCTCAGTATATAACATACATCACCGGAACCAAGCTCAGTATATAACATACATCACCGGAACCAAGCTCAGTATATAACATACATCACCGGAACCAAGCTCAGTATATAACATACATCACCGGAACCAAGCTCAGTATATAACATACATCCCCGGAACCAAGCTCAGTATATAACATACATCCCCGGAACCAAGCTCAGTATATAACATACATCACCGGAACCAAGCTCAGTATATAACATACATCACCGGAACCAAGCTCAGTATATAACATACATCACCGGAACCAAGCTCAGTATATAACATACATCACCAGAAGCAAGCTCAGTATATAACATACATCACCAGAAGCAAGCTCATTATATAAATACATCACCCGAACCAAGCTCAGTATATAAATATATCACCGGAACCAAGCTCAGTATATAACATATATCACCGGAACCAAGCTCAGCATATAACATACATCACCGGAACCAAGCTCAGTATATAACATACATCACCAGAACCAAGCTCAGCATATAACATACATCACCGGAACCAAGCTCAGTATATAACATACATCACCAGAAGCAAGCTCATTATATAAATACATCACCCGAACCAAGCTCAGTATATAAATATATCACCCGAACCAAGCTCAGTATATTACATACATCACCCGCACCAAGCTCAGTATATAACATACATCACCCGCACCAAGCTCAGTATATAACATACATCACCCGCACCAAGCTCAGTATATAACATACATCACCCGCACTAAGCTCATTATATAACATACATCACCCGCACCAAGCTCAGTATATAACATACATCACCGGAACCAAGCTCAGTATATAACATACATCACCCGCACCAAGCTCAGTATATAACATACATCACCCGCACCAAGCTCAGTATATAACATACATTACCCGAACCAAGCTCAGTATATAACATACATCCCCGGAACCAAGCTCAGTATATAACATACATCCCTGGAACCAAGCTCAGTATATAACATACATCACCCGCACCAAGCTCAGTATATAACATACATCACCCGCACCAAGCTCAGTATATAACATACATCACCCGCACCAAGCTCAGTATATAACATACATTACCCGAACCAAGCTCAGTATATAACATACATCACCCACACCAAGCTCAGTATATAACATACATCACCCACACCAAGCTCAGTATATAACATACATCACCCGCACCAAGCTCAGTATATAACATACATCACCCGCACCAAGCTCAGTATATAACATACATCACCAGAAGCAAGCTCAGTATATAACATACATCACCGGAACCAAGCTCAGTATATAACATACATCCCCGGAAGCAAGCTCAGTATATAACATACATCACCAGAAGCAAGCTCATTATTTAAATACATCACCCGAACCAAGCTCAGTATATAACATACATCACCCGAACCAAGCTCAGTATATAACATACATCACCCGCACCAAGCTCAGTATATAACATACATCACCCGCACCAAGCTCAGTATATAACATACATCACCGGAACCAAGCTCATTATATAACATACATCACCCGCACCAAGCTCAGTATATAACATACATCACCCGCACCCAGCTCAGTATATAACATACATCACCCGCACCAAGCTCAGTATATAACATACATCACCCGCACCAAGCTCAGTATATAACATACATCCCCGGAACCAAGCTCAGTATATAACATACATCACCGCACCAAGCTCAGTATATAACATACATCATCCGCACCAAGCTCAGTATATAACATACATCACCCGCACCAAGCTAAGTATATAACATACATCACCAGAAGCAAGCTCATTATATAAATACATCACCCGAACCAAGCTCAGTATATAACATACATCACCAGAACCAAGCTCATTATATAAATACATCACCCGAACCAAGCTCACTATACAACATACATCACTAGAGATGAGCGAGCATACTCGCTAAGGCAAACTTGTCGAGCGAGTAGTGGCTTATTCGAGTATCTGCCCTCTCGTCTCTAAAGATTCGGCTGCCGGCGGGGGGCACAGAGCGGCGGGGGAGAGCGTAAAGGAACGGAGGAGAGATCTCTCTTTCTCCCTCCCAAACCCCCCCCCCCCCCCCCCCCGCTCACCGCCACAACTCACCTCTCACCCGCGCCGGCAGCCGAATCTTTAGAGATGAGCGGGGAGATACTCGGCTAAGGCACTACTCGCTCATCTCTATACATCACCCGAACCAAGCTCAGTATATAACATACATCCCCGGAACCAAGCTCAGTATATAACATACATCCCCGGAACCAAGCTCAGTATATAACATACATCACCGGAACCAAGCTCAGTATATAACATACATCACCCACACCAAGCTCAGTATATAACATACATCACCCGCACCAAGCTCAGTATATAACATACATCACCCGCACCAAGCTCAGTATATAACATACATCACCCGCACCAAGCTCAGTATATAACATACATCACCCGCACCAAGCTCAGTATATAACATACATCACCCGCACCAAGCTCAGTATATAACATACATCCCCGGAACCAAGCTCAGTATATAACATACATCCCCGGAACCAAGCTCAGTATATAACATACATCACCAGAACCAAGCTCAGTATATAACATACATCACCAGAAGCAAGCTCATTATATAAATACATCACCCAAACCAAGCTCAGTATATAAATATATCACCCGCACCAAGCTCAGTATATAACATATATCACCCGCACCAAGCTCAGTATATAACATACATCACCGGAACCAAGCTCAGTATATAACATACATCACCCGAACCAAGCTCAGTATATAACATACATCCCCGGAACCAAGCTCAGTATATAACATACATCACCCGAACCAAGCTCAGTATATAACATACATCCCCGGAACCAAGCTCAGTATATAACATACATCCCCGGAACCAAGCTCAGTATATAACATACATCACCGGAACCAAGCTCAGTATATAACATACATCACCCGCACCAAGCTCAGTATATAACATACATCACCAGAACCAAGCTCATTATATAAATACATCACCCGAACCAAGCTCACTATACAACATACATCACTAGAGATGAGCGAGCATACTCGCTAAGGCAAACTTGTCGAGCGAGTAGTGGCTTATTCGAGTATCTGCCCTCTCGTCTCTAAAGATTCGGCTGCCGGCGGGGGGCACAGAGCGGCGGGGGAGAGCGGAAAGGAACGGAGGAGAGATCTCTCTTTCTCCCTCCCAAACTCCCCCCGCTCACCGCCACAACTCACCTCTCACCCGCGCCGGCAGCCGAATCTTTAGAGACGAGCGGGGAGATACTCGGCTAAGGCACTACTCGCTCATCTCTATACATCACCCGAACCAAGCTCAGTATATAACATACATCCCCGGAACCAAGCTCAGTATGTAACATACATCCCCGGAACCAAGCTCAGTATATAACATACATCCCCGGAACCAAGCTTAGTATATAACATACATCCCCGGAACCAAGCTCAGTATATAACATACATCACCGGAACCAAGCTCAGTATATAACATACATCACCCGCACCAAGCTCAGTATATAACATACATCACCCGCACCAAGCTCAGTATATAACATACATCACCCGCACCAAGCTCAGTATATAACATACATCACCCGCACCAAGCTCAGTATATAACATACATCACCCGCACCAAGCTCAGTATATAACATACATCACCCGCACCAAGCTCAGTATATAACATACATCCCCGGAACCAAGCTCAGTATATAACATACATCCCCGGAACCAAGCTCAGTATATAACATACATCACCAGAACCAAGCTCAGTATATAACATACATCACCAGAAGCAAGCTCATTATATAAATACATCACCCAAACCAAGCTCAGTATATAAATATATCACCCGCACCAAGCTCAGTATATAACATATATCACCCGCACCAAGCTCAGTATATAACATACATCACCGGAACCAAGCTCAGTATATAACATACATCACCCGAACCAAGCTCAGTATATAACATACATCCCCGGAACCAAGCTCAGTATATAACATACATCACCCGAACCAAGCTCAGTATATAACATACATCCCCGGAACCAAGCTCAGTATATAACATACATCCCCGGAACCAAGCTCAGTATATAACATACATCACCGGAACCAAGCTCAGTATATAACATACATCACCAGAACCAAGCTCATTATATAAATACATCACCCGAACCAAGCTCACTATACAACATACATCACTAGAGATGAGCGAGCATACTCGCTAAGGCAAACTTGTCGAGCGAGTAGTGGCTTATTCGAGTATCTGCCCTCTCGTCTCTAAAGATTCGGCTGCCGGCGGGGGGCACAGAGCGGCGGGGGAGAGCGGAAAGGAACGGAGGAGAGATCTCTCTTTCTCCCTCCCAAACTCCCCCCGCTCACCGCCACAACTCACCTCTCACCCGCGCCGGCAGCCGAATCTTTAGAGACGAGCGGGGAGATACTCGGCTAAGGCACTACTCGCTCATCTCTATACATCACCCGAACCAAGCTCAGTATATAACATACATCCCCGGAACCAAGCTCAGTATGTAACATACATCCCCGGAACCAAGCTCAGTATATAACATACATCCCCGGAACCAAGCTTAGTATATAACATACATCCCCGGAACCAAGCTCAGTATATAACATACATCCCCGGAACCAAGCTCAGTATATAACATACATCCCCGGAACCAAGCTCAGTATATAACATACATCCCCGAAACCAAGCTCAGTATATAACATACATCCCCGGAACCAAGCTCAGTATATAACATACATCCCCGGAACCAAGCTCAGTATATAACATACATCCCTGGAACCAAGCTCAGTATATAACATACATCCCCGGAACCAAGCTCAGTATATAACATACATCCCCGGAACCAAGCTCAGTATATAACATACATCCCCGGAACCAAGCTCAGTATATAACATACATCCCCGGAACCAAGCTCAGTATATAACATACATCCCTGGAACCAAGCTCAGTATATAACATACATCCCCGGAACCAAGCTCAGTATATAACATACATCCCCGGAACCAAGCTCAGTATATAACATACATCCCCGGAACCAAGCTCAGTATATAACATACATCCCCGGAACCAAGCTCAGTATATAACATACATCCCCGGAACCAAGCTCAGCATATAACATACATCCCCGGAACCAAGCTCAGCATATAACATACATCCCCGGAACCAAGCTCAGCATATAACATACATCCCCGGAACCAAGCTCAGTATATAACATACATCCCCGGAACCAAGCTCAGTACATAACATACATCCCCGGAACCAAGCTCAGCATATAACATACATCCCCGGAACCAAGCTCAGTACCTAACATACATCCCCGGAACCAAGCTCAGTACCTAACATACATCCCCGGAACCAAGCTCAGTACCTAACATACATCCCCGGAACCAAGCTCAGTACCTAACATACATCCCCGGAACCAAGCTCAGTACCTAACATACATCCCCGGAACCAAGCTCAGTACATAACATACATCCCCGGAACCAAGCTCAGTACATAACATACATCCCCGGAACCAAGCTCAGTACATAACATACATCCCCGGAACCAAGCTCAGTACATAACATACATCCCCGGAACCAAGCTCAGTACATAACATACATCCCCGGAACCAAGCTCAGTACATAACATACATCCCCGGAACCAAGCTCAGTACATAACATACATCCCCGGAACCAAGCTCAGTACATAAATACAGCCCCCGAACCAAGCTCAGTACATAAATACAGCCCCCGAACCAAGCTCAGTACATAAATACAGCCCCCGAACCAAGCTCAGTACATAAATACAGCCCCCGAACCAAGCTCAGTATATAAAATACAGCCCCCGAACCAAGCTCAGTACATAAATACAGCCCCCGAACCAAGCTCAGTACATAAATACAGCCCCCGAACCAAGCTCAGTACATAAATACAGCCCCCGAACCAAGCTCAGTACATAAATACAGTCCCCGAACCAAGCTCAGTACATAAATACAGTCCCCGAACCAAGCTCAGTACATAAATACAGTCCCCGAACCAAGCTCAGTACATAAAATACAGCCCCCGAACCAAGCTCAGTACATAAAATACAGCCCCCGAACCAAGCTCAGTACATAAAATACAGCCCCCGAACCAAGCTCAGTACATAAAATACAGCCCCCGAACCAAGCTCAGTACATAAAATACAGCCCCCGAACCAAGCTCAGTACATAAATATAGTACACACCAAACTTATGAATACGATTCCAGAACTAAGCTTACAACATACAGCACCAGATCCAAGCTCAGTATATAGATACAATAGCAGAACCAAGCTCATAACATAAATACAGTAGCAGAATTAAGTAAATGTGTTGCAGGGGAGCCGTGAGCTCACAGTGCCCTCTTGGAACAACAAGAGGAGAGGAGATAAAACAAGGAGAATGATTCCTGCAGCTCCACAAGATGCCACCACACTGGGTAAGGCCGGTTCCACACCACCAGATTTATATTGTGGATTCCGCAATTGCCATTCCGCACTAAAACGCGGGCATTGAAAGGTACGAACTTTCGCAGATATGAATTGGGTATTATGTGAGCTGAAGGAAAATCACAGCATGCTGTATTGTGCCACAGAATCTACACGGACGGCCAGCACTGAAGTCAATGGAGGCGCCCGACCCGCGATTAACATTGCATATGGGCTGCGGGTACCTGGGGCATCGCTGAGCAACAGGGTGGGAAATACAAAGGAGGAAAGATACAACTATAGTGCCCACGACCGCCTGCGAGCCTCTGTGGTCAACGCCGTACAGTTTAAGGAGGTACACAGGGTCACCGCTGCAGCCCTCCCACATGCAGAATCCACCCTGTTGGATGTGGCACAGCGGTTGGCATAAAGGAGGCATTGGGTTTTTCTTATGAGGGCACAATGACTTGTGCTTCGGCCGGCTTCACACGAGCGATATGCAGAGAATAGCACCCATTAAATTTCAATGGGTTCATTCACGGGGGCAGGAGGTGGGGGGCATGCAAAGGTTAGGCACAGCGGGCATTTGTATTACTGGGTAATTGTTAACCCCTTCACGACATCTGCCATACCCCAAGTGTCATTGTATAGAGCAGGCTCCAGAGCTGAACTCACAAGGTGCATCATGGGAATCAGGTGACACCTGCCCCCCCTACTGGGATTGGAGAGAACTGCATTCCCGGGATTAACCATTTAGATGCTGCTTTAAATTGCCGAACATGGGAAGGTCACGCCTCTCGTCACCCTAACAGTCCGCCGGCAAGGAGATCGCAGCCTGCCATTTGGTTACCAGAGCAGCCTGGTGAAGGTACCCGGGTGCCACGGATGGGTTCCTATTAAGCCCTGCCTTTGGTGGAGTAGGCAGTACACCGTACATGGAGTATATCATATTGTAGTATATAGTCCTTGCGATCAGACGATCGCCGGTTCAAGTCCCCTATGGAGCCTGAAAATAAGATTAATTAAGGTTGGTTTTTTTTTCAATTATTGGCAAATTAAAAAAAAATAAAAATTAAAACTTTAACTTCTTCGCGTTTCCAATTTATCGCATCAAAGGAAAAAAAAGGAAACGCTTTAAGAAAATTAGCGCTGTTGCGTTTGTAAAAGTCCAAAGTATTAACGGATCCCATTATTTATACCGCACGTCCTACACCATCAGAAAGGTAATACGCCATGACAAAATGACGCTTTTTGGGGAAGGTACCTACAAAACTACAGGTCACCGCGCAAAAAACGAGCCCTCACACAGCTGTACGGGTGAGAAGGTGTAAAGGAAAAGTCATGGGGGGGGGGGGGGGGGTCATAAAGATGGCGGCAGGAAGCCATTCAAAGTTATTCTTTTTAACGCGTTACAACATAAAAAAATATATATAATTTTGGTTTTCCAGAGATCCTCCTCACCAGCAGAATAAAGATAATGTACGCTTTTTACTGTACCGCGAATGCTGTAAACCCCCCCAAAAAGGAAAAAAGGCAAAATCTTGCATTTTTTTCCCATTTCACCAAGTTTTCCAATAGATTCTATGTTAAATGGTTCCATTAAAAAATATTTTAAAAACATATTCCACGTCACCACAAATATAATTTTATATATATATTTTTTTTTTTAAATTTTTTTTTAAGGTGTGGATACAAAAATGAAAACATAAAAGTCGCTGCGGCGGAGAGGAGGAGGCCGGCGGCAGTTTCTCTGATTTTTACTGCTATAGCACCATTCACTTCTATGTACTCTGTCTGTCAGCAGCCGCCATGCTGCAATCCTGTCAGGGACCCCTGTGAACGGACTCGGCCGCCCGCCCTGACTGGTTACCATGGGAACGCCCCTCAGCTTCCAGGGAGCGAATCACGTGGGGGAATTTTGTCCCTACTCGGCATCCGTAGCTGAAGAGTAAAGATGGCCGCGCGCGATAGTGACGGGGAAGAGGACTTTGTCAACTACGGGAAACCTCTGGAGCCGTACGAAGAGGGTGAGGGGGCAGTCTGCGGGGTGGGGGGACCCTGGAACAGGCAGCCCTAACTGTGTGGCGGCTCAGCGCTGCCGGAAGCAGATGTGTTTTTTTTTTTTTTTTTTTTTTAAGTAATTCTTTATTTAGAACAGAATGTGAACAATAAACAAGAAGAGATGACGTGGGGCTCCACGTCCGCCCGTGTGATCGTGTTGAGTGAACTGTTTGTTAAACTTGTATGTGACTCCGGCCGCGGTGTGCGTATTTATCCGTGAGCCGCCATGATGGCACCGTAGTTACTCCTTGGCTGTTGCCTGCCGGAGTGCCCCGACTTAAAGCCGTCCCCTAAAACACTGTCCGCCCTCTTAGCAGGGCCCTTACAATGGCCTCTGCCAGCTGGGGTGCCACCCGCCCACAGCCTGTGCCAGGTGGGCCCCCGCCTTCGCTACACAGCCTGTGCTCCCCTTATAGTGGCTGGCGCATGCATACTAGGCTCCGATAACCGGTGCCATCCAGGGTACCCGCACCTCCCCACACAGTCTGGTCTCCCATGCCTGTGCCGGTTGAGGTGTGCCCGTGCCACTACTGCTTGTGCCAGCCAGGGTACCTGCGCCTCCCCACACAGTCTGATCTCCCATGCCTGTGCCAGTTGGCGTGTGCCCGCCGCTCTACAGCCTGTGCAGGCCAGGTTCTCATATACCCCCACAGCCTGCGCAGTGCCTGCTCTAACAATAAACTGCTCAAGCAGTCATGCCAGGCCCCCAATGACCTGTGCCAGCCACCACACAAGGCGCCTCCCACCCCACAGCTTGCACCAGCCGGTTTGTCCTCTTCCTGTGGCCTGTACTAGCTAGGGTGCCCGGCCCTTATAACATACATCACCAGTTGGTGTGCCCCCTCCCCAATAACCTTCACAGGACTGCCATGCACCCATAGCTTGCATGATGGCCAATGTGTCCCCATGAAAAGACTTACATCCTGCCCCTCCCCATTGGCTGATGTACTTCATTACCGCCCGTGCCAAATGGATCAGATGGTACTTCGACCACAGCTTGCACCAGCTGGTTTGTCCACATACCCATGGCCTGCACCAGCTGCCCCCTATAGCTTGCGCCACCAGGTTTGAACTCCGAACCTGAACCAGTTGGCGTACTCTTCTCCCCTCTCCCCTTCCAACAACCTTCACCAGATTATACTATGCACCTCTGGCTTGGATAGTATGATTTGCGCCACCTGCAATTAACCTCTACCCTCCTGTGCCAGCTGTGGTTATTCCCTGTGAAAAGATATAAATTCTGCCCCCCCCCCCCCCCCAAGTCTGGCACTCCCTGCTGCTTGTGCCAGGTGGAGCAGACAATTCTACCCCCCACAGCTTGTATCATCTAATTTTTTTTCGCTTTTTCCATGGCCTACACTAGCTAGGATACCAACCCCCTTATAGCTTCCATCCTCAGGTGTGCACCCCCTCCTCAACAGACGGCCACATCCATGACTTGCGCCAGCCGCAGTTATCCTCCACCCTCCTGTGCCAGTTAACCGGTGTATCCCCATGAAAAGACATGAACTCTGCCCTTAAATACCTGTAATACCCCCATACCCCTTCCAGGTGAGTTGCCCCTTGAATAACCAGTAATTGCAGCATGCCCCTTCTCAGGAAAGGAGCAGCACCCTACATGGCTGATTAGATTGGTTTTGTGCCCGCCGCAGTTACTGTCCGCCAGTAGACCTTTTACTACTTTTTAAAGGTGCCTTTAGGCGTAACAATAATGCGCAGTCAAAAAATTGTGCAAAAGCGATCAATAATTGTTCAATCTGAATGCGAGCCAACGGCGAACGAGAATCATTCGCTTCTCGCTTTTATGCAGGCCTAAAAATCATCATCGGCTGATTAACTTCTCGTTCCGTTTAATCCGCGCTCCATCAGTGTTTCACGTTCGCGAATGTGAAAGACTGAACGATTCTTATTGAATGAGCCACCGATAAATCTGCCGCTGAAAAACCGGCTGCACGAGAGCGAAGGACCTGACGTCACCCGCTCATACGAATGTGAATCGGCTCATCTTAAAGGAGCTTTACTCCTTCTCTGCCATCGACTCCCCAGGGCCACAATTCTTACATAAGATCCCATAAAATGTGTTCTGTCTTCCCAGGTGAACAACCCAAGAGGCCGATACCTCTGCAGGACCAAACCGTGAAAGATGAGAAAGGACGCTACAAACGTTTCCATGGCGCCTTTACGGGAGGGTTTTCTGCTGGATACTTTAACACAGTTGGCACAAAAGAAGGTAAGTAGCCATGTCCTATCATGGGCACAAGTTGGCAAAATTCTGTCCTAGAACTAGAGAGGGGAACTGTAGTACCTGCTGACGGCCTTCTGTGTCCTCGACTATCCGATCTGCCATTTCTGTAACATATCAACCTAACTGCCTAATTCACTTGATCAGCGCTGGCTACTCGAAGGGTAGTGCATAAGGCCGCCTGCATCCCACCCTGTGCCCGGCTGATGACCCCCGCGTACCTGTTCGGAGTTTTCTTATCTGTACTGTGGGTTTGACGGCCGGCGCAAATGCGCAGTACAGATAATGTCGCGCTGTCGCTAGGCGATGACTCAGATCCCACGACCTTTTCGAATGATGATTGCAGATGAGCCACGGGTTGGACGGCTTCCTTGGCTTCCATTGACTTCAATGGAAGCTGTCCGCACGGAATCCGCCTAGAAGTAGAGCACGCTGCGATTTTATTTATTTTTTTTCCCCATGAGCGGAAAATCGCAATTGATTTCCGTTCGTGACCAGGAAAAAAAACGCTTCTCCATAGCATGCAATGGCAAGTATTTGCTGCGGAATTCGCAGTCGGACGCCCGCTCTGGATTCCGCAATGCAAATCTGGCCATGTGCAGGCAGCCTTAGTCAGGACTAAGGATGAGCGAGTATACTCGCTAAGGCACTACTCGTCTGAGTAATGTGCCTTAGACGAGTATCTCCCTGCTCGTCCATAAAGATTCGGGTGCCGCTGCGGCTGACAGGTGAGTCGCGGCGGGGAGCAGGGGAGAGCGGGCGGGAGAGAGGGAGAGGGACATCTCCCCTCCGTTCCTCCCCGCTCTCCCCCGCAGCTCCGCGCTCCGCGGCGGCCCCCGAATCTTTAAGGACGAGCAGGGAGATACTCGTCCTTAGTCAGGACCCTTTTACTTGGAACGATTACTATTCATATAATCGTTAAATAGGTGCGAAGACTAACAATAATCGTTCAGTGTGAACATACCCAACGATTGAACGATCACTTTATCTTCACCACTTCTTTTATACAAGTATAAAAATCATCGTTTGCCAGGTTCCATGTAAAAATGAGGGTGGAGCAAACCCAATGGTATCTGAGGCTCGGGTCTCAGATGAATATCCGCAACCCAAAATCAGATAGATGGAGGCGCTACCAACCAGAAAAAAACACCAACCGTGCGCAGGCTAGATATGTGAGAACAAAAAAACCAAAACTGGTATCTTGGTGCATCTATCCAATAAAGGTAGCGAGACGGTAGGAAGTAATATCCAATTTCTCTTTTATTAAATAGATTAAAAACCAGCATAAGATACGTGTTTCAGGGTGAACCCCCTTCATCAGTCAGCTGCGTAGGAGATCACTCTTGGGACATTTTCCACTTCTCCTGGTGTTCTCAGCCCTGGTTCTCTCTGCTACTGGAATTACCATCACTTTTGGGAAGAGTGATGTCCTACCCAGCTTGACTGATGAAGGGGTTCAACTCAAAACGCGTATCTTACGCTGGATTTTAATCCACTTAATAAACAAAACGTTGGATATTACGTCCTACCGTCTCACTACCTTTATTGGAGAGGTACGCCAATATACCTGTTTTTATTTTTTCATCCGTGTAAAAGGCAATCATTCGCAAATCACTCCCAGGCATTTCCAGACCCCTCTGATGGTCTAAACAAACTGAATGAAAAAATGTAAATGATTGTCTAAACATGCAAACGATTCATTCCAATGACTAATTGCATAGTGTAAAAAGGCTCTTGGGCCTCATTCACAGGGATGTTTTATCCGTTCGTATGACTCCTGTATTTTTTATAGACGAGATGTGGACAGCATACATTGATTTGCATTGGTGTATTCAGACCAAAAACAATAGGATCACATGAAAACACAGAAAATACGCAGTTGCTTGCATATTGCTGTGTATTCTCTGCGTTTTTTACGCATATTGCCAGAAGATAGTGGGAAAAATCTGACATCAATCAGGCTTTTTTGCGGGCATTAAAAATGCAGTAAATACGGACGTAAACACGCAATGAAAACTGTTCGTTTTTCACAGACGGAAATTGCATACACCTGTGTTAATGAGCCCTTAATTATGCCCCATTTAGATGGGACTAGCTGTTGGGCAAACGATGGCCAACCACACGTCCCAGAGAAGCTCGCTCCTGTGCTGTTACACAAAAGCGAGTATCGCTGAAAGCGCTAACGGCAGGGAGGCGGCGAGAGCAGGGAAGTGCTCTCACCCCGCCCGCCTCCATTCACTGAAAGTAGGCAGTCGTTCAGAAGTGACCGACTGCTGTTTTTTAAATAGAATGGTGCATCGTTCAGTTTTCTGCATGCAGAATCTGAACGACTGAACAACTCTCAGTCGCTGCATGCATTTACACGGAACAACTATCGCTCAAATTCCCATGGGAGCTTGAACAAATATGAACGATAATCGTCCCGTGTAAATGGCCCTATAGAAATTGCGACTTAGACAACTGAAAAAGAGGCCTTGGACTGTGGCGGATCAGAGAGACAATGCACAGAAGACCAACGGCAGGTAATATAACCCCCTTCTAGTCTCCAGGGACCAGAGGTTCTTTTTAATCGATGATGAAATGTTTTTTCTTCTAAGAGGCCTCAGTCTGTGCAGCTTATCAGATTGGCGCATGCTGTATTGGTAATCACTTGCTTCTTTATTTTATAGGTTGGACGCCATCAACATTTGTATCTACTCGTCAAGGGAGATCGGAAAGACAAGTCAGTAGGCCGGAGGATTTTATGGATGATGAGGTATAAAAAAGACAAAGGCTTGTAGGTCCATCATGTGACATTGAAAAGTCACCCAGCTTTCTAAGAATCCAGAATGGTTGATGTATCTAGTTAATAAGTAACATTTACCCTGCTGCTATATTGCTCTGTAATTAGACACATTTGGCATTCAGGCGCCTTAAAAAGCTGGGTATGAAGTCCTTGAGTCGTCCCTGCAGACGGGTTGTTGAAAGTTATGTGCAGCCTTTACTCTGTCTGTTTGCAGGAAAGCTGGGTGATAACTTCCAATTACAGCTCCCATAAAGTTGCCCTCCCAGCTTTCTCAGGCCTCTGGGTTCTTTCATACCAGCATTACACCTCCATTAGAGATTTCCGTCTTTCTGTTCAGTTTTTGGAGAAGAGAGACGGAATTAAACATTTCCTATTTTTTTTCCCCATTGATTTTAATTGATTTTCCAAAAAATGAAAAAGTTCACGCTTGCTTCTGTTCCGTTTGCTTTCCATTTTTCACACAGATTAAATAGTGCCGTCTGCAGCGCTATCTGTTTCATTTAAAAAACAGAAATGCAACGGAAGCAAACAAAGTATTTTTGTTTGTTTTGAAAACCTATTGAAGTCATTAGAGGTAAAATGAAAAAACGTTTAATTCTTTTTTTTTTTCTTATGCTCCAAAAATGAAGCTGAGATGGGAATCCCCAACAGAGGTGTAATTCTGGTGTGAACGAGCCCTAAATGGCATATCTGGATAGGCATGGATATTGAGACTGATGGGATCTTACGACCCATGTGCTCTGCCATGAAGAACAACCGATTTCCCCCCCAAGTATACTATGAGAACTCCTTGTCTATCACTTTCATCATCAGTGGAAGCTGAATTATATCATTTTGTTTGGTTTACAGGATCTCGGTGAGTTCGGGATAGCGCCAAACGAGATATTGACTACAGACGAGTTTGCGTCAAAAAACAAAGACCGAATACGAGAAAAAGCCAGAGAGCTTGCATCGGTTACAACACCAATCCCAGGAGCAACCATACTGGAGGATCTAATCGCTCCAGCAAAGTACTTGAACCTTTATATCAATATGACCTATAATACATGTTAAAGGGTTATTCCTGATTGGCCGAGATGGCAATACCCCTCTGTACGTGATAGCCTGGGGTGGCTGAAAGTGCAGAAACGGCAGCCCCAGCCCCATTGAAAGCAGTGGGATAACTCCACGATCCTCTGCTGCGGCTGTGACAGACCCGTCGGGGATTCTCTTCACCTAAAAAAGCCTCGCATCACTGGGGTTTTTACATGGATGATGGGGGCGATATCGCCCGAGTGAAATTAGCCTAATACTTCAACTTCTATTATAAAAACTGCTTCCATTATCTTATTTTTTGCAGTTGCTGCCCCACTGGTGTAGTGTAACTTTTCCATGATGACCTATGCTGTTTTTTTTTTTTTCAGGATCACAATGGGTGTGCAGCTGTTGCGGCAGATGGGGTGGAAAGAAGGGCAAGGAGTGGGGCCTAGGGTAAAGAGGAGAGCTCAGAAGCAAAAACCTGGTAGGTGGAATGATACTAAAAACCTCCAACTAAGGTTTTCCGCTCATGCGACCGTATTAGGCCAAATGTCCACGGCCAGGGCGGATTCCGACTGCGAAATCTCACAGCGGAAGCAGACCCTGTGCCCCAGCATTGACCCCCGCGTACCTGTCCTCTCTGCTCTGCAGATGTGCCGACTGGTGCGCCGCCGCACATGCACAGTGGTAGAGTCGCGCCGTCGATGACATGGATGACTGCAATGGAAGCCGTCCATGTGAGGCCTACACCAGAATAGGACATGTTGCGATTTTTTTTGATTTCCTCTCGGCAGGGAAAATATTTTTCCTTACATGTCCTTTGGCAAGTATTTGCTGCAGGATTCCGAGACGAAAGCTCGCTTTGGATCCCTCAGTGCAAATATGGCCGTGGGCATTGGGCCTTATAGTTCCTTGTTCTATGATTCCTTGACAGGGTACCCTTATGAGCCCATGCTCAAACACTACAAAATTAAAGGTGCAAACTATTTTTTTTTTGCTTGAATTCATAAGGAAACAAGGAAAAAAACTGCCCCATAATCACGTGTGTGTGTGTGTGTATATATATTTCTTTCCTAGTAGCATTGTATGTAAGGGAGAATGTGGTGCCTTATGGTCACCATATGTAGACGCATGAAACGTGGCCCCTGATTATTTCACATGACCACAAGAATCCTGAAGAATGCAGTACAGACTTTCCTCCTACAGCGCATCCTTTACACGTACCGAACCTCCAAATCAACGCATATAACTTATTATTTATCTGTTATTAGAGAGGCAGCCGTACTAATATTATAAATGTGTATTAACTCTGTCTGTTACCTTTTCACCGCTGAAGCAATTTTGATGAAATTTGGCAGGAAGATAGCTTGCATCTCCATAAAGGACATAGGCTACATTGTATCCCGAAAATGTATAGAGTTCTCTAGGGAGCGCGACAAGACAGATTTATTTGGTAATGCGCCGGCGCACCTCCGCTCCAGCGAGGCAGAAGGGAAGGGGGTGCACATCATAAGCAGAAGGGAAGGGGGTGCACATCATAAGCAGAAGGGAAGGGGGTGCACATCATAAGCTATGACAGAGCAGATTGCAGTTACATTCCTTTCACTATTTCAACTATGAACGTTTCAATATATGCAAAACACAGATTAGATTTAAAAAATACAAGTTCCATGCGGACGAAGCCGCGGGTAACCAGCTAGTTTTATAATATATTTTATAATACTGGACGATCCCTTTAACCCCTAAAGGACGCAATGATTTTTTGGGGGATTTTCATCTTCAATTTTGAAAAGCTATAATTTTTTTATTTTTCCATCCACGTGGCCACGTGAGGGCTTGTTTAACTGTATTGTGGACTGTAGTTCTTTTACAGTTTATCTATATATATAAAATTGAATGTATGTCTGTGTGTGTGTGTGTCTGTCTGTCTGTCTGTTTGTCCTTTATGCGCTACTACACCATTCATCCGATCACCATGAAACTTTGGGAAGTTGTTGAGCACACTCCTGGGAAGATTATAGGCATAGTACAACTATGCTATGATAAATGGCGCGCGTGCGAGCGTCGTCGACAGTTATGCCCCCCCCCACATAGATTGTTTGATTTCCATCATTGCCACTAATTCTCTCACTTCCCGAAAGCGTAGAAACATGAAATTTGGCACGAGCATTGATTATGTCATAAATAGGAAAAGCTAATGGGTCCCAACTCGATTATTCAATTCTATGCGCAAAAGAACTAGCGTCCAAATTGTACGTACGGAATCTAATTCTCTCACTTTCCAATGTCATAGAAACTTGAAATTGGGCACGAGCATTGATTATGTCATAAATAGGAAAAGTTAATGGGTCCCAACTTGATTATTCAATTCTAAGCGCCAAAGAATTAGTGTCCAAATTGTACGTACGGAATCTAATTTTCTCACTTCCCAATGTCATAGAAACTTGAAATTTGGCACGAGCATTGATTATGTCATAAATAGGAAAAGCTAATGGGTCCCAACTCGATTTTTTAATTCTAAGCGCAAAATAATTAGCGTCCAAATATTACATACCGAATCTAATTCTCTCCCTTCCCGATGTAATTTGGCATGAGCATTGATAATATCATAAATAGGAAAAGTTAATGAGTCCCAACCCAATTATTCAATTCTAAGCGTCAAAGAATTAGCGTCCAAATTTTACGTACGGAATCTATTTCTCTTACTTCCCAATGTCATAAAAACTTGAAATTTGGCACGAGCATTGATTATGTCATAAATAGGAAAAGTTCAAGGGTCCCAACTCGATTATTCAATTCTAAGCGCCAAAGAATTAGCGTCCAAATTTTTTGTACAGAATCTAATTTTCTCACTTCCCAATGTCATAGAAACTTGAAATTTGGCACAAGCATTGATTATGGCATAAATAGGAAAAGCTAATGGGTCCCAACTCGATTTTTCAATTCTAAGCGCCAAAGAATTAGCGTCCAAATTGTACGTACAGAATCTAATTTTGTCACTTCCCTATGTCATAGAAACTTAAAATTTGGCACAAGCATTGATTATGTCATAAATAGGAAAAGCTAATGGGTCACAACTTGATTATTAAATTCTAAGCGCAAAAGAATTAGCGTCCAAATTTTATGTAAGGAATCTAATTCTCTCACTTCCTGATGTCATCTATATATAAAAACGAATGCATGTATGTCTGTCTTTGCAGCAACGCGCGACGGGTAAGCTAGTTGGATATATATAATCTATTGTAAAACTTTTACTATTTTTTTTTTTTTAGTGCAGGGAGAGAAAACACATCATTTGCTCGTTTTACTTCCCAAAAAAAACAGTAGTGATCAAAAAAGCCGTATGCACCTCAAAATGGTACCAATAAAAACCACAGCTTTTCGTGCAAAGAAAAAGCCCTCACATTGCTACGTCCATGGAGACATAGGCAAAATGCTTACATTCTACAGTTGTTTTGTTTTTTTTGTTTTTTTACTTTTTTTTTTTTTTAAATCATGCAGTGTAAATGACACGATACATTTTTTTCGTGGTCGGTACGATTACGACAACACCTAAATGTAGTAGTTTTGCTATGCAGGATAAATAGTGTGTTCAATTCATTGTACATGATGGTTCGGATACAATAATACCAAATCTGTGTGATTTTTGAAATTTTTTTATTCTTCTACAAATAGGGAAAAGTGTGCATGAAAGGTTATTTTTTACATTTTTGTGCAGAACCTCAACCATAACAGCTATGATAATGCAGTGGAGGACTTCTGTACTGCATTGCCTTATCGCTTGCAATAGCGATCATAGATAATGGCAAGCAGGAACACAAGTATCTGCTGTCCAGTTGTCGTTCATCCATTATTGCATCCGATGACGTCTACATAGATCGCGGCATGTAGGGGGTTACTAGCGGAGATCGATGTGACATTCTTATCTCCAATGTTGTAGCGGGAGGTGGCTATGGCTGACATCTGGCTCCCGCTGCTGGATGGCGCAAGCTCCCTTCTGATCCCGCGCCATCCGCAGGATGTATGTTTACGTCCTGGTGCGTTAAGCACCACCCTACCAGGACGCAAACTTACATCCTGTAGCGTTAAGGAGTTAAATGTAAATGGAATGTAGTAAAGTCTTGCAGGCGGTATATCTCAATCTTTAATGTGATCTAAATAGGGATCTCCCTGCAAAATAAACTCATGTGCCCGTTTTTACAGAGAATTATGGGAAAGCTGTAATTATAACAGCTGTCAGTAATGTATCATTTCTAAGCATGCCTTGCTGACCGAGTTGGGTTGTAGTGCTGCATGGGATATCCTGCGCTGATTCATCTGTCATTTTAGGAACACAAACACGTAAAGTATAATAATAATGTCCATTCAATAAATTCCTCTGGCACATTGCTGGGAGGGCAGGTAGCCCGTGAGTCAACGGTTTATATGGTCCGTTGGATACTGGGTCACTTAGTTTTATCTTTATGTGCATCTTCTTTATGTGTCGACTTCTTCTATAAACATAAATCATACGGCGGTAATTCATCTTGTCCATCTTTAGTGTAACTTGCTTTTCTGCATATTTGTAGTGGAAATCGTGACTTCGACACTGAATGGGCATCCAGCAGTGGGACAAAACTTCCAGTAGGGCAGAACTGAATTCATTGGCTGATCACTGTGTGACTGCATCCTTTCCATACAGCAAACACGTATTTAACATTAAGACCTCATGTCCACGGCCAGGTCGGTGGATCCGCCCGCGGCCAGGTCGGTGGATCCGCCCGCGGCCAGGTCGGTGGATCCGCCCGCGGCCAGGTCGGTGGATCCGCCCGCGGCCAGGTCGGTGGATCCGCCCGCGGCCAGGTCGGTGGATCCGCCCGCGGCCAGGTCGGTGGATCCGCCCGCGGCCAGGTCGGTGGATCCGCCCGCGGCCAGGTCGGTGGACCCGCCCGCGGCCAGGTCGGTGACTTCAATGGAAGCCGTCCAAACTGAATCCACTCTAAAATGGAGCATGCTGTTATTTGTTTTCCACGTGTGGAATTCGAAAAGCAAATCTGCATATGGTAATTGAGGTGCGGACGCCCATGCTTCCCTGTTGGTGCCTTCAATTGCAGGTGTCCCATGCGGATTCTGCAAATCATATCCACCCGTGAACATTGGGCCTAAATATACCTTAATGTTCTGTTTTTCAGGAGGTAATGTGAAGACGTACGGTTGTGCACTGCCTGCTACAGGCTCAGAAGAATCTGAGGTAGGATACTGTAATTAGCACATTCTTTTGTAAATGAGGAAGTTCAGGGAGCGCTTAGGGGCACCTTTATACGGGACAATCTGTCGGGCGCAGATACCTGGCAGCTCGTTGCAGCGATGATCACTTTGGGTGGAAAGCACAGGAATGATCATCGCTGAGTGAATGATGGCGGAGCATACCGGGGATTGTTCCAGATCGCCCGCCTCCATTCACAGTAAACAGGCAGTTCTTCATAGATGATTGACTGCCTGTTCACACGGGTTGATAATCATCCAGTTTTCATGTATGCAAAACCGGAAGACAGACGATAAGGGAGCAAATTATCATTTGTCGTTCAGTCTGTGCATGCCTTTACACTGAACGATTATCATTCACATTCTCACTGGATCGCAGGAATCCCAACAATTATTGGCCCGTGTAAAAGAGCCCTTAAAGCGCTATTACAAAGCAGCAGTTCTCTCCAGTAATGTGTAATAATCCAGCATTTCTGTTAGTTGTTATTGTCACTGAACCAGCATGGTATGCTCAGAGATTAGAGTTCTAAATGCTGTAGAACAGTGAGTGCAGCTCTGGAGTATAATACAGGATGTAACTCGGGATCAGTACAGGATAAGTAATGTATGTACACAGTGACTCCACCAGCAGAATAGTGAGTGCAGCTCTGGAGTATAATACAGGATGTAACTCTCAGGATCAGTATAAGATAAGTAATGTATGTACACAGTGACTTCACCAGCAGAACAGTGAGTGCAGCTCTGGAGTATAATACAGGATGTAACTAAGGATCAGTACAGGATAAGTAATGTATGTGACACCCCCAGCAGCAGAATAGTTAGTGCAGCTCTGGAGTATAATACAGGATGTAACTCAGGATCAGTACAGGATAAGTAATGTATGTACACAGTGACTCCACCAGCAGAATAGTGAGTGTAGCTCTGGAGTATAATACAGGATGTACCTCAGGGTCAGTTGAGGATGAGTAATGTATGTACACAGTGACTCCACCAGCAGAATAGTGAGTGCAGCTCTGGAGTATAATACAGGATGTAACTCAGGATCAGTACAGGATAAGTAATGTATGTACACAGTGACTCCACCAGTAGAATAATGAGTGCAGCTCTGGAGTATAATACAGGATGTAACTCGGGATCCGTACAGGATAAGTAATGTATGTACACAGTGACTCCACCAGCAGAATAGTGAGTGCAGCTCTGGAGTATAATACAGGATGTAACTCGGGATCCGTACAGGATAAGTAATGAATGTACACAGTGACTCCACCAGCAGAATAGTGAGTGCAGCTCTGGAGTATAATACAGGATGTAACTCAGGATCAGTACAGGATAAGTAATGTATGTACACAGTGACTCCACCAGCAGAATAGTGAGTGTAGCTCTGGAGTATAATACAGGATGTACCTCAGGGTCAGTTGAGGATGAGTAATGTATGTACACAGTGACTCCACCAGTAGAATAGTGAGTGCAGCTCTGGAGTATAATACAGGATGTAACTCGGGATCCGTACAGGATAAGTAATGTATGTACACAGTGACTCCACCAGCAGAATAGTGAGTGCAGCTCTGGAGTATAATACAGGATGTAACTCGGGATCCGTACAGGATAAGTAATGTGTATATATACAGTCTCCACCAGCAGAATAGTCAGTGCAGCTCTGGAGTATAATACAAGATGCACTGACTATCAGGCTCTAAAGTGCTCGTTTCACCCGCCCGCCTACATTCACAGTAAACAGGCAGTCATTCACAGATGAATGACTACCTGTTTTCACTGGCGGATTCATAGAGATCCGATCAGTGATCCATTTTTGCGCTGCATGCATTTACACTGTACAATTATTGTGCTTTGTAAAAGGGCCCTAACTGGATCGGTTGAAGAGAAGTACAGCAACTTATTTACAGAGTGACTGAACTTTTTTTCTGTGTGTAAACTGTAACATTGTGTTTGTCTTCACTCGCCCGCAGGATGAGGATGACTACATCCCTGAAAATATTACATTTGCGCCTAAAGATGTGACTCCCATAGATTTCACAGTAAAAGACAACGTCCATGGCCTGGGCTACCGGGGCCTAAATCCTCATCAAGCTTTGTTCGGCTCTCTGGACACACACATAAATATATTCAGCGATGGCTCTGAAAAGACAAGCAGTTTACTTGGTGATATCCGACACAGCAAAGGGAGGAAGGTTGGCATCTCTGGCCAGGTGAGATACGGGTTATTGACCCCGCTTGATATCTTCCCGATCCACATTATGTGTTTCTAGAGCCAAATCACTCAAGTATTATGTAATTTGGCTTGTACTCTTATATACTTTTGATTCTTTTACTGGCAGGCTTTTGGTGTTGGTGCCATGGAAGATGAGGACGATGACATTTACAGCATTGACCCCTTGTCCAAATACGACACTGTCCTGCGGGAGGAGGAGACCGGAGATGGACTGTTTGGATGGACGGCACCAAAAGAGTATAAAAATAGAAAAAGTAATGATTATCACTCTGCAGTTCTGAGCAACCAAGTATTTTCTGCACATTTTTCTGCGAATCCTCTAAATCTGCGTGGATTCCCTGTCAGTGGGCAAAATCCACATGTGCAATTCTGCAGTATTTTCATGCAGATCGCTGTCAAGAAGTGACTTGTTACTGCTTCATGCGGAAACGCATCAGAATTCCGCATGCAGGTTTGCCCATTCTCAGAGCTATATCCATTTGCAGATCTACGGCAAAAACCACGGCATGATGGGCGTCTGTGGTTTTACAGGTAGAATCCAAGCAGAAAACTCTGCAGTGGATTACGCAGTGTGACAATAGTCTAAAGGCCCATTTACACGCAAAGATGATCACTCAAAATTTGTTTAAGAGAAAGCTCGAATGATAGCTTGAGCGATCCTTTTGCATAGACTAATAATGAGCACTAATGCCCATCAGTAGTTTATTAGCTTCATTTGTGTGCAAATGAGCCTCCCTTCGCTGTATGCAGATAACAGCGGGTGGTCTGTTATCTGCATACAGCTCCATTGTTCTCCCGCGGGACAGCAGCTGAAACAATGTTATCAGCACTCCTGTGGAGAATCACAGCGTGCGGTCCCTGCTATCATCTGGCCGGCCGAACGATGGTTTTTATGCTGAACCAAAAATCGTTGTTTGGCCGAAAAGCTAGCGATGGTAGCATTTACACACAACGATTATCGCTCAAAATACATTGTTTGAGCGAATTGTGAGCGATAATCCTTGCATGTAAATGGGGCATAAGTCTATGTTCACATCTGCGTTCTGTTTTCCTTCTTTGTTATGGGTGCAGGAAATGTAATCCCTTGATTGAATGGACTCTATTGATTAGAATAGGGTCCCTTCAATTCCGGTTATCTTGTATGGCATTTTACCGGACGGGAAAGTCCTGCGTGCAGGACTTTTCTGTATGGCATTTCATGCTAGATCTGCACCTGAGGCCTCTGGCACAGAAGTGAATGGAGCCTAAGAATCTGCACTTGGAGCGCTTACATTATAACCTTAACTGATACATTGTAGCAAACACTTGCTGTTGATGTTTGTAGTTCATAGAGGATGGTCTAGAATAGATACAATTGTACAAACGCTCATCTAGGAGAAGTATGGGTTTGTAGTCTTTGGATGTAAAAGAACCGTTAGAAGGGTTAACGCTCCACGCTGCCGCCAGGTATCTGTGCTTGGTACGGGGACAGATCTTTGTATGACGACAGCTGCGGCGCCTCTCTGATATTGCAGAGCCGTCCTCTATCAGCGGCCTCTTTCTCTCACACACATCCAGACTCCAAGCGCTTGTATCAACAGAGGTGTGCCCATTGTTGTGTTTGTTTGCGTAGCTGTGGGCAGCGGAGTGTTTGCTCTGCACTCCCGTTTCCATAAACCATTGCTGCCGCATTAACCCCCTCTTTACCAAAAATGCACCTTTGGTCTTTTTATACTGGAAATATTTAGAGCTGCTGCAGAAGACCTTGTCGCTTAGGATTACTTGTTTCCTTCTTTAACCTCTTCAAGTCAAAAGGGTTTTACTTTTTAATCATTCCGCCTCCCAAGAGACTTGTGTGAGGGCTTGTATGTGGTTGAGAGAGCTGTAGATGAGGTAACCGAAAAACAAAGCATTCTGTACTTTTGTTTTCTACTGTGTTCACCTTGTGGGATATTTTAATAGTTCAGGCTAAAGGCCCATTTATACACAAAGATAATCGTTCAAAGAGTTTGAGAGATCGTTTTGCATAAACCACTAATGGACACTAATGTCCATTAGCAGCTTATCACCTTAATTTGCATGTAAATGAGCCTCCAGGACCTCCAGGTGGTCTGTTCTCTGCATACAGCTCCTTTGTTCTGCCACGGGGCTGCAAGCTGAATACAGTGTAATCAACACTCCTGTGGAGAATACAGCACTATGGACAGCATGCGGTCTGTTATCTTCTCTCCGGCTGAAAGATGAATTTTATGCTAAGCTAAAAATCATCGTTCAGCCAAAGGGTGAAAGATGGGAGCATTTACACACAACGATTATCGCTCAAACGATGGCTTTTGAGCCAAATTTGAGTGATAATCGTTGCCTGTAAATGGGCTTTTACTTGGTGATACGGAATGTATTTTTGTTTGGTTTTTTTTAATGGTTTTAATGGAAAAAAGTTATGTTTTTATAACTTTTAATGTTTTAAATAGTTTTATTAAACTTTTTTCTACATCTTTAGTCCCTGTATGGAACTTCAGTTGATCGCTTGTACTATATACTACTGTACTTAGACAGGGCTTAATAGGAATTCAGGTATCGCATCCCTAGGAGCCTACAGCAGGCTGCAATGCTAATCCATAGGCACACTAAGATCGCGTCCTGGAGAGCTGATGGAGTGCCGGAGGAACCCCCTTCCCCTCTGGCTGCTTGCTTTGACTCGAGGTCATATTTTACTGCAGCGTCTAAATACTTAAGTCCACAAGTGGGCTAACACCAGTCACACCCTGAATATGAAATGAAGTTATCCACAAGAGAGCGTTTGGCTGTCTCCGGCTCTGCTGTTGAAATTAATAAATTTGGGGTGCGCATGTGTGACTGCCACTGTATTAATTCAGGAATAATCCAGACGCAAGTTCTCGTGATCGGTGGCGGTCACAGAGGTCGAACGGCTACCAATCAGCTAGTTATCCTGTGGATCAGGGATAACTTAATTTCATTGGACAACTGCTTTGTAATTGTACATTTTTGTTGGCTGATCACAAGGTTCCACTACTATTATTTTAGCGATCAGTTGTAAACGGTGGGTGAACTCAGAAGCAAGTGTTTAGTATCCCTACAGCACCCCTGCAGGGAAAATGAAGCATTACAAGGTGCATAGTGAAATCAGTGGGCTAGCTGGGTAATGCATGGACGTGCTAGGTCCTCCTTCTTGAGGGACTTGTAGCCACTCTGTGCTCTGCATAATAGACAAGGGTCTTGAATTTGGGACCTCTCTTGCTCCAGCTAATTCAATGGGCCTTAGGAATATTCTGTAAAATGCTCTTCTCCCAATGGAAGGAAGCACTCCTTATGGGCGTCTCACCTGTAAGTCAGGCAAAATCAGTGCTTGCTCTCTCCTGGAGGACAGCATACATAGTAGTAGTAGATGTTATGCTGAATTATATGTGGATTCCAGCTAAGCAGCTTGCAACAATTAAATATTTTCTGTCCTTTTCCTTTTTTTTGTTCTTTATTAATGTTTTTTTTTTTTTTTTTTTAGGCTCTTCAAAAGAACTTCAGTATATCGGGAAAATGCTGGAAGGCTTTTGTCTGGCAACACAATCCCCTCCATCTAAAAAGGTAGCTGGTTCTTTACAGTAATAGTTCAATAGTAGAAAAACATGGCTGCTTTCTTCTAAACACAGCGCCACACTTGTCCATGGGTTGTGTCTGGTATTGCAGTTCAGCTCCCATTTTCTTCAATGGAGTGCAATATCACACAACCCATGGACAAGCGTGACTGTTTTTGGAAGAAAGCAGCCTTGTTTTTCTCACCCTGGACAACCCATTTAATAGGTTGAATTCCATGGCTTAATAGACTTAGGAGACCTGGGGGCCCCCACAGGACACGAGGCTGCAATGGCAATTCATTGGCATCCCACGATTGTATGTAGTAGGGACTGATGGCTGCTTAGATACTGCAGTCGTAATTGACAGTGGCATCTAAGCAATTTAACGGCCACAGTCAGCTAGTCCGATCGTGGTTGTTGCCATCAAGCTGTATGAAACACTGGGTAAAAGCCTTCTCCATACACTCCTGGAAGACCAATGATTTATATTGGTCCTTAAGGGTTTAAAATAGTCTCAACTCCACATCATCGGACGATCTGGCTATTGCAGTGTCCCCCATGCTTTGCAATGCTGAATTGCTTGCTCATATTAGCTCGTGTCTTTAAAAAGGTTGCCCCACTTTCAGTTACTTTGCTGTAGGAAGTAGATTGCTCCATACATTGCGCAGTGGCCTGAGCTGGTACTGCAGGCGGAGTTCCATTTACTTCAAAAGGACCCAGCCTGCAGTACCAACCCAAACCACTGTGCAATGTTCGGAGCTATCTGCTTCCTGCAGCAAAACGGCTAGAAGGAAGAAAAACGGTTTAAGCTTGACATGTGTAACCAGTCCTCCGGGAATTGATTTTCACAACTTAATATCCAATGTCTTTTAACATCCTCAGATTTATCCACCTCCTGACCTCCCAAGGGATTATAGACCCGTTCATTATTTTAGACCCGTGCTAGCTGAGAACAGTCAGAATTCTGCGGTTCTGCAGGCCATGATTGGCGAATCCTCTTTGAAACCCGGTGTGGCACCTGTCAAAGAGCAGCCGGCTGGCAGACACCAGCTTAATTCTTCCCAGCGAAGGGATATGTTGGGAGAAGCTCCACTTCAGGGTGCGTGAGATGACCGCCGAGCATGTTGCTACGTTCTAGGTCTTTCCTGTTCTGTTCATTGATGGTTTTGTGTGTGATCATTTAGGACCCACCTCAGTGCTGGAGCTTCTTTCTGAGAAAGACCGAGAGCGAATCCAGGATGTGAAGCACACTCTAGAAGAACAGAGATCCAAGGCCCAGAAACTTGCACAGGAGGCTTTGAAAAAACGTTTCCAGGCTTCTGCTGTAGAGGAGAAGTTCCAACAAAGTCTTCTTGACAGGCAGATGGTGCCGGAGCACGCCGAAGAATTTCGGCCATTTGAAAAAAATTCTGAAAAACAAAAGAGATATGAAAACTACATTAGAAGCCTTCATAAAGGAGAGAAAGGTACAGACGACTAATTTAAAGGGATTGTCTGGTTGCAGAAACCTTTACTATAAGAGCCGAGGCACGGATCGGCTCCTAAGACCCCCAGGCAAACGGATGACTTTTGAAAGGGAAAGTTACCATTAGCTGTTTATGTTGTCTGCAGCAGCTGCTACATGTATCCATTGAAATAGTTGGTCATCCATGGAATTCATAGACAGACTATGTCTGTTAGAGCGAAAGCCACTGCTCTCTGCTCTGGCACATAGAGGACGCCCACCTTTTTTTTTTTTAATCTTTATGCTTTATTAGGGCATGTGGAATGGGGTTGTCGTTGTGAGACATTTTTATATACATATAGATATATATGAATTTGGTATCATCGTGATCGTACTGATCCATAGGACAAAGTTAGCATGTCAATTTTGCTGCATTACGTGCATCTTGCTGGCCTCTGGGCACACTAGTGTTACTAGGCCAGCAGTATCCCCTGTATGGCTTTTTCATCTGACATGGTTTGTCTGTATCCTCTTTTTCTCCTATTGCTCTGCACAGGGTTCTACCCACCATTTTTTGTATTTTGCTCACAATGAGTGAGAGTACATTGGTTTTCTGCGTCTTCCAATCATTTCAGCATCCCATCTGACACCCAGGGTCCGTAACCTCAAGAATCCTATTTTAGTGATATGCCAATTATCCCAAAATAAAAGTTTTGAAGCCTCTTATTGGAGTACGTACGATCTAGTAGCAGTCTGAAAAGTTTTGTTTTTTCCACAGATGCTCTGGAAAGCTGCCTAGACACGAACATGACAGAATGGGAGCGTTCCCGCGAGCGAGAGGAGTTTATGCGATCCGCCATGCTGTATAAACCCACCAACTCCCATCTATCCTCTCGGTTTACCCGGGGAAAATACGAGGATGATACAGACACAGTTGACGTACCAAGGGATCAAGAGGTACAAGAGAAATATAAAAATGATTTCCCGGTTATTTCCCTGGACTGTTTTCTTTACAAATATGATTTTTCTATTAATTCCTGATAGAATCCCTCAGTGTTATAGAAAAATAGCAAAAAGGGATCATATCCTAAGGAATGTACCGGCTATAGAAGATTTGGTAAAAAGCAAAGAATTTCTATTCGCGCAAGAAAATCACTCTAAAATTCATTCTTACAGGGGTGTTTTGCCTGCTGAAAATTAAAATTGTCGTTCATCTCAAATTTGAAAACCATCAACTTTTAATATACTCCCCTTTTAAAGAGAATCCGTCAGGTTGAAAATGCTGGCCAGACTGCAGGCAGGATGTTATAGAGCAGGAGAAGCTGAGCAGACTGATACATAGTTTATGGGAAAAGATTCAGTAGAACTTGTATTTTTTTCATTTATATCCCTGCACCTTCCGAGCTGAACAGTCCAATGGGCGGAGCTATCAGTGATTGACAGCTATCCCAGTATGTACAGTCATACACAGCTAGCTGTCGATCACTGATAGGAACGCCCATTGGACTGTTCAGCTCAGAACATGCAGAGATATAACTGAATAAAGTACAAGTTATATAGTTTTATGGGAAAAGATTCAGTATATGAGTCTTCTCGGCTCCTACTGCTGCATAACACAATGCCTGCAGACAGACTCCCTTTAAATTCCACATAGCTTCCATATCACTGGTGCCACAATCCCCTGAGGGGTCTTGTTTTCACGCGAAGAGTAATTGATTTGTCATATTGGAACTTGTGACCGCACTGGCAACAGCCGGGATGTCCATACGGGTGGCTTGTCACCAATAACTAGCTGCTACAATCGTGTTAAAATGTTGGGTTTTTTTGTTCTTGGCGCCAGAGTGATGTCCTACAGAACACTATACAGATTTGACATTATGTGGGGGGAATTTGGAGGGTTTATTATTGGGGTAAGTAATGCTTGTGAAAGAAAATGTAAAAATAGCGGCAAAATAATAAAAAAAAGGCCTCTTAGTCTTTATTTACAAGGGACAGTATGTGATCAGTGCAGCCGCACACAACTCTTGCTGTACTACTCATATCACCACTCAGCGACGGGAGCCTTTGATGCCTGTAGTACAATGTGATCGCTGCGGCAATCCTATACTGTCCACTTGTAAACAAAGAGCGGAGGACCTGCCAAAGTATGTAAGTTGCGTCACAGATCAGTACTTTTTTGTTATAGAACATTGGCAGGTGTTTATATATTTGTCTTTACAAGTTTAACGAATGGCATTAAAAAATGTGGAAATATTTTTTTTTTCCTGTTCTTGCCCATTTTGTTCCTTTTAGTTCCATCTGCTTCAGTTTTGAATGCCCTGCATAAAAAAAAACAAAAAAAAAAAACAATTTGGGGTAGACCAAGAAAAAAAAAAATCAATACTACCATTTTCTATTGCAGTTGACAATCAATGTCCATCTAAATGTGATTGATTGGTTCTAAGGATATTTCTTAACCCATTAACACCCAGTGCAAAAATTCACCTTTAGAATGCAGCATTCCAAAGGTGAATTTTTGCACTGGGTGTTAATGGGTTAAGAAATATC
Organism: Eleutherodactylus coqui; assembly: GCF_035609145.1. Taxonomy (NCBI): domain Eukaryota; kingdom Metazoa; phylum Chordata; class Amphibia; order Anura; family Eleutherodactylidae; genus Eleutherodactylus; species Eleutherodactylus coqui. Next base: position 15,336,419 of record NC_089847.1, read on the forward strand.
CTTAGAACCAATCAAGCACATTTAGATGGACAACGATTGTCAACTGCAATAGAAAATGGTCATATTGTTCAAAAAGATCCCTACACGTGCAGCCCCCTTAGTTTTGGATGTGACTGCCCCTTGTTCAGCGTTGCTTTGTACTCCTGTCCTCTTTCTCTTCTCTCCTGCAGGGTGACGTCAATGACAAAGCTGCCGCAGTGAAAATGAAAATGTTTGGAAAATTGACGAGGGATAAGTTTGAGTGGCACCCTGATAGACTGCTGTGTAAACGGTTTAATGTCCCCGATCCTTATCCAGGGTAAGCTGTAGGAGAATGTGACTCATACAGAGCACGCCTGGTGAATATATGGGCACATTATAAATAATGTATTCCCTCCTGCCACTACGAAATAATGTATAACTCATGGCACTAAGAAGTAAAAAAAAAAAAAAAGTGTTGGCTCCTCCTACCAGCTATACCCCTTCTGCAAGCACCAAGCTAATCCATTTTATCTAAGTGTCCACAGAAGGCAGACTTCTTCAATCAACCGGTCTTCAGTAGTTCAGTAGTTATCCTACCGGATCTAGGAATACAGGGCTGGCACTAGACTCTTCCTGTTACCCCACCAAGGAGGGTTAACAGACTGGAGTTAACCAGTGTTGTTGCCGGCCGACGCTCAGAAGGCAAGGAGGAAGGTCAATGTCGGTTTGACCCTTAACTAGTAGGAGGGGGCTATAGTGGCCCCCTCCTATTGGAGTATTCCGTTCCTACCTAAAGGCAGGCAAGCGTCGGAGCGCATCGTGCTGGAATTAAGAAGACCTATGGTCTGCGGCAGATAGGTGAGTATTCTCTTTCCTGGGGTAAGTATCCTTGCCGAATCAAAGCATTTGGACGTTGTGTACCCCTTTCCGGAAGACTTAGTTAAGAAATGATTTGTCTTCACCAGTAGTGGACCCCCTAGTGTCCTGTTCATCTAAGAGCACCACCCTACCTGTGGTGGACGCCTTGTCTTTTTGGGACATACATGAACAAAAACCTTGAATCCCTAGCCAAAACTTCTTTTGAGGTAGTGCATCTGACACTTCACCCTGTTTTTGCTTCTATTTGGGTCAGAATTAGAGGACATTGAGCAGCAGATAAGCCAGGTGGCAGAATTTCTAAGTGAAGCCTCCCTAGATATGGCCAGACTGTTGGCCCGCGCATCAGCTGCTTTGATTTTCTCTCACCTGACTATATGGCTCAAATCCTGGACCGCGAATGTCGTCTCTGAGCGGTCTTTAACACTTCTTCCCTTCGTTGACTTAGGTCTCTTTGACGCCAGACTAGACGAGATTGTTTCAGAGGCCACTGGTGGTAAGAGTTCTCATCTACCACAAAACAAGGTCAGCTGTGTGAGATCTGCACAAAAGGGGGCCCTCAGTTTTGTCCCTTTCACCTCTCCAGCCCCCTAACCCCCTAACCTTTGGATAATAAAAAATCCTTGCAGTACCAAGACTGATGACCCTTCTACAAACCACGTCCTTCCTGGCGTCCCGACCACATAAGTGTGTATAAATATGCATGCCTCTTCGGATCTATTCCATTTTGGCCTGACGAAGAGCCCGAGAGGTTCGCAAGTTCGCTATTACATCAATTATTTTTGTTAGCCATTAAAAGGTATCATATCTGCAAGATTACTTGGTTTCTCTTGCTGGGAACAATCACATATGGATGTCTATCTCATGACGACCAGATCCAATTGCAAAGTCGTGACCTTTGTGTTCAGGTCCCAGAACCCAAGCTTGAGCAGTGGATGCCCTCATAATTCCTTGAACTGATTTCCAGTTACCGTACATCTTCCTTCTGTTTCCACGCATTCTATTGCTTCTCAAGAATACTCAGATGGAGGGTCTCTGGGGATTCTTGTCCCACATTGGTACCTCAATCTCATCCCTTCGAGACGTTATGCAACTTTCCGGCTCTCCTTTTGTCCTGTAAAGTTGCCTTTTTGCTGGAAATATCGTCCATCCGATGGGCCTTTATGCTTGAAGCCTTGTCGACCAAACCTCCATTCACCATCTTCCATCAGGATAAGGTTGACCTGCATCCTGCTCCATCCTTTTCTCCATAAGGTGGTGTCATCCTTCCACATTAAGGCCGCCTACAGACGGGCGGAAATTCCGCGGCGGGATTTCCCGCGGGATTTCTGCCGCTGGAAGCCTGCATAGGATTGCGTTAACAAACGCAATCCTATGCAGACGGTTGCGCGAAATCTCGGGCGGCAAACAAACCACGGCATGCTCTATTTCTGAGCGGGGCCCGCAGAGCCCCGCACAGAAACGTCACTGCCCGGCCGCCAGCTTCGGTCTGCGCATGCACCGGCTGCCCGGCAAGCCGGCACATCAAACAGCCGGAGCCGCGAGAATCCTCGCAGCCGGTTCCGACCCGCCCATCTGCAGGTGGCCTAAGGAAGACATCAATTCACCTTCGTTCTGCCCCTCAACTACTTATCTGAAGTTACATCCTCTATAGGTGGGTTTTTGGATCGAGCCTTAAGAATTTAACTCTTTTTGACATCTTCGTTCAGACGCTCTGATTCTCTGTTTGTTATCCCAGATGCTCCGAGACGTGGTCTTGCGGCTTACAAAGCCTTCACATCACGCTGGATCAGATTAGCAGTTGATGGAGGCCTACCGTGCCAAAGACAGGAAACCTCTCTTCTGTATTACTGCAAATTCAATCCGGGCAGTGGGTGCTTTTTGGGCGTCTCACAATAGTCCTTCCGTCTTTTAAGTATGTAAGACTACCACTTGGGCGTCTCTGCACACCTTCTCCAGGTTCTACCAGGTGCACACTTTTCCATCTGCGAATGCCTCTCCCGGACGAAAAGTTTTGCAGACAGCCATTAACTGACCACGTGTCATTGTGTATCTTTTCCCGCCACCCGGGGGACTGCTCTGGAACTTCCCAAGGTCTTCAGCTGCATCCCACAATGCAACGGACAAGAAAACAAGTTTTTTTTGTAGTTACCGTAAAATCCATTTCTCATCGCATTCATTGAGGGGTGCAGCACCCACCCAGTTTGAGGTTTTCACAATATTTTTCTCCTTGGAGCTTTTTCTCCGAAGTTCACATGGTTTTCTGCTGTGTTGCAGTCTTAAATATTTTACTGTTTATGTTGACTGATTTTTCTCTCTCATATCCTATTGCTTGGATACAAACTGGTTAGCTTGGTGCCTGCAGGAGGGGTATAGCTGGTAGGAGGCGCTAACACATTTTTGCTTATAGTGTCCGTCTCCTTATGAGAGTGGCTATACCCGCGGTGTTCAGCTGTGTGCCCCAATGAATTGGCCGAAAAATAAATTTAACAGTGTGTATAAAAATCTTTTTTTGTTTTTTTGTGTATTTCGCTATATACGAAGTCTATCTGTGCCTCGCACACAAAAAGTATGTGGAAGTAGGTAGGAGAGTATAAAAAACATGTACAATCCATACTCTCATGTACTGTACTCTATACTCCACTGTCTAAAGTGCAGGATAAATAGGATGGGGTCAGACAGCTTGAAAAAGAGAAATAGTTGCCATTAGTAAAACAGAGCTGCTGTTCAGTAAATTAAGGTATCATGACTTCAAAAGCTAAATATTAACCCTTTCCAATCCACTGTCTGAAGTCCAAAGGCATTCTAATTGAAGGCTGTGCAGCTTTGATGTTGGAAGACGTCCGGCAGGGTATTCTTACTGTATATTACTGGCTGCTCTGTTGTCAGGAGGCCTCTCCAGTATGTCCCATACCGCAGTACTTGCTCTAGGCAGCAGATGGCGCCATTGTATAATGGCAGAAAGAGAGAGCCCCCTAGGAAACCCTGAATCCAAAATGGGAATGCAAAGGGTTAATTGAAGATATTAATTTCTGCCCCACCTACCCTTCCTAAAAAGGGAGCCCCAACGTGCTACTGAGTTTTTTTAAAAGCTTAGAACTCCTGCCCATGGCCGTGTCGGACTCCGCCAGCGGAATATCACAGCGGAGTCTGACTTGGCACCCCCAAAGATGCCATACTCACCTCTCCGGAGTCCAGTCCGGCGAGCCGGCACGCAGTGGGTGGTGATGCATAATCACGCAATACTTCCGCTGTGCTTGCAGCGGAAGTATCGCGTGACGGACAGCTTCCATTGACCACAATGGAAGACGGACGCGCATTTTTCCTTGGCAATTAGAACATGCCGTGAACATTGAAAGGCAGAAAACTATTAGGTTCCATAGGATCTAATAGCTGCGGGATAACTCCTCAGATTTCCGCTGCATGAAACGCCGCAGAAATCCATTCGTGGGCATTGGCCCTTATTTGTCTGGGAGATGATGATGACGTTTGCTGCCTCCTGATTGGCAGCTGGGACCCTGGATGCACTTCATACTGGCCAGCTAGCTTCTCTTCTTGTACTGTTTGCCTTCTGCATACCATGGATGGATATTTGATTTATATATGTATTTGCATATAAATTATGCAAATGTTTAACAATAAAGGCAGTTTATAAAGAAAATGTTTGATTTCCAGGTCAACCATCATTGGGCTTCCAAAGATCAAAAGGGACAAGTACTCCGTCTTCAATTTTCTAACTATTCCTGAAACGCAACCACCAACTAACACGATCGCCTCAGCTAGACCCGAGAAACTACAGCAGAGCTCTGGAAGCAGTAAGTGCAACTTTGTAAAACCTACTTCAAAGGAGTCTTCCACCTTGGACACTTAAGACATATTAACATGATAGCGAAATTGGCTCTCCTGACTTTTAAAGGGTACGCACACTTATTAACCCTTTGTCATTGCTTCTATGCATTTATCATTTAAAAAGAAGCACATTTGCAAATGGTTTTGATAAAAAATAAAAGTGCAGCCCTCTGTGTCACCGTGTCCCCATATTCACAGACTACAAACAAACCCTATGTGCAAGTCTGTATGGGAGCTGTATGCACAGAATAGTAGATCTATTCAAGGCTACGCTTTTATTGAAGCATTAACCCTTTCCAATCCACTGTCTGACGTCTGAAGACATTCAATTTGAAGGCTGTACAGCTCTGATGTTGGAAGACGTCCGGCAGGGTATTCTTACTGTATATTACTGGCCACTCTGTTGTCGGGGGCCTCCCATACCGAAGTACTGGCTCTAGCCAGCAGATGGCAATATTGTGTAATGGCAGAAAGAGAAAGCCCCCTAGGAAACCCTGAATCCAAAATTGGATTGCAAAGGGTTAAAAATTGCTGCAGGAGTGGAGTACACACGTCGTTCAAGAGATCTCTGGACAGAGTGCGATGCTCTACGATTTAGCAGTTTTTAATTTCTTTGATTTATACATTCCAGAGCCAAAGAAATCATCCCGGTGGGATATGTCAGGTGCTGCCGAAGAAAAGAAGAAAGACTCAGTTAGCGAGTTTCTAAGTCTAGAGCGCAGTAAGAGTGAAGTAGCAAAAGAAGAACCTGACACAAAACCGAAGGATTCCCAGTCTGCAGGCGCTGCTGTTGTCCCAGCCCAGGTACGTATAATGCTCCCCTGTATGTATGTATGTAGGGGTTCATGGCTGTGCTTGGTTACATATACATACAGCTCCATATAAGGATTATGTCTGCTGGTTGGTACTGGAATCAAGAGAGAAGATACTGCTTCCAAATGGAGTAGAATTGAGGGCACATTTCAGTATTATTTTTATTAAAAGGCTTCGGACACTTTTGCACTACGTCTCTTTTTGTAGATTTCCTTCCTGAACTCAAAAGTGGGCAAATGTGTAAAAAGTCTTCTTTTAAAACTTTCTATCACTCTGCGGCTTTAAAACCCGTGTAAGAATCTGTCTGTACCAAGTTTTCATTCAGTGTAAATGAATGCTGTGACAGAACGCCGAACGAGGATTTGTTCGCTTCTCGTCCGTCATTCACTTTTCATAAAACTGAATGACGGATCGGCCCGTGTAAACAGGCAGTCATTTATCTATAAACGACTTCCTGTTTACTGTGAATGGAGGCGGGGCAGGCCGGAACGATCGCTGGTCAGCGCCATCTACATTCACTAGCAAGACTTGTTCCTGTGTAAAAGCACAGACATGATCATCGCTGGGATGACTTGCCGGGCATCCGTGCCCGATAGGTCGTCCTCTGTAGAAGGGGAACTAACTCCTTCACACGGCTGACTTTCCTGCTGCTTCCGGCTGTCTTTGCTCTGTTCACGTCGTCTCCCGTTTTCATGGTTATGCTTCATTTAGATGGAACGATCTGCCCGTTTAATCGACTGCATGAGCTGTGACGTCCCCACTAGTTAGCGCTCGTGTAGAGTGTTTAGACAGGCAGGTTCTCGCTCAGCTCTTGTGAAGCTTTTACACGCAGCGAGAAGTCAGCGATCCGGCACTGATTTTTAATGCTGGTTGAAAGTGAGCGACAAATGAAAAGTAAACTTCTTTTTTTTTACATTTGGACGTAATGATTATTGCACATTTGCGTTCGTTTGAATGAATTTTGCGTGATCATCCCGTGTAAGTAGCCCTTTAGAGAAAGCGGCAAGGAGGGTGAGGAGAGAGTAAGGCTGGTCTCACACGCCGGATTTGGATTGCAGAATCTGAGATCGTCACCCGCATGGAAAATCCGCGACATTCCGCACCCATTAGCAAAATTAAGAACAGTCACATGTCCGCTTACATGAAAGGATAGTAACCCCGTTTTCTGCTTGTGGAAAAAAAAAATCGCAGCATGCGCTAATTCTGCACGGATTCCACGCTGACAGCTTCCAGTGGAACCAGGTGAGTATTTTTACTTTTTTGGTGGTTTAGTTGTTCATTTTCTAGATCACCCCACTTTAAATCCTTCCCGGAGTGATTATTAAATGGCCTCTTCAAATTAGATTTTTCAGGAAAAAAAGAATCTGTAATGCACATGTCCGAGTGCGAGCCATGTGGACCATCCGCAGTACAGATAATTACTGTATGCGCCGGGCACAGGGTCGGATTCAGCTGCGGGCTTACACAGATCTTCCATCCAACATGTATTACTGGGAGGGACACATCCATAGGGGAATAGACTGAAGCTAGGAACAGGTTGTAAATTGCACATTAGGGGGTATGAAAATGAATGAAGACTATTGCAGCCTAGTTATTTTAGCTATTGGTAGTCTGGTGGCAATAGTAAATAGGCCGTTTACTGGAATAATAGAAGTGTTATGGATGTTATTCTATTTTTTTTATATATTTAGTTTACGAGTTTCTCACTATTTTCAAAATCTCTGCTTGCTTTCAATTGAATAGGAACCTCATATGGTTTACTTCCTGACAATGGAAATTTGGCCAGGCCAATTAATAATCACTCAGGGAAGGATTTAAAGGGCTAATTTAGGAAATAAACAAATTAAACCATTCAAGAAGTAAAAATGCTTACCTAGTCCCATTCTCACATCATGTACAATGGTGCAGGCTACAGGCCACTGGATGGTCTGCAGTTAGGTCAGTTGATGTTAATGGGCGACAGGCCTAAAGTGAAATAGTCCTGTCCGTAAGAGCTCTGCCATGGTACTGAGAAACAAACAAGTGATGTAATACGATGCTGGGAAATAGTCCTGGTGTATAAGTGCCAGCAGCCAGTGCACCGACACATTAGCATATATAAATACACAGCGCGCTGGATGCCAGCTTCTCTTGCCAAGTGCAGAGGACTTCTGTGTAATCCAGGTCATTGACAGTCAATCAAATGAATGGCAGTCAATCAAAGGAAGAGGCCATGTCCGTCAAAGCGGGAACTGATGGTCGCTAGTGACTGTCTTAGAAGGGGGTCCCGAGCGGGGATCTTTCCTCCATATGTCCTAATTAAGCATATGGACAGTTGTGTTTACGGAGTCTGTTTTATCTTATGATGCTGTGCACATGACCATTCTGCAGTCATTGAATTTTAAAGGGTGCATGTCAGCAGGTTTAACCCCCCTCATTATATCTTTTTAGGGTCCATCAGCAGACACAGATCAGAGTCCAGAAGAGGAAGAGAAGAGGCCACCGATCGATTTATTTAAAGCCATATTTGCAGAGTCTTCTGATGAGAAATCCTCCTCGTCAGATGAAGAAAGTGATGAGGATCCGACTCCTGTTGTCGGTGCAGACGCCGAAACCAGTAAATCGGAGGCTGCGACATCATCCCGTGTACAAGGTGACGCATCTCGCATTACTGAACAGTTTTTGACGGACAGGGCCGGAGGAAGCATTGGATACATTCACAAACATACAATCAATATACATTGTTATTTGTTTTACGACAAACCGAAATTTTTTATGGATACTCTAATATAATATAAAGCATTACCGCCCCAAAGTTAAAAATGACCATTCATAAATAAGACACTTGAACAATAGTCAAAGTTAGCAAAGTTTTATTTAAAGGGACAAGCCTTGTTAAAGGAGTTTGCTATTGATGAGCCGCTGTCACGATAGGTCCTCAATAGTTGATCGACAGGATTTCCAGGATTTCCACCATCAGCTGTTTGCCAAGTCCATGCTCAGTGGGGACAGAGCAAGAAGCAGACTGCTTTGTCCACACGGCAGCAGCCGGGTGGGTATAGATTTCAGTGGAAGCTGTGTCTGTGGTACCAACCCTGTGTCCAAAGGGGGTTAAGCTGCACCCCCTCAGTCACACCCCAGCGGAAATCGGAAGAGGTTCAGCAGGAGATTGACTCTGCAGGATTTTTACAGGACTGTTTGTTTCAGAAACAAGTAGGAAATTCAACCAACTAACAGGCAGTGGGGGCAAGATTATTTTTTTCTGTTGATTTTTATGCATCATTTCTAGGTGTAGCATTCCTTTAATTGTGCGACGCTACAGGTTAAAGTGGCCGTGAATAAATTACCTTTTTAACCCCTTATTGCTCCCTTTATACACGTACATTAACATCCTGTAGCACCGGGGTATGTATGAAGAGAGATTGCGGGGCGACCTCTCTTCATACAGCGCGGGCATGAGCTGTTTATTACTGCTGACACCTGTGGGCAATAGCTGCAATCAGCTGTGTGGCTAATCAGTACAATTAACCCTTTAAATGCCCCGAGCAGTGTTCGGGGGTCCCGTACGGCCCTACTACGATGAGATTGCAGGGAGCTGTGTGGGTGTCATGGCAGGCACATATGATGACGTTATTGTTGTGCCTCAGAAATTGCCACAGGCATTCTCTCTATTACACATCCTGATTACATGACCTGTTGGAGGGGGTCGTGAGGACCGCCGTTCAGAAGACGCTGGTTTAGAGGTTGCTTTTATGACAAAGGTCGGATATCGCCAAACAAACCTGAGTGTTTCTCTTCAGTATTCGCAATGGTTTGACTTGCAACCTGAAAGTAAAGGATGAATCTCCGTGTGTCTCCAAATACTAGAAGAGGATGTGGAATTGTATGGAATGGGGAACAGAGATGGACGGAGAACTTTCTTTGCTATCCAATTTCCCTTTCAAAAAAAATTATTTTTTCACAGCACCCGAATCCGCAGCAAAACTTTTGGCTCCTCCTCCGGTTCCTGCAGCAACGGAAGGGTTAGAAGAAATGGACGTGGGAGAATTTGGTCCTAAGTTACCGCCTAGTAAGTTGTTCAACCGGTGCAAAGAAAATGTGCAAATAGCACCACGTTTACTGCTGCTTTTATTGCCCATTGGTAAATAGAAATATGCAGCCTCAAGCTATGGGCCTGTAATGGAGCCATCATACTTCGGCATAGAAGTAAGGGTGGGCATACACACTAGATATAGATCAGCCAGACGCACTGCTTTCAGTCGGACCAGTTGATGATCTGATGTGTATGACGGCCTCTAAGCTGTCCCTGGATGGTAGATCAGGATCAGGAATTTGAATTTTAGCTTCCTGATCCTTTTGTTATAGGGTGATCAGCCGCTGCCAGAGGTGTTGTGTCATCAGCTTTCTTCCCTTAGTACATACACTGAACGCATACACACTCGGATGAGATGAGCATGCATGTGTCCTGGGGGTAGGGGAGAGAGCTGTTGGCTGAGTGAGGATTTGGCCGACCTCTGCCTAATATTTAAAGGTAGCTAAAGATGGAAAATGTTTAATATGCAGTGTAAGAATTATTAGCAGACTTGACTGTGGAGCTGCACCACAATCTGCAGCACATTTTCCGATGCAGATTTTGATGTGAATCCGCACCAAAATTCACCCCATTTGGTGCAAATTTTGAAACTGATTTGCACCAGATTTTACCTGTTCAATTAAAGGGGTGAAGTCTGCTGCAGACCCGTGTCAAAATCCAGTTTTGATGCGGATTATTCTGCTACGGAAAATCCACAGCAAATCCGGTCACATGTGAATGCAGCGGAAGAAATCTGTAGCAGTTGTGCATCATTTAGGCTGGGTTCACACTGGGCGGATTTGCCGCGGAAATTCCGTCCGGAATTTCGCAGCAGCAAATCCGCCTGCGGCCGCTAATCCCGGGATTAGCCAGCCATGTGGATGAGATTTGTCAGAAATCTCGTCCACACGGGACGGTGAATCCGCTGCGGCAAAGCTGGCAGAAGCTGGCGCGGATTCCCCGGCCGCATGTACATTTTGTTTTCTTTTTTCGCTGTGGCCGCGCTCTCCTCTATGGGAGCGCCGGCCGCAGTGGAACAGCGAGGGGCCAGACCGCTTCAAAACCCACGGCTAAGTGCCGCGGGTTTTGAAGCAGTGCTTCTCCCAACGGAAATCTCACGTTTTTTTTGCTGCGGCTAAACCGCGAGATTTCCGTCGGGATTCCGGTGTGTGTTTGTGAACCCAGCCTAAATGTGGATCTGCTTCGTATGTCACACTTTCAGTTGAAGAGGTCAAATCCACTGTGGATCCACAACAAAATCTGCAACAAATCACTACGTGTGAACACACCCTAAAGGAGAACTGTCTCTTTTTTTTAATCTAGTAAGTCTCCTTTCGTTTTGTAGACTACTGTATACATGACTGGCAGCTGTTCTTCTCAGTTTTTGTATAGTTCCATTTGTTTTATCTTCACCGGTTTCAGGTGGTCCTCCAATGCCAAGCAGTTACTCATCGGGGAGTGTGAGTGAACCCACGAAGAAGCAGAAACATAAAAAACACAAGGAAAAACACAAGGTGAAAAAAGAACATAAACACAAGAAGGAAAAGGTAAGACTGCAGATTGTTCTGTGAAGTACAGCGAGAAGCTCCAACTTCTCCAAAGCTATAGGATATTATAGGGGTATCCCCGCAATGGACATATGTCATGTCATCACAGAATGGATAAGCGTCTGATCACAAGAAGCAGCCGTTCATCTTCACTACACAGCTGCAGTAAGGAGGAGTTTGAATGGAGCAATGGTCAAGCATACGCACTGCTTCTCAATTCATTGTCTTTGGGGCTGATAGAAACAGCCATGAGCACTGTATTCGACCACTATGTCCATTGTGAAACAACCCCAGGATTTAAACTCATTCCCTCTCCTGCAGATACGGGATGAGTGTTTGGTGGTGGTATGACAGCTGGGACTCTGATGACAGTGGGTATCCTGTGTCCACCCATATAATTGGAGCAGTGGTCGAGCATGTGCGTTGCCACTCCCTTCATCTCTATGGGATTGCCAGGAATTACTGAGAGCTGTACTCGGCCTCTCTTCAGCAGTCATAAAGAGATGAATGGAGCAGCATTCATACAGGGGGGACAGATCAGATAGCTATCGCCTATCCTGTGGATAGGGAATAAGTTTAAAGCATGTGATGACCCCTTTACCCATAGTTATGCTTCTCGTATGGGAAAGATCAGGTAATGTGCTGCTTGCACAGCTGCAGCATTCACGCAAACACTGTCAATACCCACACTATTAGTGCGGATTTTGATTTGAAATCGGCTGTGTAATCCGCAGCTGATTTCAAAAGATACAGCGCTCCCCTCTGAAGTCTTCAGCTGTCACTTGGTAGCCGGCAGCCTGTACACAGTGGCGCTGGTCAGGTGATGCGGCTCAGGTGATGTGACCAGTGGCTCTATGCTCACTAGAGACTGCCAGGTAAAGGAAGCGCTGAGAAGGTGAAGACATCGGAGGTGAGAGGGAGCACCACGGTACTGATAATGTGGATTTTGACTGGATACGAAAATGCTGCGGAATTTGCCATGGAATCTCCCGCTGCGTAAATTCCACAGCATTTCCGCCACGTGTAAACATACCCTTAAAGTGTTGAGGGATTGAAACACAAATTCTGCTACAAAATTGCAATACTTTTTCATTGCCCTCTCCATTGAAGTGGTTGGGAGGTTGTAAGCAGCCAAGTGCAGCCAGTGCTCCACCTCCCAATTGTGGTCTCCACCAGACCCCCTGGATTGTTAAAGGGCAACTGCAAAGAATTGTATATGTTGTTAATATCTTTGGTCAGAATGCCCCTTTAAGCATATATGCAAAAATGTGTGACAACCCCTGTCATTACTGTAATGGTGCTCACAAGTGGTTGTCACAAAGTAGGAAAACAAAGTATCTAAGAAAGCTCGAAGTAGAATGATAAGACACTTCAGGGGGAGGGGGTTTCTTTTGAAACACAAAATCAGAATAAAGTTTTCTAGAGCTAATTTCATGTGAATTTGATTTTCTAATAGAAGAAAAAACACAAAAAGCAAAAGCACAAAAGTAAACAAAAAAGTAGGAAAACTGATGACAAGAGCACAGATACCGATGACAGCAGCGAAAGTCCCAGCGAGTCGGAGAATACAGGGGATATAACACCCAGAGAGCTTCTGAAGAGGTCAGTGGTTTCAAGTATGATGATCCTAAACCGTGCAAACAACTAAATTAGCAGTCACTGTTGAATTTTAGTTTATTTTCATGCCGTTATTTTCCACTGTGAAGTAAATGGGGGATAAACATCTTCTCTTAACCTTTTTCAATCCTCTGATTGACATCTAAAGACATTCTGATTGAAGGCTGTACACCTCTGATGTTGGAAGACGTCCAGCAGGGTATTCTTACTGTATATTGCTGGCTGCTCTGTTTTTGGGGGGCCTCTTCGGCATGTCACATACCGCAGTACTGGCTCTAGCCAGCAGATGGCGCCATTGTAAAATGGCAGAAAGAGAAAACCCCCTAGGAAACCCTGAATCCAAAATTGGATTGCAAAGCGTTAAACTGAATTATGGGATTGGATTTTTAACTTCTCATCTACTGCCATGAAACCGCTATATATAATAAAAACCGTACGCGTGGTCGTGTGGATAGTTTTAAAGGAACATTAAACCTAGAAGTGACTATAAAAAGTATATAAGGTTTGCAAGTCTGCAGTCTTGTTGAAATTCTGCAGAGAACAGGATAATTTCCTGCTTATGTCTTCCATCTTTGGCTGGGGAATGATGGAGGGGTGAGATTTAGTCAAGGGGTGTGTTTTGCCCATCTTTTTTGCCCTACTGCGGACAGGGCAGAGGGAGAGGCTTAGCTGAGGGATGGAACATAATGATTCTTTTGTCCTACTGCAGTGGGGGGAGGATCCTGCTGCAGCCAGACACAGGACAGTGAGGAGGAGGATGGGGGCCCCAGCTGAACTGCGTAATTCAATGCATTTGATTGATCCACGGATCATGCTCTTGTGGAATCTGCAGTTCAAATCCAGTTGTGTGGATCCGGCCTTAGAGAGGACGAGCGGAGATGAGTTTGTTTTTGTGTGCATGTTCTGTTTATTGTCCTTTTTTAAAGCACAACTTCGCTTATAAACAAGTTGGAGAAGAGCTATGAAATATAAAAATGTATCATTTTGTAGTACATTTTTAGGACCTATTACTTTCGTGGTCTTGTCTCTCTCGAGTATATTTGCTCCTGGAATACAGAATTCTGCGGTTAACCAATTGACTCTGACTACAAACAGTGTCCTCTGTAGTCAGGTTCTATGATGAGATGCCATCCTTTCCAGTATTTGTTATTTCCAGTGATTGATCTTACAGCTGCATCCTCTTCTAGATGTCAAGGTACCTTTTTATATGGGGCGTTTAGTGCCCGGATTCTCACTGGAGATGGTGAATTTGGACGATAATTGTCCCATGTACACGCGGCCGCTGATAGGACACTAAGTGAGAATTTCCTCAGTTGTCATAGTTGCTTGGTTCTTGGTAGAATAAAAAAAACAAGCGGCTATCGGCCCGCATAAACAGGAGCCACTCAATCTTTGAGTGACTCCTGTTTACTGTCAGTGGATGCAGGTGGATGGAACGATCTTCGGCCCGCTCCGCCTCTATTAACCCTTTGCAATCCAATTTTGGATTCAGGGTTTCCTAGGGGGCGTTCTCTTTCTGCTATTATGCAATGGCACCATCTGCTGGCTAGAGGCAGTACTGCGGTATGGGACATGCTGGAGAGGCCTACCGACAACAGAGTGGCCAGTAATCGACAGTAAGAATACCCTGCTGGACGCCCTCCGACATCCGAGCTGTACAGCCTTCAATCAGAATGTCTTTAGACGTCAGACAGTGGATTGGAAAGGGTTAACAGAACGACTTTTGCTCCCATATAAATCACAGGAGCGATCGTCGCTGGTATAATTGTCAAGCACTTATACAGTAACTGAAAAGAACCCTCTTAGAATCAGCAGGGAGGAAGAGGGGACTAAATGCAGAAATATCTATTGGCCTCTAATCTCAAATTTTTTACCTTTTCTGAAGAGCGAAACCTTTTGTTCACTTTTTGGGGGGTTTTCTTTTTTTTTTTTTTTGCATAGCGATTTCCATATTCATTGCAAAACCACATTAGTTTTACAATAAGGGCTGCAGTTTTACTGCAATTATGGAAACTGCAGGAAAGAAGATGACAAAAGAATCCTATGTAAAATGCATTACAGTGGGGCATTAAGCTGGGCTACATTTTGGTATATAATGTGAGATTTCTGACTTATACTAAAATGATGATAATGTGTTTTTTTTAATTTATGTATAGGTTAAAAAATCTCCCTATTCCTCACTCTCAGCTATGAGGGATCCATCAACAGATCATCACGTTTTCTTCCTGAGCCACAACACAAAGCTTTCTGTAAATATATTTATGTAAAAGATGATTAATGTAAATTTGTAAATCCTGAGGAAACTCATTTCTGTTCAATAAAATCAGGGCTTTGTTCTATAAACCCTTCTGCTTGTATTCTGTACGTTAAAGCCCATTTACACCAGCCGAAGATCGCTAAAAAAATCGCTAATCGGCGATCGTTTTAGCGATAATCTGTGCGTGTAAATATGCGCCCATTGTGCGCTTCTCGGGCACTGTTAGCTGATCATTAAATTCAGTCCAACCTAAAAATCGTCCTTCACTCTTATCAGTAGCTCTCCACGGGGAGTGCTGATAGCATTGTCAGTATAGGCCTTGGGCTATTAACTGCATTCAGAGAAGGCTTCATTTGCACACCTAATTGGTACTTAAGTAGCTGAGTAGCTACTTAATACTTTATGCAAAATGAACGCTCAAAGCTGTCAGTGAAACTGTTGTTTGAGCGATCATCTGCTAGTTTAAATGGGCCTTTAGTTCGTCCGAATGTATGATCTGTTAAGAGATTGGTCACAAAGTTAGAGTAACTTCTTACTCAAATCAAACAACGCCTATAATATGGGCCACCGGCCAAGGAAGGTTAATGTTGACTATTCATTTTCCCTGCTGCAACCACTACAAGACGGCTGTTCATAAAATGCATGGAAGACCCAAGTCCACCAGAGTGGGATCTGCTGCTTGTTATTCGACTCTGACTCATACGGGGTCCCTTGTGGTGTCTTCAGCTTTTATCTGCTCTACCTTTTCCCTTGCTCTCTCTTGTATTACGGCTTAGCCTCATTCAGGTGTTTAAGGCTGACTTATTAAACCAGATCAAGTCTACAGATGACACTGTCTCTGTTACCAAATAGGCTACATTCTCCTTATAAATGGGTATCCCAATGTTGACATGGCTGACACAGTGATCACATAACCTAGTGGGCCTTAAAAAGCTTATTCCATGAAACAACCTTCATCACTTATGTTGTATCACTGGGAGCTCCCCGATCAGTAGATCAAGGTCCCGAGTTGCCTGTCCCTCCTTGCTGCAGGACCATAGTAAGGAAGAGTTTGCGATGGAATCCTTTTTAATCATGCCTTCCCCTGTTGCTACATTCAGTGCCTATGAGGTGGACAGACAAGTACAGCACTATCCTGTGGACAGGTGATAAATGTTTTTTGTGGAGGTTGTAGTGACAAGAAATGGCCATGTGAAGACACATCATTGTATATGGATTACGATTATTGAAGGGACCCTACTGCCAGTCCGTGGGGTGCCAGAGGTTGGAACTGCATCAATTACAGGTCACTGGCTTAGGTTTGCCGTGACGTGTTTTCCCAGAGAAAACTCCTTCGCTAGAACTTTGCCTTACGCACAGGCATGGAGGTGCGCCAACTGCAGCCAATGGCTGATAACAGTGAGAACACACTTTCTACTAACGGGAAATAGTTGATGTCCTTTCATTTTCCCCTTGAACTTTGAATCTATGCGCTGTCTGTGTAATCACATATTGACTGTCCATATAAATAATGGGGAGAAGATGGAACGTGATGCCCATCAGAGCTCTCCTACTAAAGACTGCAATGCTGACTGGAGGTGCTTCAGAGGGGTCGGAAGAGGAAGTGCCATAAACCAGCTTCACTCCCACTGAAATCAATGAAAGCTGAAGCAACTATTACACTTCTGGCACTTGTGCTTCCGACACTGGGGGTGGACATGGTAGTGTAATAGCCACTTGAGCTCCCAATTATTTCGGAGGGAGTGAAGCCAGCTTATAGCACTTTCCGTCCAGATGACACATCTGGCCTGCTGTGTTGACAGTGGGCCGATTGATCAGGTCATCGTTTGGTATCATGAGTGATGGGTTCCCGGCGATTACTATTCATGACCCATCCGAAGGATAGGTCATTAATACTTTTTGCCTGGAAAATCCCTTTAAGATCTTTGGTATCTCTTAGTGTGCTAACAGAACGAAGAAATAATTCCTCTGCAACCTGGCTTTCAATTTCTGGATGTTACAAATGTGGCCATACGGGATGCAAAACTTGCCAAATCATTGATGTTAGAAGATACTCATTGTAAAAAACAATCCCTTCCCTAGAAGAAGTTGTCGGAATCAAATGAAACTTTCTCTGTGTGATTGTAACGTTGATATAAGTAAGGGATTACAATATCAGAGCAAACGGATCATAAATTGTGGAAAACTGACCCCTTGAAGGGAGGCTCTAGTACCCTGTTGTACTTGCATCACACCAGCAGGGGGCAGTGTGCCTCTCCAGCTTCTCACAATCCAATAATGCCCCCCACTCTCAGACTCTGGTAACGGGGTGAAATCGCTTGTCTACGTCGTAGAGGCATCTAGTGGTCGTCAAGCTCTACACAAGCGGAAGAAGAGATCACTACACACAAGGAGTCTCCGAGCCTTTTAAGGGGTGAACCACATATAGGGCCTCCGGTGACGAGACCTTTCATCTAATCACCACAACTCTCATCATTTGTATATCTGTCTGAGATGTAACTCTAAGTGATCACAATATCAGAGCAAAAGGATCATATATTGTGGAAAACTGACCCCTTGTAGGGAGGCTCTAGTACCCTGATGTACAAGATGTGATACAGGTAGGCATGGAGACTCTAGTATCCTGTTGTACCACCTTTAGCTTGGATACAAGATGTGATACGGGTGGCATGGAGGCTCTAGTACCCTGTTGTACCGCCTCTAGCTTGGATACAAGATGTGATACAGGCAGGCATGGAGGCTCTAGTAACCTGTTGTACCGCCTCTAGCTTGGATAGAAGATGTGATACGGTGGGCATAGAGGCTCTAGTACCCTGTTGTACCACCTCTAGCTTGGATACAAGCTGGTATCCTGCGACCTATTGCTCCACATTTGCTGTAACTGAGCCTCTAGATCGTGTAAACTCATAGGCTGTGGAAGTTGGCATCCCAGATGGTCCCATACATGTTCTATTGGTGATTAAATCAGGTGATGGGGCAGCCACGGAAGTGTGACAATGTTGTGGGGGCTTCCTGTGACCCCCTTGTGTTTGCGGCCGAGCATTATCCTGCTGGAAGCCACCATTAGAGGAACACATGTGGCTGCAGGATGTCCTGAACATATCGCTGAGCTGTCATTGTCCCTCATACTACTATAATAATAATAATAAACTTTATTTGTATAGCGCCAACATATTCCGCAGCGCTTACATAGACGGGGGAATACAGAAAGACAAAATACAAACATTACAGAACCACGGTTACATATAGTAATCAGTTGATGGAAACAATAGGGGTGAGGGTCCTGCTTCAACGAGCTTACATACTACAAGTAATTGGGTGATACAGAGGGTAAAGGGGCTGGAGATGTGCACGGTATGGCGAAGTGTGAGCGATGTTATACACATAGACAATGGTCAGACATTTAGCCGTGTGACGGCAGAAACGGTGTGACTGCAGGAGCGGTTTATGATGGCTAGCAGGGATTGCAGTCAGTAGGTCAGGGAGCATGTTATCAGGCGGAGTACAAAGGGGTTTGTTTAGGGAATTCGGTATGCCTCCCTGAAGAGGTGCATTTTTAGAGCACGCCTGAAGTTCTGCGATTCCTGGACTGCTCGGGTAGCCTTTGGTAGTGCGTTCCAGAGGACAGGTGCTGCTCTGGAGAAGTCTTGGAGGCGGGAATGAGAAGTTCGAATAAAAGGGGCACTCAGTCTGGTTTCATTAGCAGAGCGGAGAGCCCGGGCTGATTGATGGATTGAGATGAGGGAGGCGATATAGGGGGGCGCTGCGCTGTGGAGGGCTTTGTGGATGAAGGTAGCGAGTTTGAATTGAATTCTGTATTTAACAGGCAGCCAGTGCAGTGACTGGCACAGGGCAGAGGCGTCCGAGTAGCGGCTGGACAGGAAGATGAGCCTGGCTGCCGCATTCAGGATGGACTGGAGAGGGTAGAGTCTGGTGCGGGGGAGGCCGATCAGCAACGAGTTGCAGTAATCGAGCCGGGAGTGGATGAGGGCGACAATAAGCGTTTTTAATGTCTCCACAGTGAGAAAAGAGCGGATTCTTGCGATGTTCTTGAGGTGCAGCTGACATGTTCGGGCCAGAGATTGGATGTAGGGGGCAAAAGAGAGATCAGAGTCAAATATGACCCCAAGGCAGCGGGCATGTTGTCTAGGAGTTATGGTGGCGCCACACACTGAGATGGAGATGTCAGGATGAGGTCGGTTAGTGGAGGGCGGAAATACCAGTTAGTCAGTTTTAGAGAGGTTTAGTTTTAGGTAGAGAGAGAACATAGTGTTAGAGACAGCGGACAGACAGTCGGTGATGTTTTGGAGGAAGGGTGCAGAGATGTCACGGGCAGAGGTGTGTATAGCTGGGTGTCATCAGCGTACAGGTGGTATTGGAGGCCAAAACTCCTGATGGTTTGTCCAATAGGGGCTGTGTAGATAGAGAAGAGAAGGGGGCCAAGGACCGAGCCCTGGGGGACCCCAACAGCAAGGGGAAGAGGAGGGGAGGTAGAGCCAGCAAAGGAGACACTGAAAGAGCGGTCAGATAGGTAAGAGGAGAACCAGGAGAGGGCAGTGTCCTTTAGGCCAATGGAGCGTAGCATACTGAGGAGGAGTTTGTGGTCAACAGTGTCAAACGCTGCAGAAAGGTCGAGGAGGATCAGTAGGGAGTAATCGCCCCTCGATTTGGCTGTCAGTAGGTCATTGGATACTCTAGTAAGGGCAGTTTCTGTCGAGTGTTGAGGTCGGAAGCCAGACTGTAGGGGGTCTAGGAGAGAGTTCTCTGATAAATAGCTTACAAGGCGGGAGTAAACCAGGCGTTCTAGTAGTTTGAAGATGAAGGGGAGGTTTGAGATGGGTTGGTAGTTGGTAGCGTCGGTCGCGTCCAGAGTCGGTTTCTTTAGCAGTGGGGATATGATGGCGTGTTTGAAAGAAGAGGGAAAGATGCCAGAGGTCAGAGAGAGGTTGAATATAGTGGTGAGATGGGAGATGACCACTGGGCAGAAGGAACAGAGGAGGTGTGAGGGGAGGGGGTCGCTAGCGCAGGTGGTGGGGCGAGCAGTGAAGAGCAATTTGGAGACTTCTTCCTCTGTCGCTGGTCTGAGTACAGACAGTGAGCAGGAGCTAGATGCAGTGCTGACAAGACTAGGGTCAGGGCTAGTCTGGGATTGGGAAGTTATTTCCTGACGGATGTCGTCTATTTTCTTTTTGAAGTAAGCAGCCAGCTCTTCAGCACTGAGATCCGTCACTGGGGGCTGCGGTTTTGGGCTGAGAAGGGAGTGAAAAGTATCAAAGAGCCGTTTAGGGTTGTGCAATAATGAGGAGACTAGAGAGGTGAAGTAGACTTGTTTGGCATGGTGGAGGGCGAGGTTGTAGGTTCTGAGCATGAATTTGTAGTGTACTACTAGTGGTGACCAACTGTTGTATACAATGGCCCCCCAGACCATCACACCAGCAGGGGGCAGTGTGCCGCTCCACAGCAAAGGTAGGATTGAGGCGTGAACTCTGGAGAACTTGAGGTCTCCAGACATGAATATGGCCGTTGTCAGGGCACAAACTAAACCTGGATTTGTCACTGAAGACAATCAGGTTCCACTACGTAGCAGTTCAGTTTTGTCGCCGCTGTAAATAGAGGCGACTCTAGGTAGGTGTCAAAGCCAGTACACGTAATGGGCGCCATGAGACCAAATGTTCTTCAGCCAATCGCCCGCAAATGGTTCCAACAGACACAGGGGTGTAACAATGGCGCCCCCTGTCTCTGAATGGCGGACAATGAGACCGTTGCAGCTGCTCGTGCTTGTCGGACGCTCCTCTCTTGTGGTGGTCTGTTCGGAGGTCCTGACCCCGGACACTTTGTGTGCCCTCACATATCCACTGGTCCCAACACCTCCTAACAGTCTGGTTAGACGCTCCTCTCTACTGGTGGTTTGTAGGGGGCGTCCTGAGCCCGGTCACCTTGTGTGCCCTCACACATCCACTGCTCCCAACACCTCCTAACAGTCTGGTCAGATGCTCCTCTCTACTGGTGGTCTGTAGGGGGCGTCCTGAGCCCAGTCACCTTGTGTGCCCTCACACATCCACTGCTCCCAACACCTTCTAACAGTCTGGTCACAATGGCCGGTGGGGGACAATTCATCGATACGACCATCCAGCTCCTCACATCCCCATAATGCGCCCCCCTCTGGTAACGGGGTGAAATCTCTTCTCTACGTCATAGAGGCGTCTAGTGGTCAACAAGCTCTACAAGCGGAAGAAGAGGTCACTACACACAAGGAGCCTCCGAGAGCCTCTTATAGGCCAAGGGGGGAACCACTGTTAGGGCCTCCGGTGACAAGACCATTCATCTAATTACCACAACTCTCATCATTTACAGATCCGCCTGAGATGGAACTGCAAGACGAGTTTTGCAGCAAAACGGCAACTTATTCTAGGGGGCTTCATTTTTTTTTTTTTTTTTTTTTTTTTACAGAGTGTATTTTGTATCAGTCTTTACAGACAAACTAAATACAATTTGAGTATTTGCTAATTGTAATACTGCGCATGTTATTTGCCTTGTCTCTTGCACCACATACAAAGTTGGTTGTACAACTAACACATTTAAAACATAATTCAGACATCATTTATTTGATATAGCTAACGATGCAGCAGTGGCCCTTTAACCCAATAACAGTCAGATTAAAATCAGGCAAATCCTCTCAGAAATGTCACTTTTTTTTATTGTAGAGTTTGTTTCATTTAACTATATTTGCGGCAGAACTCAGTCACGTTAAGTCCATTTTAACCCCTTTACTAAATGTAGCCATTATAACCATTAATCATCTCACCTTTTGTGTTCCAGCGATCACAATTTTTGTAGTTTTTCATCAGTGTAGCTGTATGACACCTATTTTAGGGGATGAGCTCAATTTTTTTATACGAACCAATTTTGGATACTTGTGTATTGAGTAATTTTAAAGGAGTTGTCCCGCGGCGAAATCCAAAAATTTTTTTTTTCTTGATACCCCCTCATTGTGCCCCGTTTAAAACAATCTATTTCTTTGTTTTTTTTGTTTTTTTTTAAATTGCTTACCTGCATCCACGTTCGGGCAGCATCTTCTTTTCTTCTTTTAAAGATGGCCGCCGGTCCTTTCCCAATGATGTACTGCGGTTTTCTCCCATGGTGCACCGCGGGTCTTCTCCCATGGTGCACCATGGATTGTCTTCTGCTTCCTTGCGTTCCACTGCCAATACAGCCACCTAATTGGCTGATCGGCAGCACGTGACGGAGGCGGAGCTACGATGACGTGGAGAAGAGGGAGGAGCCAGGACGCCGCTCATGAGCCCGGAGGGAGTAAGAAGAGGAATCCTTACAGCGCAAGCGCGTCTAAAGCAGCCAGAAGACACAGAAATTAGACGGATCCATGGAGACGGGGACGCCAGCAACGGAGCAGGTAAGTGAATAACTTCTGTATGGCTCATATTTAATGCACGATGTATATTACAAAGTGCATTAATATGGCCATACAGAAGTTCTTAACCCCACTTGCTTTCGTGGGACAACCCCTTTAATTAAATTTTTATTGCATGAGGAGCAATGAAAAAAAATATTTCAACATTGATTTTTGGGATTTATTTTTACGGCGTTCACCATGTGGTATACATATTTTATCATATCTTATGTAGATCGTCAACTTTTTATAGAGTTTTTATGTTTTACTAATTTTGCACAATGCAGCGTTTCTTAAAAAACAGTGAGTGCTGCCATATTTCAAGTGCATTTTTTTTTTTATCAACACAGCTGTATTAGGGCTGGTTTTTGGTACGAAAATTTGTTATTTTTTATTGCATATAAGTGGAGAAAGTACGGCATGTCAAGAATCGCATGAAAAAAAACTTTGTTATGCAAAACAGGAGTAAAAACCGGTCTAAAAACAGCCTATGTATTTCAAGCAATGGTTCTTATTCGTGCCATGTTATAATAACCTAATGCACACCCTATGGCATTATAAACCATTTCACTCCAGCCTGGGTCCAATCAGGAGACGGATCAAAGGTGATCTGAATTACAATATAAAAAGAAAAACTGAATAAAAGAATATATGCATATCCCCTGCAATATAACAAAAATCATGACAAACGAGACAGTCAAGGATATGAGAATCTAGGGTTCCAATATCCAGGTTGGTTCACAACATCAAATCTGTGATTTAAACCACCAGTAGAGATGTGCGAGTCTGCTCGGTAAGGCAGTTACTCTAGCGAACATCGCTCTTCTAGAGTAACTGCTTAGTGATCCAAGCAGGCTCGGGTGGGCTGCGGGGTGCAGGGGGGAGCGGAGCGGGAGGAAGAGTAAGAGAGATCTCTCCCCCCCCCCCCCCCCCCCCCCCTCCTGAGCCTGCTTGGATCACTAAGCAGTTACTTGAGAAGAGCGATGCTCGCTTGAGTAACTGCCTTACCAAGTAGGCTCACTTATCTCTAACTTCCGGTGGTAATATGCATTACACTTCGCAATATACAAGGACCCTTTTGTGATCACCTCTCTTCGGTGCAAACACCATTTTATGTCAAATGGTGACACAATCATGTGGAATGTGTCTCCATTATGATCTGCCAAATTGTTTGAGACTGCACATGGATGATTGACTTTGCTCACACTATCGTTCAGATGCTTTCAAATGTGGACTTTCAAATGACACGTTTTGAAGCCCACATATTGGACTCTGCACTGGCCACACAAGACCAGATAAACTACCAAAGAACTGCAATTACTATAAGAATGGATATTATTTTTCCACTTAGATGGCATGGTCAACAATGATGGCAGTATCAGCTGGGTGAGACTGCTTAAATGGCTCATCTTCTCACTCCTTTTCTCAGAAAAAAAGACCCCTATATGTGACAAAAGGAGAGCAAATATGTTCTCTCATTGATAAAGGAGGGTGATAATGTGAACTGAAGTCTGTCAACCCCCTTCCCCCGACTCCGCCAAAAGACTGAAGAAGTGACCGCTATAAATTCCAACTGACAGGAAAAGCTTAGCTTGATGATAGACCCGGAGCTATACGTAACTGTTTGAAGTAACACAAACTTTAGTCCAACTGTAATGTCGTTTTCCTGTAGAGAACTTGGTTCAATAAGTAATGGGGTTAAGAAATAATATACAGGAACATAGTGTAAGCCATTAACCCCTTAATGACGCGGCCATTTTTCTTTTTCCATTTTCGTTTTTTCCTCCCCTCTTTAAAAAAAATCGTAACTCCTTTATTTATCCATTGATGTCGCTGTATGAGGGCTTGTTTTTGCGGGACGAGTTGTATTTTTCAATGGTGCTATTTAAAGTACCATATAATGTACTGAAAAACTTTAAAAAAATTCTAAGTGGAGTAAAATGAAAAAAACCCCGACATTTCGCCATATTTTATTGCGTCTTGCTTCTACGGCGCACAAACGGCAACAAAAACGACATGATAACTTTATTCTATGGGTCGGTACGATTACTACGATACCAAACTTGTATAGTTTTTTTTTTTTACTATACTCTTTTTTTTTTTTTCTAAGACATTAAATTTTTTTCAATTATTTTCTGCCGTCATTTTGTGCATGCGATAACTTTTTTTTTATTTTTCCGTTGACGTAGTTGAGCAAGGGCTCATTTTTTGAGGAATGTTCTGTAGTTTCTGTTAGTACCATTTTGGAATACATACGACTTTTTGATCACTTTTTATTGCATTTTTTCTGGGAGACATGGTAACTAAAAAAGTGCATTTCTGGCGTTCTTTATTTTTTTTGGACGACGTTCACCGTGCGGGAAAAATAATGCGCTACTTTGATAGTTCGGACTTTTACGGACGCGGCGATACCAAAAAAGATATTTCTAATTTATTATTTAGATTTTTTAATAATGGATATGACAAAAGGGGGGTGATTTAAACTTTTACAACTTTTTTTTTTTTCAATTAAAAAAAACGTTATTGATTTTTATTTTTACATTACTTTGAAGTCCCCCTGCAGTATGACGTAATGCTATAGCATTACGTCATACTGCTTTTTGACAGGCAGTCTATCAAGCCACCCTGTGTGGATGGCTTGATAGGCAGTCTGTTAAGGCAGCCCTGGGGCCTTTCATTAGGCCCCCGGCTGCCATGACACCTGCACGACTCCCCCAATCTCACCGTGGGGGGGCCGTGCGGGACCCCCGAACATCGTTTGGGGGATTTAAATGCTGCTGTCAGAATTGACAGCGGCATTTAAATGGTTAATAGCCGCGAACGGGCGCGCGGCCGCTCGCGGCTATTGCCCGCGGGTGTCAGCTGTTATAAACAGCTGACGTCCACACTGTATGAAGAGAGGTTGCATCGCAACCTCTTTTCATACATACCCCGCGGCCACAGGACGTACCGGTACGTCCTTGGTCGTGAAGGGGTTAAGGACCAAGCACTGTAAATTTACGGCGCTTGGTGCTGGGCTTTAACCCCTGATACGGCAGAGCTACAGGATCCTAGCAGACCCTGATCAGCTCTGCCAGTGACTATTGTCACTACAAGGGGATGTTTTCCTCTGTAACTGGCGCTTCTGTAGATGTGGCTCCTATGGATGCCTCAGCTACAGTGGGAAAGTGTGTAATAGAAAAAAACGTGACTGTTCCCCAGAGGCCTTAAAAGACATCACGGGGGACATAGATAGTGAAACAAATATTCACATAAATAAGTAAAATAAAATTCTAAAATAAAAATGTACATAAAAAATAAAATGACCCAAAGCCAATGCCAACCAAAAGCGTCGCTGTATGTGCCCTGTAATCCGAAACCATACATGTTCTATATCAAAACGTCCGAAACAAAATGAGGTACCAACTCCTATACTTTTATTTAGCCTAAATTTACTAATTAAACATTTTTTTGTAGCTTTTAACCCCCAATAAAACTAAAAAACGGGGGAAAAGGTGAGTAAAAAAGATAGTTAAAAAATGCAGCAAAAATAATCTTGGTAGCCGAAGCAAAAAAAAGTAGGGCAGATAAACCACCACATGGGTAGAATTTTTAAAAAGTGTCTGGTCCTTAAGGGGTTAAAAGTATGTAGTATTCTGCTTGTATGATATGGTTTTCAGACGATAGTG
This sequence comes from Eleutherodactylus coqui, assembly GCF_035609145.1. NCBI lineage: Eukaryota > Metazoa > Chordata > Amphibia > Anura > Eleutherodactylidae > Eleutherodactylus > Eleutherodactylus coqui. The sequence continues at coordinate 15,362,466 of NC_089847.1, forward strand.
AGAGGGACTTACTGCTGCACCAATAAAAACAGGAAATTCAGTTTATTTTGCTAAACCACCATGTAGGTTTCAATTGACATAACACGATAATTGTTTGAAATCTGCATTCTTGGTCATTTATGGCTTCAAAGCGGCTCATAATCCATCCGTGCAAATCAGTTTTTGTCATTTCACCTGGCCGCCAAAGAACTCGATGGCTGATACTGTCAAAGCTCATAATGGCATGGATATCACACAACTCAAAGAAGCAGTGCAAAACCAAAAAATATGGTCGCCTTTAGGGTCTCTGAGGGTCGTGAATGACTAAACAGCTAACAACAACCACCACCTTGGGGATATTTGGTTTCTCTGGTCCCATTAAGATCTTGTTGTTATATTTGGCACCATCAGCATGCTTTTTTTTCATTTGGGTGCATTTCCTCTTTATTTACAATTTCCAACAGTACTCAACAGTGCTGCCCACTCTTGCCCCTCATTTTTGCCCTTCTTATGGAACCTCGAGCTTAACACATTAGAACAAATAATAACATCAAAGAAATTTAATTAGGAGATTGGTACACAAAATAGGACTACATGCAGATGAGATCATCTTAGCTTTAATGGAGGCTTTAAACCAGGCCAAATTTGTAATTTCTGATTTTGGAAAAATTTCATATTATAGGGTAAACAATACAAAAGCTGAATTGCTGGATGTTGGGATGGACAATAAAATTTAGGAAACATATAATTAATTCCTTTCCGTATGTATGGAATAACCATTCCATACCTTATCTAGGTATTCATTTAACAAGTCCTTGCTCCTATACATTCACCAATAAGTATTTGCCCATGCTTAACTACATTCCACAACGCTTAAATGACTTCCGTAAACTCTTAAATGACTTCCTTTATTCCATGGGCAGGAAGGATAGCAGGGGTTAAAATTATGGTTTTGCCACGCTTTGTCTACATTTTAAAACTGTAGCTGTTTCTATCCCACACTCCTTCACTAAACTACAGACTATTCTTAACAGTTTCATTTGGGGCAGCACTCATGCCAGAATTAAATTTTACACTTCAGCTAAGCCCTACGAAATAGGTAATATGAAAGCTAGAGACAAGTGAGCGATAAATAAAGGGGTTACAATTTTCTAAAAGGGGGGAGGAAAAAATTAAAATGGGGAAAAAAAGGACTGCGTCATTAAAGGGTTATGGTAGAAAACAGCCCGATCCTTTAGGGTGCATTCACACAAGCATGTGCGTACATAGGTGCGCACAAAACCGTGTAAAAACACGCGTGAATGCAGGTCCATGCCCATTGCCTTTAATGGGGCCGCGGCTGCTTGCGGCAGCCCCTGCAGTGTTTTTCGGGGGAAGGGCTTTAAATATAAACCCTTCCCTGAAAATCATCCCTGTGTTAAAAATTAAAACAAAAACACACTCACCTGTCCGCTACTGTCAGGGCTCAGGCTCGACTTCTCTGCTTGGTACCCGGCAGTGTAATGTAGTTCTTTCAGTAGGCGTAGATTCATTTCATTGAATGACAGCTGAGTGCTGCCTGTGATTGCTCACAGCGCTCAGCCAATCACAGGCACCGGTGGCCCCATTGAAAGCAATGGGAGAACATCGCGATCCTCTGCCACAGCTGTTATAGCTGTGCCAGGGGATTCTTTACTCCCCACCGGGAGTCCCCAGTGTTCAAGGGGACTCCCTGAGGGGAATATTGATGCGCACCATGGTCCTATGCGTGTACGCATGTCCTATGTTTTGCAGGTACACGTGTTTGCACGCCTGAATCGACCTTCGATTGAGCTTCATTGATAATGTCACTTTGTCCAACCATACTCTAATTACTGTCAGGAAGGGTATCGTTTCTCCTTAGGGAAAACACCTAAAAGGTGTGAGGAAATTTATAAGGCCATGCATGCTCCTCTGGGAAATATGCAAATGGCAAGGTGGAACAATCCCTTTACAGCACCATCTATTGGAAGACAGCTTTCTTGCAAGTCAATGTCAGACTTTTTAACAAGCCTTGTAACAATGACTGGGAATTGTGACCCAAAGCCAGAATCTTCTACAGAATGAGTAGATAACCATGCACAGAACTGGGGTGCTGAAAAATGGCAGCAGGTCCTCCTAGATTAATGAGTCAAAATGTGAAATACCTAGAAAGTATCACCAACAGCACCTTTAGTATGATACCCTTTTCAGGGGAGGCAGGATAAGTGCATAGCTGTTTGAGGGATAGTGGACTATAATCCCCCAATACAGCAGTCATCCAAATGAGAAAAGTATAAACAGCAGCAGGAATCTGGTGCATAAGTTTTCACAAAACCTTTTTTCTTCCATCTTCAATAAAATAACACCGACGTTTCAACCGTCAAACGATCATTGTCGATCTCCTTAAAACGTGAATTACCTGGCTGTAACAGAAAGCTGTTTATTTCCTGAAGAGCTGGAGAATGGCACAATAATGAGTGCCTGCAGGTAGCAGTAAAGCATGGTGGAGGCTCCTTGCAAGTTTGGGACTCCATTTCAACAAACTGAGTTTGGGATTTGGTCAGGATTAATGGTGTCCTAAATGCTGAGAAATACAGACCGATAGTTATCCATCATGCAATACCATCAGGGAGTCATCTGATTGGCACCAAATTTATTCTGCTGCAGGACAACAACACTAAACTTCCAGCCAATGTCATTAAGAACTATCTTCACTTTAAAGAAGAACAAAGAGTCCTGGAAATGATGATATGGCACACAGAGCCCTGATCTTATCATCATCCAGTCAGTCTGGGATTAAATGAAGAGACAGAAGGATTTGAGCAAGCCTACAGTGGTGCTTGAAAATTTGTGAACTCTTCCAAATTTTCCATATTTCTACTTATATTTGATCTAAAACTACATTAGAATTTTCACACAAGTCCTAAAAGTAGATAAAAAGAACCAAATCAAACAAATTAGTAAAAATATTAGACTTGGTTATTTATTGAGGAAAATAATCTAATATCACATGTCTGGGAGTGGCAAAAGTACATGATCCTTTAGGTTTTGCAGACAATTTGAAGGTGAAATTAGATTCTGGTGTTTTCAATCAATTGGATGGCGATCAAGTGCGAGTGGGTGACCTGTTTTATTTAAAGAACAGGGATCTATCAATGTGTGATCTTCACAACCTATGTTTGTGGAAGTGTATCATGACATGAACAAAGGAGATTTCTGAGGACCTCAGAAGAAGACTTGTTGACGCTCATCAAGATGGAAAACCATTGCTAAAGAGTTTAAATTCTGCCAATCCACAGTCAGACAGATTGTGTACAAATGGTGGAAATTCAAAACCATTATTATCTACTCCAGGATTGGTTGACCAACAAAGATGACACCAAGAGCAAGGAGTATAATAGTCTGTGAAATCGGAAAGGCCTTTCTGACATTACCTAATGTTAATGCTCACATCAGGAGGACACTGAACAACAATGGTGCGCATGACATTACAGGAGAAAGACGCTGATCTCCAAAAACAACATTGCTGCCCATCTGCAGTTTGCTAAAGACCACCTTGACAAGCCAGAAGGCTATTGGAGCAATGTTTTGTGGACGGATGAGACTAAAATAGAGCTTTGTGGCTTAAATTAGAAGCGTTATGTTGGGAGATAGAGGAAAAAAACACTGCAGTACAACATAAAAATTCCATACCATCTGTGAAACACAGTGATGGTAGTATCATGGTTGGGACCTATTTTTCTGCATCTAGGCCAAAACGCTTGTCATCATTCATAGAATAATGAATTCTGAATTATACCAGCAAATAAGAGGAGAAAATGTAAGGACATCTGTCCGTGAGCTGAATCTCAAAAGAATGTGGATCAAGACAATGACCCAAAGCATACAAGTCGTTCTACAAAAGAGTGGTTAAAGAAGAATAAAGTGAAAGTTTTGCAATGGCCATGACAATGCCCGGACCTTAAATGTTATGGAAAGACCTGAAGCGAGCAGTTTATGGGAGGAAACCCACCAACATAACCGAGTTGAAGCTGTTTTGTATGGCAGAATGGGCTACAATTCCTCCAAGCCGATGTGCAGGACTAATTAATTACTGGAAACTTTTAGATGCAGTTATGGCTGCACTAGAGGATCCCACCAGATATTGAAAGCAAGGATTCACATCCTTCTGCCTCTCACAGATGTGCTATTGGATCATTTTCCTCAATAAACAAAAGGCCAAGTCTAATATTTTGAACTTGTTTGTTCGATTTGATTGTCTTTGTCTGCTTTTAGGACTTGTGTAAAAATCTGATGTCATCAGATCAAATATAAGCAGAAATCTGGAAAAATTTGAAGGTTCACAAACTTTCAAGCACCAGCGTATATCTGTGGTTAGTTCTCCAAAATGTTTGGAACAACCTCCTTGCCAAGCTCCTTCAAAAACTGTGTAGAAGTGTACCTAGAAGAACCGATATTGTTTTGAAGGCAAAAGGCGGTTACACCAAATATTGATGTGATTTACATTTCTTTTGTTCAGTAACTTCGCATTTTGTTCATTGACAAAAATAGAGTATTACTTCTATTTCTGATAGCATTCTTACTCTGCAGCATTTTTTTCCACAGCTGCCTAAAACTTTTTCACACTACTGTATATTGTGTTTTCCATTCCGGAATATATCAATGAATCAATGAGGATTTATATTTTTGGTGTCCTTTGAGGTAATAGTCAACCTGTCCCTATACTATGTTGCTGTTAAAGAGAGCAGTGTAGTATTATGACAGATTCGATTAACCCCTTGAGTGGCGGGTTTCCTACCACCCTGTCGTGCCCACCAGGGCAGGTTTTTTAAAATGGTCTAATCATTGAATTTCAACTAGTTTTGCAGTTGCGTCTCAAGAGCCATAACTTTTTCATTTTTCCATTGACATGGCCATATGAGGGCTTGTTTTTTGCGGGACAAGTTGTGATTTTTTAAACAGGGGGGAGGAAAAAAAGAAATGGGGAAAAAAGAAAAAAAGGGGCCATGTCATTAAGGGGTTAAATAATGTATTAACTTCCTTCTCTGGGTCATTACGACGCATGGATACCACATGTGTGATTGTATTTGTGATTTTTTACAAAGTAAAGGGAGACAAGTGTTTTTTTATTTATTTAATAATTTTTTAACTTTTTTTTTTTTAAATTTTTTTTAAAATTTTTTTTTTTGTCCCTTTAGGGGACTTCCACAGGGACCCATCAGGACCCCTGATCACATTCCGGGGGTCCGATGGTGACAGCCCTTTACATGCTGCAGTGACAACCCTTTACATGCTGCAGTCACATAGACTGCAGCATGTAAAAGGTTAACACAGCAGAGATTGGAGGTTTTCTCTGATCTCTGCTGTAAGAGCTGGTACCTAGCTGTCCTCTGACAGCTAATAACCAACTCTCCCTGCCACAGAGACCATAGGCTTGCTTCTGACAAGCCGATGGTCTCTATGGCAACCTGTAAACAAAGCAGGACATTGCCGACATGTCGGCAATATCTTCTGCTGGTTTTTCAAAGCCCTTGCACTGCTCTGTGTGGGTCTGTGCAGGCAGAGCACACTGTCACAGCTTGTGGCATTGTGCTCTGCAGCTCCCATAGTGATACATAGCCCGGAAATCTTCCGGGCTATGTCACTATGAGCAGTGGAGCTGGTCCCCGGAAATTTTCCGGGCGTGCCACTAAAGGGGTTAAGGGTGCCTGCGATAATTCGGCCGCGGGGAACGCAGTGAAAGCTCTCTATAGTGTTGCTATGGAGAGTGCTTCCCCCCCTGTCCACGAGCAGAGAGAGAATCATTGCGATTCTCTGCTCGCGGGCGGCAAATCGCAGCATGCTGCGGTTTGCCGCGATTCTCCACGGTCAGCCTATCTGTCAGATAAGGCTGACAGCGGAGATCCGCCTGCAGGCTCTTGCTCCCAGGCCGTGGGATACCGCAACGCCAGTGGACAGGCAGCCTTAAGGAGCATTTGGGTATAGGGCATCCAAGAAAGCCAGTACATGGCACCAGTGCAAAACTATTTTATAGATTTTTGCAGCTATTGTGAGTTTTGTTTCTGAAAAAGTAACATTTTTGCTGGAGAGTTTCTTATTCCCTCTTCTAGTTGGTTGTGTGGTATCTGCTAATTTTACTGTAGGATTCTTCCAATGACACAGATCATGACAAAGTTAGTGTCCAGGAAATATTTAATTGTTAAAACACAAACACAGAAAGAAAAAAATTGGAAATGTGAAATTTTTAAATGTTTTACAAAAATATCAAACAGATGCATCAAATTTATCTTGTCAGTCAACTCATTTTTGACATGAATAATCAAATCTCTTCGCATTAGACAGTGACTATTAGAAAATATTGTCTAAGATTTTGAAAACCAAAATAAAAAAAACAGCAATGTGTATGACAGGTAATGTATTCATGATTCCTTCTATTGACTACACACGATCATCCATAATTTGTGATGATGTCATTGTCATTAGTGTTACTAGATAATCAGTTCTTTGTAAACACGAAGCATATAATTTCCATTTGTAACTTCCCATTTCACATGTATTATGCCAAGGTGTTTGTAATTTTCTGATTTATACCAGTTTTTCAGAATAATTTTAAGTTTTTCATCATTCTTACAGCCAATTCTTATATGATAATCATCTTGGAATCTCTGTGGCGGTCTGTTAGATTTTTCAGAATGCTCAATATAAATGAAATCTTCTTTACCGTCACTGGCAAAATTATCAATCATTTTAATTAATGAGCAGGAAAGTTTTAATTGTTTAAGCACAAAAATGAAAAGAAAATTTTGAAATTAAAGATTTGTCAAATGCTTATAAAAATATCAAATACATGCATGAAACTTATCGGGTCGCTGAACTAGTTTTTACCAGGAACAATAGAAACATCAGACAGCGAGTATTCTAAAACATTGTGTGAGATTCTCTAAGGCAAGATCAAATAAGAGAAGCAACGTGTATCACAGGTAATGTATTCATGATTCCCCTTCTGGCTACACATGATCATCTATGTTTTGTTATGTAGTAACTGTCATTACTGTTACTAGATAATCATTTCTTTGTAAACCTGAAGCGTTTCACTTCCATTGATAGTTACCCATTTCAAAATTTTAATGTCGAGGTGTTTGTATTTTTCTGATTTGAACCAGTTTTTCAGAATGATTTTATGTTCTTCATCGTTCTTATGGTCAATCGTTATATGATAATCATCTTGGGATCTCTCTTTAGTTACTTCTAGTTTTTCAGAATGCTCAATGTAAATGGAATCTGCTTTACCATCACTGGCAAAATTATCAATCACTTTAATTCCTGCAGCATTTATCAGATCATAGACATCTTCTCCTTCTCCTCCCTGGAGAAAGTCATAACCATTCAATGGTGAAATAAGATCGTTACCCCCTGCACCTCTGATGTAGTTACTATCATCATTTCCTATCAACATGTCATCATAACTGGTGCCGATCACATTATCCATCCCAAAGTAGAGGTCCCCTTCAGCATCTGAGCCGGCTCCATATCCGAGATACAGATTTACATACACACCAGTTCGATTGCCACGATCTCCTAAAAATAATAAAGTGTCTGATCCTGAACCCCCATAAATTGTGTCTGCCCCCTGGCCAGGGTAGATAACATCATCACCTTCACCACCTAAAATGAGATCGTTCCCTTCACCTCCATGAATCCTGTCATCTCCAGCGCCTCCAGAAAGATAATCTCTACCATTAGAACCTTGGAGAACATCATCTCCTACTAGACCAAACAGTACATCAGTGTCCTCACCCCCTATGATTGTGTTATTTAATGTATTTCCTGTAATAAAGTTTCTTTTCTTGGTAGATCCATATACAGTTGGCACAGATTGGAGGTTCTTACTAGAGAGATCAAGGTGTAAATCTGTAGATAGGAATCGTTCATCAACAAATAATGGTTGGATCTCCAGACTCTCAGAGAAAGTGAAGAACACGTCATTGGTCTTAATTATCAAATGTCTATATCTCTTCAGGTGAGGAATCCAAAGATTACATTTCCATTGAGCAACAGTTGGAGCAGTTATCATTAGTGTTTGTCTTCTAAGATCTCCTTCATATTGAATATCTTTAAAGTCAATATCAAGTATAAGATAATCCACCTTTTCATCAACTGCGTAATTGTTAATTTCATAGGCACCTTTATAATGCTTCCTCAGTATATAGGTGTCACTGCCTTCTCCACCATGCATTCTTGCTCCATTTGTCCCAGGGTCAATATAATTGTCTTTACTATTCCCCTTTATCTCAATATATTTCGGTGGACCAATTATCTTAGTTGCCCCTTTATAGATACCTGACCTGGTGTCTATTTCATTGACAAGTAATGTATCTCTAGAGTCATCAATAGCAAATATTTCAGGTGTGGTGCTACTGGGAATACTGAATGTAATTCCATCCTCTGTATGTATTTGTAAATGTCTGTAGCTTTCTGATTTGTACCAGCCATAAAGTGTAATGCTGCAGACATTATTAACCCAGATTCTAAAAGTTTTCCTGATCAAGAATATTAGTTTATTAAATTTTAGTGATCTGTATTTGGCCTTGATATAAAGGACATCCATGGCACCGTCTTCTGCATAGTTATCAATGATGAAATCCTTTTCCTTACAGTCAATAATATATGTGTCACTTCCTCCTCCTCCTGTAAGCTTTCCTCCACCTTTACCTCCCTGAATGAAATTTGGTTTATTGTTTCCTTTGATAGTATCATAATGTGAGGATCCTATCACAGTCATTATATTCTCATTTCCAGGAATGGAATTTAAGTCTATATTCACCCCATCTGTAGAGTCACTATAGTCTAATATCAGTGGAATAATCCTTGGCTCTGATGTGTTAGTTACTTGGAACACTATAAAATCTTTGGATTTGAATATAACATGTTGCCATTGCCACCCTTTGTACCAATCCTCCATTATAACACACGTCTTTCTACTGGAATCCCAAATCTTCAGTGAATACTGTGGAACACTGGAAACCTTCAGATCTGCATAACTTCCTGGCAGCTCTACTATATCTACCAGGCCATCTTTTGCAAAGTTGTTAATAGTGTCACAGTCTTCCTTTTCTTGTATAATATACATGTCCTTCCCGTCTCGTCCAGTGAGGTCATTTTCACCACCTCTTCCTTGCAATACATTGTTAAGGTGATTCCCATGTATAACGTCATTATGATTACTGCCGATAACTGACACCACGGTGTTCCAGACTTGATCTGTAAGAGAAATCTGCACCTCAGAAGCTTGATTAGAGAAATCCAAACTGTAAGGCTCCAAAGAAACAATACCATTCAGCTTAACTTGCCCAATCTTAAACAAAGCTCCTTCCAGGCTTTTAAAGGCCATATGTCTATATTCTTCTCCACTGAACCAATTTAGAATCAGGATTTCATGCAGATTATTGTTCAAAAGCTTAAGATCGTTATTTTCTTTTCTTGCATTTATTTGTTGAAGAGAAATGTTAAAAATTAAGTAGTCTATCTCATTATCATCTGCCTGATTATTGATTTGGGTTTGTCCAGCATTACTAGAAATATAATAAATATCCTGACCGTTTCCACCATGGACAAATGTTTTCTGAGGCCCTATATAGAAAATGTCATTGCCATCTTTGCCATATAGCTCATAGTGGTATTTATCCAGGGTGTAGGAAAGCCCTTTAATTACGTTCTGCTGTACAGCATAGAATCGGTTAGGTTTAGAATTGCCCACATATGTACCATACATCGTTTTATCATTTGGGTCCATAGAAGAAATAACATCTTCCGTTTTTACTGGAATAAACCACAATATGGTTGCTTTTTTCTGCTTCATTTTAATATTTACAGCTTCTCCAATCCCTGCTACTAGATCCACAAACTCACAGTCCTTTTCAAAGGGAATCTCTTTCACATTTCTGTTGGATGTAAGAGGATCAGTAAATGTAATGATCATCGAACTGCGGTCCGTTAACTCAACACGTAAGTTTCCCCCATAGGCAGATTCCTCCCCTAGGGTGAAGTCTATCTTTTTGTGACATTTGTCTCCTACTTCTTCTTCATCATAGATTTTGTAGTAGTTCTCCACAGTTTGCAGCTTGTGTACGGTGTCCATGGACTTTTCGTGCTCTTCTTCAAGGTTATAAACATTATATATCATCCCTGGAATACTAATCTGTTCTGCTATTTCTAGAAAGCTGTTTGCTACATCTCTTAGGGCCAATCCAATCCCCTTCATTACAGCCACAAATCTGTCCCCAACACTGGCATCAGGGGGTAAAATATCCAATTCATGTTTTATTTCATTGTACATTGGATCACTAAGTAGACGAACAATAGTCAAAGCCACGGTGACTGGAAGCATTTCAGGACCAGCCAGAGCTGTTATAAATATTGTGCTATCAAGGGCTGCATCTACCATCCCAATTGCAGTGTGTTGCTGGAGATCTTCATATACATTAAATATAGTGAATCCTGCTGAAAGAATAGGCAATGCCTTAGCTACTTCACCAGCTTCAGCCAGGGAGTTTGTGAATGTTGCTGCTGAAGCTTCGTCAAGCCTGGCAGATATCTGAGAGATGGACTTCTGTGCAATATTGCCAACATATTTATTAACCGCTGAATTGATACCTGTCAGCTCTGTAACCCCATGAACACCCTGGGCCACCATCACTCCTCCTTCCCACTTTCGCCCTTCAGCAAACATCTTATTGGCAGCCTGAAATCCCATTAGGGTCCCGTAAATTCCAAGTCCTTGATTAACTTTATCATAACCAGAAAGATCATTATAATATGAATTTAAGACCTCTTCTGAACTCAATGAACCTATTTTGCCTGTTATGGTAATCCTCTTTATTTCGGAAGGATTCATTTTATTTTCTAATACTGCTATAGTTCCACTTTCAGAATTCTGTATTGATTTTATTTTCCAGTTTTTCGCTACATCTTCAGAGAGAGATTGTTTTATATAATCAGAGATCTTCTCCATTAGTTGCTGTCTGTCTTCTACCATTTTTAATTGTAACTCTGTTTCTAAACTCTTTCCTCTTGCTCTCTCTTCCAGGTCTGCAAAATTACTTTGATGCTCTTCAGATAATTGGTCTGGACGATAACATCGCCTTCTACTATTCATATCAATGTTTAGATCATTTACAGGAAAGCCATCACAAACTCTTCTAATGTGTACATTGGCATCATCTGGTGGCATTTCTATTGCTTTTGGGAGATTTTTAGGTTCAATTTCAAAGTAGGTTTCTCTGTATTTCCTAGATAGCCAAGTTTTCACAATAGCTGCTGTTTCCCGTGCAACTTGGTCATTCATGTTTTGATCTGCAGTCTCATAACTCAGACCTATAGCAGCATGATTTCCTTTCCATGTGTCCCCTCTTGTCATGGGATTCCTGTAACGAAACTGTCCATATGCAGGTTCTATATCCCATAGTAGGCGATTTGTGATAAACATATTTGGATTACGAACAGCCTCAGATATATGAGTGGCAAGGACTGCCATCCCATCGTAAGCATTTATTTCACCTATATTGTTTTGATTGTTGCTTACCCATTTTTGTGCCATGTCTGAAAATGATTTAGCATTTACCATGGCTTTCATTTCTTCATATGTTACATGGTCCTTATTTCTAAAATCAAATAATTCTTGATTCACGAGATTTCTATCAGTTCTTCCATATAAATTAACATAAAAGTCTTCCAGGTTTATGCTGTAGACATAGTCCTTAAAACGAAAGTATTGAAAGGTGTTTCTCAACTGCTTTTGAATTGCACGACAAATATTGTTAACTGGCCTATTATTCCTCAGATTTAAGACAGCCTTCCATTTTTCTTTCAGATTCATATTATTGTCAATTTGAATTCCGTACCGTCTCAATGTAGCAGCGTTGTCTATCAGCATTTGCCTTCTTATCTCATTAGAACGTTGAATGATGTACTTGATATTGTCTTTAAGACTGTCTAGCCCATTTACAACTTGAGCCTGAATTTTCTTAAGTACTATAGGTTCATGTAGGCTATCACTATAATATACATCTACAGACTCTGTGTCTACAGGTTGACCTTCTGTGTTAAACAGTCCTTCCACAGTGTCTTTGATTCCTTGACCTACATATTCATCGCCAATGTGGTAGAGAACCCTGTTTTCAAAGTAGTACAGTGGTAAATTATCCATATTCCTTGGAGCTAGAGGGTCATGCTCATTGTCAATATTCTGATTTTCTATCCACTCTGAAGTTCTCCCCTTTGTGTCACTCACTTCCATTAGATTCTTGTCTTCACCTAAATAGAACTTACGCTTGTGATCTGGGATGTATTTTCCCCACTGCTCTGGATTATCAAAATCAACAGTCAGTTTGCTGCCATCTTCCTGCACTACGATCTTTGTTGTGCGAACAGAGAGTGACCCTACTGATAATCGAGCCTTATCCAGGGTTAAAAGGAAGTCTTTGGCAAAGGCTTTACCTCCTTTTCCTGCACCAGTATCACAAGAGATAATGCTAATTTCTTCGATGTTGTGTAAACCAGATGACCAGTGAATTGGAGATGAGGGTTCTCGAAGCTTTAGTATGACTTTTGCCAATTCTTTTGATGTCTTTCCACCCACAGACACTTGACCCTCTCTCTGTCCTCCATGTCCAACCACAGTGATTTTGGTGTTTTCAGTTATATGTACGGCATTAATTCCTTTCGCTTTTACCAGACGGAATTGTTCAGATTGTGCATCACACTCCAGTAAGACTTTTGGACGATTTGTATCTGTCTTCTTGTTGAACAAGTATTCCCCAGCATTTCGGACAGTGTTATCAGTTCCAAGTTGTACAATTATTTCTTGGTCTATTCCTATTTCGGATATTTCTCTTGCTACTTCCCTGTCATTTTCTTCCATTGCTCTGAAAACCACCTGTGGGCAGAAAGCAAAATGTGGATAGTAGTTATAAAGGACAACGTATGTGGAAATTGGTAAAACAGGCACATGCAGTACTTTTTTCATCTTCATTTATCTGCTGGCAACTGATACATTTATCTGAGAACAGTATATAATAGAAAGAATTTGAGCTCTGTAAGACCATAGCGTACCGCTAGAGGTCGCAGCGGTCGCAATTGCCCAGAGGCCCCCGCTATATATAAAATACACATTGAGTGCATTACTGGTCGGTTGCACTTGCAGCCGCATGATTGGTGCAGCTGATAGTGTGCGGTTGTAGGAGGAGAAGAGAAGGGAAGGGAGGCCAACGCAGCTGGGTCCGCATGCCAATACTCAGGAGAGTTGGCAGCTAATGACATCTCCTTTCACTGAGAGACTACAGTTATGATTGGTCGCAACTGCAGTCTATCAATTCACTGCCGGCCAGCCGTGCACTTTCCATGTAGGGGAATGGGTGAGGAGATCGGAGGAGGAGTACATGCAGTGCCACAAGGTATGCACCGCATGTAATCTTGTTTGTATAGCTGGTATAAATTATATACAGGAGATTTCCATGTTACACCAGTATGCTCCACATCTCTATTTACAGGGATACAGGGGAATGTAAATTCTGTATATAGTGATATAGAGCATGCTGGTATAACCTAGAAATATCCTGTATGTAATTATATATGCACTACTGTTATAAGCTATACATCCCCCGTATGTATTGGTATTGTCCATGCTGGTATACTCTGGTATATCATTATATACAGTAGATAACAGTTACACCAGCAAGCACCATATCACTATATACAGGGAGATGTATAACATATAGCAGCTATACATATATAATTATATACAGGAAATACTCAGGTAAGGGCTCATGCACACGACCGTGTTTTCACTGAATATCACGCACGTGTTGCATGGCCGCATGATACGCATTGAATGCAGTCAATGAAAGTCAATGGACTTTCATTGTTCTATGCACACCGGCGTGCAGATACAGTGTGTGTAGATACGCAGAGAAATAAATCACAGAAGTCTCTATTTCTCTGTGTACCGCGCAGTGCGAGCCCTATACCCTTGTATGGACTGCGGATGATAAAATGTCCAAATGTAATAGATTGCGTATGGACAGCATTTTCATTCGCATCCCCGATCTGAACAGAGTGGGGAATAAAAAAAAATAAAATCACACTGAGCATGTCTGTGACGTGTGATTTGCGGGCATGAGCAGTGCCATACGCAATCTCTGTCTGCTCTCTGCTGTAGCGCACTTGGCTGGAGATCTGTAAAATGCTGCATGGAGACCCGCAGCATTTTATACATACAGCCATGGGCATGAGCTGTGTCTCTGGGTGAAACCGAACAAGCCAGACAGACTCTATTGACTATAATGGGGTCTGTCCACTTATTACCGAGCTGCCTGGCTTTTGGATGAAGCACACATGCTGTTTTTAATAGTGTATGCAGTTTCTTAAAAATGTTTGTTGTTTTTGAATACCGCATGCAGATTTTTAATGCGTTTTTTTAAATTGTGGTTCAAAAATACAGCAAAAAACATGAACACAGCCTAAGGCCACTCTCACACACAGTGTCAGCAAAACATTGTAATTTTGCCACAATTCTTATTGGCATTTTTTAAGGCAGGCTACTGCGTTCTACAGCACTTTTTAACGCATCCCATCATTGTGATGGGTGTTGAGGAGCGGTAGAAAGTGCGATCACGTGCTAAAATATAGCGATCCGCACTGGAAAATTGCGGCGTTAGAATACACCGCATTCAAGTGCAGGTCTGCGAGGCCACATTGAAATCAATGGGAGCATTGTACTGCGATTAGTGCGGCATTCAAATGCCACAGTAATCGCGGTAAAAAGTGCATGTGTGAGAGCGGCCTAAAGGGCTACAAACAACTTTTCATGTAGTCCATCAAATGAGTCATGTTTATGCCAAGGGGCTAGGTTATGTAAGTAAGTTCATTTTGCAGCTTTATGCAGCGCGATTTAGGTATGTGGGGGGGAACCCCAAGCTGAACTTTTTCATCCAAGCCTCTGACTCTTTATTTACACCCCTGTTGTGAGATATATATTTTTATATGACTTGGAGCAGGATTTCGGAGTAAAAAGCAAAAAGTACAGCCACTTCCGGATGGGTGTGTTATGGGTGTATTACAATGTGTTTATCTCCGGCTCTGTTGAACCACGTGAGGTCTGGCTCCTGTGTTCACAATATAAATGCAAAAAAGCACCCCTAATACACCTTTCCGAAAGTGGCCTAACTTCTGCTAGGACTCCTGGGAGAGACAGTGAGTGTTCCGTTTACCCCGTTTACAGGTGGACTGGGTAAAACAGGAACATGTACATTCTGCAGAGTCTTACCAGCACGTGAATCGCAGAACTGTGAACTGGACATGAAACTCACTGGCAGGCAAACTGAGACTGAACTGAAGGACAGAGAAAGAGACTACATACTTGTGGACAGACACAAACCAATGGCTGATAAACACTCAAAACACGCACCAAGCATACCTGCATGTATAAACACACGGAGTAGATACAATACAAGGTATT
Organism: Eleutherodactylus coqui; assembly: GCF_035609145.1. NCBI lineage: Eukaryota > Metazoa > Chordata > Amphibia > Anura > Eleutherodactylidae > Eleutherodactylus > Eleutherodactylus coqui. The sequence continues at coordinate 15,377,959 of NC_089847.1, forward strand.
AGTTGATATTTTGGCCAAGACACTTAAGCCCACGAGCCCACTTCAAAGGTCCTCATTGTCTCATGGGTCCCTACAGAAATCTCGACACTTGAAAATAAATTACTTTTGAATATGCCAAGGGACGAGATAACCACTCTGAAAGCCTCCATTACAAATCGTCTTGAAACTTTTAAATCCACAATCGAGGAAAAGAAAAGGAGGAAGTTTACTCGTGACCCTAAAGATTATGAAACTGGATATAAGTGGAAATATAGGACACCAACTTCTAGAGGAGCAACAAGTACAATGAGTTCCTCCTCTGACTCTTCAACCTCTGCCAGCGACATAGGCTCTGATTTTTTAAGGGCCAGACACCATATTGGTCATCAAGGAAGAAACGTATTAGGCCTCATGTCCCTGGGGAAAATAAGAATTAAAATCCGCAGCGGATTTTAACTCTTCTCCCGCGCGCGGATCCGCACCCCATAGGGATGCATTGACCACCCGCGGGTAGATAAATACCCGCGGATCGTCAATAAAAGTGATTTAAAAAAAAATGGAGCATGAAAAAATCTGGACCATGCTCCATTTTCATGCGGGTCTCCCGCGGGGACGGCTCCCGCGGGCTTCTATTGAAGCCTATGGAAGCCGGCTGGATCCGCGGGAGACCTAAAATAGGAATTTAAAAGCATTTACTCACCCGCAGCGGGCCGGGAAGCTCTTCTCTTCCTCACGGCCGCATCTCCCTTGCTTCGGCTCGGCGGATGTGCCCGGCGCATGCGCGCGGCACGTTGACGACGTGCCGGCGACGTGCCGCCGGCGTGACGAATTCATCCGCCGGCCGAAGAAAGAAGATCCGGCCGCGACGCAGAGAAGAAACGGAGCGGATGGGAGGTGAGTTTATTGTCATTTATTCTTATTTTCAGCGCTCATGTCCGCGGGGCAGGAGGGACCCGCTGCAGATTCTACATGTAGAATCCGTAGCGGGCCCGATTTTCCCCCCGTGGACATGAGGCCTTAGGAAGAGGGTGTTAAGGGTTAATCTTGTAACATAACATAAGAAAAATACGGATAAATAGAACAATGAAGACATTAACTTAGATGTTGCTTTTTCAGTCTGGACCTTGCACCAAGGACATTGTGATAAGACACAATGCGCCAGATAAGGAGTCAACAGACAAATAAAGCTATGTTAACAGAGAAGACACACAATTACTATAGAACTATTGTCTACTGCACCAGCAATATCCTGACGGGTAAATTCTGTGACTGAGCTATGAGACTATTTGGTAGATGTCAATAAGTCCTAAGTAGTTTCACCTTTGTAACACTAATCTTTGTACCAGGCAACATTTGGATACGCCTTCTTCTTCTTGTATAAGAATTGGCAATGTTCACAATAAAGTAGAATTCATTTGATTCACTATGCTGTGTGTGTAGTGGCTTCTTATGGTTCTCCGAGTACTCGCTACAACTTTCCTTTGAATTTGGACTCAGGCAACATCAGCACTGGTCTCCGTTGAAGACCCCCAACAGTTTACTTGGCACCCAACATGGGGCGGGGACTCCTCTTTACCTGCAGCCGATACCTGACGATACCAAATGCCAACAACCCAGGACCAGGATCACGGGACCCCAGATCTACAAAACACCAGTGTAAGGTAAGCCCTTGACTTGCCATTATCTGCTCTGGGCTCCCCTGACTTGTGTCTACTGTTGACAGAAGGTTAGTCGCTGCATGTGTTATTCCCCGCCTCTTTATGTAGTTTGTTCATGAAACTGTAATAGACGGAAGAACTCACTACTGGGATATTTTCATGCCATGTTGCCTGTAGTAATTGTTGAAATCTGTACGTTGATAGTCTGTGTCATTTTAGCCATAATTTGCTTTTACTGGATCTGCTATAATATCACCAAAAGTTCCCTTAGAGGAGAGGTCTGGTCTCCCCTGAAGCCCCCTAAGTAGTCTGAGTGACTGCTGTAGTGACTCTGTAAAACTATTCCAGGACCAGAGACTGAGTGTCCCCAGTGTAACTGTGAAATAAAGTCCTGTATATTTAGTGAAGAATAGTGGGAATAGATTACCTTCGTGGTTGAAAATGGGGTCTGAACAGTCTAAAACTTATCTGACTCCCATAGAGATAATTAAGGAGAGGGAAGGGGGAGACATATGCAGACAAGCATATAAGGTATATAAGCGAATAGGCCTCAAGAAGGCCGGAACATTTAATTATGAATTTTGGTCTCAGTATCATGATAAAAATTGGAAGGAAATACGAGACGCAGACCTAGAAAAAGGTATGGCAGCCATATTACAATATAGTAAATAGGCTAATGAAGAACATTGAGACTCTGAGCCCAGACTGGAGGGCATATTAGTCTACTGTCCCTTAGCACGCCCTCCGGCAGGACCACCAACCACGTCAACCGGTCTATACCCTGCATTACCCCCAGTAAAGGAGGAGCCGCCGACCTACCCCGCGGCAACAACTCCTACAACACTACATAGAGATACTACCAATCGAGGACCGGCCGGGGATTGCCCCAGCTGCGGCCAGCAAAATGCTTGCCACCGAGAAACGTGTTTTGTCTGTGGGACCCCCTGACCCCATGGTCAGTGCATTTACCCTGTCACCTTTGGTATTACTGAAGGTCGGAGTATAAGTACCGAGCCCGTACGTACACCCGCATCAGGGGCTGCTGGGGTTGAAGAAGGACAGGACGCAGACTCATCAAATGCGGCCCAGGCGCAAACGCCTGCACGGTCTGTCACCAAAGACGAACGGACAGTTACCTCTTGGCGCCCCTGGTCAGTGACCGACCAAATGGCCCTATGCCAACAACTCCCTGACCCTGAAACCGAACCGGCAGCCTTCCATCGTAAATTAGAGATAATACAGAAAAACTATACTGCCGCATGAGCTGATTTAGAGACCCTCACCCATATTAAATTACCGGAGGGCCTGTACACTACTGTGTCCACGGCTTGCCGATTGACCCACCCACCTACCTCATTATACACCGAGGAGAGTGGTAGGGAGTTTTGCGCAAACTCCATAGATGGACAGATGCCCAAAATAGAGAAAGACAAACTGCCCTGACTACCTGTAGACGAGAGAAGAATGAGACTATTGACTGTTACTACGGACGGTTAGAGACAAAAGCCCAGGACATGAACTTGCATAACTGCCCACCGGAGGTATACGACACCATGATGACCGAGGCCTTCATGCAAGGTGTCGGTCCATCAGTGGCGGACAAAATAAAAGTCTGTACCCCTGACTGGCGACAAGCTAAACCTAGAGACTTATACAAAAAGGCAGTAGGGTTTGCTATGGACGAGAAATGCCCTGGTGTGGCGGTCAAGTATTATAGCAACCAGGGTGGGAATGTTAAGATGACTGACAGACCTCTACGCGAGACCCGCAAGTGTTATAACTGTGGGAAACCCGGACACCTGGCCCGGGTTTGCAGAGCTCCTAGGAGGCCGAGACAACAGCAACAAAACAATGACAACCAGCAGGGTGGAGGACAAGCTGACCCTGCCACTCTGCAGGGCAGTGGCGGTTATGTTAACTACCAAGGAAGTCCTGGCAATCCTGCCCCCATAGCCCTGGTGAGTGCTGAAGATAGGGGGGGAGGAGGTGCCTTTCTTAATAGATACTGGCGCAACCAAATCTTGTATTAGTCGCAAAATGGTTCGCGACCTTAACCTTCCGTTATCTGATACGATCCAGGTGGCATTTGGTATTTCTGGCAATCCCACACCAATGAGAGAAACAGAGCCCGTGGAAGTCTGTTTTCAGGGGTCACGAGTCCTCACTCGCTTCCTGGTGTCACCCGCCAGGGATTGCATTATGGGAACCGATGCGATGGGACCCCTGGGGTGCTGCATACAGCTCCACCCTTCAGGTGAAGCTCATGTCAGTACCTCCGCAGCCGACCACCAAGTATTCTGTCTTATGGCAGCAGACTTGGTCACTCCGCCTTCTTCTTGTACCATCTATATGCTGACCCAGAGGATGAACATGTTCTCTTAGCAATACCAGAGACACTATGGGCAAAGGGGAAGACAGACTTGGGGCGCCTCCAAGTACCCCCGGTCATGATATATCTTAAAGATGGGGAAAAAGCCCCCATGATCCGCCAGTATCCTCTTGCCATGGCACAGGAAGATGCAATAGCCTTCACTGTTACGGAATTATGTGCCTTAAATGCTTTAAAACCTTGTGTCTCACCCGCTAACACGCCACTCTTCCCTGTAAAGAAGAAAGGAAAGAAAGGTGAACCAGATACCTACCGCATGGTTCATGACCTAAGAGAAATCAACAAAGTAACTGTTTTAGAAACACCATTGGTCCCCAGCTCACATACTTTGTTGTCAACTATACCTTCAGGAACTTGCTGGTATACAGTAGTGGACCTTGCTAACGCCTTCTTTTCAGTTCCATTGCACCCTGACTGCCAGTATCTGTTTGCATTTACGTTCCGAGGGAAACAGTATTGTTGGACCGTCCTACCTCAAGAGGCGCAAAATAGCCCCAACCAGTTTACCAGATATATGATGTTAGTACTTGATGCTTGGGCCGCCCCGCCTGGAGTGGCCCTCCTACAGTATGTTGATGACCTACTGCTCTGTGCACTGGACAGATCTATCTGCATAGAGGCTTCCCTGAGCCTCCTTTGTTTTCTTGCAGACAGCGGGTGTAAAGCCAGTAAAGACAAACTACAATTCTGCAAATCTCATGTGCTGTTTCTTGGTCACTGCCTAGGTCCTGGTACAAAACACCTCACGCCAGAACGTACCAAGGTGGTGGAGGACATGCCCCTCCCTACCTCACATGCTCAGTTGCGGACGTTTCTGGGGTTAGTTTCATATTGTCGGCCATGGATCCGCTCTGCCTCCATGACCATGCAGCCTCTGTACGACTGCCTGGGTTCTAAGCCGTTTGCTTTGACTCCGGAAGCCGAATCAGCCTTCCATCAGCTGAAAATACAGATCACCAGTGCTCCGGCACTGGGCTTGCCAGACTATGATAAACCCTTTCAAATGTTCGTGACTGAGATGGTGGGACATGCTACTGCCGTCCTCACACAAGAGCATGGTGACAAAAAGCGCCCTGTAGCATACTACAGTGCACATCTTGACGCAGTAGCCAGGGGTTTACCCTCCTGTGTAAGAGCAGTTCTGGCAGTACAAGCACTACTTGAGAAAGCCTCTGAGGTGGTCCTAGACTACCCTCTTGTGGTCCTCAGCCCTCATGACGTACACGGAATCCTGACACAAGTAAGCCATAGACATCTGTCCCTTGCTAGACAGATCAAAATGGAACTCTTCATCCAACGTCTCATTTCAACGTTGCACCACTTTGAATCCGGCCACCTTATTACCATTAGGTGACACTGATTCAAATGGGGGAGTAAGTACAGGGGACCAGCTTTTTGCAAATTCTCTGACTGATGAGGAGGAGGAGACCTTTAACGCAGAACACCAGCATGATTGTGCAGCGCTCATGGAGCAGGAGACAGCTGGGTTCACACATGTCACTGACAAACCCCTCCTAAACCCCCACCTTAAAATGTTTATGGATGGATCAAGATACCTTAATGAGAAGGGCAGTTTTGTCACGGGTTATGCTGTGGTCACTCTGCACGAGGTACTGATAAGTAAACCACTGCCTCCACATGTGTCAGCACTAGAGGGCGGACTGTGTGCTTTGACTGAGGCCTGCAAACTAGCTGAAGGTGTAACTGTCAACATCCACACAGATTCCAGGTATGCGTTTGGTGTGGCACACGACTATGGGCCTATTTGGCGCGCACAGAGCTTCCTCACAGCTCGAGGCAAGCCGATAAAAAATGGTGAAGCTGTAAGTGCATTGATGAAGGCTATCATGTTGCCAGAACAGCTGGCCATAGTGAAGGTTAAGGCACACACCCAGGGTCAGTCCATGGAGAGTAAGGGCAACAAGAAGGCCGATAGAGCAGCTAAAGCTGCAGCCCTACTGGACAGAAAGGACCATGTGTGCAACAAGGTAAAGACTCGGTCGGCCCCTCACCCTGATACGGAGGTGGGAACCTCTGAGAAGGGTGAGAACACCCCGGGAGGACTCACACTCCTTGTTGAGGTGGTACTTAAGCCCACTAAAACAGAGGAGGAATGTTGGGCCCTAGGTGGAGGAAAGCAAGTAGGGAACGTGTGGATGATGGGAACTAAGGTATGTCTGCCGGCTGCCGCCTACCCCAGTTTGGCGTCACTGGCCCATGGAAAGGTACATGCCTCGCGCAATGCTATGGTTTCAATGATAGACAAGGTTTGGTATGCCCCAGGGTTTGACTGGATGGCAAAAGCATATGTCAAGGCATGTGAAGTGTGTGTGCTACACAATCCTGGTCAGGTGGTGAAGACCCCTCGAAAATGCTCACCCCGACCACTGTACCCCTTTCAGAGACTACAGATAGATTACATCCAGCTGCCCAAATCAGGAAGGTATGAGTACGTGCTTGTATGCGTGGACCTCTTTTCCGGGTGGCCTGAGGCATATCCGGTGGGCATGGCCACTGTGCGAGCCACTGCACAAAAACTGGTGTCAGAATTGGTATGTAGATTCGGGGTCCCAGAGACCATTGAAAGCGATAGAGGTACACATTTTACGGGTGAGGTAATGCAAGAAGTTATGTCAGCATTGGGAGTGGAACAAGCCTTCCATACTCCCTACCATCCGCAGAGTTCGAGAAAAGTAGAAAGACTTAATGGTACTTTAAAACTCAAAATCCAAAAAGCCATGGCTGAAACTAGAAAACCATGGCCAGAGTGTCTCCCGATGGCTCTTTATTCTGTGCGCACCACCCCCAATCGAAAAACAGGTCTTTCCCCATACGAAGTACTGTTCGGCTCCGTGCCAAGATTAGGCCTGTATCACCCGCAGGCTCTCCAGCAGGGATGTGATAAAGTTACTGAGTATGTACAAGAACTATGTCGTAAACTGAAAGTAACACACGATCTAGTGTTTTCCTTAATTCCAGACCCTGACAATCTAGAAGGAACTCATTCCCTGCAACCTGGAGATTGGGTGGTCGTGAAAAAGCACGTAAGAAAAGCCCTGGAACCAAGGTTAGACGGATCATACCAAGTCCTGCTGACAACACCTACTTCAGTAAAGGTAGAGGGAAGAGGTACCTGGATACACGCCTCTCACTGCAAGAAAGTTCCCGAACCAGAGGAAAAGTGATGGGTGGGATCCCGGCGTTGTTTGGGTGGGGGTTATTGGGAATTGTTTCCACCATGACTGCATTTTGTCTTATCAGACTGTCCTCTTATGGGGAACCGTCTCGAATGATTCCTACTGAGAAGAGGTGGACTGGTTGGGCAGAAGGACATCCCAATATGTGGGAATATCTGGCGAAAGATGTGTTGAACATTTCTCACATGTGTATGCCTAACCTCAGGAGCGGAGAGGACATTTTGTGGACTCGTCTATTATCCGTCCCCACTCCTGTAGAGACTCTTCGAGACATATACTCAATAGCACACAATGATAGTGATGTAGTAGATGACAATGTTGTTCAGGAAAACACCTTCCTTAATATATATGAATATTGTCCCCATTGTGATGCCATTGAACATAAACATTGGACGAATATGACTCAGTTTCAGGTGAGAAATGTTGCATTGGCTGAAGTGTGTTATAATTTTACTTGTGACTAGAGATGAGTGAGCACCAAAATGCTCGGGTGCTCGTTACTCGGGACGAAATTTTCACGATGCTCTAGGGTTGGTTTCGAATAACGAACCCCATTGAAGTCAATGGGCAACCCGAGCATTTTTGTATATCGCCGATGCTCGCTAAGGTTTCCATTTGTGAAAATCCGGGCAATTCAAGAAAGTGATGGGAACGACACAGCAACGGATAGGGCAGGCGAGGGGCTACATGTTGGGCTGCATCTCAAGTTCCCAGGTCCCACTATTAAGCCACAACAGCGGCAAGAGTGGGCCCCCCCCTCCCAACAATTTTTACTTCTGAAAAGCCCTCATTAGCAATGCATACCTTAGCTAAGCACCACACTACCTCCAACAAAGCACAATCACTGCCTGCATGACACTCCGCTGCCACTTCTCCTGGGTTACATGCTGCCCAACCCCCCCCCCCCCCCCCCGCACGACCCAGTGTCCACAGCGCACACCAAAGTGTCCCTGCGCAGCCTTCAGCTGCCCTCATGCCACACCACCCTCATGTCTATTTATAAGTGCGTCTGCCCTGAGGAGGAACCGCAGGCACACACTGCAGAGGGTTGGCACGGCTAGGCAGCGACCCTCTTTAAAAGGGGCGGGGCGATAGCCCACAATGCTGTACAGAAGCAATGAGAAATATAATCCTGTGCCACCGCCATCAGGAGCTGCACACGTGGGCATAGCAATGGGGAACCTATGTGCCACACACTATTCATTCTGTCAAGGTGTCTGCATGCCCCAGTCAGACCGCGGTTTTTTATAAATAGTCACAGCCAGGTACAACTCCGCAATGGGAATTCCGTGTGCACCCACAGCATGGGTGGCTCCCTTGAACCCACCGGCTGTACATAAATGTATCCCATTGCAGTGCCCTGGTCAGCAGAGATAATGTCAGATTAAATGCAGGTGGGCTTGGGCCCACACTGCATGCCCCAGTCAGACTGGGGTTCTTTAGAAGTGGACACATGCAGTTACAACTCCGTGTGGACCGACAGCATGGGTGGGTCCCAGGAAGCCACCGGCGGTACATAAATATATCCCATTGCAGTGCCCTGGACAGCAAAGCTAACGTCAGGTTTAATGCAGGTGGGCTTGGGCCCACACTGCATGCCCCAGTCAGACTGGGGTTCTTTAGAAGTGGACACATGCAGTTACAACTCCGTGTGGACCGACAGCATGGGTGGGTCCCAGGAAGCCACCGGCGGTACATAAATATATCCCATTGCAGTGCCCTGGACAGCAAAGCTAACGTCAGGTTAAATGCAGGTGGGCTTGGGCCCACACTGCATGCCCCAGTCAGACTGGGGTTCTTTAGAAGTGGACACATGCAGTTACAACTCCGTGTAGACCGACAGCATGGGTGGCTCCCTGGAACCCACCGGCGGTACATAAATATATCCCATTGCAGTGCCCAGCACAGCTGAGGTAATGTGATGTTTAATGCAGGTGGGCTAAAAATTACTAGGATTACACTGTAGGCGAGGGCCCAAAAAAATTGGTGTACCAACAGTACTAATGTACGTCAGAAAAATTGCCCATGCCCAACCAAGAGGGCAGGTGAAACCCATTAATCGCTTTGGTTAATGTGGCTTAATTTGTAACTAGGCCTGGAGGCAGCCCAGTTAAAATAAAAATTGGTTCAGGTGCAAGTTTCAACGCTTTAATGAGCATTGAAACGTATAGAATTGTTTACAAGAGTTATATGACTGAGCCTTGTGGGCCTAAGAAAAATTGCCCGTTCGGCGTGATTACGTGAGGTTTCAGGAGGAGGAGCAGGAGGAGGAGGATAAATATAATACACAGATTGATGAAGCTAAAAGGTCCCCGTTTTTGATGGTGATAGAGAACGATGCTTACATCCGCGGGTGCAGCCTACGTATTGTTTAGGTATCGCTGCTGTCCCCTGGTGGAGAAGAGAAGTCTGGGGAAATCCAGGCTTTGTTCATCTTTATGAGTGTAAGCCTGTCGGCACTGTCGGTTGACAGGCGGGTACGCTTATCCGTGATGATTCCCCCAGCCGCACTAAACACCCTCTCTGACAAGACGCTAGCCGCAGGACAAGCAAGCACTTCCAGGGCATACAGCGCAAGTTCAGGCCACGTGTCCAGCTTCGACACCCAGTAGTTGTAGGGGGCAGAGGCGTCACGGAGGACGGTCGTGCGATCGGCTACGTACTCCCTCACCATCCTTTTACAGTGCTCCCGCCGACTCAGCCTTGACTGGGGAGTGGTGACACAGTCTTGCTGGGGAGCCATAAAGCTGGCAAAGGCCTTGGAGAGTGTTCCCCTGCCTGCGCTGTACATGCTGCCTGATCTCCGCGCCTCCCCTGCTACCTGGCCCTCGGAACTGCGCCTTCTGCCACTAGCGCTGTCGGATGGGAATGTTACCATCAGTTTGTCCGCCAGGGTCCTGTGGTATAGCATCACTCTCGAACCCCTTTCCTCTTCAGGTATGAGAGTGGAAAGGTTCTCCTTATACCGTGGGTCGAGCAGTGTGTACACCCAATAATCCGTAGTGGCCAGAATGCGTGTAACGCGAGGGTCACGAAAAAGGCATCCTAACATGAAGTCAGCCATGTGTGCCAGGGTACCTGTACGCAACACATGGCTGTCCTCACTAGGAAGATCACTTTCAGGATCCTCCTCCTCCTCCTCAGGCCATACACGCTGAAAGGATGACAGGCAAGCAGCATGGGTACCCTCAGCAGTGGGCCAAGCTATCTCTTCCCCCTCCTCCTCATGCTCCTCCCCCTCCTCCTCCTCCTCCTCAACGCGCTGAGATATAGACATAAGGGTGCTCTGACTATCCAGCGACATACTGTCTTCACCCGCCTCCGTTTCCGAGCGCAAAGCGTCTGCCTTTATGCTTTGCAGGGAACTTCTCAAGAGGCATAGCAGAGGAATGGTGACGCTAATGATTGCAGCATTGCCGCTCACCATCTAGGTACACTCCTCAAAGTTTCCAAGGACCTGGCAGATGTCTGCCAACCAGGCCCACTCTTCTGTAAAGAATTGAGGAGACTGACTCCCACTACGCCGCCCATGTTGGAGTTAGTATTCCACTATAGCTCTACGCTGCTCATAGAGTCTGGCCAACATGTGGAGCGTAGAGTTCCACCGTGTGGGCACGTCGCACAGCAGTCGGTGCACTGGCAGATTAAACCGATGTTGCAGGGTCCGCAGAGTGGCAGCGTCCGTCTTGGACTTGCGGAAATGTGCGCTGACCCGTCACACCTTTCCGAGCAGGTCTGACAAGTGTGGGTAGCTTTTCAGAAAGCGCTGAACCACCAAATTAAAGACATGGGCCAGGCATGGCACGTGAATGAGGCTGGCGAGCTGCAGAGCCGCCACCAGGTTACGGCCGTTGTCACACACGACCATGCCTGGTTGGAGGCTCAGCGGCGAAAGCCAACGGTCCGTCTGCTCTGTCAGACCCTGCAGCAGTTCGTGGGCCGTGTGCCTCTTCTCTCCTAAGCTGAGTAGTTTCAGCACGGCCTGCTGACGCTTGCCCACCGCTGTGCTGCCACGCCGCGCGACACCGACTGCTGGCGACGTGCTGCTGCTGACACATCTTGATTGCGAGACAGAGGTTGCGTTGGAGGAGGAGGAGGAGGGTGGTTTAGTGGAGGAAGCATACACCGCCGCAGATACCAGCGCCGAGCTGGGGCCCGCAATTCTGGGGGTGGGTAGGACGTGAGCGGTCCCAGGCTCTGACTCGGTCCCAGCCTCCACTAAATTCACCCAATGTGCCGTCAGGGAGATATAGTGGCCCTGCCCACCTGTGCTTGTCCACGTGTCCATTGTTAAGTGGACCTTGGCAGTAACCGCGTTGGTGAGGGCGCGTACAATGTTGTGGGAGACGTGGTCGTGCAGGGCTGGGACGGCACATCGGGAAAAGTAGTGGCGACTGGGAACCGAGTAGCGCGGGGCTGCCGCCGCCGCCATCATGCTTTTGAAAGCCTCCATTTCCACAAGCCTATACGGCAGCATCTCAAGGCTGATCAATTTGGCTATGTGCACGTTTAACACTTGAGCGTGCGGGTGCGTGGCGGCGTACTTGCGCTTGCGCTCAAACAGTTGCGCTAACGACGGCTGGACGCTGCGCTGAGAGACATTGCTGGATGGGGCCGAGGACAGCGGAGGTGAGGGTGTGGGTGCAGGCCAGGAGACGGTAGTGCCTGTGCCCTGAGAGGGGGGTTGGATCTCAGTGGCAGGTTGGGGCACAGGGGGAGAGGCAGTGGTGCATAATGGAGGCGGTGAACGGCGTTCGTCCCACCTTGTGGGGTGCTTGGCCATCATATGCCTGCGCATGCTGGTGGTGGTGAGGCTGGTGGTGGTGGCTCCCCGGATGATCTTGGTGCGACAAAGGTTGCACACCACTGTTCGTCGGTCGTCTGCACTCTCAGTGAAAAACTGCCTTTGAGCACCTCGGTCTCTGCAGGGTGGCATGGCGCGAGGGGGCGCTTTGGGAAACAGTTGGTGGATTATTCGGTCTGGCCCTGCCTCTACCCCTGGCCACTGCACTGCCTCTTCCATCCTGCCCTGCTGCTGCACTTGCCTCCCCCTCTGAAGACCTGTCCTCAGTAGGCTTAGCAAACCAGGTGGGGTCAGTCACCTCATCGTCCTGCTGCTCTTCCTCCGAATCCTCTGTGCGCTCCTCCCTCGGACTTACTGCAATTACTACTACCTGAGTGATAGACAACTGTGTCTCATCGTCATCATCCTCCTCACCCACTGAAAGCTCTTGAGACATCCCCCGGACCCCGGGAACTTTCCAAAGGTTGGGCATCGGTCACGACAAACTCCTCCGGTGGGAGAGGAACCATTGCTGCCCATTCTGGGCAGGGGCCTGAGAACAGTTCCTGGGAGTCTGCCTGCTCCTCAGAATGTGTCATTGTAATGGAGTGAGGAGGCTGGGAGGAAGGAGGAGCAGCAGCCAGAGAATTCAGAGTTGCAGCAGTGGACGGCGTAGAACTCTGGGTGGTCGATAGATTGCTGGATGCACTTTCTGACATCCACGACAGGACCTGCTCACACTGCTCATTTTCTAATAAAGGTCTACCGCGTAGACCCATTAATTGTGAGATTAATCTGGGGACGCCAGAAACGTGCCTCTCTCGTAATCCCGCAGCAGTCGGCTGCGAAACACCTGGATCAGGAGCTCGGCCTGTGCCCACACCTTGACTTGGGCCTCCGCGTCCTCGCCCGCGTCCACGTCCTCTAGGCCTACCCCTACCCCTCAGCATGCTGTATTACGAGTAGAACAGAAACAGAACGCTGTAATAAAATGTGCCGCTTATTGGCCTGTGGTTGGAGGCTGACTTCGCTTATGGAACGCACAGCAGAGCCAGGAAAGAATTTTGCGCACGCCTGCAGTGAGACGTAGGTGCGTATGACTGAGATAGTGGAATTCACAGCGCAGAAGCAGTCAAGTGGCCAGACGCCACTAGTAGGCCTTAAGTATTTTGCTTCTATATTTTGAACAGCAGAGCTGAGACAGTCGACAGATACTGTAGGCAGCGTATATATGTATACTGTTTCAATGTGGACAGGATCACGGTGGTGATGTAACGGCCACCGCAGAGCCAGGAAACACTTTTGCGCACGCCTGCAGTGAGACGTAGGTGCGTAGGACTGAGATAGTGGAATTCACAGCGCAGAAGCAGTCAAGTTGGCAAACGCCACTAGTAGGCCTTAAGTATTTTGCTTCTATTTTTTGAACGGCAGAGCTGAGACAGTAGACAGATACTGTAGGCAGCGTATATATGTATACTGTTTCAATGTGGACAGGATGACGATGGTGATGTAACGGGCACCACAGAGCCAGGAAACACTTTTGCGCAAGCCTGCTGTAATGCTTAGCTGCGCATTAATTAGGACTACTACCCCCAGCAGACACTCAGTACACTGAGGACGGTCACAGGCAGCCCAAATATAGGTTTTTTCCCCAAAATTTGTTTGAAAAAGCCTACTGCCTATATAGACAGTATATCTTTTTCACCTTTCCCACTGTCCCTGCCTCACCAGTACTGGCCCTATACTATGTACAATGACTGCAGACTGAGGACGCAACGGTCTACATGGCCGATATAGAAAAAAAAAAAAAGTGCAACACTGCTAAAAGCAGCCTCAACAGTACTGCACACGGTCAGATGTGGCCCTAAGAAGGACTGTTGGGGTTCTTGAAGCCTAAAATACCTCCTAACACTCTCCCTATAGCAGCTCCAGCATCACCAGCACTTTCCCTGATCTATATCAGAATGCATCTGTGGCGAGCCGCGGGAGGGGCCGATTTATATACTCGGGTGACACCTGATCTCGCCAGCCACTCACTGCAGGGGGGTGGTATAGGGCTTGAACGTCGCAGGGGGAAGTTGTAATTCCTTCCCTGTCTTTCTATTGGCCAGAAAAGCGCGCTAATGTCTCAGAGATGAAAGTGAAAGTAACTCGAACATCGCGTGGTGCTCGTTTCGAATAACGAGCATCTCGAACACGCTAATACTCGAACGAGTATCAAACTCGGACGAGTACGTTCGCTCATCTCTACTTGTGACCCTAATGAAATCGGGAAATGTCAACAAATTAAGGCAGCAGAAGTAACAGCTACTAATGATTCTCAAATACTTTGCAATCGTACGACTAGTCAATGCCGACAGCTGGCCAATACTATGCAATGCAACAGTACGATTAAAAGCCCTAGCCATTTCCGACATGTCAAGCTACCGTTAGGATGGGTCCTGTCTTGCGGCAACTTGACTTATACATATATCCCTGGTAATATTTCAAGAGGACCGTGTGCATTGTCCGGGCTAAATACACTAATGTACCAAAAACCTAACAGCCCGGAATCCATGAATAGACGAAGACGGGAGGTGAAGGGGCTAGATAGCAAGTGTGAAGGACCACCCACTTTACTGAGTTTTTCGGAACATACGGCACTTGCTGTCAGTATTGTGGGTGTTCCCGGGCTGGCCCAATATAACGCAAGAGTAATTAATGGTCCAGCATGCGATATAGTAAAGGGTCTGAATGCCACCTCTCAGGCTTTGGACCTTCTTCTATTAGATATACAGGGAGTTAGAAAAGCAGCCCTACAGAACAGGGCCACCATAGATTAATTGCTACTTGCGCTAAACCACGGATGTGAGGAATTTGAGGGGATGTGTTGTTTTAACCTCTCCGACCACTCAGAATCCATACACCAAAGGATCAACAACCTGGGGAAAATAGTAGCCAGTATAAAACAAGATGAGGATCATGGATGGTTTAGCTTTCTTAACCCTGCCAATTGGTTCTCAGGGTTAGGAGGTTGGTTCATGGGAATTCTACAAAGTATATTACAAGTGGTAATGATCTTATGTGTATATATTACAATAAAGGTAATAATTTCATGCGTAGCTAAATGTACTTAAAGTCGATTTTCTGCACCTATTTAAAGGTAATGGTACCCTAGATGGACATAGAGTGCACCATTCCTACCTGGGGATCCGGCTGGAGCCGGCACCAACGGGTGACAGTACCAGGAGATAATGGTGGCTCTGATGTCCAAATGGGGGATTATGTTAAGGGTTAATCTTGTAACATAACATAAGAAAAGTAAGGATAAATAGAACAATGAAGACATTAACTTAGATGTTGCTTTTTCAGTCTGGACCTTGCACCAAGGACATTGTGATACGACACAATGCGCCAGATAAGGAGTCAACAGACAAATAAAGCTATGTTAACAGAGAAGACACACAATTACTATAGAACTATTGTCTACTGCACCAGCAATATCCTGACGGGTAAATTCTGTGACTGAGCTATGAGACTATTTGGTAGATGTCCTAAGTAGTTTCACCTTTGTACCAGTAAGTAGTTTCACCTTTGTAACACTAATCTTTGTACCAGGCAACATTTGGATACGCCTTCTTCTTCTTGTATAAGAATTGGCAATGTTCACAATAAAGTAGAATTCATTTGATTCACTATGCTGTGTGTGTAGTGGCTTCTTATGGTTCTCCGAGTACTCGCTACAACTTTCCTTTGAATTTGGACTCAGGCAACATATAGTACTGGTCTCCGTTGAAGACCCCCAACAAGGGGGAGGGGCAGGAAGAAGCACTGGCTCAGGAAAGAGTATGCAGAGTTTCGGTCAAATGAGCACACGCTCACACAGGAGAGTAATGGGGTCAACTTATGAAGTGGGACTCTTTCAAGTGTGGAGATTCAAGTCCTTAATAAAGGGCTTTCGTTTTGTCCAACAAACTATTTAAATGCCTTTGAACTTGATAAATATATGGAACTTTTTTAGGGCTATAAGTCTACGAGCTAGCTTCAAGCCTCCGAAAACGTGCACCAGTGGAGACATACATATTATTGCTAAGGAAAGAACTTGAGGTATTTGGGGCCAATTTAAAGACTCCAACAGGCTCACAGAATATGACTAAAATTGAAAGAGAGGCTCTGAAATCATTACAAGATAATAAGACGATAGTGATTAAACACTTGGCAAGGGGGCTGGGATTGCTGTCTTGTACTATGTGGCCTATAACAGAGAAGTTTTAAGGCAATTGAATGACAAAGATACATTTGGTATGTTACCAACTGATCCGGTAATTGGACTAAAAGAAGTCCTTTCTTCTATAGTGAGTCAGGGACTGAGACAGAATAATATTAACTAAAAACATGCTAAATTTCTGATCCCCAAATTTCCTAAGACTCCGGTCTTTTATGCCCTTCCGAAGTATTGTGTTTTTTTGTTATATAGTGTAAGAGGGTGAGAGGTGTGGTCTGGAATGGGAGGTATATGTCACAGAGGTTGTTAGCTTCTGTGATGTAGATTGGTCCAATTTTACTCCAGGCCGGATCTTACACCTAAACAAGCAACCTATGTAAGGAGACAGGTGGAAGTGAGGAGAGGTGTGTGTGTCTGGGAGAACCAGTCTTGTGTTGTGACCAGACTTCTGGTCAATCTGACTTCTGTTGTGAGCAGAGAGACGCTGTAGACAAAGAGCTACGCTGTTCCAGCAGGACCCTTGGGGAACGCCTGCCCTAGGACTGGAGTCTGGAGACACTACGACTTAAAGACCAGCTGCGCTCTGGACAACTACAGGTCTGTGAAAACAAATAGACTTATTACTGTTTCCCTCAGCTGTGGACTTACTTGCTCCTCCTGTGGACTATGGAGGGTTAAATTGAAAGGACTTTTGCAAACTTTATTATTTCTCTGGAGACCCAGTCATTTATGTTCTGCTAAAACTTATATGAATAAACTCACAAAGAAGTAAAAATGACTATTTGGCATACTGATTAACCCCCGTGTTGCTACAATAGACAAAATCTTTTTGTTATGGAAGGATTTAGCAGAGGAGCTGATGAAATTTCACTATGATATTAAGCAGGCATTGCCCTCGATTTACTTTGCCCTTGATTCCAATAGGAGTATACCCTTTTTGAATGTGTTGGTATAGATACAGCACGATACCCTACAGTTTAGTCTATATACTAAACCTACAGATAAAGATTCATTGCTACAATATGATAGTTGCCATCCCCCACATCTGAAGAATTCCTTACCGTTTTCACAAATGTTGAGAGTTAAGAGGATTGTGTCAGACCCTGATCAAAGTAGGGACCAGATTGAAAAAATGGTCTGTAAATTTAATAGGAGGGGTTACCCACAGGAGCTATTGATTTGCCCAACAATCTCGGTTCTGTAGTAAACCTAGAGAGGATTTGTTGAAATGTTCTACTGGAAAACAGGTATCTAGGCCTCGCACTCCTCTTATAATTACATATACTACTAGTGCCTATCATATTAAAAATATTGTTAATAAACACTGGCTTATCCTGTCAAACTCGTATTCTGAGATTTTTAGCCCACACCTCGGGTATCTTATGAGAGAGGTAGGAATATTAAAGACTCACTAATCCACTCAGATTTGGGTCCTGGCAAAACAACAGCCCAGTCGACTATAACCGGTAACAGTAACCTGGGTACTTTTCCATGTCTGAGTTGTCCCCAGTGTAATAATATCCAAAAGGGGAGTTTTTCACGCACTCGAGAACTGGGAAAAAGTTTCCCATTAAGGGTCACTTTTCATGCAATTCTAATTTTGTCGTTTACCTCATTAAATGTCCCTGCGGGTTGGCATATGTGGACGAGACCACACAAAAGATAAAAGAACGCATTTCTAAACATAAGTCAACTATACACACTAAAAATGTTGAATTGCCAGTTCCTCACCACTTTGTGCAGAGGGGTCACAATGTAAACCAGCTACGTTTTTGGGGTAATTGACTGGGTCCCCCCACCGAGTAGATGAAGTAATAGACCGTAAATCTTGATAGAAAGGGAGATGAAGTGGATCAAAATTCTAAACATATTGCAACCCTTTGGGTTAAACTACGACTATCTTTTCCTAAAAAACCTTTAAGCCTCATGCCCATGACTGTGTCGGATTTAGCCTGCGGAATATTGCATTGGAATCCGACACGAAACCCCCCAGAGACCTCATACTAACCTCATCCGGTGCTGGGCAGCGTATGACGCATCGGCGCTGGGTGGTGACATGTATTCCTGCAATACTTCCGCAGTGCTCGCTGCAGAAGTATCGCTGGACAGACTGCTTCCATTGACTGCAATGGAAGCGGTCCATGCGTTTTTCCACGCAAAATAGAACATGCTGCGATTCTCCCCCGTGAGCGGAAAATCGCAGTTGATTTCCTCTCGTGGGCAAGAAAGAATCATTTACTATAGTGTGTCTATGGGCGGCTATAGCTGCGGAATCCGCAGCGGGTGTCTGGCTGCAGATTCCACAGCGATAATCTGTTCGTGACCTTGTTTGTATGCTTTGCGAGTTGCTTTATCATCCTGTATTTTGTCATAATTGTGCATTATACTCTGTGTTTGTTTGCACATGTGTAGTAGGGTATGTCATGTCATCATTATTTTTTTACACAATGGCTTGCACATTTGGAACCTAATGTATTTGGACGCTGCCACTCTGAGGACCCTGCAACATCGGTTTCAGCTGCCAGAGCACCGACTGCTGTGCGACGTGCCCACATGCTGGAATTCTATGCTGCACATGTTGGACAGGCTGTACGAGCAGCGTAGAGCAATAGTGGAATACCAGCTGCAACATGGGCGGCATGGTAGTCAGCCTCCCCAATTCTTTACTGAGGAGTGGGCATGGATGGCAGATATCTGCCAGGTCCTCAGAAACTTTGAGGAGTCTACCCAGATGGTGAGCAGCGATGCGGCAATCATTAACATTACCACCCTGCTGCTTTGCCTGCTGAGAGTTTTGCTGCAAAGCATAAAGGCCAACGCTTTGCGGTTGGAACAGGAGACGGGGGATGACAGTATGTCGCTTGATAGCCAGACCACCCTCATGTCTATATCTCAGCGCATTTTGGAGGAGGAGGAGGGGTAGGAGCATGAGGAGAAAGAGACAGCTGGGCACACAGCAGAGGGTACCCATGCTGCTTGCCTCTCATGTGTTCAGCATGTATGGTCTGTAGAGGAGGAGGATCCTGAAAGTTATCTTCCTAGTGAGGACAGCGATGTGTTACGTACTGGTAGCCTGTCACACATGACTGACTTTATGTTAGGCTGCCTTTTCCGTGACTCTCGCGTTAGACACATTCTGGCCAACACGAATTACTGGATGTACACCCTTCTCGACCCACGGTTTAAGGAAAACCTTTTCCAAAGAGGAAAGGGGTACAAGAGTGACGCAATACCACAGGGCCCTGGTGGAAAAAGTGATGCTAAAGTTCCCATCTGACAGCGCTAGTGGTAGAAGACACGGTTCTGAGGGCAAAGTAGCAGGGGAGTCACGGGGATCAGGCAGCATGTCCAGCGCAGGCAGGGGAACACTCTCCAAGGCCTTTGCCAGCTTTATGACTCCCGAGCAAGACTGTGTCACCACTCCCCAGTCAAGACTGAGTTGGAGGGAGCACTGTAAAAAAATGGTGAGGGAATACGTAGCCGATCGTACCACCGTCCTCCGTGATGCCTCTGCTCCATACAACTATTGGGTGTCAAAGCTGGACACGTGGCACGAACTTGCGCTGTACGCCCTGGAGGTTCTGGCCTGCCCTGCCGCTAGCGTCTTGCCAGAGAGGGTGTTTAGTGCAGCTGGGGGAATCATCACGGATAAGCGTACCTGCCTGTCAACTGCCAGTGCCGACATGCTTACACTCATAAAGATGAACAAAGGCTGGATTTCCCCAGACTTCTCTTCCCCCCTGGCGGAAAGCAGCGGAACCTAATGATTCTTTTCGCTGCAACAGGAGAAAAAAAGCATTCTCTATCACCAGAAAAAAAAGGGGGAATTAGCTTTGACAATCACTCTCGGACATTATTACTCCTCCTACTACTACTACTCCTCCTAAAACAGCATGTCATCACACTGAACTGCCAATTTTTCTGCGGCCCAAAAGGCTCAGCTTATAATTTTTTTTACTATTTTTCAAAGTTTCAAAAGTATTGATACTTTAACAGAAACCAATTTTCTTTCACAGGGCTGCCTCCAGGCTCTGTTACAAATTAAGCAACAGTGAGCTGTATCTTTAAAAAATGCTTATGGGTTTCACCTGCCCTCGCGGTTGAGCAATTTTTCAGGGGTACACTTGTACTCTTGGTATACCAGTTTTTCTGGCCCTCGCCTATACTGTTATCTAACTAATTTTTCCAGCCTTCGCCTACACTCATAATACACCAATGTTTTAGGGGTTTGCCTATACTCTTGCTACAGAAATGTTACAGGGGTCTGCATATACTTCTGCTACAGAAATGTTACAGGGGTCCGCTTATACTTTTGCTACAGAAATGTTACTGGGGTCTGCCTATACCTTTGCTACAGAAATGTTACTGGGGTCTGCCTATACCTTTGCTACAGAAATGTTACTGGGGTCTGCCTATACCTTTGCTACAGAAATGTTACTGGTGTCCGCCTATACTCTTACTACAGGAATGTTACTGGGGTCCGCCTATACTTTTACTACAGTAATGTTACAGGGGTCTGCCTATAGTTTTTCTGCAGAAATGTTACAGGGGTTTGCCTATACTTCTGCTACAGAAATGTTAATGGGGTCTGCCTGTACTTCTGCTACAGAAATGTTACAGGGGTCTGCCTATACTTCTGCTACAGAAATGTTACAGGGGTCTGCATATACTTCTGCTATAGAAATGTTACAGGGGTCTGCATACACCTTTGCTACAGGAATGTTACTGGGGTCTGCCTATATTTCTGCTACAGAAATGTTACAGGGGTCTGCTTATACTTTTGCTACAGAAATGTTACAGGGGTCTGCCTATACTTCTGCTACAGAAATGTTACAGGGGTCTGCCTATACTTTTACTACAGAAATGTTACTGGGGTCTGCCTATACTGTGGGTGCACAAAGACTTCCCATTGCGGTGTTTTACCTATCTGGCACAAATACACTGACTGACTAGAGCAGAAATGTGGGCCGAGGCCAAGGTCCTTGGCAGGGTGAAACTCTGCTATGTTTGGGCACTCTGATTCCTTCCTGTGTAATACCATCTTTGTGCACTGATAGCATAGGCGAGCCGAAAGAACTCAAAGACTTCCCCTTGCGGTGTTGAGCTATCTGACACCTACACAGAATGAATAGCGTGTGGACACATGGATTTCCCATTGCTATGTAACTCGCGCCACCTGTGGTCACACAAGGTGGAGGCTGGGACCTAGCCTGACCCTGGGCCCGCTCACATACTTCCCACACAGACTATTGGGGGTCCTACCTCGGTCATGGTTTCTTGGGCTTGTTATGCCACCTCCTCCTCCTGCTTGGGGTCAGGGGATCAGCACTGGGCAACATGTATTTTCTCTTGTGTTACCACAGTTATCTGAGACACTGGTTTGGGCCAAGCAAAAGCAGCGTTACTGCATTAATGAGACGTTTACAGCTGTACTAGCATTGGAGTCTGCTTTATGCCCACGATTGCTGAGGGTGTGGGCAGAGTACGAAGTCCTGGGGGAAATGCAACTGCACCAGGTTTGGCCTGTGGAACTTCTTCCTGGTTCATCCAGTTTTTGGAGCGATGAAAGCAACCTCAACTAATTTAATGAGACGTTCACAGCTGTACTAGCATCGGAATCCGCTTTATGTCAACGATTGCTGAGGGTGTGTGCAGAGGCCGAGGTCCTCGGCGGAGTGAAAGTCTGCTATGTTTGAGCACTGTAATTGCTTCATGTTTAATACTTTCCTTGGGTTCCTTTGGCTCGCCTATGCTGTGGGTGCACAAAGACTTCCCATAGCGCTATTTTACCTGTCTGGCACAAATACACTGACTTGGGTAGGGTGCAGAGTGCAGATGGCTTTCCAATTGCGTTGTTCAGCTATCTGACACCTACACAGAATGAATTGTGTGTGGACACTTGGATTTTCCATTGCTATGTAACTCAGGACACCTTGGGTCACACAAGGTGGAGGCTGGTACCGAGTCTGACCCACGGCCCGCTCACATGCTTCCCACACAGACTATTGCGGGTCCTACCTCAGTCATGGTTTCTCGGGCTTATTGTACCACCTCCTCCTCCTGCTTGGGGTCTGGGGATCTGCGTTGGTCGGCATGTATTATCTCTCGTGCTACAAATTACCACAGTTATCCGAGATACAGGATTGGAGCATTCACAGGAAGCGTTAGTGATTTCATGAGACTTTCACAGGGTCACTGTATACCTGTGGTGATTACTTTTGCGACACCTCCTGCTTTAAACCAATCTTTGATGTTAGTATGTGCTGCTGCATTGTGGAGATGTGTAGAAGTGCTGGCACCAGAGCCCTCTATGCCCACCTTTGCGGCTCCTGACAATTTTGTGACGGAAGTGGCATGGGATTGGAATGATGATCGTACGTCAATTTATCATCACTTCTCAACAGCATTGTGGGCTGTCGCCCACACTTTCAAAGAGGGTCGCTGCCTGGCCCTGCCAACCGTCTGCAGTGTGTGCCTCCAGTTCCTCCTCATCCAGTACGCACTTATAAATAGACATGAGGGTGGTGTGGCTATGAAGCGAGCATGTGGCATGAGGCAAGCTGAAAACTGCGCAGGGAAAATTTTGTGTGCACTGTGGACGCAAGGTCATGCAGGGGGTTGGACAGCAATGCCAGCATGTAACCCAGGAGAAGAGGCAGCGGTGTCACCCGCAGGCAGTGATTGTCCTTGGTTGCAGGTAGTGTGGTGCTTGGCTAAGATGTGCCAGCGCGTGTGCCTTGCTAATGAGGGTGTGTCCCAAGTAAATTGTTAAGGGGGTGACCGCCAGACTCTTGCCCCCATTTTGGCTTAACAGTGGGACCTGGGAGCCTCAAATGCAGCCATGCATGCTGCCCCTGCCCTTCCCTATCTGTTTTTGTGGTGTTTCCCTGACTTTCTCATGTTTTCTGGTGTTTCACAAGTCATCAGCTATGCGGAGCATCGGTCCCATACGTTACTCGAAACGAGCTCTCGAGCATTACGAAAAGTTCGACTCGAGCAACGAGCACCTGAGCATTTTGGTGCTCGTTCATCTCTAGTCATAATGCGTTCGTCATCTGGATCATGCAGGCATAGAGAAATGAAACGACGATCTGCTTGTGTAAACAGGTCATTGTTCATCTATGAATGACTGTCTGTTTGCTGTGAATGGACACGGATGGCTGGAAGAGTTCTCTGCCCCACTCCACCTCCATTCACTGAACAATGATCATTCTTGTGTAAAAGCACAGGAGGGATCATCCCTGGGATAACAGACAGTTGGCCCATGTAAAAGTCAGTTAGCAAGATGTTATCTACAAACAATATGAGTTTAACCCCTTAACGACTGCCCCATCGGGAAACTACATCCTCAGCAAGTGGGCTTTAATCCTAGAGGACGTAGTTTTATGCATCCTCTTTGGATTAATGCCCACTTGCCTGAGGACGTGACAGCTCCATGCTGTCAGTGCCCGCAGGTAGCCGACAGCATGGAGCTGTCATCCCAGGATGCGGGCAGTCACCCCCGGCATTGCGATCGTCGCTATCCATTGGATAGCGCCGATCGCAAAAAAGTAAATAAAACTGTGCAAAAAAGTAGTAATTTAAGGGGTTGTCCCGCGGCAGCAAGTGGGTCTATACACTTCTGTATGGCCATATTAATGCACTTTGTAATGTACATTGTGCATTAATTATGAGCCATACAGAAGTTATAAAAAGTTTTTCACTTACCTGCTCCGTTGCTAGCGTCCTCGTTCCCATGGAGCCGACTAATTTTCGCCGTCTAATGGCCAAATTAGCCGCGCTTGCGCAGTCCGGGTCTTCTTCTGTTCTCAATGGGGCTCCGTGTAGCTCCGTGTAGCTCCGCCCCATCACGTGCCGATTCCAGCCAATCAGGAGGCTGGAATCGGCAATGGACCGCACAGAAGCCCTGCGGTCCACGGAGAGAGAAGATCCCGGCGGCCATCTTCCGCAGGTAAGTAAGAAGTCACCGGAGCGCGGGGATTCAGGTAAGCGCTCTCCGGTGTTCTTTTTTAACCCCTGCATCGGGGTTGTCTCGCGCCGAACGGGGGGGGGGGGTTGAAAAAAAAAAAACCCGTTTCGGCGCGGGACAACCCCTTTAAGCTGCCCTGATGGATCGGATCCATCAGGGCAGCTGAAAATACTAACCCGGCTTGTCCACGGTGTCCCCCGGCGATCTAGTCCTCCCGGACCCGCCGCTGGCCTTCTGCGCATGCGCGCCAGACGATGACGTCACACGTATGCGCAGAAGTCCGGGAGCTGCCGGTAAATTTTAAATCTCCTGGGTCCCGGCTCCTGAAGGTAGCCGGGAACCAGGAGGTGTTACCGGGGACCGCTGTGAGCGGTCCCCGGGCCCGCGATCGCCGCTATCCATTGGATAGCGGCGATCGCGAAAAAGTTTAAAAAGTAAGAAAAGTAA
This sequence comes from Eleutherodactylus coqui, assembly GCF_035609145.1. NCBI lineage: Eukaryota > Metazoa > Chordata > Amphibia > Anura > Eleutherodactylidae > Eleutherodactylus > Eleutherodactylus coqui. Next base: position 15,402,585 of record NC_089847.1, read on the forward strand.
GGTTTCACCTCCCCTCATGGATCGGATCCATGAGGGGAGGTGAAAATACTCACCCCCGGTCCTCAGCAGTGTCCCGGTCTTCTGGGACCGGAGTCCCCTTCTGCGCATGCGCGCCCGATGATTGACATCGGGCGCGTGCACAGAGGGACTCGAGCCCCGGGAAATTTAAAATCCCTCTGCTCCTGGCTGCCATGTGTAGCCAGGAGCAGAGGGATGTCACTGGAGACATGATCACTGTCATCCAATGGATGATAGTGATCATGTATAGTAAAAAAAAAGTGTGAAAAAGTAAAAAAAAAAGTGTAAAAAGTAAAAAAAAAAGTTTGCGTTTCATCTCCCCCCACGGATCATATCTGTGAGGGAGGATGAAATGACGTACCTAAGGCCCACGGATTTATCCGCGGACCTTACCCCAGCTTCTGCGCACGCGCCTGTCACCAAAATGGCGGACCCATGTGCAAAACCTGTGGTAATTTAAAATCTCCCTGCTTCTGGCTACAAAACTTAGCCGAGAGCCTGGAGATTTCACGGGGGACCGCGGTGAGCGGTTCCTGATCACATGTTTGCCATTATCCAATGGATAATGGCGATCACGTAAAAGTTAAAAAAAGGTGAAGGTTCATCTCCCCTCACTGATGCGGTAATACGCAGATCAATCACATTGGATTACACAATTCCGCTCACATTAGCGGGTTGGAATTGTGTAATCCATTCGCAGAAAAAAGAACGCAGCAGGTTCTATTTTACTGCGGATATCCGCAACATAGAGCCCATTGTGCTCCATGGTCGTGGATATACCCGCAGCCCATACGCAACTACCTTGTTTACAGGCTGCGGGTACCCGCATCATCGCTAAGCGACGGTGCGGGAAATACAAACAAAAAAGTGTACTGCGCATGACCGCCTGTGTGAGTAGGCAGTTATGCGCAGTACATTACGCGTCCGTACGCAGAGTCACAGCCGGGCTCACAGCTTGGATCCGCTGCGGGCCTCCGCAAGCGGATTCCGCCTACGGCTGCGTGAGCCCGGCGTTATTCACACCGCTACCTGTAATCCGTAATTTACAAGAAGCCCCGGGAACGTTCGCATTTATGCAGTTCCAGGTGCAGCTTGTTGAGCGTCTTCTGTGTGAGACCGCCGCACTGCATCAAGCTTATGGAGACTCACAGAGCGCCACTTTTTACACCCCATACCCGCCACTGAGGTCACGAAATACCCCCAAAAAGCATGAGAGGAGGGGGGATACACGGTTTTATTGCCCCATGTACCCATCCCAACCAGCCTCCGTAATTACCCCTGTCTTCGGAAATCCTACACAGTTCACATTATTACTTTTATCTAAGACTTGCGAACGCCGAAAAGGGCGCGGAGTGTGTGTGAGGGAGGGGAATTTTTTTAAGGTGTCAATTTTTATTCCATACAAGTGGGCAATGGGGCGTGGAATTTATTCAGTTGTACCCTGCAATCCAACGGGTGTTCCCTCCATTATAGGCCTTGTCATGTTTCCTTTAAGTAGATTAGGGCCACAATGGGTATGTTTTTGAACACGGGACAAACAGGGGTATCCATTTTGGGGTGAAGGTCTTCATTCCTATGTACACTGTACAAAAAAAACCTGTTTTTAAATTGATGAAATTGCCAAAAAAATGAAAATCGTAATTTTTTCCTTTTGCTTTGCTTAGATTTATTCAAATACTGTGGGGTCAAAATACGCAGTACACCCCTAGATGAATTCGTTAAGGGGTCTAGTTTTTAAAATGGGGTCATTTGTGGGCGTTCTTTATCGTTTTGGATGCTCAATGGCTCTATAAGTGGGCGATGGGGCCTGGAATTTATTCCGTTGTACCCTGAAATCCAACGGGTGCTCCTTCCATTATAGGCCTAGCCATGTGTCCTTTAAGTAGATTAGAGCCACTAGGGGTATGGTTCTGAACACGGGACAAACAGGGGTATCCATTTTGGGGTGAAAGTCTTCATTCCTATGTGTGCTGTACAAAAAAACAGTTTTTAAATTGATACAACTGCCAAAAAAATGAAAATTGTAATTTTTTTCCTACTGCTTTGCTTAGATTTATTCAAAAATTGTAGGGTAAAAATACACAGTACACCCCTAGAGGAATTCGATAGGGGGTCTAGTTTTCAAAATGGGGTCATTTTTGGGTGTTCTCTGTCGTTTTGGCCGCTCAAGGGCTCTACAAGTGGGCAATGGGGCCTAAATCACCTTCATGCTAAATTTCTGTTCTGAAAGCCACCGACTACTCCTTTCATTTTGGGCCCAGTTGTGCATCCAGACAAAAGATTAGGGCCACAATGGGTATGTCACTGAACACGGGACAAACAGGGGTATCCATTTTGGGGTGCAAGTCTTCATTCATCTGTGTGCTGTACAAAAAAAGCAGTTTTTAAAATGACAGAATTGCCAAAAAAACGAAAATCAATTTTTTTTCCTTTTGCTTTGCTTGAATTCATTCAAAAACTGTGGGGTCAAAATGGCCAGTACACCCCGAGATAAATTCGTTAAGGGGTATAGTTTTTAAAACGGGGTCACTTGTGGGGGTTCTCTTTGGTTTTGGCCCCTCTACAAAAGTGCTATGGGGCCTAAAACGCCTTCAAGGAAAATTTATGTTCTGAAAACCACCGACTACTCCTTTCGTTTTGGGCCCCGTTGTGCATCCAGACATAAGATTAGGGCCACAATGGGTATGTTTCTGAACACGGGAGAAACAGGGGTATCCATTTTGGGGTGTAAATCCTCATTTTCATGGGCACTATAGGAAAAAATATGTCTTTAAAATGACATATTTGCAAAAATATGAAATTTTATTTTTTCTCCTCTAAATTGAATTAATTCCTAAAAAAAACTGGTGGGGTCAAAATACTCATGACACCCCTCAGTGAATACATTAAGGGGTGGATTTTTTAAAATGGGGTCATTTGTGGGGGTATCTATTATTCTGACACTCATGAGCCTTTGCAAACTTGGCTTGGTGCAGGAAAACAAAGTGCTCCTCAAAATGCTGAAAAGTAATGTTAAATTTGTACGTCCTCTAAATGGTTAAAAAAAACACAAAAGTTTTTCAAGTGTGCATTCAGAATAAAGTAAACAGATGGAAATATATATCTTATCAAAAATTTGTACAGTATGTTTGAACATATTTGAAATATTACGGTTGAAAATGTGAAAAAAGGATAATTTTTTCAAAATTTTTCCAATATTGGTACTTGTAATAAATATACTCAAATTATATCGGTCTCTTTTTACCACCTAAATGAAGTACAACATGTGGCGAAAAAACAATGTCAGAATCATTTGGATATGTAAAGCCTTTACGGAGTTATGCTACGTTGAACGACGCATGTCAGATTTCCAAAATTTAGCTCCGTCACTAAGGCGCAAACAGGCTTCGTCACTAAGGGGTTAAACTCCCTATCCGTAACTCTTACTTCTTGAATATCTTTTGGACAATAAATGGCTTACACTAGTTCAACATATAAAATAAATGGTACAGGTGACAGGGACAACCCTGCCGTGTACCATTATGAATCTGGATAATGGGTTGAGGCAATATTAATTAGCGAGTACTCTAGTGAAAATTTTCATATCTGAGTTCAGAAGGAGATCGGTCTTTAGATGGCGCAGTCCAGGGGGTCTTTTCCTGATTTGGGGATCAAACTTATGTGTTAGTTGAGAAATTGAATGAGGTATTGAGGTTCTATCTAAGAATGCATTGAAGAGGGTGGTCACATGGAGTAGAAGTTGAGGGCTAGAGGTCTTGTATTATAACTGGCAGACTTTCCTGAATAATTTTGATTACAACTGTACTTTGTCATTTTCTGAATCTAGCCAGACTCTGATACTGTAATATACCAGCAAATAAGAAAAACAAAATTATCCTGTACACCTCCAGTCTATAACTGTATATTAACCCCTTAGTGACCACTCATCCGTGTTTTCACGTCCTGGGTGTCTGGGCTTTATTCTACAGAGCCGTGAAAACATGTTGGCCCTGTAGAATAAATCTGTGGGGTCAGGGAGTATGACAGCTTGAAGCTGTCAATGGGGGCTGCGCTGTGCGGTCTCCGCTCACATGATCGCCGTTATTTAATCCATGATAACAATCACTTTAAATGGTGTTAGAAACTTTGAAAAGTTAGTTTCCTCTCTGTTCGTATGAAACTTCTTACCTGAGGGCTCCAGAGATGTTCCCCAATGACATCTTCCTCCATGGACCTTCCCCGGCTTCTGCGCATGCACCCACCGGCAAAATGGCAGATGTAGAAGTTGGGAAGCAACCAGGAAATTTAAAATCTCCTTGCTCTTGGCTACCAAAGGTAGCCGAGAGCCTGGAGGAGTGACCGGTGGATAACGGCAATCACATAAAAGTTGAAAAAAAAGTTAAAGTAAGTTTCATCTCCCTTCATGGATCCTATCATTCAGGCGAGATGAAACTTCATACCTGAGACCTCTAGAGATGTTCTCCGATGACTTCCTCCTCCATGGACCTTCCCTGGCTTCTGCACATGCACTGGAAGGAAAAATGGCAGACACATGTGCTGAAGCCAGGAAGGGCCTGGGAGACTTAAAGTCTCCTTGCTCCCAGTGGTAGCCTGTAGTAGTAACTGGAGGACCCCATGAGCATTCCTTGGTCACATGATCGCCATTATCCAATGGTATAAAAAGGTAGTGATCTACCTTATTAAGATTGCTATCTACAATGCCTGCGTAATTTACAAAAAGTTCCAAGGAACACTCACTTTCCTGCAGTTCCAGGAGCAGCTTGTTGTATTTCTTCTGTTTGAGGATGTTATGAGAATAAATCATATTCCAGAAGATTTCACTGATCTGCTCCAAATTGGTTATAATGAGAAGCTTCATGCATGATAATGTATTTGAACTGACTGGTGTTATCTGTCAGTCCTCAATACTCTTCTGATTTATTCAAAGGAAATATAATAGAGATATAGTTGAACATGATGCACCAATTACATGTATGCTCCCCCAACATCATAACAACTCATGATTGGCCTAGTATGTAATGACGCTAATAATGATTAACATATGTTTATGCCCCAACTGCATGTTGCTATGTGAACACGTAATTCCTATTAACCCAAGTAGCAGAGACTTTATTAATATTCCAATCTGGACTCATTGGAATATTAATAAAGTCTCTGCAGTCTCTGCAGAATGTAGTAAATAGATAAGAAGTTTCTCCGCTTGATAGCTGGGGAGATGTGTAGAGGTTTAGCTTTAACATTGTACTTGTACATACTAGGGCAGTGGTGGCGAACCTATGGCACACGTGCCAGAGGCGGCACTCAGAGCCTTCCCAGCTGGCACTCGCCGCAGTCGGCCGCTCACCATATTAGTAAATACCGGCAGGGGTGCCACAGCTCCCCTGCTGGTATTCACTCAGCAGCGCTGCTAGAGGCGCTGATCCCGGCGCACACTGGGATGTCAGTGTGCAGCCGGGATCCTCCTCCCCCTCCTCTGATGTCTCACATTTGGTTCTGCGAGAGCAGAGAGGGAAGGTGGTGTCCGGCAGCACGTCACAGTGTGCTTCTGGGATCAGTGGCAGCAACAGCGCCAAGCAGAGGAGGTGGAAATGCTGCAAAATGTCCTCAGCGGAAATTTCCACGGCAAATTCCACAGCATTTCCGCATCCAAAAGAAGTCAAAATCTGCACCTGGTCTATTTTGAAACAGCCTTGTCCTTTTAAGAACGATGAAGGTAAAATCATATGTCGTGATAAGCCCCGCCCCCTGACATGTTGGCACTTTACAATAAATAAGTGGGTTTTGAGTTACAGTTTGGACACTCGGTCTCTAAAATGTTCGCCATCACTGTACTAGGGTATAATATTGAGCTCGTTAACCATTTAACTGATAGCTATTTCCTATAAAGGTGGATATATCAATATATATATCTTTGCCTAGACTGATTTAACAAACATATTTATATTATTATTACTACAACAATACCACCGCACCTCAGCAAGCTTATGAGTCTGAGGAGGTATGATGGATCACAGAGCGCCATCCCTGCCACTGAGGTCAAGAAATAGTGTCGGGTTGCAGCAAGCATGAGAGGAGGAGGGATACTCTGTTTTATTGCCCCACGTGCCCATCCCAACCAGGCCCCTGTAATTCTGAATACACTATGGGGTGGATTTTTTAAAATTGAGTGGGAGTATCTTTTATTCTGATACTTATGAGCCTTTGCAATCTTGGCTAACTAAAATGTTCCTCAAAATAATAACTAATGTTAAGTTTGTACATCTCCTTAATTGCTAAAAAAAGAAAAGAAAAAAAAAATTTCAGAATGTGCTTCCAGAATAAAGTAAACAGATTGTAATATGTATCTCATCAAAAATGTGTACAGTATGTTGACACATATTTGACGTATTACAGTTAAAAATGTGAAAATATTTTTTTTTTCAAAATTTCCCCAATCTTGGCCCTTTTAATAAATATATGCGAAATCTATCAGTCTATTTTTACCACTTAAATGAAGCAGCACAATGTGGCAAAAAAAACCAATGTCAAAATTACTTGGATTTGCAAAACCTTTATAGAGTTATTCCATGTTAAAGTGACACATGTGAGATTTCCAAAATTTGGCCTGTCCATTAAGGCACAAACAGGTTTGGTCACTAAAGGGTTAAGTTGTATTACTCGGTATTATGTCTCTTAGCATACTGACAGCCAGACTCTAATGACTTATGAGCCACTGTCTTATATCAGGTTATGGATCTATATCTTATTTACCTGGGCCTTCGCCTGGTGATTTTCACCTTGTGAAGTTTCTTTCCATAATTGTAAGTTTTGATTTTCAGTCCTGTTAAAGAGACGTTACTAGATGATGTTAATTAACCCTTAAAATACTAACTTTATTATTCTCATGTAATAAAAATATGTTTCTCGTAAGCCTCATGCTCATATATGCAGTATCTCCAGATTACAGGCACTACATGGAGGGGTTTAAGTTGCTTCCGTCCAGCACTGTATCAGCTGATCAACCTCTGAATCCTTATAAATCTGTGAGAATAACACATCGTCTGCCTCCGGACGAAATCAGAGACATTTATGTAATGAAATGATACTGGCAGATCGTCCTCCATCTTACGTGTCAATCTGCCACCTTTCTGCTGTGAGGGAAGTTGAGTGGATCTAGGATGATGGTTAAGTATATGTCCTGCCGAGTACAGCTCATCAGTATTCATCCCACTGCCTTTAATACATATACCAGAGAGGGATTTGATACAATTTGCTCCTTTTGGGACCAGCAAGTAAATCCTTTGTTGTAGTGATAACAAAATTAGCCATTTGCAGAGGATCCCATTGTCTCCCTGTCTCTTCAATATGCATCCTCCAGACATGCTAAGGCCACCTGCACACGAACAGATTTGAATTGCGTAATCCGCAATCGGCACCCGCGCGGGTGATCAGCTGTAATATTCGCCCATTGGAAGGCATTAACTTCCGCAGCTTCATGCAGACGTACCGATGCAAATCGCGATATATATATATTTTTTTCCAGCGGATAAAAAATTTGCAGCATGCTTTATTTTGCACAGAGTCCATGCAAATAGGCTCTATTGATCTTTATGGGAGCGTTTGAATTGCAGTGCATCCACATTGCGGATGGGAGCGGATTTTAATGCGGATAGCTTACAAATTGCTAGGAGACCACATAGCAAAATGAATAAAAGGAAGCAGGGATGCGGGGAAAAGACAGTGCATGACTGATATTTTCAGAGAACACACCATTGTCCATTGCAGTAGCCAAGGGCTTCAATATGGGCAGGTTCATTGCTCTCCCAAGGCAAGAGAGCCGTATGTCACTCTGAAGGCATGGTTCTAAAGCTCTCACCACGACAAAAGCACAAGAGAATGTTGTCTAGGCATTAACCTTTTGTATAGAAGGAGTTTTTTTCAGGGGGTTGGGCAACTTTCTGATGTAGTCACCTGCTTGCGATCTTTTTTCCACATGGATGATATGTTGTGCATCCACGTGGCAAAACAATCACATCCGCGATCGTCCGCAGACACTCACAATTCATGTCTGCGCACAATCGCAGGTCTTCTACGGCGGAAATCCGCTTGCAGAACCTGACCCGTTCATGTGCAGGCTGCCTGTCTGCGATTTCCCTCTACGAGATGGACAAAGGAAAAAAATCAATAACAGGGATTATGGGTCATCTGCTCAACAGCAATCATATTTTCAAAATCGTGAGTGTATCACGGGCACAGTGCAGCTACTCCTGCTGCTATGTGATGCTCTGCAACCCACAGAATCGCATACCTGCAATGCTAATTATCTGTTGCATATCATGTTTATATCAATGTGTAGGTTAATTCATAAAATGAAACATGGCAGTCATAGCTTCCCCATTGGAGGGCCAAAATGTTAAACTAGGTTCCCATCCAGAAGATGTGTACATATACTTAGCCAGGCCTTTAATGGTGTCACAAGGGAACAGAGGAGGTGTGGCTCAAATACGTCACAGGTTGGTTGACTGTCAGCGCCGTAAACCTCATTACGGTGACAATATGGAAGTTTATTATGATCCCATAGACTATTAATTACATTGATGGGTGCCATATTTAGGCTTCACACAACCAGTATGTTGTATGGAGCTGCAGTATGGCCAAGTGCATGGGGCATTACTCAGTGAGTAGGTTTTTCTTTCAGTTTTAACAGCCAAACAAGTCATAAATGTCCAATCATGGGAGACAGCCACAAAGACCTCAACAGATTTCAAGAATGGGTTCTGCCCCTTTTCTGAAACCTCTAATGATTGTGAAAGATATATGATGGTTCCCAGCAGTCAGAGCCCCGTTGCTCTGACTTTCTGACACAAGACAGCTGCAAATGAATGTTTTGTTATAAGTTATTGCACTAACCTGAGATCCTGATTTTTCCCATCAGTACCAGAAATCTTGACTCTGTAGTGTTCTAAGCGCTGAAATTCTTTAGGTACTGGAAACAAAACATAAATGAATAGGTAAAACTTTCCTGATTTTCCCGTGGAAAAGCACCATTACTGCAGTTTCAAGAGTAAATGTGAGTTACAGATGTTACCAACTGCCTTCCTCATCATTGCTGAATCTGACATAATCATCTCTACTAGACTGCCACACAGCTCGGCTGTATATTGGCACATTTCAATTCCCTTGGGACTACACTGTTGCTGACCTATCCTATAGTACCTGGAGATGGAAGAAAGGGGGACCTATTATCGGCTACCGCCAGAACCCATGAGGAATGGGCTCAGATTTTTTACGAACCAAGCTGGTGTCCGGCTATGCATCACATCTGCAACAACTCCTAATGGCTATATAAGACTATAGGCCACCAGATGCAGATTTTCTCAAGGAGAGGTAGCTGCTACTATGAAGACCAACTATGCAGGCTTGATGTGGTACAAGCTCTGAGCAGCTAATGCAGCCTCAACCTGCAGCTGAGTATTCCACAAGGTAGATGAGGGTCCCTCTGGAACACGTGGAGGCACATTGGTTCTAGATAGAATGGTTGACTAGGCGTAAATAGACTCTGTTGAGAACTTCTGCAAAGTTCTGCAGATCTTAACATATTCCCTTTCACAAAAGTTGTTTTGTTCTTGTATGGTGGAGTGGAATAACATCTGGGTCAAATAGAATGTTCTCACCTGTTTTACATGCGCACAATACTCTACAACACAATACAGACTGACTATTACCCAGTCGCTAAACTGTGAATATATTTAATGTCTGCAACCTTAACTGATTGAGCACTAAGTAGCCTGTAGAGGAGAAGACAGAAGCGGTTAAAAACCATGTCTGCCTTCTCCTCCGGATCCTCAGCTGTGACTAATAGCTAAGGACCCGACCTGCTCCTTCTTGATTGAAGAAGCAGAGGCTTTAATCCCTTTACTATCCTCCTGGATTAAAGCCCAGGACCAAGTGCCGTAAATTTTCTGCGCTTGGTCTTTACGGCCTTCCCCTTTCCCTGATACCTTTGTTCCATTTTCGATATATCCTGATGGAATCGCTCTCCATGTTTGTAACTCACGGCACCACAGTTTTCAGGGTAGAAGTCCGAGTGAAAATGTAGGAACTGGATTTTGAGTGATGTGTTGCAAACTAATCGATGGTACTTTTCTAGAAGTTTATTCACAATCTCAACGTACAGTAGTTGTCAACTCTCCGATTTCCGAGGAAGCACTGCACATCTTTAAATGCCTCCCACGCTGCTTTCCATGGGCCCTGAAGAACTTGCTCAAAGTTTTTAGCTTTAAAGGGGTTGTCCGGCCATAAACATTAGGTCTCATTACTTTTGTTTGCCCAATACAATGCACTTTGTAATATACATTGTGCATTGTAAATTAGGCAAACAGAAGTTATTCACTTACCTTTTGGGGTGCCCCCCCCCCGTGTTGCTCCTCGGTTGCCATGGTTCCGACATGGTTCTGACAAGTCTCTTGTCCTCTTCTTGTCGGGACGATGGGGACGCGCCTCTCCAGCACAGCTCTGCGCATGTGCAGAAGAACTTCAGCCGCTGGGAAGCTCAGTTCTGCCTGCAGGGGAGGCGTGGCTGCTGGCTCTTCAACTCCAAGGTAAGAATGAGAGGAGGGGCGGGCTCTCGTGGGGGGGAGGGGGAGGGGGGAGGATGGATGGATGGATGTGTGCAAGTGGCTGTCAGAAGTCCTGGGGGGGGGGGGGTGCAGTGATGTGTGTGTGTGTGCAATGTCAGGAGACCCGGCTGTCAGAAGTCCCGGGGGGGAGGGGGGGGTGCAGTGATGTGTGTGTGTGTGTGTGTGTGTGCAATGTCAGGAGACCCGGCGGTCAGAAGTCCCGGGGGGAGGGGGGGGGTGCAGTGATGTGTGTGTGTGTGCAATGTCAGGAGACCCGGCTGTCAGAAGTCCCGGGGGGGGTGCAGTGATGTGTGTGTGTGTGTGTGTGTGTGTGCAATGTCAGGAGACCCGGCTGTCAGAAGTCCCGGGGGGAGGGGGGGGGTCACATAGACGTGTCGTGGTGGAGTGTGCGGTCACATAGACTTGTCGCGGTGGGGTGTGCGGTCACATAGACTTGTAGCGGTGGGGTGTGCTGTCACATAGACTTGTAGCGGTGGGGTGTGCGGTCACATAGACTTGTCGCGGTGGGGTGTGCGGTCACATAGACTTGTCGCGGTGGAGTGTGCGGTCACATAGACTTGTAGCGGTGGAGTGTGCGGTCACATAGACTTGTCGCGGTGGGGTGTGCGGTCACATAGACTTGTAGCGGTGGGGTGTGCTATCACATAGACTTGTAGCGGTGGGGTGTGCGGTCACATAGAATTGTCGCGGTGGAGTGTGCGGTCACATAGACTTGTAGCGGTGGAGTGTGCGGTCACATAGACTTGTAGCGGTGGGGTGTGCGGTCACATAGACTTGTAGCGGTGGGGTGTGCGGTCACATAGACTTGTAGCTGTGGGGGGGTGGTCTGTCACAGTAATTTGTCATGTGGGGTTAGCGTGGGGCTGTCACAGTAATTTTTCACACGGTATAATCCTGCCTGTGCAGGGAGGGGAGGAGGTGAGCTGTGTCTGTTGTGACTGGTGGATCCTGTGTTATCTATATATAGGTATCACTGTACTTGTAGGGAGGAGGGGCAGGGGGTGCTGTTAGTGTACTTGTGTGTGGGCACTGTAAAGGGGGACTCTGTGGGGGAGGTCACAGGGGGGGGGCACTGTATAGGGAAGCTGTGGATGGGGGGCATGTGGAGGGGGGCTACTTTGGAGTGCAGTGGGGGGGACTCTGGGGGGGGCATGTGTAGGGGGGGTACTGTGGAGGGCACTGTGGGGGGGGAATACTGGGGGGGCACTGTTGAGGGGGGACTGTGGAGAATGCTGTGGTTGGGGGGAATGAGGGGGGCTACTTTGGAGGGCACTGTAGGGGTGACACTGGGGGGCATGTGTAGGGGGTACTGTAGAGGGCACTGTTTGTGGCACTGTGGGGGATCATTAGGGGGGCACTGTGGGAGAGTGCACTGTGGGGGGGGGTCATTGTGAGGGGGGGGGGGTCGCTGTGGGAGGGGCACTATGGGGGCATGTGTGTGTGGGGAAATGTTTTGTTTTACTTTACTTTAGCAGGGTGGGGGCAGTAGGTAGCCTTGCAGTGTGGGGCTGCAGGAGAGTTCTCTCTCGGCTCTCCCCAGCCCCTCTCCATTCACTATACACTGTGCTGCTGTTTACACTCATGGTAGGATTTTATCGTGAACCATGAGTGTATAACGCAGTCTCCCCTGGCCACACCCCCTCTGATTATAGTATGCAGCAGGGGGCCGGGCCTGGGCGGGGACAGACTGTAGAGCAGTTCAATAGAGGTGGGCGTGTCGTGGGCGGGGCTAGGACGTGAGCTGAGGGAGGCCATGAAATCCTGCCTTTTCATGCCTCTTACTGCCATCGGGAGCTCGCACACACTAGAAGGAGAGCGCAGAGCATTGTGGGAAGGCAGCACAGAGGCGCCATCTTTGAAAGCTGCAGTGAAGATCAGATTCTAAGGTAAGAAACTGACATTCCAGCTGATCTGCCTGCCGGTTTGAGCCCCTGTATGCTGTCTGTTACTATCCTTACTGAAAGGGAAGCAGCAGCATTATAAAAATTTTTACCCTGTGTGGCCGGACAACCCCTTTAAGAAGATGAATCGGCGGGCCAATAAAGATGCCTTCTTTAAATTTAGCATCACAGTCCAAGTTTTATGTGTAGAGGGGGCAAAAGAATTTTGTTTCTTTTTACCAGAGGATCAAGCTAGACATTTTTCTCTCCGGAGCAGAGATTTTTTCATTGGGGGCCAGACTTTTATCTTGTAGTCAGAAGACCTATCCTGACTGTCCCACTGATCTCATCTAACCTTGAGGATCTGAATAAAGTTACATATATTTAACTTAAAAGGGCTACATCACAGAGCCAAGAGCTAACTCAAAGTTTTCAAAGAGATACCTATTTTCAAGTCGGAAAGGTTTGTACTGTTGACCACTGTTATTATTGGTTTGTGAACTGCAATGATAAAACTCTTCCCATTGTATCTCTAAACATGGCTTTGACTGCTTATCTTCTTACCACCTGGTGGTGGAAGCAGGAATTGTCCGTACATATATGCACAGAAGAGCCTGTGCAGTTTTTTAATGTAAGACAAATAAAGGTTATATATTCGATAAGACTTATATATTCTATTCAATAATTATAGTTTATGAAAAAGGGTGATCCTCTTGCCCAGGCCGGGCTCTTTCTATACATCAACTGATGGTAACTGCAACTCATTGCAGTATATGATGTTCTGTTCAGTAAACCTGAAGGGAAATCACTTGTGAATACCCCACATTACATGCTTAAGTTACTATAAGATGTAACTATCACAAAGTTAATTAAAACCTCACAAGAAAAAGTCCGGTTCAGGTTGTGTGAAGGAAGAAATTCATGTGAGACTTGAGTGAAACCTTCTTACCTCCATCATCTTCATTTCCAGCATGGACTCTCGAGGAGACCAGTACAAGCACAAGAGTGCACAGACCAATGTACGCCCAAGACGTCTTCTTCTTTGGATACATCTTTTATATCATCAGCACGTCCTATAGAGAAACAAATTCAGATGGTGGAGCTCAGTCCCAGAGAGTAATGGTTTACTATACAAAAATCTAAGGACACGTGAAGATTACTTTATGAGAAATTGCTTCCATTATGATTTTTTATGTATAGATCATTTTTCATACACATTTATGATTCTCTTAATTTATTTTTAATTGTTTTACACTTTTTGATTTTTTACATCCCTCTTTGATTACTTCTGGCTTATCTGCATTTCATACCTTTTATACATCATCAATTATCGCATGTATTTTTTTTACATTTCATTTCATTGTATTTCTATTCATTATATGTTTTTATTGATTAAGTGTCTTCCACTATATTTTAATTCCCTCCCTTTATCCCTGCCTGATGTTTTTATAACTTTGATATTTATATTTTAGAATCATCTTGTTTTTATTATGTTCTTATTTAACACTTTACATACATTTTTTTAAACATTAGGTTTTTTTCACAGTTGTACATGAGAGAGAAAAAAATAATTCAAAACAGATAATAATAAAGTAAGTATAATGCTCAAGGGGACTAGTTAGTTATTTGTACAGCGCCAACTTATTATGCAGCGCTTTCAGGTAATTTTGTTTTATTTATTACCCCCTACCAAGCTGGGAACTCCTTTATTAGACCTTGAGCCAGCTGAACCATGCAGGGATTTAACTTGCAACCTTCAGGTTGTGAGAGCTTAGGATTGCATACTGCTGCCTTGTCTTCTGCATCCTCTGCTGGCAGCGCAAGGTGATCGCTCATCTTGAGCAATCATCTTGCGCTGTAAATGACACAATGATGATCGCTCAAAAGTCGCTTGAGCGACATCTTTTGAGCGATTATCATTATGTCTAAATGGGCCTTTAGGATGAATTCACACTGCACAGATGACCACTCAAAAGATGGCTTTTAGCCTATTAATACCAAATAGCAGCCTGTGAGAGTGTAAATCAGGAAACAGACCTCCCGCTGTTTCCTGATTACTTTCGCTTTGATCTGCTGGCGGGGCTGACAGCTGATACAATGTTATCAGCTGTAATCAGCTCTCCCTGGGCAGAGCACAGCGTGCAGTCCTGCTTATCAGCTGTTCAGCTGAATGACGGTTTTCAAGCAAAACTGAAAACTGTCGTTCAGCAGAAAACTGAACAATAGGCACATTTAGACATAACGATTATCGCTCAAAAGATGGCTTTTGAGAGAATTTTGAGTGATAATTGTTGCGTCTAAATGAGTCTTAAAATGAAAAGGACTAAAAACAAAACGATTACAGTTATTCCTATCATCACTACTGCTGGAGCTAATCACTTCGTATATCGTATGCATGGATGGACATAACCTAAGTGCAACCTGTGATGCTAGTGGTCTGTGATTAGCACTCCCATTAAATTAACAATTGCAAAGTAAAGAGCTCATATATTGCTGGCATATCCTACCTGTAAGCCATGAAAGTAAGACGTTATCGACTGTATAAAGAACAATAACTTTGGAGTTTGTAAAGATATCGTACCTGTGCACTGTGAGAATGATGGTCTGGTGCTCCGAGGACAACTCTGCCCTAAAAATGAAAGATAATTTTGCTTCCACAGCACAGTATTTATATAGACGGTTAATAAATTAAGGCTGCAAACATTAAATATATTCAAAGTTCAATGCCTGGGTAATGGTCAGTCTGTTTTTATGTGGGAGGGTATTGTGTACATAGAAGAGCAGATCACGATATTCTCTTTGACCCAGGTGTTATTCCACTCCACCATGCAAATACAAAACAACTTTTGTGAAAGGAAATATGTTGAGGTCTGGGGAACTTGGCAAGAGTTTTCATCCATGGCTGGTCAACCATTCTATAGAACCAACTTGCCTCCACGTGTTCCAGACAATTCTCCATCTTCCTTGTGGAATACCAAGCTGCAGGCTGAGACCACATTAGCTGCTCAGAGTTAGCCTGGCATCAAGCATGATTGGTCTTCGCAGTAGCGGCTACCTCTCCTTGAGGGTCTTTTGATCTGGTGGCCTATAGTCTTATACAGCCCAGTCAGTTTCTCTTCCCAGATCAGTTCGCAAGCTGCTTTAGAATACTCCCTGCTGTTATCTCCCTGCTCGGCTTTCAAATCCCCCGCTGTCAGTGCTGTGTAAGTAAGCTCTGTGATTGTATCGAGTGCTGGCTGTGATTGGCTGGTGCTCAATCCAATCACAGCGCTTACTTACACAGCGCTGACAGAGCTGAGCAGAGAGGACGGCGGGGATGACAGTGAGAAGAATTAAAGTAGCTTGCTGCACAGACACAAACACCGTCTGGGAGGCGAGTATGGACGGTTTCTTTTTTTACCCAGTATATACTCAAGTCAATAAGTTTTCCCAGTTTTTTGTGGTAAAACTTGTTGACTCGGCTTATACTCGATTCAGCTAATACTCGAGTATATGCGGTAATTTTTTTCAATCATATAGTGATTGATGTCAAGATAAGTTGGCGAATGGCCAGGGGTCAATTTGGGTGTGAATACACATCCCAGCTAAGGAGTGGCACTGGTGGCCACACCTAGAGGCCATATAATCATTACCAACAGATCCTGTTTCTCATAAGGGCAGTAGACACAGCCCCGTAAGTGTTTTGCATCTTTGTATTCATTTTGGGGAGGGGGGGTTTATTGTCATTGTTTAAAGTCTAGTCCATTGATTAATCACTGTGTGCCGTAATGTTCCATAGAAAAAGGCTACATTTGCCCAATATTTATTATTGTGAATATTGTGTCCATAGTAAAATGTCCCATTGGTATAGTTGGGCTTTTGCTGGTGAAAATAAATGAACATTGTGTAGAGCAAATGACAGCAGGCTGGGCCATCGAGGACCTTCATGTGTCCTATGAATTATCACAGAAACAGGATGTAAATTGACTCAAAATGTGGTTAACATTGCATAGACTAGTTGCACTTAAAGGGGTTGTCCCGCGATAGCAAGTGGGGTTATGCACTTCTGTATGGCCATATTAATGCACTTTGTAATATACATCGTGCATTAAATATGAGCCATACAGAAGTTATTCACTTACCCACTCCGTTGCTGGCGTCCCCGTCGCCATGGTGCCGTCTAATTTCAGCGTCTAATCGCCTGATTAGACGCGCTTGCACAGATGGGTCTTTTCCCTTCGGCTCGGTCCGGCAGCAGCGGCGTTCTGGCTCCGCCCCCTTGTACGCGTCGTCGCGTAGCTCCGCCCCATCACATGTGCCGATTCCAGCCTCCTGATTTGGTATTTGTACTGGTGGATAATCCACAGCATTTCTGCCACATGTAAACATACCCTATATGTTACATAAACCTACCCTTATAGTGTTCAGTCAGCGCACGGTGTGTAACAGTGATTGCAAAATAGTTGCACAATCACTTTTGTTATTCTTTTTATTAAGCAAGGTTAATGGCAAGCTACAACGGCAATTGGATTACATTATTCCCCATAACTGGAAAACCTTACAGTGCAGAAAAAAATGGATATCATATTTGAATTTAGCGCACTAAGGTTTGGTACAAATACCAAAGGTTTCTCCAGTAAATAGATAAGACAGTCTTATCTTTCAGAGAGTTGCTGTGGTTTTCATCAGGCCCCTGCCCATCCCCAGGAGCTCTGGGAATTGCTACATACTGACCATCGTTGACTATGCCACCAGGTACTCTGAGGCTGTGGCCCTGTCCTCCATCCGGGCCGAGAAGGTGGCAGACGCACTACTATCCATCTACTCCCATGTAGGCTTCCCTAAGGAGATGCTTACTGATCATGGGCCCCAGTTTATGTTTAACCTAATGCAGTGCCTTTGTAAGAAAACACAGGTGCAACATCTGGTAGCCAGTCCGTATCATCCACAGACTAATAGTCTGTGTGGCACCCTGAAGCAGATGCTTAAGATGTTGGTCGAGTCCCACGGGCATGATTGGAAGCGGAACCTCCCTCACTTGCTGTTTGCTTACGGAGAGGTACCTCAGGCCTCAACAGGGTTCTCTCCCTTTGAGCTCCTGTAGGGAAGGCGGGTATGAGGACCTCTGACCTTGGTAACTGCGTGGGCCTTACATGTAGTCCTAGTGCCTAAGAAGGATCAGATGACCCCGTTCTGTGTGGACTACAGGGGATTGAACATCATCACAGTGTCTGATGCTTATCCGATGCCCCAAATCAATGAGTAATTAGACAGACTGGCCAGTGCCCAGTACCTAACCATAATGGACCTGAGTTGGGGGTGTTGGCAGATACCAATGACGAAGGAAACCAAGGAAAAGTCTGCGTTCATCACCCCATTTGGACTCTATGAGTCCAATGTGATGCCCTTTGGCATGAAAATGCCCCTGCCACTTTTCAGCGCTTAGTGAATTGGCTGCTTGAGGGACTTGAAGGGTGTGCTGTCGCAGACCTGGATTGTATTGTCGTCTTCAGTCCCACCTGGAAGGAAAACCTAAAGCACCTGTTATAGGTGCTTGGACGGATCTGGAGTGCAGGCCTGACCATCAAGCCTAGTAAGAGTCAGATCGTTATGAAAGAGGTGCAATACCTAGGACACTTTGTTGGGGGTTGTACACTGAAGCCCGAGCCCGGTAAGGTGGATGCCATCCAGGCCTGGCCTCACCCCAGAACCACAAAGCAAGTTATGTCCTTCTTAGGTACCGCTGGGTACTATCATAAATTTGTACCCAATTACAGTGCCCTAGCAAAGCCTCTTACAGACCTGACTAAGAAAATCTGCCACAGGTCATCACCTGGACCAACGACTGTGAGCAATCATTTGTAGCCCTCCAGGCTGCTTTTTCCAGGGCTCCAGTCCTGCAGGCCCCAGACTTCAGCAGAAGGTTTGTGGCGCAGACCGATACCAGTGCGTATGGCCTGGGTGCCGTGCTCAGCCAGGTAAACCTTGGTGAGGATGAGCACCCTGTGCTGTACCTCAGCCTCAAGCTTCTCCCCCGGCCCAGAGGTGGCATACGCCACCATCGCGAAAGCATGTCTCGCCATTGACAACTCAGGATTAGCCTCTACTGTGTTGGTTCGAAACAGAATAATGTCACTCCTACAGTAAAACTAAAAGTAAAATTAGTCAAGATATGTCTATGTATGTAAATAAAAGTTTTATACGACTGATAATTGTAGAATATATATACTTAGGGCTTAGTCACACGGTCGCCGATGCGCCCGTGTGACTGTGCCCTTACTGCAGGAAGAAGACGGACATCTTTCAGGACGGACGACTCTCCGCAGCACAGAAGAAAAAACACATGACCGACAATGAAGCCAGTCACATGTTCTTTCCTCCGGCGCTGCAGAGAGACGTCTGTCCTGAAGTGCGGATGTCTCCTTCCTGCAGTAACACAGGCGCTGATGCACCCGTGTGACTAAGCCCTTACCGACATATTGTTTAATGTATGATATGTATTATGATGCATTTTATTTCTTTTCTCTTTGTAAGAAGGGAGGGGGGCAGGTTGGGTTCAGGGCAGGTTAAGCTGTATTAGAAATTTTATGATGTTGTAATTTATATTAAATTCCAATGTAAATAGTTGGTTAAAAAAAGTAAAGTTCCAGCTTCCCGTTAACCTAATCTGGCAAAAATATTTAGTTTGTTTAAACATTTAAGGATGATTCCAGTAAAAGAGTAATATCTGATAAGAAGGGCTGTTACTCAACACAGTAAATCTATCAGGGTCAGCAGAGCGCAGTCATTGTAGGTTAATATTATCGACAGAACCATATAGTGAGGAACCACGTAAGACAGAAAATGTATGTGATAGTAAATACTATTGTGTCAAAAATAACAAAACTATTACGGAGGTGATACCTTTATTAGTTAAACAGAAAATTATATTGTGCGAGGTTTTGGAGCAGAGAGGCGACTTCCTCAGGGAGGTTATTTGTTAGCTTGTCTGATAAAAGGTCCCTTTGTGCGATTTGTCAGAAAAAAAAGTGTTCAAAAATGTCTATAATGCATCATAAATGTGGTGCAAACCATGTAAGACAGTTTTTTTAGTACAATTTGAGCATGAAAAGTGTTGACTTCCCAATGTATTACATTTGAGACTTGTTTCCTGCATCTCTTCTCTTTCATTCTAACAACATAACACTGTGCAACACAATTCTTGTAACAGACAGGCAGATAGGCGGCTTATAGTAACCTTAGTGCGCTAAATTCAAATATGATATCCGTTTTTTTTTGCAACGTAAAGTTTTCGAGTTATGGGGAATAATGTAATCCAATTGCCGTTGTAGCTTGCCATTAACCTTGCTTAATAAAAAGAATAACAAAAGTGACTGTGTAACTATTTTGCAATCTCTGTTACACACCATGCGTTGACTGAACACTATAAGAGTAGGTTTATGTAACATATAGAGTATGTTTACATGGTGTAGAAATGCTATGGATCATCCACCAGTACAAATACCAAAGGTTTCTCCAGTAAATAGAAAGATAAGATTCTGTATCCAGATATACCTTCTGCTATAAAACCTGTGCCTCATGACGCCAGATTACCTATTCCTGATCCAATAGGAGGGCTGCTATTGGCCCCAGGCTTGGCAGCATTCTTGGGACTACTATGGTGGTCCCTATTACCACTTGGGCTGATATAGAGTACACTGTTATTACTGGGGCCACTATGCGGGTCACTATTACTGCTGAGACCACTGTGGTCACTATTAGGGCTCATTCCCATAGACGTAAGCGCATTTCAATCGTGCAAATGCAATATGTATTTGCACGACCAAAAATCGCTTACCTCTGTGTTTTCACCTGCTGTTTTTAAGTGCACAAATACACTGCATATTTGCGCATCCAAAAAATAACAGGCTCATTGAAATGGTATATAAGTAGGCAGGTTTCCTGCGTACTCACTGAGTATTTGTGTCCACCCATTCACTTCAATGGCTTATTGCAGTGTGTAATATGCCCCAACAAGGTCATTGTGCGTAATTTTTCACGTAATTGTACATCGTGCAAAAAATATGCTCATGTGAATGAACCCATTGAAATAAATGGGTTCTGTTCACTGTGTATTACGCACACAAGACATCTCAGTTATTGAAGACTAGAGATGAGTGAGTATACTTGCTAAGGCACATTACTCGATTGAGTAGTGCCTTAGCCGAGTATCTCCCCGCTCGTCTCTAAAGATTCGGGGGCCGGCGGGGGGCGGGGAGGAACGGAGGGGAGATCTCTCTCTCCCTCTCTCCCCCCCGCTACTCACCTGTCACCCGCGCCGGCCCCCGAATCTTTAGAGACGAGCGGGGAGATACTCGGCTAAGGCACTACTCGCTCGAGTAATGTGCCTTAGCGAGTATACTCGCTCATCTCTATTGAAGACTGTTACAAAGGGAGGTACAATCCGAATATGATGGGCAACTTTTGATAGTTCTTACGGAGGGAAAGTAATGTTTCTTACAGAAGGAAGTCAAGAAAGTCAAGTTCCAAGTGTCCTTTTCCACCAAAAACTGTTGAATAGTAATATTACAGTCCGTCCAAACTGTTATCATCTTAAAAAAAGGAAATGGTTCGTAACTTGACAAGGAGACGTGCGGCTCGTATTCAATGTTACCCATGGAATCAGCAGGTTTTAACTTTGCAGAAACATATCAATTACTTTCTGTTATGAAAATGTTTTAAAAATTTGTTGCACAGTGATCATTTAAAACCCCAGCACGACTTTTGGGACACGCGGTATATTGATTACATCTTTGTGAATGTGTTCATCAGTTTCTCAGCCTTTTTCATGAGTTAGACAACGGCCAGTAACAGCGAGGTGCGTCACCTTGTACACGGGATGATGTAGCAGTCTCAGATTTGCTGGTTTCAGCCTCTGCAACGGCAGCAGCAGACGAATCCTCATCACTTTCTCCATCTGGCGAGGAGGATTTCTCATCAGAAGACTTTGCAAATATCACTTTAAGGGCTCATTCACATTACGGTATTTGCGGAGCGTATTACATGTGGAAAATTTCACAAATAATACACAATGAGTAGAAGCCATTGATTTGGGTATTTTGAGGGTGCTTTTTGGTTGTGTGAAAAAATATGCAACATGTTCTATTTTCTTGTGTATTTACGCACTAAAAGTCCCCATTAAAGTCACTTGGATGAGCAATTGTATGTGTACTGTGTGAGTTCATATGTATATGCTGCATATTTGTGTAGGAAACTGTGTGGAAGATTAAAAAAATACAGGAAATAGTACAGCACACATTTTGGGAGGCCGTACATGCACAGTGGGATACATGATGCCTACATAGGTGGACATGGAGTTGATTATTTCTACGGTCCAGCAGATGCCACATTGGGACATACTACTCAAAAGAGTGTAAGGATCGCTATCTTGAAGTCACCTGCTGGGAGGAGGAGGTCCAGGGGGTCTTTGGGACAATCAGAATCCGCAGCAGAGAAAAGATTTCTGAATTTTTTCATTCCTTTCTTTTTGGATGTCATGTTACTGAAACATCTTTAGCAAGTTATGACAACTAGCAATTGCACATGTAATGTAGACATTGGTTTATATGTATAGTATGGCAACCTTTGGGCCTCTTTCTATTGAAGTCAGCTTTAGTAACTTCACTGTATTAGTAGAAGTTGTGTACATATATATTGTTATTAGCCGAGTTAATTTTGTACAGGTGTTTACTTGTTGTTCGCACTGAAAATTTTATAACGTCATGGTCACTTCAAAGGAACTGAGGAATAAAATATGTATACACAAAGAGGAGCATTAGATTCTCCTCAGACTGCATGTACTGATGTCCCTCTGCAGAATGTGCTACCACTCCCACTCTCCTACCTTAAAGGTAATGCCCCTTTCATTCATATTTACCCCCAGACTGGAGGTTGCAGCCCCTTCTTAGCCTTAAAGGCATGCTCCATCCCTGCAGTCCATGACCGCTTCCTTATGTACTTTACAGCCTTTCAGTATATGCACACAGAGGTCAGTTAGATTCTCCTCAGTATATAAACATAGAGGTGAGGTAACTTTTCCTCAGGCTGCATGTACAGATGTCCCTCTGCAGAATGTGCCACCTTTTCTACTGCTCACTTTTTACCCTTAAATATAACGCCCCTTTTTATTCAAATTTAGCCCCAGACAGGAGGTTGCAGCCCCTTCTTAGCCTTAAAGGCATGCTTCATCCCTGCAATTCATACCCGCTTTCTTATGTACTTTACAGCCTTTCACTTTATGCACATAGAGGTCAGTTATATTATCCTCAGTATATACACATATATGTCAGTTATAAACGACCTAAAGAATGCTTGTAACAAATTTTACATTTGTGAGGTACAGATGTGTGTTTACGTTTTCTATTAGCAAATCCTTTACTTTTTCTATTTAGGACCTAAAATATGGCTGTGCCAAATTTCAAGTTTGTACGACACCAGCAAGTTAAGGAATTAGATTAGGTACATTACATAGGTGTTCACTTAGTTTTGCACCTAGCATTGCATAATCAAGTTATGACCCCTTTCCTTTTCCTATTCAGGACCTAAAGATTGGTTGTGCTAAATTTTAAGTTTGTAAGACACCGAGAAGTTAAAGAAATAGATTAGGTACATTACATAGGGGTTCACTTAGTTTTCCACTTACCATTCAATAGTCAAGTTGTGACTCTTTTACTTTTTCTATTTAGGTCATAAATAATGGCCGTGCGGAATTTCAAGTTTTTATGACACTAGGAAGTTAAAGAAATAGATTAGGTACAATATACAGTGGTTCATTTACTTTTGCATTTAGCGTTGAATAATCAAGTTGTGACCCCTTTTACTTTTCCTATTGAGGATGTAAAAAATGGTCATGCTAAATTTCAAGTTTGAATGACACCAGGAAGTTAGAGAATTAGATTAGGTACATTACATACGGGTTCATTTGCTTTTGTACTTAGGATTGAATAATCAAATTGTGACCCCTTTTTTTTCTTGCTTAGGACCTAAACAATGGTCTTGCTAAATTTTAAGTTTGTACAACACTAGGAAGTTAGAGCATTAGACTAGGGACATTGCATAGCAGTTCAATTAGCTTTGCACTTAGCATTCAATATTCAAGTTGTGACCACTTTACTTTTTCTATTTAGGACCTAAAGAATGGTCCTGCCATATTTCAGGTTTGTATGACTGCGGGAGTTAGAGAATTAGATTAGGTAATATTACATAGGGGTTCATTTTTTTGCACTCAGCAGTGAATAATAAAGTTGTGACCCCTTTACTTTTTCTATTTAGGACCTAATGAATGGTCATGCCAAATTTCACGTTTGACACACGAAAGTTAGAGAATTAGTGGCCAGTCAATCAATATATATAAATATTGAACACATGAACAATGCACCTGTATTCAGGTATTTTGGACCTGAGGCCTCTTTCATATGGGATACAGCGATATTGCCACAAGAAAATCACATTGTTATTGCATTGGTGTTCTGTGTGATATTGCTGTATTTTTGAACGGCGATATCGAGATTTTGTGTCGCTACAAAGTTGCGCAACTTTGTAGTCCCCTTTTGCCGGAATTTTCAAGGGGTGGCTTGAAATATATGCCCTACCCCGAAAATGAGCCCTAGCTGCATAAAAAAATACATCACCTAACAGCCGCTGTCCGCTCCCCATAGTCTTCTCTGCAGGTCCCTGGCAGTTTTCTTCAGGCAACGCGGCTCAGCCAATCTGAGCCAGCGCTCAATAAACCAATCACAGCCATTCATTGAAAAGAAAGCTCCATAGGGAAACATTGGCTACAAAACAGCGCAAATTACGCCAATATTTAGCAACCTGCATTTTTTTCCCCTCGTAATGTAGCAGCCTACAGTACATCGCTAATGTAAAGAAACCCATTGAAAAGCATGGGCTTCACATACCTGCGATTTGTAGCGCTGTCGCATTTTGAGAAAATCGCGCATTTTGTCGTCCCTGTGAAACCAACCTGACCTGATGCTGTATGTTATTAAAAAGTACTTTTTGATTGAAGTGCTGACATTGTTCATTTTGGTTGCTGTATGGCTTTATTTTTTAAAACCTAAGAATATTACTACTTTACTTAATCGTATAAACCGAGCAATGTAATTTTTTTTTAACCATTTACTAAAAGATGGGAAAATTAGCTGGAGTACCGGGCGGGTCAAATTCTGCAGGGAAAACAACTCACAGCTACGGAGTGGCACCAACGGCACTGAAAAAGGCCCTATAGATATTATAAAATCTTTCTGTTCCTGAGAAGAAGAAGAAGAAGAAGAAGAAGAGTGGTAGACCGCCCCATAAGGGCTCTTGCACACTGGCGAGAGCGATATCGGGATGTGATTGAAGCCCTGATATCGCTATCGCAATCCTTCTTGAAGCCCTGCATGCGAGGCGTTTCTGCAGGGAAATAGCCTCCCATCGCTGCAGGGCTGAAGGAATCTCCTGCTGTTTCTGTCACAGCCATAGCAGGAGATACTGTTCTTTTCCCATTGTTTCCAATGGGGCCGGCAGCAGCAGCGCAGCCTCATTGAAATCAATGGGTAAGGATCATGATCCTCTGCCACTGCAGTGGCAGGGGACTCTATGCGACAAAGATATTCGTGGGGTGAAGGGGGTGATTTGAAATGTAAGCCCCCTCGGAAAATAATCAATAACTGTAGAAAAAAAAAACAAAACAGAAAAATACATCACCTTAGTAGCGCTGTCATCTCCGGCGCGTCTTGGCACACTTCTTCTGCTGTTCTTCTGAAAATGCCCGCCTCCTGAAGCGCTGCCTCTGATTGGCTGAGCACTGTGACCAATCAGACGCAGTGCTCAGCTGAGCTGTCATTCAATGCTGAGCGATGCCTTTGATTGGTAACGGCGCTCAGCCAATCAGAGGCAGCACTTCAGGAGGTGGGTTTTTTTCTAATCCCCAGCCAGAAGAGAAGCAGAAGAAGAGTACCAGGACCTGCTAGAAGACGTGCCGGAGATGACAGCGCTACTAAGGTGATGTATTCTTCTTTTTAATTTTTTTGTTCTACAGTTATTGATTATTTTCGGGGGTGGCTTATATTTCATAGCCATTTTGTGTCACTTAGCCATCTTGTATACCTCCTTTCATTATATTCATTTGTCCTCTTTAAGAAAATGTATAGATATTAAATAGTTACTCAAAAAACCTTGAGTGAAGAATCGAGGCAAGAGCTACAGGAGATAGTTATGTAGCATTTAGGTCAAGATGACATGTTTCTCAATGATCACATGTTTTACAAAATATTCTCTCTAAACAACTTATTGTTTAGAGTTACTGTGCTTTTGTGTTCTGAGAAGTTATTAATCACATATGATTATTTTGCGCTTGAATGTTTTCGTTTGCCTTTAATTTTAGATGTTAAATTCCTTATCTTGCATATTCATATTGTGTTTGTTTTATCGACCAATCGTAATACATGAATTATAATAGATTTGAATTATTGTAATCAAAGCATGTGCCTCTATAAAAACTGCTGCCTGTCAATCAATGAACAGATAACTTTTATCATGCTAGGGGATGTTGTGCCGAGAGTTATTTTCCCAAGCTTGGCTTATCCTCTAATTGAAATTGGATCCCTGAAGCATATCGTATAGCAAATAGTTTTGTTTGCACTAACAGGCACTACAATACTATTCTATCTGATCTAGCAAGAAGGACTCTCCAGCTCTGTAGAGTTTTTCGCCCTCTGCTCACAGCCTTGATGAAAAGGGAGATAGCATATAGATGGGGTATCCCTTTCAACTGATAGCCAAGAAGGATGGTAGATTAACTATGTTTGGGGGCCTGGGAGACCTTCCCAAGTTTTTATCGACACTCAAGCTTTCTATGATATCGCTCCTGCATTGGCTGAAACCATCTGCCCCTCCCCCATTTCCACCCAGGGACAGAGCGGAAAACTAGAGGAGCCTCATTCCCAGTCACTTAGAGCAGTTGTTCTCGATGTATACATTATTAGGGGGGGGCATTTTTACTTCTCAGGAGAGGTGGAACGAAAAGGGGCGGCAGGGGGGAGTTGCAATATAAAGTGGGCGGTAGGAAGGCATTCTGTGTTTGCTTTGTTGATTTTTTTTCGTCTAGTAACAACATTTTTCTAAAATTTTGTAGTGATAACTCAGTTTTCGTTGGTAATCCGTCCGAAAACAATCAGTGCAATTTGAATACGATGAAAACTAAGGCTATTATTTCCATATAAATAACTTACATATAATGGGAGTTGTGTGCAGCCTGCACACCTCTATCATATATTGTATGACTTTTATAACTCAATGACTCCGCTACAGATCAATCACACTTCATAACACTGGATAATCTACAGCACAACCTAACCCGCTGTATTCCATAACGCAGCTGATTGGCTGGAACTGCTTCAAACTTTCACTTGTGTAGGTCTTTGGGAGTTGTAGTCTTAGTGGACTCCAAGTGTCTTTTCAGAACAGTAATATAAACTACAACTTCCAGAGACCCACACAATTGAAAGTTTCAGCCAATCAGCGGCATTATAGAATACAGCTGGTTAGCTTGTTCTTTAGGTTATCCAGTGTGATTGATCTGTAGCAGAGTCATGTAGTTATACAAATCATACATGATTATATGATAGAGTGACATAAGCAGTGCATTCTTGAAGCATACTTTATAAAAATGGCTGAAAAGAAGAAATGCCGTCAATATTCAAATGAATACTTGAAATATGGATTCATCCTTTCTCCTACAAATGAACAGCTTCCCTTGTGCCTCGTTTGTGAAAAGGCATTTTCAAATGAAGCTATGAAGCCTTCAAGACTGAGTGATCACCTTGCAAAAATGCATTAAGACAAAGTAGGAGAGCCTATTTCATTTTTCCAAGGTTTAAACTCAAAGTTTGAGAACCGCAGCAATGTAGGCAAGCTATTTGGAAAAACTGCTCTTGATGCGGACAAAGGCCTGTTTGCTTCCTATAAAGTCTCTTTATTAATAGTGCAATGTGGCAAATCACATACTATTGGGGAAACACTTATCTTACCCGCAGTTAAAGAGATTGTCAGTACTATGCTGGAGCCTGACGCATGTGCCATGGTGAAATTGATTCTTTTGAGTAATGACATATTTTCAAAAAGAATTGACGAGATGCCTGCTGATGTGGAGGAAACTTTTAGACGCATTAAAGATCACAGAATTTGTAATGCAAATTGACGAGTCAATGGTTAGAGACAATGAAGCATTGCTGCTACCTTATGTTAGTTTAATTAATCAGAATGAAGAGGTAGTGGAGGAACTGTTGTTTACCAGAAATTTAACCAGCAACAAGGCTCCTCTATATACAAAAGAGTTGAAGAATTTTTCCAAGAAAAAAACATCCCTTTAACAAATGTACTTGCTTGTGCAACCGATGGAGCTGCATCCATGATTGGTCGACATTGTAGATTTATAGCCCATTTAAAATCTGCTATACCTCGCATAATGGCAGTCCACTGTGTGATCCATCAGCAGCACCTCGTTGCTAAACATTTATGTGAGAGATTGCATGATTCTCTGCGCTATGTAATTAATGCTGTTTACAAGATAAAAGCACACTCTTTGAATGAACGTCTTTTCCGCAAGCTCTGTCTAGACCATGACGAAGAATTTGAACGCCTACTCCTACACACCGAAGTGAGTTGGCTGTCAAAGTGCTTCCGACGCTTCTGCAAATGTTTTGACACAGTATTCAAGTTTCTTCGGCTGATTGACCCAAGCCTTTGTGATGCAATCGAACTATGATGTCTTGACACTGCCTATCTTGCAGACATATTTGACAAACTCAACAAGGTCAACACGAAGCTACAAGGAGGCAAAATAAACTTCATTAAAGCTAAAGGTATAATCTACTCCTTTATTGCCAAACTGGACCTTCATACCAATAACTTGATACCAAGAAATTGCACACAAAGACTGAGACAAACTTCAAGATGCAAACTTAGACATTTTTGCTCACACCTGAAACAAGCCAAAGAAGACATGCAAACTAGGTTTCATGATCTATGTGCCCTAGAAATATCAACGTGGGTACT
Source organism: Eleutherodactylus coqui (assembly GCF_035609145.1). Classification (NCBI taxonomy): domain Eukaryota; kingdom Metazoa; phylum Chordata; class Amphibia; order Anura; family Eleutherodactylidae; genus Eleutherodactylus; species Eleutherodactylus coqui. The sequence goes on from NC_089847.1 coordinate 15,431,161, forward strand.
CAATCCATTTTAGGCAGAAGCAGGAGAATTTCATCTAAGATTACAAGAGCAGTTGATCGACTTGAAACACTATAAGATAGCCCAAGCACTTTTCCATCAATGTGGATATGGATTTTTTTGGTGAAAGTGAAGAATTCCTATCTAATCCTGTGGCAGAAAGTTAAGCTGCTCATGTTAGCTTTTCCATTTACGTACTTAGCAGAGAGGGGCTTCAGCATGGTTCAGCAGCTCCTGACAAAAGCGAGAAACAAACTGCATATATGTGTAAGGGGTGACTTGAGACTGCAGTTGACGAAGATAGAACCAAATATTGCGAAATTGGCATCTGCTCATCAGGCCCAAGGCAGCCATTAATGACACATTTGTAACTTCCATTCTCAGTCTTTTATGATGAGATCACTATATTTTGTTAACTAAATCGACGCTTCGGCCCTGGACAAACCAAGGTGGCTGCACCACTTTTCGGATTACCTGATGCGCACTGTGCATTCGTAGTGTAAGATAATGAGCAGCGCTGGCAAAGCAAAGCATTGTGGAGTGTTGTAGACGACCAATGCACTGTATGCATCAGGTATGCAAAGAAACTGGAGTGCCAGCAGCACAATCTTTAAAAGTCGAATTCAGCTGGCCAGCTAATACGCAGTCACATAAATGAGCTTGATCCAAAATGCTCAAAGGATACAGTAGAAAAAGCAAGCGTGACAGCATACGTGGTGCAAATAAAAACTTCTGTTTATTTCTCCCAGATGACAGAAAAATACATATGACGTTTCGACTCTGTGAGCCTTCACTTGATTTCTCAATTCAATTAAATTTTTTTAACATTTATTTATTTATATATTTTTTGGGTCAGTTGTATGCTGGTGATGTTGCTATAACAATGCATTGCTTGATTTTCCCTGATTTTCTGTTTCTTTTATAAACGATATACAGGGGGTTAAACTCACACCTGATGGAAGTCATTTACATACATGATGTCAAACAGTACATCAGTGTCCTCACCCCCCATGATTGTGTTATATAATGTATTTCTTGTGATAAGGTTTCTTTCCTTGGTAGATCCATATACAATTGGCACAGATTGGAGGTTCTTACTAGAGAGATCAAGGTGTAAATCTGTAGACAGGAATCTTTTATCGACAAATAATGGCTGGATCTCCCCCTTCTTGGTCTTAAATGCAACCTGTTATGTCCCCAGAGCACCATAAATTAAGTTATAGTCCTGTTAGCGAATGTGACAAGGAGCCGAGTGATGTATTATTTATCCTTACCCACTCCCGCGATCCAGTGCTGTCACATTTCTCTCTATAGAAGTCTATAGAAGAGCCCATGCACAGGACCCTGAAAAGAGTCACATTTTCCAGCACTACACAATCTTGACCGGGGTGACAGCGCTGGATCACTGGAGTGGGTGAATATGAAAAATAAGTCACCCGGCTCCCTGTCATACCTAACAACGCCATAACTTTGTTTATGGTGTTCAGGGAACATGACAGGTTCCAATTTACCTATAAAAAGTCTCTGATACTCCATTTGAGCAAACCCTAAAAGACGACATATATGTGTGTGACATGAACAATGTGTAGTGTTCTGTTTACAATGTTTTCCACATCATAATGACTATCTTTAAAATAATTGTCAATTATTAAATGACCCACCGTTAGATCTGCAGTGTAATTTTTAATTGCATAGTTACAGTCACAATGTTTCCTCAATACATAGGTTGCTCTGACTCCTTCACTTGACCTTGTTGCTACACTTCTTGCGGGGTCAATGTATTGATAATATATGTTGTCCTTTCCATTGCCTCATATGTCAATCAATCTAGGAGGGTTCATATATTTGTTGTCATTTAAGCTAATAGTAGAGTGGACCTGTCCCTAAACAATGCTGATCTCGAAGAGAGCAGCGTAGTATTATGAAAGATCCACTTAAAGAAACACTTGGGTATAGGGCATCCAAGAGAGCCGGGTACATTGCACCAGTGCAAAACTATTTTATAGGATTTTGTAGTCTTTGTGAGTTTTGTTTCTGAAACAGTAACATTTTTACTAGAAAGTTTCCTATTCCTTCTTCTAGCTGGTTGTGTAGTATCTGCTAATTTTACAGTAGGATTTAATAATTCTTCCATTGACATAGATAACACAACAGAGTTAATGAGCAGGAAAGTGTTAATTGTTTAAGCACAAAAGTTGAAAGAAAAATTAGAAATTAAAAATTTGTCAAATGCTTATAAAAAAATATCAAATACATGCATGAAACTTATGTCGGTGAACTAGTTTTTAACAAGAACAATAGAAACATCGGACAGCGAGTATTCTAAAACATTGTGTGAGATTCTCTAAGGCAAGATAAAATTAGAGAAGCAACGTGTATCACAGGTAATGTATTCATGATCCCCCTTCTGACTACACATGATGATCTATATTTTGTTATGTAGTAACACTGTTACTAGATGTTACTAGATAATCATTTCTTTGTAAACCCGAAGCGTTTCACTTCCATTTATAGTTACCCATTTCAAAAGTTTTATGTCGAGGTGTTTGTATTTTTCTGATTTGAACCAGTTTTTCAGAATGATTTTATGTTCTTCATCGTTCTTATGGTCAATCGTTATATGATAATCATCTTGGGATCTCTCTTTAGTTACTTCTAGTTTTTCAGAATGCTCAATGTAAATGGAATCTGCTTTACCATCACTGGCAAAATTATCAATCACTTTAATTCCTGCAGTATTTATCAGATTATAGACATCTTCTCCTTCTCCTCCCTGGAGAAAGTCATAACCATTCAATGGTGAAATAAGATCGTTACCCCCTGCACCTCTGATGTAGTTACTATCATCATTTCCTATCAACATGTCATCATAACTGGTGCCGATCACATTTTCCATCCCAAAGTAGAGGTCCCCTTCAGCATCTGAGCCGGCTCCATATCCGAGATACAGATTTACATACACACCAGTTCGATTGCCACGATCTCCAAAGAATAATAAAGTGTCGGATCCTGAACCCCCATAAATTGTGTCTGCCCCCTTGCCAGGGTAGATAACATCATCACCCTCGCCACCTAAAATGAGATCAATCCCTTCACCTCCATGAATCCTGTCATCTCCAGCGCCTCCAGAAAGATAATCTCTACCATTAGAACCTTGGAGAACATCATCTCCTTCTAGACCAAACAGTACATCAGTGTCCTCACCCCCTATGATTGTGTTATTTAATGTATTTCCTGTGATAAAGTTTCTTTTCTTGGTAGATCCATATACAGTCGGCACAGATTGGAGGTTCTTACTAGAGAGATCAAGGTGTAAATCTGTAGACAGGAATCTTTCATCAACAAATAACGGTTTGATCTCCAGACTCTCAGAGAAAGTGAACCACAAGTCATTGGTCTTAATTATCAAATGTCTATTATTTTTCAGGCGAGGAAACCAAAGATAACATATCCATTGAGCCACAGATGGAGCGGTTATTATTAAGTTTTGAAGTTTGGCATCTACTTTATATTGAATACTTTTAAAGTCAATATCAAGTATAAGATAATCCATCTTTTCATCAGCCGCATAATTATTAATTCCATAACCCCTTTTATAATGTTTCTTCAGTATATAGGTGTCACTGCCTTCTCCACCATGCATTATTCCTCCATTTGTCCCAGGGTCAATATAATTGTCTTTACTATTCCCCTTTATCTCAATATATTTCGGTGGACCAATTATCTTAGTTGCCCCTTCATAGATACCTGACCTGGTGTCTATTTCCTTGACAAGTAATGTATCTCTAGAGTCATCAATAGCAAATACTACAGGTGTGGTGCTACTGGGAATACTGAAGGTAATTCCATCCTTTGTATGTATTTGTAAATGTCTGTAGCTTTCTGATTTGTACCAGCTATATAGTGTAATGCTACAGTCATCATTAACACCGATTTTAAGATTTTCTGTAATGGAGTTTGCTGGGCTACGTTCTTTAATAAATTTTAGTGATCTGTATTTCCCCTTGATATAAAGGACATCCATGGCATCGTCTTCTGCGTAGTTATCAATGAGGAAATCCTTTTCCTTACAGTCAATAACATATGTGTCACTTCCTCCTCCTCCTGTAAGTTTTCCTCCACCTTTACCTCCCTGAATGAAATTTGGTTTATTGTTTCCTTTGATGGTATCATAATGTGAGGATCCTATCACAGTCATTATATTCTCATTTCCAGGAATGGAATTTAAGTCAATATTCATCCCATGTGTAGAGTAACTATAGTCCAATATCAGTGGAATAATCCTTGGCTCTGATATGTTGGTTACTTGGAACACTATAAAATCTTTGGATTTGAATACGATATGTTGCCATTGCCACCCTTTGTACCAATCTTCCATTATAACACACGTCTTTTTAACAGAGTCCCAAATCTTTAGTGAATACTGTGGAATAGTGGAAACCTTCAGATCTGCATAACTTCCTGGCAGCTCTACTATATCAATCAGGCCATCTTTTGCAAAGTTGTTGATGCTGTCACAGTCTTTCTTTTCTTCTATAATATACATGTCCTTCCCGTCTCGTCCAGTGAGGTAATTTTTACTAGCTTTACCCTGCAATACATTGTTGAGGTGATTCCCATGTATAACGTCAGTATAGTTACTGCCGATAACTGACACCACGGTATCCCAAAGTGGATCATCAATAGAAATATCCACACCAGAATCTTTATTTGAGAAATCCAAACTGTAAGGCTCTAAAGGAACAGTCCCATTCAGCCTAACTTGCCCAACCTTAAACAGAGCTCCTTCCAGGCTTTTAAAGGCCATATGTCTATATTCTTCTCCACGGAACCAGTTTATAATTAAGATTTCATGCAGATTATTGTTGAAAAGCTTAAGATCGTTATATTCTTTTCTTGCATTTATTTGTTGAAGAGGAATGTTAAAAATTAAGAGGTCCATCTCATTATCATCTGCCTGATTATTGATTTGAGTTTGTCCAGCATTACTTGGGATATAATAGATGTCCCGGCCATTCCCTCCCTCAACAAATGTTTTCTGAGGCCCTATATAGAAAATGTCATTGCCATCTTTGCCATATAGCTCATAGTGGTATTTATCCAGGGTGTAGGAAAGTCCTTTAATTACGTTTTGCTGTACAGCATAGAATCGGTTAGGTTTTGCATTGCCCACATATTTACCATACATCGTTTTATCATTTGGGTCCATAGAAGAAATAACATCTTCCGTTTTTACTGGAATAAACCACAATATGGTGGCTTTTTTCTGCTTCATTTTAACACTTAGAGTTTCTCCAATCCCTGCTACTAGATCCACAAACTCACAGTCCTTTTCAAAGGGAATCTCTTTTACTTTACTCTTGGATGTAAGAGGATCGGTAAATGTAATGATCATCGAACTGTGGTCCGTTAACTCAACACGTAAGTTTCCTCCATAGGCAGATTCCTCCCCTAGGGTGAAGTCTATCTTTTTGTGACATTTGTCTCCTGCTTCTTCTTCATCATAGATTTTGTAGTAGTTCTCCACAGTTTGCAGCTTGTGTACGGTGTCCATGGACTTTTCGTGTTCTTTTTCAAGGTTATGAACATTATAGATGATCCCTGGAATACTAATCTGTTCTGCTATTTCTAGAAAGCCTTTTGCTACATCTCTTAGGGCCAATCCAATTCCTTTCATTACAGCCACAAATTTGTCCCCAACACTGGCATCAGGGGGTAAAGCATCCAATTCATGTTTTATTTCATTGTACATTGGATCAATAAGTAGGCGGACAATAGTCAAAGCCACAGTGACTGGAAGCATTTCAGGACCAGCCAGAGCTGTTATAAATATTGCACTATCAAGGGCTGCATCTACTATCCCAATTGCAGTGTGTTGCTGGAGATCTTCGTATACATTAAATATAGTGAATCCTGCTGAAAGAATAGGCACTGTCTTAGCTAGTTCACCAGCTTCAGCCAGGGCGCTTGTGAATTTTGCTGCTGAAGCTTCGTCAAGCCCGGCAGATATCTGAGAGATGGACTTTTGTGCAATATTGCCAACGTATTCATTAACCGCGGAATTGATACCTGTCACCTCTGTAACCCCATGAACACCCTGGGCCATCATCACTCCTCCTTCCCACTTTCGCCCTTCAGCAAACATCTTATTGGCAGCCTGAAATCCCATTAAGGTCCCATAAATTCCGAGACCATGATTAACTTTAGTGTAACCGGAAATATCATTATAATATGAATGTAAGACCTCCTCTGAACTCAATGAACCCACACTGCCAGTTACCGGAATCTTCTTTATCTCCGAAGGATTCATTTTATTTTCTAATACTGCTATAGTTGCACTTTCGGAATTCTCTATTGATTTTATTTTCCAGTTTTTCGCTTTGTCTTTAGAGAGAGATTGTTTTAAATCATCAGAGATCTTCTCCATTAGTTGCTGTCTGTCTTCTACCATTTTTAATTGTAACTCTGTTTCTAAACTCTTTCCTCTTGCTCTCTCTTCCAGGTCTTTAAAATAACTTTCATAGTCTTCAGATAATTGGTCTGGACGATACCATAATCGCCTTCTGCTATTTGTATCAATGTTTAGATCATTTAGAGGAAAGCCATCACAAACTCTTCTAATGTGTACATTTGCATCATCTGGTGGCATTTCTATTGCTTTTGGGAGATTTTTAGGTTCAATTTCAAAGTAGGTTTTTCTGTATTTCCTAGATAACCAAGTCTTCACAACAGCTGCTGTTTCCCGAGCAACTTGGTCATTCATGTTTTGATCTGCAGTCTCATAACTCAGACCTATAGCAGCATGGTTTCCTTTCCACGTGTCCCCTCTTGTCATGGGATTCCTGTAACGAAACCGTCCATATGCAGGTTCTATATCCCATAGTAGGCGATTTGTGATAAACATATTTGGATTACGAACAGCCTCAGATATATGAGTGGCAAGCACGGCCATCCCATCATAAGCATTTATTTCGCCTATATTGTTTTGGTTGTTGCTTACCCATTTTTGTGCCATATCTGAAAATGATTTAGCATTTACCATGGCTTTCATTTCTTCATATGTTACATGGTCCTTATTTCTAAAATCAGATAATTCTTGATTTACCAGATTTCTATCAGTTCTTCCATGTAAATTAACATAAAAGTCTTCCAAGTTAATGCTGTAGACATAATCCTTAAAACGAAAGTATTGAAAGGTGTTTCTCAATTGCCTTTGAATTTCACGACAAATATTGTTAACTGGCCTATTATTCCTCAGATTTAAAAGAGCCTTCCATGTTTCTTTCAGATTCATATTATTATCAATTTGAACTCCAAATCGTCTCAGTGTAGCAGCGTTGTCTATCAGCATTTGCCTTCTTATCTCATTAGAACGTTGTATGATGTACTTGATATTGTCTTTAAGACTGTCTAGCCCATTTACAACTTGAGCCTGAATTCTGTCATGTAATATAGGTCCATTTAGTCTATCACTATAATATACATTTACGGACTCTGTGCCTACAGGTTGACCTTCTGTGTTAAACAGTCCTTCCATGGTGTCTTTGATTCCTTGACCCACATATTCATCGTCAACGTGGTAGAGAACCCCGTTTTCAAAGTAGTATAGTGGTGGATTATCTATATTCCTTGGAGCTAGAGGGTCATGCTCATTGTCAATATTCTGATTTTCTATCCACTCTGAAGTTCTCCCCTTTGTGCTACTCACTTCCATAAGATTCTTGTCCTCACCTAAATAGAATTTACGCTTGTGATCTGGGATGTATTTTCCCCACTGTTCTGGATTATCAAAATCAACAGTCAGTTTGCTGCCATCTTCCTGCACTACGGTCTTTGTTGTGCGAACAGAGAGTGAACCTACTGATAATCGAGCCTTATCCAGGGTTAAAAGGAAGTCTTTGGCAAAGGCTTCACCTCCTTTTCCTGCACCGGTATCACAAGAGATTATGCTGATTTCTTCAATGTTGTGTAAACCAGATGACCAGTGAATTGGGGATGAGGGTTCTTGAAGTTTTAGTATGACTTTTGCCAATTCTTCTGATGTTTTTCCACCCACAGACACTTGACCCTCTCTCTGCCCTCCATGTCTAACCACAGTGATTTTGGTGTTTTCAGTTATATGTACGGCATTAATTCCTTTTGCTTTTACCAGACGGAATTGTTCAGATTGTGCATCATACTCCAGTAAGACTTTTGGACGATTTGTATCTGTCTTCTTGTTAAACAAGTAGTCTCCAGCGTTTTGGACAGTATCATCAGTTCCAAGTTGTACAATTATTTCTTGGTCTATTCCTATTTCGGATATTTCTCTTACTGCTTCCTTGTCATTTTCTTCCATTGCTCTGGAAACCACCTGTGTGTAAAAACAAATTTAGATAGTAGTTATAAAGGGCAACATATGTGGAAATTGGTAAAACAGGCGCATACAGTACAGGCACTAACAGTAGCATTCTTTTCTGTATTTTTGTGTTGGTGAGTGCTGTATTTTTAAAGCAAACCTGCCAAGTGTTTATGCTGCCCTATCTGCAAAAAGGAAATGAATATGAGATCTGTAACATATAGGTGTTATAGTAAAAATATATGTATTGTATATACTGTATAGTGGTATATCTTACTTCTTAGTGAATAGCTAGCATCTAATTAGTTAACATGTTCATGTTATACACTGGTAAGTATTAGATGCTGGCATATACTCCTACATATCTCTCTCTGGCTTAGGAATGCCCTGAGATAGTGGGTTCTGACACTCTCCATCGGAGAGAAGCTAATAGAACAAAGAACAAGGAATAAGTCCATTCTAGTTTTGTTTCCTAGGAATCACGTGTTTGGCAGTAACACACAGATTAAGGCGTTAACATGTGTCAGTCATTACAAACTGAGCCAATCATGAGTTGTTATTATTTTGGGGGCATGTACTACTATTTACTGTCATTTTGGATATATATTTGTACCATGATGCTATTAATAAACCAGAAGTATATTGCTTTTGATACAGATGTGTGTCCCTGGCTATATTTATTGGCATGCATGATCTTCTTATTATAATCAATTTGGAGCAGACAGTGAAGTTAGAAGGAATATAGTTTTTCCCCCATATTTCTGAGTACAAAGCAAAAATTAAACTCATTTTCAGACAGGTGCAAAAGCTCATGGTGCTCAACTTTGGTTCATAGTATACTCATCCAAAAGTGTCCTGCTAGGACTCCTGGGATGCAAAATGAGAGTCCTGCTTACCTTGCCCACACAGTGATTAGCAGCTTTTCTAGTATGAGTGTGTGTTCACAGAAGGAAGCAAATCATTGCGTATAAGTGGGGTGAATGGGATTCTCAATGTCTTTCCCAGGAGTCCTGGCAGGATTTCCTCTGCTTTTTGCTCAGAAATTTTATTCCGAATCATATGAACCTCAGCTTCTCTCCAAAAAGTAGATACGTTTTTTTTTAAACAAAAGTCCCCAGATGTATTTATAATGTTATTTAATTCCACTTTCATTGAAGAACAGATCAATTACTGTTAAAATTAGTTAGTAACTTCTCAGAAACAAATTAATGCAGTTAGAGGTGTTTTAATAATGGCCTTTTTATATGCCCTGATCCTCTGCTGTTTTGAACAAGCACCGATTGACATAGCATGTCAGTCAGCAGTGGTTCTACTGTTTACAGTGGCTGAGGATTGGCGATATGGAGACAAATGATTGCTATTACAATGATTTGTTCCCATATGAAGTGCATTGTCATGCAGAACCAACTCCTTGTGGTCCAGTGCCTAGGGAGGCTCCTTTCAGGGGAGTGAAACTACCATAGAACACAGGTGAAAAACATTTTTTTTCAAACTTTTATCTTGCCTCCTTGCTTCTTTCCAGGCTTAGTAGTAAAATACTATAAGAAAAACAAAAACAGTGCTTCCATAGTGTCGACCTCCAAGGACAGGGGGGGAAATTAATGAGGTATTAATAACTCTCACCTTGGATAAAAGTAACAGAGCACAGCAAGTGCAGGCATAGGACAGCTGCAGCCCTCCACCTGACGAATTGCTGAGTTTGTGGATGCCAGTAGTAGGAAGACAAGTATGCAGAAAACAAGTGGCCAAAATGAATACAAATGATTGGCGGAGATCCCTGTGAAGTAAGATACTGGGCTCTTTCCCGTTTGCATCAGGCAATTACATCTCCTATTGTATTATAGCCAACTAGTGGCCTGATAAAAGAAGAAGTTCGACTCAGAGACACGTAGCCCAAAAGTAAAGGATTTTCTCGCAAGCCTGGTCCTTCTTATAGCAACACCGATCTTCCCCTTGTTTCCCCAGATACTTTTGGTAGTAAAACAGGTAGTGTGGAATGATGTAATAGAGAGTGCAGTCTACAATACAGAAGGAGGGAGACAAATGATGCTTCTCCCCATCCTCTACAGCATGTGTACTGATTAACAGAGTAACAGTCAGCAGGGGCTTCTACCTACTCTGCTGCTATACAAATCAGAGCCTGCTTCACATTTCCAAAGCAAGATGGTGGAGGAAGGGCTGACAGCTCCTGGTCCTGGGGTCAGATCAGGGGTGTAGCTATAGCAGTTGCAGAAGTAGCAGTCACTACTGAGTCTTGAAGCCTTAGTGGGCCCAAAGAAAAGATTGAGAAAGACGTGTTACAAGAGAGCTCTGCTACCTAACCAGGATAATCCATGTGTGGCACTGTATTGGAACCATTGGTGTGGTAGTTGCAGGTCTAGAGAATTATCAAGGAAAGCCAGGAGTCGGTAACTGTAGATCTTGTGTCATGGTACAAGTGGAGAAGACGGGTAGTGTTGTCGGGAAGGAAGCCAGAGGTTGGTATCAGGAGGTCTCATGACGCAGTACAAATAGAGGAGGTGGGTAGCATTGTCAGGAAGGAAGCCAGAGGTCGGTATCAGGTGTGGTCTTTAGTTGAAAAAGCAGAGGAGTAGGAAGGAGTGATGCTTGAACAAAGCTGTGGAGCACAGTAATCATGAGCTGGGGCAGTGGCAGGGTCAGGCTTTAAAATGAGTATGATTAGAAGCAAGGCAGGGCCAGGACAGGGAGGCAGGAGTTTAACAGGAGCATGGAACAAGGCTAGGTTCAACAGGGGAGCTTGTCCAGCAAGGTGGATAGCTCACTGGGAAGGGACACCATCCAGAGCACAGGAAGTTCCAGGTTTGAGTCTTGACACCGTGCCATCTAGTGCCCTAAAGCCCACATCAAGCCTGCTTAACTCACCGCTGCTCCTCCTATATCAGGAGGAGTAGAAAGAGGGCTCTCATGGTAAAAATAGCCATCTCGGAAGCCTTATATGTGTCTTCTTCTTCTAGCCTCCTGTCTTATCTGTGTCGTTTTTTCTATCCTCCTGTATTTCATTGATACACAAGCTATTCTGAATGTAGCCAGGAACAGTTAAATATGAGGAAGTAAATATTGAATTCTTTCAAGATCTGGCTCCTTCAACACCAGCCAAAAGAAGGCAGCTGAAGCCCCTTCTGAAAGTTGAGATATCTATGTTGAAAGATGGCAAACGAGTTATAATTCACACTACCTCTGATTTAGAAAGGGCCTGGAGAGCGCTAGATTACTTACCCATTCAGATGAATTTCTAGATACCGCTACGGGAATTAGAAGCACTTCCACAACTGCCTAATCCTGCACCATGGAAAGATGACTCTAGATTCAAATCTCCAAAGAATTAAAAAAAAAAAAACACCAGGAACCACTTTCCTTTGCAGAGGCCTAAGACGGACAATCCAATCATCCGAATACCAGGACAGTGGGATGCCAACTCCCTAGCTTTGGTTCGATTACAGTTATCCCACATAGCTGTTAAGCTGGTTACCTGGGTCAGCCGCCCTCTTGCTATTCGAGGTATATGTGGGTGTCGTTCTGCTTCTCTTGCATGAATAGCTTTTAGCTGTTTACTTCCCATCAGTTCTGCAGGAGTTAATTCTCCCCAGTGCTCTCAGTCCAGCTGCAGGGTAATTGGCTATTATCCTCCTATTTAGCCTGTCCTGCTACCAGACCAGAGTCCGTTCACAGCTCAGACTTTTCACAGTGATTTGCCCTAGTGTCCCTGACACATGTTGGTCAGCTGCCAACGACACTAGGACTACCCCGGGAGGTAGCGACCTGCTCCATTCACGGCCGCGCAGTCCAGATCTCTGTACAGGGGTTAAAGGGTGATTACCCTTTACAATGCCCCTAGGTTTAGCTCCAAGCCAAACTGGTTAGTTGGCACAGTGGGGGCACACTTGCTGTCTGTAACAGTATACTCGGGACATGGATCTCGCTGATCCCTCCTATAGAGGACTCTCAGAATTGTTCCATAAGATGGTTCAACAGCGTGAACGCCAGGAGCAAATGCTGTTTGTACCTGTGCAACGCTCACCTGAACATTATAACTAACACTGCGGCACCGTCGCCCACCATACCAGTCAAAACTATGGCACCATCCCCATAGGCAGCCTCTGCGCCAGGAGGAGAAGGCAAAAGGCAAAAGGAAAGGAGAAGGCAAAAGACGTTAAAAAGCACTTCTCCCTTCTCCTCCAGGTTCTCAGCTATGACTAACAGCCAACAATCCGACCTACTCCTGCTTGATTGCAGGAGCAGAGACTTTAATCCTGCACTCTAGTCGCAGTGATATTGCATTGGTGGTCCGTGCAATATTGCTACGTTTTCTTGCGGTGATACCGTGATTTTGTGGTGCTACAAAGTCGCACGACTTTGTAGCACCACTTGTGAGGATTTTCAGGGGTGGGGGGTGGAAGGGTGGCTTGAAATATAAGTCCTACCCCAAAAATAAGGCCTAGCTGCAGGAAAAAAAACACAAACATCACCTAAGAAGCGCTGTCCGGCTCCACTGCATCTTCTTTGCGGTCCCTGGTACTGGTCATCAGCATCTCTTCTAGCCAGGGATTGGAAAATCCCTGCATCCAGGAAGCGCTGCCTCTGATTGGCTGAGTGCTGTGATATTCGGCTATTTAGAGCCAGCGCTCGATGAACCAATCACAGCCATTCATTGGCTGTGATTAATTCATTGAGCGCTGGCTCTGATTGGCTCAGTCGCGACCCTCAGCCAATCAGAGTCAGCGCTTCCTGAAGGAGGGGATTTTCCAAACCCCGGCCAGATGAGATGCTGAAGTCAACTGCCAGGGAACGGGGAGAAGACAGCGCTTCTTAGGTCATTTATGTGTTTTTAAAAAAGATTTTTCCTGCAGCTAGGGTTTAGTTTAGGGCTTTTATAGTATGATTTCCACATTTTTGTGCGATATGATGAAACAAAGAGGGAAACATGGGCTACAAAACCTCACGAGTCACGTGCATATCGCGAAACCCACAAGATTTAGTGACTCGCAATGTAGCATGTTATAAAACATTGCAAATGTGAAGGAACCTATAGGAAAGCATGGGCTTCACATGCATGTGATTTGCAGCATTGTCGCATCACGAGAAACTCACGCAACTTTCTCGCCCTTGTGAACGTGGCCTTAAGTTGTATTACTTAATACGATAATGTCTCCTGCTTTTCCTATCGAGACCCTGACTCTAATGTCTTATGAACCACTATCTTATATCAAGATATGGATCTATATATTGTTTACCTGGGCCTTCGCCTGGTGATTTCCATCTTCTGAGGTTTTTTTCCATAATTGTAAGTATTGATTTTCAAGCCTGAAAAGGAAACGATACCAGATAATGTTAATATTTCATTACAAAACTAACTTTCTTTAGTCTAATATATTATATTTAGTTTAATTTTTTATTGTCTCTCTTTTGAAAGATATTTCACATAGTTCATTTTTTGTGTTTCACTGTGCAAATGTATCCAGTAAGACTGTAACAAAATTCTTACAGTTACAGCTCTGTTCGAGGCTCACAAAATCCTGCCCCCACCCCTTTACAAGAAACTAGGTTTGATGAAGAACTTCGTGAAAGCCATGGACCGTACTTCGCCAGCTTTCTGATACCTTCATGAAAAATTCCCTCGACTCGGCGAGGCAAAGATTAAAAGCAGGAGTTTTCGTGGGTCCTCAGATTCGAGAGCTCTTCAAAGATGACGGCTTCAAAAACTTGCTGCAGGGTGATGCGAAACAAGCATGGAATGCTTTTTGCCCAGTGTCTATAAATTTTCTCTGGAATGTTAGGGCAGAAAACTACAAGGAACTAGTACAAGACATGCTGATGAAGTATCAGATTTGCAATATGTCTCTAAAGATCCACTTCCTTCATTTCCATCTGCATTTCTTTCCAGACAACTGTGGTTAGTAATGAACATGGTGAACATTTTCATCAAGATATCGCAACAATGGAACAAAGATACCAGGGAAAATGGTCCACTACCATGCTGGCCGACTCCTGCTGGATCCTCCATAGAGATGCTCTCGAACAGTTGTACAAGACACAGGCAAAGAAATCTAAGACATAGTCTATTACTTGATTTTTTACAGGTATTAACCATCGGCCAATTTTGTATTTTGTCATATTCGTATTGAGCACATAAAAATTGACTAATTTTATTTCAGTAACATGACATGACTTTTGTAAAAATTTGTTGACCAGTGTTATACATTACATTTATGGGTGTCGTATTTAGGCTTTGCATAACTTGAATTGTGTATGGTGCTTTAGGGCTTATTTCACACAGGCAGGGGCTATATCAGGCCATGAAACTTGGCCCAATATCATGCTCAGAACATGTGATGCGACCACGGATGTGTTGTTTCAAAAGCACCTCCCCTCATTTCCAGGAAGTAGCGATCCTCCAGCGCGGCTTTCAGCCGCACCGGAAAATCGTTCCAAGTGTTTCCCATTGATTTCAATAGGAAACCTCACATTGCACTCGTACGCATGTGTTTTCCGGCCCCATTGAAAACAATGGACAAGGCGTTCTGGGGGAACGCCCAAAGATAGGTTATGCTGTGATTTTTTCCTGCACTGTGATGCGGGAAACAAAATCGCTCATGTACATGACCCCATTCAAAAGAATAAGGGTGCATATTAATGCGAGATTTGTGCGTTTCGCAGCATAATAACAGCAATTTTTTTCAGTTTCAAATCAGATAGGTCATAAACATCTGAAAATAGGGTACGGCCATAAGGATGCCAACAGATTTTGAAAACTGCCTTATTCAGAGGTTTCTGTAACTTAGAATGATTGTAAAAGATATATGATGGTTCCCAGCAGTCGGACCCTTATTGTTCTGACTTTATGCCATAGGACAGCTGCAAATAAATGTTTTCTAACAGATTATTGCACTAACCTGAGATCCTGATTTGTCCCTTCTGCACCAGAAATCCTGGCTCTGTAGTGCTCTAATCGCTGGAATTCTTCAGGTACTGGTAGCAAAACATAAATGAATAGATGAAACTTTCTGCTTTCACACTAACAGATAGATCAGTGTGTCACAGGGCATTGATCTGCAATATATGAGCAATTTTGTATACGTTTTAAAGTAACCCTCCGGGCCCGGACACGGTCTCTCTGAATAACTGATGGATATTGTGCATTGGTAGGAAATCGATAGTCTAAGGCAGTGGTTCCCAAACTTTTTCAGCCATGGAGCCCTTTTGGAAGCAAAAGTTTCTGATTGAGCCCCAAAATGGGACAGAGGGTTTGGTCAGGGGAGGTATTAAGGTGTGGCTTATCACAACATATGGTTTTTACCTCCGTCGGTATAAAAAGGACAGGGCCATTTACCAAAAAAAAAAGAAAAGTGAGGAAAGCTGGAGTACTAGATGAGCTATTGATATATATTATATTTAACATTAACATGCTGCAGAATTAAATCCCACAACACATGTCAATATCTGCACGGGTTTCATGCTGATTTTTTTCACAGTGTGTGGTCGAGATTTTCAAAATCTCATCCACTTTGCTGCTACAGCTACTGTAAATTCCACAACAAATTTGCCCAGTGTCGTTAAAGTGACCCCCTGTATTAGTGACCAATAGTAGTAGCATCACCATCACCTACATTGGCCTCAGTAGTAATTGCCACGTACCGGACAGGAGAAAGGGGATGATACTTATAGATCCCGCCTCTGTCGCCTTACTTACTGATCAACTATTCCGAGCGCACTTGCCCCTACCAACCGTCATGGCTGAGCCTTGATCGATCCATCTAGGGAGATTGCAAGTTTGGGGTCGTTAGAAAACTGGCTGATTTGTATCCAGCTTTCCCGGGGTCCTGTCACATGCAGACCAAAAGCACAAATCACAATCTGATCTGTTCTAATGCACTCCAGAGCTCTATAATGCCCATACAGCTGCCACCACCAGTTTTGTATCGGTAAATTGAAAAACGATTTATGAACACAATCTTCAGTTATGATTCGTTTTTAAAACAGACAAGGCTGACTTTTAAATTGCAGATTTAATCTAGAAAAGGTCAAGCAGTGCAAAATATATCTGATATGTACAAAGATATACAAAAAAGGTATAAATACAACAAGACAGATTTTTAAATTAAACTGAGGAAAATAAAAGAATGATACTGGATTTGGATATCAGTCCAATGTTCCAATACGTGCAGAGTCACTGAAGGATCTGACCCCAGGTCTCTCTGAGACCCATAGTTTTAACAGTTTCTCAGAACACACCTCCCTCCGCCCCCTCCGAGGTCATTTTGAGAGAGAGAGAGTGGGTTTCTCACTAGCTCTGAAAAATCATAATTCCCCATTTTCAGTCATATCTCCACACATGGTCCTCTGATTGAGAAGATATGCCTGCCATATTTCTAGTCCTTCTGGGAGTTCACGCCAAATCTATGATTTTATCTACGCATTGATATCAAACATGACACAGAAATCGTAACCAGGTATGAGGATATGTAGTTTGAGAGGGTTCCTGAATGCCTACCGCAACCTGTGTGGGTGCGTTTTGTTCAGTGGGCCTACTTGATTCTGAAAATATTATTTATTGGCTAGGACCTTCATATGACCAAATATTCTTATTAAAGATTTTCCCTAATATGAATTCCTCCAGGAAGTCTGCCAGATGAATGATCTAGCCCTCTGCCAGAAGAATGTTTTTTCTAAGACTCCATTAGCAAATGCATGGTCAACAAATCTCAGTATCCTAACAAACAAATACAGGTGGGAGAGAAAGAAAGGGGGGGTTATTCAAGGCCTGAGTCAAGACACACAGAACAAAATGGCTGACTTTGAAAGCCCATCCCTGTCGCCTAGTAAGGGGGAATTCAAGGGGGGAGGATGTCAGTTCAACTTTCCTAGTGTCCTGAATGGCAGCTGATTGATACTGTACAGCTGGGGGGACACTTTCTCAATCTCTTTATATGACACCTCCCCTTTTTGGTGCTGAATGAAGAAATCATTACATACAGTGTAGGAGTCTGCCATTTTACCCCGCAACCAACTGTGGGGGTTGTGGTTCGCCACAATGGAAAAGTTGCGCCCGTAAAGATACGGCTGCAGCTTCTACAGACCCCACACACTGGCCAGGCATCCCTTCTCTAGGGTGGAGCAGGCCACCTCCCTCGGTAAGAGCTTGTAACAGAAATGTAGCGCTGGGTTCTCTTTTTATCGCCCAAAGGCACTTTGCCAAGAACATAACCCAGGCCATATGTATTGGCAGTGGTCTGCGCCACAGACTTCCTAGTGAAGTCTGGGGCCTGCAGAACCGAGGCACTGCAGCGGTCCAATAGCTCACAGATACCTTGATGTCATTTCCCCTCCTATAGTTAACGCAGAACCGTGTTGTCCGGTTCTTCTTAGGCATGAGGACTACAGGGAAAGCCCATGCACCCTGTGACTTTTGGATAATTCCCAGAGGCAGCATCTCCTCAACCTCCCACTTCATACCCACCTGCACTTTGAGGGAACCCTGGTAGGCGGACTGCCTCACCAATGGGTGGCTCCCAGTGTTCACCTGGTGATCTGTCAACTGAGCCATCCCTGGTTTCTCAGTGAAGGTGGATATAATGAGGAGCAGGCCTTCCTGAAGCTAGGATCGCTGGTCTACAGACAGCTACAGGCTGCAAGCTGCATTCTCGATGGATCCGCCCCAAGTGTGCGGTGGTTAGCAGATCCATCAGGACCTCTCCCTCATCGAATGCAGAGGGGGGTTCTCCCGTGGGGTCCCTTAACACCCCCAGGCTGGCATCTGAATGCCCAGCAGCCTTAGACTCCTGGCTTGGTACAGCCAGAAGGAACGTTAAGGTCAATACCTTGGTGGCTTCCTCCAGGACTGGCTCGGGATCGTCCTCTGCCCCGTTGGATGGGGAGACTGATTGTCCGAGAGGCAGTGAGGTCCCTGCATTCCAGGCACTCTGACTGCGGGTGACAGCAAATATGCCTGGTGGGCCTTGGGGCGAGCCCATCCCAATTACGAAAATATAATTCATGTAGAGCTAGGACCTTCATACGACCAAATATTATTATTTAAGACTAGCTGATATACCCGGCCTCGCTAGAGTTCATTTGATACAGGTGTTTACGTGTTGTTTGCATGGAAAATTTTATTAAGTCACGGTTACTTTAGAGTAACTGAGGAATAAAAATGTATACACATAGAGGAGCATTAGATTCTCCTCAGGCTGCACATACTGATGTCCCTCTGCAGAATGTGCCACTCCTCCCACTCTCCTTTTTTAGGACCTAAAGAATGCTTACGCCAAATTTGACGCTTGTATGACACAAGAAGTTACATTACATAGGAGTGAACTTACTTTTGCAATTAGCATTGAATAATCGAGTTGTGCCCCCTTTGCTTTTCCTATTTAGGACTTAAAGAATGGTCATGCCAAATTTCATGCTTGTATGACACTCGGAAGATAGATAATTAGATTAGGTACATTACATAGGGGTGCCAATACTTTTGCACTTAGCATTGAATAATCGAGTTGTGACCCCTTTACTTTTTCAATTTAGGACCTAAAGAATGGTTGTGCCAAATTTTATGTTGGTGCAACACCAGGAGGTTACATTACACAGGGGTGCCAATACTTTAGAAATTAGCATTGAATAATCGAGCTGTGACTCCTTTACTTTTCCTCTTTAGGACCAAAAGAATGCTTATGCCAAATTTTATGTTTGTACGACACCGGGAAGATAGAGAATTAGATTTTGTACATTAAATAGTGGTGCTAATACTTTTGGACTTAGCATTGAATAATCAAGTTGTGACCCATTTACTTTATTTATATGGGGCCTAAAGAATGGTTGTGCTAAATTTCATGTTTGCACAATACCGGGAAGTTAGAGAATTAGATTAGGTGCATTATATATGGATGCCAATACTTTGGCACTTAGCATTGAATAATCAAGTTGTGACCCCTTTACTTTTCATATTTAGGACCTAAAGAATGGTTGTACCACATTTCATGTTTTTACGGCACCGGGAAGTTACATTACATAGGGGGGGCCAATACTTTTGCAGTTAGTATTGAATAATTGAGTTGTGACCCCCTCACTTTTCCTATTTCGGACCTTAAAAATGTTCTGCCAAATTTCATGCTTGCACAACACCGGGAAGTTAGAGAATTAGTGGCGAGTCAGTCAGTCAGTGAGGGCTTTCACTATATATATATATATATATATATATTTTTTTTTTTTTTTTTTTTTTTTTCCCCTAATATGAATTCCTCCAGGTTCAGCAAGTCTGCCAGATGAATGAGCTAGCCCTCTGCTAGCAAAATGATTTTTATAAGACTCCATTAACAAATGAATATCCAATAAAGCTTAGTATCCTTATGCTAATACCAACAAACAAATACAGGTGGGAGAGAAAGAAGCAGGGGTTATTTACCCCACAGCACAGCTCTTGTCTAGAGAAGGTGAGACAATGCCTTTCTACATGCAAATATCAACAGGCTGGGGGAGTGAAAAGTCTCCATATAGTGCTGTTTTGTAGATCTAAGTAAGTGATGCCGCTGACAAAGGACAAATGGGTGAATGTGATCATGCTGGCGGGGTAAGGGTTAACACATCAAACACATTCTGTAAATTATATGGTAAGAAGTGTTATCGGACCACACCATTACCGATCTGATGACCTCGTTGCCAGGTGCCAAATTGGTAGATATGGAAGCATGTGATAAGAAGATTTGCTAGCAATTATCTATCAATAGCATGAAATCACTCCATGTTATGTCAAGACACTTCTCCATGAGAACTCAATGAATTCTACTTTATCATCAACATTACCAACTCTTATACAGAAAGAAGAAGGCGGATTCAAGAGTTACTTGGTACAAAGATTAGTGTTACATAGGTGACAAAGCTGATTGATCATAAGGCTTATTGACATCTACCAAATAGTCTCAAAGCTCTTACGGCTCGTCTCAGACATAGAAATTACTTCAGTCAGGATATTGCTGTTGTATTAGACAATATTTCTGCAATAGTTGTGTGTCTTCTCTGTTAACATAGCTTAGCCTTATTTAATTTGTCTGTGGACTTCTTATCTTAAAATCCTTGTTACCAGCACTACAAAGCATAGGTTTTAGTCTTCTGTTTAAGGGTCAGTAGTCCAATACAAGGTAAGAAGCATACACTTATTGCATTCTGAAACTTAACACGTAATATTCCATGACAGAAGTATCCTGTAACAATTGTGTAGGAATAAACATGCAGACTGTATGGAGACTTTTGATTCACCCTGTATGTTGATGGCAATATTTCGAGCTATACTACCACACATGAGGCTGAGCTGCTGCATCTTATAGATATACTCTGATGTGTGGAGGTGGGTGCAGAGACGGGCATCTTCTGTAACAATGACTTGAGAAGCAACAGTGGCTGTAATTAACCTATTAGTGCCCATGGTAGTCATTTGACAATTTTTGTTTTGACATTTTTTAACCCATTAAGGACATGGCCTATTTTGGGCTTAAGGACGCAACGATTTTTGGCGGATTTTAATCTTCATTTTTCAAAAGCAACAACTTTTTTATTTTTCCGTCGACGCAGCCTTAAAAGTGCTTGTTTTTTGCATGGCAGAGAAAAAAGATCCAGCCGTGACAGAGGGCAGATCCACAGCATCCAGACAGGTAAGTATATCTGATTTCTTGGCCTCGTCTGTGGGGCAAGAGGGACCCGCTGCATGGGGAATCCGTGCCGGCCCAAATTTCCCCGTGGACATGAGGCCTAATAGTACCTTCTCAATTGACAACATTACTGTGGGCATTCTGCAACAGCATACTGCAGCAATTACACAGTAAATCCATAGTGACCAAATCTGCACCATTTAGGGCTCATGCCCACGGCCATATACTGCAGCGGAGTCCGCCAAGAGACCCCTTACTCACCTCCGGATCCACTGCGCAGCTCCTGCATGACGCGCTGGCGCGCATGCGCAGTACAGCACATGACGTGCCGGCAGTGTCATATGACGCGGCTGGCCGTGGGGGGCGTGTATTCACGCTATACTTCTGCTGTGCTACAGCGGATGTATAGCGTGACGGCCGGCTTCCATTGACTACAGTGGAAGCCGTCCGCATGTATTCCCGCAGCAAATAGGACATGCCGCGGGTTATTTCACTTTGCGGAACTCCGCAGCGTGAACATTGAGCTATTAGATTCAATAGAAGCTAATAGCTGCGGTGAAATGCCGCAGATTTCCGCTGCGTTTTACGCGGCAAAAATCCGGCCGTGGGTAGCCCTTATTTGTGGGTTTGGCCATGTTTTTAATTATGGATCTGCAGAGGAATTTAACTCTTTCATTTAAAGGGTTAAATTCTGCAGCAGAAATCCACAGAAGAAAAAGACATTTAGAATCTGCAACATTTATCAAAAACACTGCAGATTTGTTGCAGACAATTTCCACATCATGTGAAGATTTCTCAAATCTTCTCCCCACGTCTTATACTGTAAACGCTGTGGAATTCCTACAATGATTCCGCCAGCAGTAATTTTGCAGCATTTAAAGTCCGTGTGGAGCCGCCCTAACTGTCGCAAAGTTCATTAAAACCTCACAAGAAAAAGTTATATCAGATCCGGTTCAGGTTGTGTGAAGGAAGAAACCCATGTGAGATCTGAGTGAAGCCTTCTTACCTCCATCATCTTCATTTCCAGCATGGACTCTCGGGGAGACCAGTACAAGCACAAGAGTGCACAGACCAATGTACGCCCAAGACGTCTTCTTCTTTGGATACATCTTTTACATCATCAGCATGTTCTATAGAGAAACAAATCCAGATGGAGGAGCTCAGTCACAGGCAGTAATGGCCTTACTATAAAGCCTCATGCACAGTGTAAGTATCTTACTCACCTTCTTACTGGGTCTAATTATGAGGTTAGCCGCCATAAATGTAATACAAGAGTGAGTGTTATAGTATAAAGTGTAACATTACTGCTGCAGAAGTTCTAGAACTATTATGGAGGGATGTATAGAGATAGGCAGGAAGACTTACCTTTTCAGGTGAGAATTCTGGAATTTTTTCTTCTTTGCCAACTGTCTAAAATCTCTCTTTCAAAGAGGCTCACCGGCCGCTGTAGCACCAGTCAGAGAGGGATTATTGCAATTACAGAGTTCTGATACAATAGCAGAATTTATTATGCATTTCACAGATAATTCATTAATGATTACATGGGTGGTGTGAGATGTGGGGGGAAGAGGTGGTCTGCAGTGTTGGGCCAATTATGTGTTTTATCCCTAAATTACAGTGTATGCAGTAAAGAAGAGGTTATCATGACCTTATAAGAGAACACTTATTTACTCCACATATTTGTATTATAGTTAATTAATGATAGGAAGCTTCCTAAAATCCACAAAATTATCCTAATATAAATAACTGTAGTGGCCCAGAACACCATCCTGGTCCCCTCCATAAACGTGTTGCCCTATGCAGATGCACTGTGCAAAGCTTGTCTTGTCATATTCAGTGTGTGTTCCACAGCTTGGCGTTTGAGAGGTTAACTCTGCTAAAATCATAGTCTGCATGTGAATGTATCAGTCTGTCATGTCATGTGGTATAAGTGAAGTCATAAATGTGAGAGATTGAGAGCGGGAAACGAGTTCAAGTCCATCTTCAGTGAGTTGCTGGCCTCACACAGAGCCTCATGGAAGCACTTTCAGCTTCCATGTAGGTGAAGATGGAGAAGAAGTAGAGATATCCCGTAGTGACTGAAATCTGGATGTGAGTGGAGTGAGCCCCAAAAACCCATAAGAAAGAGCATTCATTAGTAATTCTGTATATAGAGATCCAACATAAAGGTACTAATTCAAATTACAAGTCTTTCCTGTGTGGCCATCAAGAGTTAGGATCACCGCACAGAAGTACGCCACAAGTCACACCCACGCGTCTTCAGTGCGAAGTGTTGATACTAATCTTTTGAGTAAATTATTGTTGCAGAGTGTCTGTGGAGTGACCCCCTATCCCCCTTCCTCCTCTCGAGTGCTCCCACTCCAGGAGCGGTACCTGACAAATAAAGCGGACTGTAGGACCGGTGTCATCCTGTGTATCCTCCCTGATCTCTGTTCTGTTTTCTCTGTGAAGAATTGTACCTGCATTACTGTGAATAATTGTTTGCTAAAGTTTACCAAGTAAAGTTATACTGGGCCCTAACTGTTCCTGGGGACCCGAGGTACTATGCACAAGTCTCTGTGTTATTTTCTCCCCTACGTAGCATACCGGTGAGTGGGAATGGTAGCATCACGAGTGATAACTACTACCCCAATCATCCCGTTTATTGCCATTCTCTATCCTAGGGGTGTTGAAGGTGGTCTGCAATCCAGCTCTGGCCTTGGCTATGTATCATTCCCCTGGTAAGTGCCACCTTGACAAGCCAACACTTTACCCTTCCAGCTCTTCACGTTAGTCAAGTGTTCAGAGTACCCCTCTGGGGTGTTGCAATAGCTCTCAGACCACAGGTGCTAATATTGTTGCATCCTCAATCTTTATCAAAAACACATTTTATTATTATGTTGTCCCTACCAAAAATCTGTGTAAAAAATGAGCATTCTGACCAAAATCCATTTATACAGGGGTTAATTAGAAAAAAGTATCTGAGGAGCGACCTAATAACTATGTATAGCTTTATCAGGGGACAATACAGAGATCTCTCCCTTGATCTGTTTATATCCAGGACTGTGACAGTAACAATGGGGCGCTCTCTACGTCTAGAGGAAAGAAGATTTGTTCCCCAACATAGAAGGAGGTTCTTTACTGTAAGAGCAGGAGAGAGACTATGGAACTCTCTGCCTGAGGATGTGCTGATGGGGAACTCGATGAAAGAGTACAAGAGGGGCCTGGTCACCTTTGCTGAGTGATACAATATTACATGTTATAGTCACAGATTACTTCAGAAGGGTCTGTGATCCGGGGATTATTCTGATTGCCAGATTGGAATTGGGAAGTTTTTCCCCATAAAATGAGAAAAATTCTTCTCCAACGCAGTCTCAACTTGGTTCTAGTGATTGGCAACGATCAGATTTGGACATTCAGCATGGCATATCCTAGTAATAAGCCATAAAAAGTCTTAACACAACACCTGAAAACTTTGGAGTTTACAAATAAATCATATATGTGATAATTATAATCTGGCGCTGCAAAGATAACGCAGAAAAACTAAATATAATGTAGTTTTCTCTTCCCAGTGTTTTTCTTTTTAACAGGAGCCTAAGGCCCAATGTCCGCGGGTGGATTTGATTAGTGGAACCCGCGCGGGTGCCCTGCGCAGGAGCTTCGCATATCAGGTTGCCCATAGGGATGCAATAGCATCTGCAAAAGAATTTAAGGCATGTGGATATTAATTTTTTGCGGATCACACGCGCTGGAGAAAATTGCATTTGGGTGATATCTTAATGGAACGGCTCTCCATGTTCGCCTGAGACGGCTGCTAGGTTAGGCGGGAAGAAATATAAATGTGCGTGGAGGAAATTAATTTAAGAGACATCATGCAACTTAATATCCGAGAGCAACTTTTTCACTATTTCTATTGATTATAAAGTTATGTTTTTTTTTCATTTTTTTCCTTTAGTTTTTTTGGATTTGGATCCAAGCTTACAATCCGCTCTATTCCAATATCTTATAGGCAAAAAACGAATTTATATCAGGCCCTTTCCGACGTGCGCTGTACATATACGGCACATGTCAGTTGTCAGTGTATGGAGCGGGCTCGGGAGCTGAGCCCGCTCTACACATGGCGGGTGTCAGACATCTTTGACAGCAGAACCCTGCGTTCGGGAGCTGCAATTGGAGATAGCATCAATTGCGGCTGTTAACCCTTTAAACACCATTGACAATCCTGCCAGAAGTGTTTAAATTGAGATGCACTCAAACAGCCTTTATGTGATGAGATAGCAGGAGTGCCATCTAGGTGTAATGGCAGCTATGAATGCTTGCCTATTAAGACATGCCTATGGCACATCTTCATAGAATGCTTTTAGAAACACAGTTGTCATGTCTGTCCAGGACTGCCAACAAGAACAGGGTACGGGGGGCAGCTAAGATGGACACGAGAACTAGCTTGTACAGGTGGCTAGATGCAGAAGGGACAGAGAACACCTCTGCAGGAAGGTGAAGGTCTTTATATCATGACCGTGCGGCACAAAGTACACGCTTAGCACGGGCGCAAGGTGATGATCACACTGGATGAAGTTGTAGTTCACCGTCCACAGTGAGACAAAGAGGACAACTCCAGGAAGGTGGAAGCCTGTCCCTAAACTAACAGGGAGATGAAGGGTCCCTGCCTGAAAGTGGAGTAATCGCCTTGATAAAGGCAGCCCCACTGTCTTCTTCCTGGGCCCAGACTGTCCCCATAGGGAGCCCTGCAGAGGGGAACAGATACAACGATATCAGAACGATAAAGGAAACATACAACTGACAGGAAAAAAACTGAACAAGTACAGACAAACAATAGACACAAACAAAGAACAAACCAAAGTGCCAGACACACAGGAGCTCTGAGCAGGCTGACTGCTCAGGGATCACTGAAATTAAACAGCGACTGCCAGGCAGCAAGAGCTGGATCTTATAGGGAGGAGGGAGAAGCTGATTGGCTGACAGAAATGTCATTCACCAGCTACACCTCTCAGACACTAGCAGGACTAATTACCCTGGACTAGTAACCACAGGAGCTGTTAACCCTGGCTAGTCTGGATAAGAACCTACAGAAACTAGGTGTGCTGGCAAATAATTAACTGTATGCTGACAGACAAACAAAAGGGGCATCTAAAAAAAAAAAATATATATATACAAAAACGACTTACAGGAATTATCCATACGGGCCTGAAATAAACGCATAAGTGTCACAATAAGAAACAAGAACATAATTAAGACACCTTGAGCATAACTATTGTGCCTTACACAATCGGCCTCAGTCGCGATAGTCAGAAAAATAAGAGTGTAGAAAACCGGAGGGCACATTACTTTGCCATAAACGCGCCGACCGGTGTTCAGCTTCGCTCACAAGATAACACCCCACAACTCATACAGGTGAGAGCGTCCCGAGTGTCACCTGAGATAGCGCTAATTCATCATCAATCTACCTACTACTATCCCATGACTTCTGGCATTAAGACCAATATCATCCGACAGCGGTTACATATCCGCTCTTGATGTGGATTTATCTTGCGTGGCTTAGCCCCATCAAAGCGGGCTTGAAAAAAAAAAAAAAATCACACATGGCTCAACAGCAGCATGCGCCATTCCGGTCTACGGAAACGGACGACAACGGGACGTGCCGTGATTTTTTTTGTTTTTCATACGGAATCGTTTCATGCGAAAAAACTGCCGTGTAAATAGACTCGCCGGCTGTTAGGGGTCTGTGTGCGTTCCACAGGATACACGGACGGCATGTGGCCCCAAAAGTATGAGACCCTGATAGGAAAAAAACGTATAAAAAAGTTATAATTAAAAAAAGATTCGCCCCAAATAACCGCATGAAGCTCATGATGTTTTTAGGGACTATCCCAATGTCTGGAATTATTTGGCCAGGATGCACCGTAAGACGTAACGCTACGGAATTCTGTACCAAAACCCACAGGCCGGGTTCAGATGAGCGTATATGTGCTGCGTATAACTCAAGCAACATTTGCGCACGTAACAGGCAGTGAATAATTGATTTCATGTGCGTATTTTCGGTCGCATGAAAACATACGCAACAATTTCTATTTTGCGCACATTTGCAGAGAGCAAGAGTCTATTGAAATCAATCGGCTTGCGTAAATTCGTATGACATAAGCAGAAAACCTGCGTATTCGCGGTGCCCATACGCACAAACTCAATGCGATTTTTGTCTTTATTGAACACACGGTGTATTTACACACATAGTGTGATTGTTCTCAGCAAGAGAAACGACGTAATCTTGTAGATATGATACCTTTTAATGGCTAACAAAAATACATGATGTAATAATAGCCAGCTTTCGTACCAACGCAGGGTACTTCTTCCGGCTTAAATGGATTGGATCTGAAGAGGCATGCATATTTATACACACTTATAACATACATACTTATGACAAGGCACAGATATGGTTGTGATTGGTTCGCACTTAAAAGGAATTCTGCAAACCAGAAAACAAACTTTTTTTGTCTAGGCACTGATAGCGGAGTGAAAGTTTTATGGTCTCTAAATTACTGTTGGAGGGGGGGGAAAAGGTCAACAGGCTCGAATTGTTATAAGAGATACACAAACATTTTTAGCTAAATACTGATAAGGGAGTGAAAGTTAATGGTCCCTGAATTACTGTTGATGGGGGTCTTATCTGTGCAATCAAGTCTCACACTTCCCATTCACGCATAAATCCTGGGGAATAATTTAACCCAGTATTCAGCGTGTCAAAGGTTGTTATCAATTTATATTCCCAAATTCTTCTGTGGTTTTGTGACTTGAAACCACCCTTCAATATCAAAACTCTCATATCTCCTATGTCATGTCCATTGTTAAGTGCGAACCAATCACATCCATATCTGTGCCTTGTCATAAGTATGTATGTTATAAGTGTGTATAAATATGCATGCCTCTTCAGATCCAATCCATTTAAGCCGGAAGAAGTACCCTGCGTTGGTACGAAAGCTCGCTATTATTACATCATGTATTTTTGTTAGCCATTAAAAGGTATCATATCTACAAGATTACGTCGTTTCTCTTGCTGAGAACAATCACATTTTGCTCTACTGGCTAACACGGTACCAGATCTTTGTTTTCATTACACACATAGTCATATGGGAGCGGCCAAAATACACGGGTGCAGGTGCGTTTCAGCCACAAAAATAGAAATGCGCGTACGCCCGTGTGAACGCGCCCTAATAGGGTTTTGCTGCGGAACTGCGGGCAAATTTAAGTAATTTGCAATTCCACAAAAAAAAGCGTAGTCCCCTGTAGATATTGGCGCAGAATTTACAAAGCGTTGTAGTGCGTTTTGCGGGCGAGAGACGTCTTATGAGGCCCCGCAAAACACTGTGTGCGCTTTTCATGAAAAGTAATTATCATTCCCCCATTCCTAAAATACCCCTGAGGTAGTGAGGCAAGCTGCAAGCAGAAACTACACTGCTTAATGAAGCTCCTCCATTATATGGTGCGTGAAGGGCGGGATAGACATTAGCCAACACTGGAGGTAAAAGGCGGGAATTTCGCATAGCGCGGTGCCTCACTAGTTTGGACCAGTGCGGCCACCGTAGCTGTTGCTATGGAGACGGAAACTCGGGAAACATTGAGCTGTGCGGAGAGATGTCGCTGAACGATCAGGGATGCCTTCTGAAGACGAAACCCAGCGAGGAGGAGAACATGTGGGACAGTGAGCGGTTGTCCCAGGTCGTCAGCTATCAGCAGCGCTGTCCTCCACCTCCCTAGCGCTAGAACTGACAGGTGTTGCCGGTAGCAGCCAATCAGAATGCTTCTTTCATGTTTCAGAAGCAGAGAGAAAAATGAAAGGAACGAGCTGATTGGTCGCTATGGGGACCTTTTTTTCATTAAACTTTATACATACTTTTTACTTTATACATATTCATTAGCCTAATATAGATTTAGATTTATGATGCTATTAGATTTATGGTGTCCATAGCAACCATTCTACAGTTATCTTGAACAAGTATGAAAAGTTTGGTTGGTGGTGGTGACGTTTATTTGCTATTTCAGCGAATATTGTTGTACCGCCCCTAAGTAGCACCGCCATATTTTAGACAACTTGCCATACTCAAAACAATACCGCCAGTGGCTTAGCACAGAGAGAGAGAGAAAAAAATAATAATACCGCCGCTCTGTGGTCAGTTTATGCTTTAGGGTGGCTTCACACGAGCGAATGCATAAATTGTGCGTGCCTCATCGCGGTGAACACGTGCTTTTTTATGTTTTGCGCATGCAGAGCACTACTGATCAAGATGTGTTCTTTTTTTTTTTTCCACAAAATTGAGCAGTGTATTGCAAATTTGCGCACCTCCTAGAGACTTCAAAGGGAACCTTTGGTGTGTGAATGCGCCCCAAATTAGAGCATGCTGCATTTTTTTTCTAAGCGTGAGACATGTGCGCAGAGAAAGGACGCGGAAGAACAAACCCATTGAAATTAGTGGGGTCTAGTCTCTACAGATTTACACGTGCAAATACATCCGTGTGAAGGAGACCGTAGGCTGGGCGCACAGTAGCTGTGAATTCGAGTTGCTTCTGAGAAGCTTTGGGGGCGACTCGTATGAGTTAGTACACAGGCACAAGTCCGTGCGTTGTCCAATTTACGCTAAGGGCGTTCAATGAGTTTTTAAAATTTTTTTCACACGAACCATCAGTCGAATACAAAAAACGTCAATGTGCGTGTCCTAATAGCGCCATAATGCAGCCGCGTGCTGTCCGTGGATTTACACGTATGGCACACGGTGGTGTACGGGGGCCGTAGGCTGCGTTCACGTCTGCGAGCAGGAGTTTGTTTTGCTGCTCCGATTTGACCTACCTTGGTTCACATTTACGTACCTCAAGAGCCCATTGAAATTAATGGGCGTGCGTGAATGCGCACAACATACGCAGAAAACCCGCGTATTGGCTCATCATGAGGTACAGATGCGTTTTCTTTCACAGAATTGCGCATTCGCGCACCTCCCATAGATTTCTATGGGGACCTTTGGTGTGCAAATACATACGAAAATAGAGCGCGCCTTTTTTTTTTCTTCTTCAAAACCAGAAATAAATCAATCCCATCGGGATCAATGCGTTCTATTCTCTGCGTATTGTGCACGCAAAAAACATTTGGGAGGAGGGGCTCTTGTAGTTTTTCAAAATAGTCGCTAAAACGTACAAATGCCTGTTCGTGTGCGTTTACGCAGAGCGATTGTTTACTGGTTGCTTAATATTATGATCGCTGAACACAATGCTGCCGTCTCTCGCTAGTTCGACTGATTGGTGGCGCATATTTATGTCTTTTTGGGAACCAATGAGCATTCAGTGGGAGGGTAAGATGTTGGGACACCAAACAAATGCGCACTCTACGAAGTAATTAGCTACTTGTTGTAAGCCAACAAGTACCTGTTTACACCAGATGATAATTAATCAACCCGCGACTACGAGCTGAAGCGAAGCGACTAGTGAACGCAACGGCTGTCGCTTTCATACACTATTAAGCGCCTCTTCGGATAATAGTTGTCCCATGTAAAGCCACCCTAAGGTGGTCATTCAAACATATTCGTATTCCCACGTCTCCTGGAAATTATACAAGATCAGACCGATCCCAGTGATCACCACCAAAGGGAAGGTGTGATTAGTTAGGCTGCCATCACATCTGCCTTCGGAGGTTCAGTCGCAGATCCAACGCAAAATATCAGAAGAAATAGCGCTGTACGCAACACTTTTTCCTCCGGTAAAATACTGAGCGCAAATTTATAGGCAATCGGGTCTGTTTGGCGCTGTTTGGTTCCGTCATAGGACAGATCCATTCGGCCAGGGGATTCCCCTTTCCTGTTCTCTGAACGGAACCCCAGGCGCAAATGTCAAAGCAGGCTTCACACGGCCGAGAAAATCGCACGAGATTTGAGCATTGCTTAAATATGGACCCCATTCTTTTGAAGGGGGTCATACACATGAGCGATGTTTTCATGCAAGGCACCGTGATGTGATGCGGGAAACAATCCGTGGCGTGTTCTATCTGGCTGTGTGATCTCGCATCGCAGCCCCAGTGTCTTTAATGGGGCCGGCACCAGCATCGTGAGATCTGCTATTGAAAGCAATGGAAGAACTCCCCGATCCTCTGCTGTGGCGGTGATGGCAGTTGCAGGGATCCCCTTCATCCCCGAAATAATGCAAGGCTATTTTCACATGAAAATGCCTCACATTCACTGGGCTTTCACATGGATGGCAAGCGCAATATGGGGGCAAGATTTGGGGGCTGCGATACCGCTGCGTTTTTTAAACGCAAATGTCAATGGGACTTTCTAATGTTAAAAACGCATTGCAAGTTTGTGCTTTACGATTTTTGTACGATGCGTTTTTAACATTAGAAAGTCCCATTGACAATCGTGTTAAAAAAAATGCAGCGTTAACGCAATGTTAAAAAAAAAAAAAACGCAAGTGGGTAGGAGCCCTTAACGTTGTGTTTTACGCTCTGCAGTATAACTCATCGCCCTTCCCTCAGTGTTCCCACGTTTCCTCTCCTTATAAATTGTTCCACCGGCTTTTAACATCCATGCCCGACAGATATTTTATAGAGATGATAACAGTTTGGATTTCTGTCATTTATTATATATATCATCACATTTTTGTTTTTTCTGCAGGTTCCCTTTCGAGTCTTACAGGCGCACAGCGGTGCCGTGACTTCTTGCCATTTCCTTTTTGAGGATACAAGAATTCTAACAAGTTCCCATGATGGAACGACAAAACTGTGGGTAGGCCAACGCTGAGCGCTTCTGGATACCGCGCTTTCCTACGCGTTTGTGGACTTTAGTTGACAACATAATGGTATATTACGATAGAATTATTTTACGGCAGTCCCACACACAGACGCATATATTTCCATAAAAAAACGCTATAGCCAGATGATACCTTGAAGTCAATACGGAATTATTAAAGGGAAGGTGACCTCAGTAAATGACCTATTCTATAAACCGTGTTTTTGTATTAAATATATATATATTTTTTTGGTTACAATCTGTATTTAAAAGAAAAAAAAATCTAAAATCCTGCATTTTTTTCACACTGACCACAGAGCCTAATAGGCTGACACTTAGGCCTCTTTCACACAGGCGACAGCGATATCACTGTGAGAAAATTGCAGCAATATCGCATCTGTGTTCTGTGCGATATCGCTGCATTTTCCCGCACCAATATAGCGATTTTGTGCAGGATTTATGCACATAGCTTAGAGACATGCTCTCTGCTAGACAACTCCTTTCTATGTTCCCTATTACAACATATTTAGGTAATAGAAGTGCTCCCAACTTTGACCTCCTCCACTTAATTTGACCCCCTCCATTAGCCAGAGCAGAGAGCTCTTGTATAAAGCAGGCATTATGATGAAGCTTGACTCTGGTGTGGGGAAATCAATGAGGTGCCTGGATATTAATGGCCACAGTGCCATGTAATGTCTTATTTCTTGCAAAGAAAATCAGTGGTTCTTATAGCGATAACAGTTATTTGGGGAGGAGTTGGGTTTTCGAGGTTTCAAAATGTGGAACACTCAGTGATCGGCTTATTGTTTAGAGGAAGGACTCGCTGAAAAGGACTACTAGAATGTGATTCCTATTGACCATGCAGTATTTTTTTTCTTTTTTTTTTTTAGGATTTCATTACCTCTTCCCCAATTTGTGAGTATACAGATGATCACTCTGGTCCTATCTCTGAGTGTAATCCAACACGCGACAACAAAAGGTGAGGTTTTTTTCTCAACTTTGGTTTGAACCGCTTAAGTCATAAATATAAGGCTCTTGGTCCAAGCCATAGTAAAAATACAATGCGAGAGTAAAGCTCCTGCTCTTGCAGTCTTACAGGAGCAGGTCGGATACTCCACTGTCATAGACAGCCGAGGACCCGAAGGAGAAGACAGAGCAGTTTCAACCGCTTCTGCCTTCCCCCTTAGCATGTCAGAGCTGCAGGGTCTTAGCAGACCGCAGACTAACATTCAAAGTGACTAATGTCACTATAGTATTGAGTTTTTTTTTTTTTTTTTACTCGGCTTATACTCGAGTCAATAAGGTTTCCCAGTTTTTTGTGGTAAATCTTATTGACTCGGCTTATACTCGAGTATATACGGTATATATTAAAAAAACGCCAACCTTAACCCTCGCCAAACTAACCCTGTTATTTGAGTCTATACAAATGATATATCAAAATGTTTGACGCAAAATGGTGATCACATTCACATTTTTTATTTTAATACAAACACAACAATATTAAAAATAAAAAGCTATAAATTCAAATTTTTTTTTTTTAAACTCTTTGTACACATTACCCGTAAAAAAGGGGGGGGGGGGGGAATAATTTTAAAACGCCAGGAAAGAAAATGGGGCCATAAAACCATCACATTGGGTAGAATTGCTAAAAAGTATCTGTATCTCTCATCCAACTGCCTCCAGCTGTTATCGACAGGTTAAACTGGAGATGTTAGTATTACATTGTTGGCCATTTACTTGAATGGCCGTCTATCTCATGCATGGATGCGCTGGGTGCTGCTTTGACACATAGATGGGGGTCCCAGCGTGACATCTATATGCCCTAATTGGGATAATGGACTGAGATTCTCATCCTGAAACAACCCCTTTATTGGATTTGGCCTTGAATTCAGTTTGTGCAACCATAAAGCCATTCTGCATTCATGTGGTTCATATTATGGGCTTTGTGGTACATGAAGAGAATGAGGGGTCATGTACAGCAAAGACAATCCACAGCTTCCATCATTCTTGGGAGATTTCATTTATATACAGAGTCTAGATCAGAGCTGGGCAACCTTATCCGGTATGAAGCTACAATGCAGCATTATGAGAAGTATGCTTTATTCTTAAAGCAAATGGCCCATAGATAACATTTATCATCCATCCATAAGCTAAGTGAGACGTGTGTGATCACTGGGGGTCTGACTACTGGAATCCTTGCTAATTATGAGAACAGGGGGCATCGAGTCCCCTGTATGAATGGAGCTGTGGTTATGCTTGTGCATTACCTTTCTTTAAGGCTGGGGTCACACAGGGCGGATTTGCCACGGATTGCCGTTGCATATCCGCACTGCGGCAAAACCGCTGCGTTTGCAGTGCAATGCAGCGCAAATGAGATTTGCCAAAAAGCTGTTCTCACAGTGCGGATTTTTTCCGCACAGCCGCAGTGCGGAAATGCAACTGCGGCGCGGTTTTAAAAGATGCAGCATGTTCATTCTACGGTCTTTTCCGCAGCGCTTTTTTGTCTATAGACCTCTATGGACGCAGCCAAATCCACACCAAATACGCGGCAAAAAGTAAAAAAGCACTGCTGAAACAAACGCTTGCGGATTTTTCCGCACGAAAATCCGCAGAAATCCGCAAGCCCAAATTAACCTTTGAAGTGGTTTTGCCGCAGAAGCAGTTCTTCTGCGGCAAAACCGCAACGGAAAAAACGCGGCAAATCCGCCCTGTGTGAACCCAGCCTAAAACAGTCTATTGGACTCTGTCAGTCTCATAGACAATGAATGGAGCTGTAGCGTGTATGCCTAACCACAGCTCCATTTACACAGGGGACTTGGGCACCATGCTGTCAAGATTGGTGGGACAGTTGGGTACTTTTCAGAAGCTAGAACAATCTGTGTTACTGCCGTGTGTGTGTGTATAATTAATATATACCCTATATCTTGGATCACATTGACTTGATTATGTTGATCAGTAATCCTCATGTTACTTGCAGTTAACATTTCTACTTCTAGTGTGATAACCTTTCTCTGGATACTTGTATTCCAGGATGGTGACATCATCTTATGACAAAACTGTGAAGCTTTGGGATCTGGAGACTGGAAAAGTACTGGTATGTACCGTTGTTTAATGACCCCTCTTACAGAAATGTATTTTTTTATGCCATATACATTCTTCGTGGCACCCACCCGCAGGTATTAGAGGGCCTGGCATGTGCCAAGAAACCATTCCCTGCACTATCTTCATCTTGACTAACCTGACAGGAAGGGTTCATCAATTCATGCTGCTTGCACCAGATACTGACCTCCTATCATCACGGTGCAACAGAAATCTGGATCCATCTGAGCAGGAGATGTATCCCTGAGCAGAGGAAAAACAATTTTTGCACTCTTTTGTTCACTGGAAGTTCGCTTTTCTGTTTCTCAACAACGGTGCTGGGACTGTTCGTCTGCATCTACGGTATGGTCCGTTCACGTTAAGGAACGACATTGTGTGTTCGAACACGTTAGTCGAAGCAGCATTGTTGTATTTGTCTGCACTTCACAGTGCAGCGCTTGTTCCTTATAATGATTCTTTACATCCTCCTCTGACCCCTTTCGCTGACAAGTTGTTTCTTTCCATAGGATTGCCTTTCATTGGATGTTTTTCCAGGGTTACTTGTCTTATTTCCATACAAGGAAACTGCAACTGTGAAAGGGCCACAATTGGCTAACGAGTGTGTGCATATATACATATTACAGACCCCAATGTGTCATTTTGTGTTATCAGTGGTCGGTGAGCGTGGACGGCCTTGTTACATCCTGCAATGTTTCGGGAGATGCGAAGCACGTAGTATGTGGTGTGGATATGGACAATGGCATCTGTATCATTGATTGCGCCACAGCTTCTAAAGTGATGTATATTAAAGGTAAGCCTCTCCTTAATGATATATAGTGCAGGGGTCTCCAAACTGTTTTAGGTTGTGAATCGTATGCAACACGGGAGGTTGATCAGGAGCCGCGACATTATACGGTCCAAGGAGTTCATCTCTCCTCTGGTGTGAAGAACGTCCCAGCTGAAATGACTCCGTTTGAGACCCAAGCTCCACGGTGGGGATCACCGCATTGTACTGGTGACGTACCAGCGTAATGTGACCGTGTTTTTACTTTTGTAATATGAACACGTGTCCCTGCCTGACCGCAGGTCTCCTGACCCTTACTCCTAGCATCATAGGCAGGGGCGTAACTATAGAGGATGCAGGGGGTGCGGTTGCACCCGGGCCCAGGAACCTTAGGGGGCCCATAAGGCCTCTCTTCTCCATGTAGGGAGCCCAGTACTATGAATAAAGCATTATAGTTGGGGGCCCTGTTACAGGTTTTGCATTGGGGGCCAGAAGCTTCAAGTTATGCCTCTGTGCAGCATGGTTTAGGTATGGGTACGGGTACAGATACAGATAGAGGGGGGGCCCCAGCTCACGTTTAGCATCAGGGCCCCTGAGCCTTTAGTTACGCCCCTGATCATAGGAATCTATACTGCTCGAAGTTCAGATCAGGAGACCCATGGTCAAGCCAGGACAAAGTACGCTGGTATGTTACCGGCCTTAGTGTGTTAGATATAGTATCTTATGTCCCCTTCATATTTACTACATTGTATTCTTCTTGTTAAAATAATTTCTCCTTTTAAATCTGCCTGAAAAGACTAAGGCTAACTTCACACGGGCGAGCGCGGTATGGGGCCGTGTATCACTGCTTTGCCCTGGATGCGAGCCGTATTTATGTCAAAACCGCCTCGAATTACTTCGGGGAGGATCGCAGAGTTCCTCCCTTTATTTTCAATGGAAGACCTCGCATCGCATGCAGCTAACACATGTTGGGATACTGCTGCCAGCCCCAAACAATGGGCGCTGCGATGCGAGAGCACGCCAAGATAGAACATGCCACGATTTGTTTGCTGGAGAGCATCGCTCATGTGCGTCTCACAACACTCAAATCTCATGTGATTTTTTTTTTTTTTTTTTTCTTTCTCACCCCTATAAAGGCAACCAATGTTCATTTTCATTCAGGGCTTATACGCATCAGTCTCAGAGGTCCTGGTTCTGTTTGAAGTCCATTAAGAAACAGTACGAAAGCGCAAAGCAGCGTTCTGCGCTATTTCGTCCTGTAAAATGCCGGAAGCCAAGCTGGAAACCGAACGGACTCCATTATAGTCAATGGGGTCTCTCTGCTTCATCATATGATGCTTCCGTTTGGTCGCTGGATTCCGTTTTAACAGAGCAGAAAAAAGGAACCCAAAAGCGCCGGTGTGTACAAGCCTTAATTTATGGAGATGTTCAGTTCTCTTACCTTGTAATTAGAGATGAGCGAGTATACTCGCTAAGGCACATTACTCGTGCGAGTAGTGCCTTAGCCGAGTATCTCCCCGCTCGTCTCTAAAGATTCGGGGGCCGGCGCGGGTGACAGGTGAGTTGCGGCGGAGAGCGGGGGGAAGAGAGGGAGAGCGAGATCTCCACGCTCTCCCCTGCTGCTCCCCGCCCCCCGCCGCCCCCCGAATCTTTATAGACGAGCGGGGAGATACTCGGCTAAGGCACTACTCGCTCGAGTAATGTGCCTTAGCGAGTAAACTCGCTCATCTCTACTTGTAATGCAAGTAACCAAGGTGTTTGCACAGTTCCTTACATTCTTTTTGGGTTTAAAGCCTCCTTTCCCATTTTTTTTCCATTTTTTTGGTGAAATTGAAGATGTCCTTCCAGCAGACAGCGGTAAAGAGGACTAAAGGTCTTCTAGTCTGGTGGGAATTCTTCCAATTACAAGTCCAGATATGACGATCCCCTCTCACCCCTTACCCTACTGATATTGTCCCTGGGGAGGGATTATGGAGTTAATCTATAACCAAAAAGGCTAGTGTAAGTATAAAGTCGAGATGTTGCATCAGATCTCTGCTCTCAATCTCTGACCTGCGCTGGAAATAGACAGGAAACTCTGATTAGCTGTGGTCGGTCCCAACGCTTTGTATCATTAATGAAGCCGGTGCTCTGTGTGCTCATGGAATGTCTTCTTCACTCTTCCAGACCATCACACGTCAACCATTACAAGGTGCTGCTTCGATCCGGAAAGTCAGAGAATTTGCTCTGTGTCATCCGACAGATCTGTCAAATTGTGGGACGTAACTGCCAGACGCACAACTATCCAAATAAAAGGGTAAGAAACGATGAAGAAAGTCCAAAACAGAATTCTGTAAGAAGGCTACATTATTGTATAATTATTGCAGTGCGCACAACAACGTTATTTCAGACTGCTGCTTCAGCTTCAACGGCCGCTCGTTGTGCACAGCTTCTTGGGACAAAGGTTTAAAGATCTGGGATGTTAACACCGGAGACTTCCGCCGCCGCGGACCAGATTATCTCTTCAGCGCTCACACTGGATCAGTCAGCTCCTGCGTGTTCTCTCAGGACGGTGCGTTTTATAATGTTTATTTCTATCAAGGTTTATGTTGCTTTTTGAGAGTCCGACACATATATTATAAGGGCCGACTCAGACGAGCGTGGGTTTCCCCCCTTATACTACCGTGATAATCACACGGGGCAAAACCAAACCACTGATCTCTATGGGATTTCAGTGGTTTTGTTTTCACTACCTCTTTTCCCGGCCGTACAAATCGCGCATGAGTAAACCACGTGTGGGGAAGTTCGGGCAGCCGCTATCTTCCTGCCTCTTTTTTTTATTTAATAGGATGTTATTCTGTCCTTCCAGCTTCTGTCCTCTTGTCTGGAGGATATGATAGAATGATTGTCCTCTGGGATGTGCAATCCAAATACAAGAAGCTTGTGTTAAAGGTGTGTTTTCCTATTGACTGGTGAGCTGCATGTAATTTAATAGTTACATCTGTCTGTCTTTCCGCCATCTGTCTTACCTACCTACCAGGGTAGCAGCTATGACAGTTGTCATCAGGGCCAACAACTGTGCAGGCTCATTTTTTGCTCAGACATATAGGGGCTTATTCACACGACCGTATGCTTAAAATGCTGCGGACGTCTCGGGGTATTTTACTGGTCTGTGTGAGCTGGCAGAGACCGTGTATGGCAGCAAGTGCACTGCACATGACCGTGTATCGTACGCCCGCGGTCATACACAGTGTAACTTTATCCTTTCTTAAAATTTTTTTAATCTCCACTGTGTTTCATAGC
This sequence comes from Eleutherodactylus coqui, assembly GCF_035609145.1. Classification (NCBI taxonomy): domain Eukaryota; kingdom Metazoa; phylum Chordata; class Amphibia; order Anura; family Eleutherodactylidae; genus Eleutherodactylus; species Eleutherodactylus coqui. Next base: position 15,470,056 of record NC_089847.1, read on the forward strand.
AGGGTTGCATATATATTGCCACCCATACACAATGTATAGCATCTGGGCAGCATTGCATACGCTGCCCATAGAAAAAATAGGGCTCACGCTTCGTGGTACGCGGAGAAATAGAGCATACTGCCATCTTTTTCTGGCATGTATCTATATGCAGTATTTATGGGCTCGTGTGAATGGAACAATGAAAGTCCATGTACTTACATTGGCTCCATTCATTGCGTGTCACGCAGCCATGTATTGTGGGCGCAATGCGCGCCGAAATCATGGTTGTATGAGTGAGCCCATAAGGTGCTGTTAGTGAAAATCTCGGGCAATGGCAGGGGGTGTACAAAGGTGAATGCTGCCCCATTTTAAGTTTTACTATCGAACCCCTTGGTTATCCCCTTAATTTCATAACTTTGCAATATCGGTTTTTGCATTACCGCTATACTGTGACATCATGTGTGCGTTAGACTCACCCGTGACGTCATTAGGTTTTTTATACCTATACTCTGATTTCCCAAAGTACATGATGACCTTTTCTTGTGTGTCTTAAGTCTCTTTTAGACATGCTGATTAATGTTGGAAAATTCGTTATAATGATTGAAAATGCCTGATAATCGTTATGTCTAAATGCCAGCATAAAAATTATAATTATCGTTGGCTCGCTCACATCTCCTTACATTTAATCGCTCCCTACTTAGTGTATCGCATACAATAGAGTCTGGCTTTGCTTTTAATTCCCGGTCATTGTTACAAGGCTTGTATAAAGAGTCTGGCTTTGGCTTGAAGGAATGCTGCCTTCCAATAGGTGGCACTGTGGAGGATTTATTCAATCTCCCTTATTTGCATATTACACAGAGGAGCGTGCATGGCCATTTGAGTCTCCTCACTCACTATCTAGGTGTTTTTCCTAAAGAGAAAAGATAGCATTTTTGACCCCTTCCCAGGCCTCTCATTAGCAAAGCCAGACTCCTACTGTACACTGATGAAGGGCAAATACCCTGAAACAGCTGTCTGTACATGGAGTCTGGCTTTGCTTTTAATTCCCCGTCATTGTTACAAGGCTTGTTTAAAGAGTCTGACTTTGGCTTGAAGGAAAGCTGCCTTCCAATAGGTGGCGCTGGGGAGGTTTTATGCCATCTCCCTTATTTGCATAGAATGTAAAGCACTGAGCGAGAAGTGATCGATTCTCAACGATGATCTGCCTATAAACATTCTGCACGAATGTGAACAATTACGCATTAGTGGTGACGTCACTCGCTCGTTCAAACGAGAATCTGCTTATGTAAAAGTGTCATTATTTCTGGCTATGATGTCACTCTGTTTACCTCTCTAGTTTTCGGGTCACTTCTGACATTCTATTATTTTTATTTCACTAGGGTCACGCTGATTGGGTCCTGGATGTCGCATTGAGCGCCAGTAAAAAGTGGATTCTTTCTTCTTCTAAGGTACAAACACGAACTTCTTCTCCATCAGTCTTTGCAGCAGTTTGTGAATTGGGACGACGCTCATATTCGTTCTTAATACATGAACATTTGACTATAACTACATCCGCCATCCTACACGACCAGTTCTGCAGCCCGACCCACCAGACGTCGCAGGACCTTTGGTCACGGGAACGCTTGTGTGCCCACTGTCTATTCATTGGCTTTTCAATTCATGCAGGACTCGACTGTACGATTGTGGAATCTAGAGAATTATGAAGAAATTCCTGCTGTCATCGAGAACAAGAAGGCGATTGGCTCTCGGCTGTCCAAGGTAAATGCTGGATAGAAGCCATTGTGCGTTGAGGCCGCCATTGTCTGGGCTGGAGTGATGTCCATGGCAAAGGCTTAATCAGGCGAACATTTTTGTGTGTGTGAAAAATCACACCCACGAAAGTGTGCCGAATCGAAACCATTGATTTCAATGTGAGAGTGTTTCTTGCTCGCAATTGCTGCGCACGAGAAAAGAGAGGGCGAGACTTTTTTTGCGAGCATAAAACTGCTGGGGTTGAACAGTAAAAAATTCTTATAACTTGTTCATGGACAAATATTTGATGTTGCGGCGGGTGGATTTGCGCATGCGTTCATCTTAGAAGCCCCTAAGTTGTGTTTCTTTGCTAAAATCTGTGTTACTTTTTGCTTCTTTCCAGTGTGAAGAATGTGAGAAGCCGTTTCCGGTTGCGCACTGGGACAACGCAAATGTAATCGCCAAATGCTTCTTCTGTCGCCTCCCTACCCCATCTAATACTATGCCCTCCCTGCCCGCTGTGCCCCAAACTAGCTCATGTAATTAATTCTTAAGGGCGCTGTGTACTTTTTTTTGTTTGTTTGTTTTTCTTGTTTAGCGTTTTTGGTTTCTCCTCCCCACTTTCAAAGAGTCATAACTTATTTTTTTGTCGACATAGCTATTTTGAGAACTCTGTTTTATTATTTTTTTTGCAGAATGAGTTGTATATTGCAATGCTACCATTTAATGTGCCCTAGAGCTTACTGAAAAAGCTTACAAATTCCCGAGCGGAGTGAAGTTTCACAATTTCGCCATCGTGTGTGTGTGTGTGTGGGGGGGGGGGGGGGGGGTGTATTGTTTTTACAGTATGTGGGTCAGTATGAATGACCATATGAAACTTATTTTGTTACTTTTTTTTCTGCTGTACTACTTTTAAATAATATATATTTCATCTTTTATCATCTTCCTGTCATAGGGGTTGTATGAGGGCTTGTTTTTTTAAGAGGCGGCCCGTAGTTTATATTGGTACCAATTTTCAGTACGTACAACTTTTTGATCGCCTTTTATTAAATTTTTTTCTCTTGGAGACAGAGTGACTCAAAATTCTGGCGTTGTGTATTTTTTTTTTCTCACCGTGCGAGGTAACTATTCCATTATTATGGTAGTAATACAATTGTAGCAAATCGGTGTTTGTTTTGCTTCTTTTTTTTAATTATGGATACTGGAAAAGTACGGTGGAAGTTGAACCTTAGTATCCTTTATATTTTATAATAATAAAATGTTTATTTTTAGAGATGAGCGAGCACCAAAATGCTCGGGTGCTCATTACTCGAGACGAACTTTTCGCGATGCTTGAGGGTTCGTTTCGAATAACGAACCCTATTGAAGTCAATGGGCGACCCGAGCATTTTTGTATATCGCCGATGCTCGCTAAGGTTTTCGTTTGTGAAAATCTGGGCAATTCAAGAAAGTGATGGGAACGACACAGCAACGGATAGGGCAGGCGAGGGGCTACATGTTGGGCTGCATCTCAAGTTCACAGGTCCCACTATTAAGCCACAATAGCGGCAAGAGTGGCCCCCCCCCCCCCCAACAACTTTTACTTCTGAAAAGCCCTCATTAGCATGGCATACCTTAGCTAAGCACCACACTACCTCCAATAAAGCACAATCACTGCCTGCATGACACTCCGCTGCCACTTCTACTGGGTTACATGCTGCCCAAACCCCCCCCCACGACCCAGTGTCCACAGCGCACACCAAACTGTCCCTGCCCAGCCTTCAGCTGCCCTCATGCCACGCCACCCTCATGTCTATTTATAAGTGCGTCTGCCAGAGGAAAAGCAGGCACACACTGCAGAGGGTTGGCACGGCTAGGCAGCGACCCTCTTTAAAAGGGGCGGGGCGATAGTCCACAATGCTGTACAGAAGCAATAAGAAATCCAATCCTGTGCCACCTCCATCTGGAGCTGCACACGTGGGCATAGCAATGGGGAACCTATGTGCCACACACTATTCATTCTGTCAAGGTGTCTGCATGCCCCAGTCAGACCGCGGTTTTTTATAAATAGTCACAGGCAGGTACAACTCCGCAATGGGAATTCCGTGTGCACCCACAGCATGGGTGGCTCCCTGGAACCCACCGGCTGTACATAAATGTATCCCATTGCAGTGCCCTGGACAGCAGAGCTAACGTCAGATTAAATGCAGGTGGGCTTCGGCCCACACTGCATGCCCCAACCGGAGCAGGGTTTTTAATTCATAGACACAGGCAGGTACAACTCCCTATTGTGAAGTCCCTGTGGACCGACAGCATGGCTGGGTGCCAGGAAGCCACCGGCGGTACATAAATATATCCCATTGCATTGCCCATCACAGCTGAGGTAATAATGTCATGTTTAATGCAGGTGGGCTTCGGCCCACACTGCATGCCCCAGTCAGACTGGGGTTCTTTAGAAGTGGACAGATGCATTTACAACTCCCTGTGGACCCACAGCATAGCTGGGTGCCAGGAAGCCACCGGCGGTACATAAATATATCCCATTGCATTGCCCATCACAGCTGAGGTAATAAATTCATGTTTAATGCAGGTGGGCTTCGGCCCACACTGCATGCCCCAGTCAGACTGGGGCTCTTTAGAAGTGGACAGATGCATTTACAACTCCCTGTGGACCCACAGCATGGGTGGCTCCCTGGAACCCACCGGCGGTACATAAATATATCCCATTGCATTACCCATCACAGCTGAGGTAATAATGTCATGTTTAAAGCAGGTGGGCTTTGGCCCACATTGCATGCCCCAGTCAGACTGGGGTTCTTTAGAAGTGGACAGATGCATTTACAACTCCCTGTGGACCCACAGCATGGCTGGGTGCCAGGAAGCCACCGGCGGTACATAAATATATCCCATTGCAGTGCCCAACACAGCTGATGTAACGTCAGCTGTAATGCAGGTGGGCAAAAAATTAATTGGATTACACTGTAGGCGAGGGCCCCCAAAAATTGGTGTACCAACAGTACTAATGTACGTGAGAAAAATTGCCCATGCCCAACCAAGAGGGCAGGTGAAACCCATTAATCGCTTTGGTTAATGTGGCTTAATTGGTAACTAGGCCTGGAGGCAGCCCAGTAAAAATAAAAATTGGTTGAGGTGAAAGTTACAACGCTTTAATGAGCATTGAAACGTATAAAAATTGTTTAGAAAAATTATATGACTGAGCCTTGTGGGCCTAAGAAAAATTGCCCGTTCGGCGTGATTACGTGAGGTTTCAGGAGGAGGAGCAGGAGCAGGAGGAGGAATATTATACACAGATAGATGAAGCAAAAAGGTCCCCGTTTTGGATCGTGATAGAGAACGATGCTTTCATCCGCGGGTGCAGCCTACGTATTGTTTAGGTACCGCTGCTGTCCGCTGGTGGAGAAGAGAAGTCTGGGGAAATCCAGGCTTTGTTCATCTTGATGAGTGTAAGCCTGTCGGCACTGTCGGTTGACAGGCGGGTACGCTTATCTGTGATGATTCCCCCAGCCACACTAAACACACTCTCTGACAAGACGCTAGCCGCAGGACAAGCAAGCACCTCCAGGGCATACAGCGTGAGTTCAGGCCACGTGTCCAGCTTCAACACCCAGTAGTTGTAGGTGGCAGAGGCGTCACGGAGGACGGTCGTGCGATCGGCTACGTACTCCCTCACCATCCTTTTACAGTGCTCCCGCCGACTCAGCCTTGACTGGGGACCGGTGACAGTCTTGCTGGGGAGCCATAAAGCTGGCAAAGGCCTTGGATAATGTTCCCCTGCCTGCGCTGTACATGCTGCCTGATCTCTGCGCCTCCCCTGCTACCTGGGCCGTGGAAATGCGCCTTCGGCCACTAGCGCTGTCGGATGGGAAGTTTACCATCAGTTTGTCCACCAGCGCCCTGTGGTATAGCATCATTCTCGAACCCCTTTCCTCTTCGGGAATGAGAGTGGAAAGGCTCTCCTTATACCGTGGGTCGAGCAGTGTGTACACCCAGTAATCCGTAGTGGCCAGAATGCGTGTAACGCGAGGGTCACGAGAAAGGCATCCTAACATGAAGTCAGCCATGTGTGCCAGGGTACCTGTACGCAACACATGGCTGTCCTCACTCGGAAGATCACTTTCAGGATCCTCCTCCTCCTCCTCCTCCTCTGGCCATACACGCTGAAAGGATGACAGGCAAGCTGCATCTGTACCCTCAGCAGTGGGCCAAGCTGTCTCTTCCCCCTCCTCCTCATGCTCCTCCCCCTCCTCCTCCTCCTCTGGCCATACACGCTGAAAGGATGACAGGCAAGCAGCATCTGTTCCCTCAGCAGTGGGCCAAGCTGTCTCTTCCCCCTCCTCCTCATGCTCCTCCCCCTCCTCCTCAACGCGCTGAGATATAGACATGAGGTTGCTCTGACTATCCAGCGACATACTGTCTTCCCCCGCCTCCGTTTCCGATTCCAAAACGTCTGCCTTTATGCTTTGCAGGGAACTTCTCAAGAGGCATAGCAGAGGAATGGTGACGCTAATGGTTGCAGCATCCCCGCTCAGCATCTGGGTAGACTCCTCAAAGTTTCCAAGGACCTGGCAGATGGCTGCCAACCAGGCCCACTCTTCTGTAAATAATTGAGGAGGCTGACTCCCACTGCGCCGCCCATGTTGGAGTTGGTATTCCGCAATAGCTCTACGCTGCTCATAGAGCCTGGCCAACATGTGGAGCGTAGAGTTCCACTGTGTGGGCACGTCGCACAGCAGTCGGTGCACTGGCAGATTAAACCGATGTTGCAGGGTCCGCAGGGTGGCAGCGTCCGTGTGGGACTTGCGGAAATGTGCGCAGAGCTGGTGCACCTTTCCGAGCAGGTATGACAAGTGTGGGTAGCTTTTCAGAAAGTGCTGAACCACCAGATTAAAGACATGGGCCAGGCATGGCACGTGCGTGAGGCTGCCGAGCTGCAGAGCCGCCACCAGGTTACGGCCGTTGTCACACACGACCATGCCCGGTTGGAAGCTCAGCGGCGCAAGCCAGCGGTCGGTCTGCTCTGTCAGACCCTGCAGCAGTTCGTGGGCCGTGTGCCTCTTCTCTCCTAAGCTGAGTAGTTTCAGCACGGCCTGCTGACGCTTGCCCACCGCTGTGCTGCCACGCCGCATGACACCGACTGCTGGCGACGTGCTGCTGCTGACACATCTTGATTGCGAGACAGAGGTTGCGTAGGAGGAGGAGGGTGGTTTAGTGGAGGAAGCATACACCGCCGCAGATACCACCACCGAGCTGGGGCACGCAATTCGGGGGGTGGGTAGGACGTGAGCGGTCCCAGGCTCTGACTCTGTCCCAGCCTCCACTAAATTCACCCAATGTGCCGTCAGGGAGATATAGTGGCCCTGCCTGCCTGTGCTTGTCCACGTGTCCGTTGTTAAGTAGATCTTGGCAGTAACCGCGTTGGTGAGGGCGCGTACAATGTTGCAGGAGACGTGGTCGTGCAGGGCTGGGACGGCACATCGGGAAAAGTAGTGGCGACTGGGAACCGAGTAGCGCGGGGCCGCCGCCGCCATCATGCTTTTGAAAGCCTCCGTTTTCACAAGCCTATACGGCAGCATCTCCAGGCTGATCAATTTGGCAATGTGCACGTTTAACGCTTAAGCGTGCGGGTGCGTGGCGGCGTACTTGCGCTTGCGCTCAAACAGTGGCGCTAGCGACGTCTAGACGCTGCGCTGAGAGACATTGCTGGATGGGGCCGAGGACAGCGGAGGTGAGGGTGTGGGTGCAGGCCAGGAGACGGTAGTGCCTGTGTCCTCAGAGGGGGGTTGGATCTCAGTGGCAGGTTGGGGCACAGGGGGAGAGGCAGTGGTGCAAACCGGAGGCGGTGAATGGGCATCGTCCCACCTTGTGGGGTGCTTGGCCATCATATGCCTGCGCATGCTGGTGGTGGTGCCTCCCCAGCTGATCTTGGCGCGACAAAGGTTGCACACCACTGTTCGTCGGTCGTTAGGCGTCTCTGTGAAAAACTGCCACACCGTAGAGCACCTTGACCTCTGCAGGGTGGCATGGCGCAAGGGGGCGCTTTGGGAAACAGTTGGTGGATTATTCGGTCTGGCCCTGCCTCTACCCCTGGCCACCGCACTGGCTCGGCCTGTGCCCACACCCTGACTTGGGCCTCAGCGTCCTCGCCCGCGTCCACGTCCCCTAGGCCTACCCCTCAGCATGGTGTATTACCAGTAGTGCAGAAACAGAACGCTGTAATGAAATGTGCCGCTTATTGGCCTGTGGTTGGAGGCTGACTTCGCTTACGGAACGCCAGGAAATAATTTTGCGCAAGCCTGCTGTAACACTTAGCTGGCTGCGTATGAATTTGGAGAACTACTACACCCAGCACAGACCCAGAACACTGAGGACAGTCACAGGCAGCCCAAATAGATTTTTTTCCACAAATTTTTTAGCAAAGGCCCACTGCCTATATTCAATCAATAATACATGTCTTCTGTCCCTGCCTCCACACTTCTGTCCCTGGAGTGTGTCACAGAAGTGCAGAGTGTTGCACTGTGAACTGCAACACAGCGGTGATTTCAGAGCCCAGACAGAGCCAGGAAATAATTTGGCGCAAGCCTGCTGTAACACTTAGCTGGCTGCGTATGATTTTGTAGAACTACTACACCCAGCACAGACAGACCCAGAACACTGAGCACAGTGACTGGCAGGCCAAATAGATTTTTTGCCCAAATTTTTTTAGCAAAGGCCCACTGCCTATATTCAATCAATAATATTAATATGTCTTCTGTCCCTGCCTACGCACTTCTGTCCTTGGAGTATTACTGCAGGGCGCAATGCTCTGCACGGCCGATATACCAAAAAAAAAAAAAGTGCAACACTGCAAAAAGCAGCCTCCACAGTACTGCACACGGTTAGATGTGGCCCTAAGAAGGACCGTTGGGGTTCTTGAAGCCTACAATAACTCCTAACACTCTCCCTATAGCAGCTCCAACACTATAGCACTTTCCCTCAGCTATGTCAGAACGCATCTGTGGCGAGCCGCGGGAGGGGCCGATTCATATACTCGGGCGACACCTGATCTCCCCAGCCACTCACTGCAGGGGGGTGGTATAGGGCTTGGACGTCGCAGGGGGAAGTTGTAATGCCTTCCCTGTCTTTCAATTGGCCAGAAAAGCGCGCTAACGTCTCAGAGATGAAACTGAAAGTAACCGGAACATCGCGTGGTACTCGTTACGAGTAACGAGCATCTCGAACACGCTAATACTCGAACGAGTACGTTCGCTCATCTCTATTTATTTTCCTTTTTTTTTTTTTAGTTTCTATTGGGACTTTAACTTCTATATCATATACCATATACTGCAATACTTCAGTACTGCAATATATGTGGTTCCAGTTGGCATTCTATTAGGACGGGTTATAGGCAGAAATATATAGAAGCCCAAAGGGCCTTAAAGAAGCCCGTTGGTCATTGGCTGCGATGACCACTGAATGGCACCTTGCGATTTTATTGCAGGGGTAGTGGGGCCTTTCAGGATCCCCGAACTCTGATTTGGTACATTTTAAATGCCAGTATCAGAATTAACAGCCGCATTTAAAGGGTTAACAATGGTGCTGAGCATCAGTGCTAATTTCATCTGATCGGCTCATGATCCCGCTCCATACAAACCCTGATAAGGGAGCGTGTATATGTACGCCCAAAAGCGTCAAGGGTTTAATAGAAAAAAAAAAAAAAAAGAGCAGCAGTTCAATTCAGGAAATGATGAAAAAGAGCCATTATTTCCCCGTGCGGTATGTGCGTGCCATCTTCCGGAACACTGCGGAGCAATTTTCCAGCTTCATAGAATTGAGTCGCAACGTTGCACGTATATATTATCGGCGAGATTACTGCTGTGAGCCCGGGCTGAGGCCTTGTAGTGCCTATGACCGCATACTCACGCCGGCGTTCATATGCGGTACACCTATTTTTTTTTTCATTCATAGTTTCTGCGCCGTCGCTTAGCGAGGACATGTAGACCCGCGGCCCATACGCAATGCAATTCTTGACATTTGTAAGAAAAATCAGCACTGATGCTCAAAAATCAAAGGAACAAAGGCGCGATTTTTGCCGCGGCAAAATTGCGATTGCCAGCGTGCCGGAAACCTAAATTGTGGCCAAACGTTCTGTGTATCCCTCGCCGTACTTCCCAGAATCCAACCTCTACATTTACTAATAAGGGGAAAGAAACCTGCTCCACTTGGGGTTTCATTCACACGTACGAAAGCGAGCCCGGCGTTCTCGGACATGACTGATGCCGTGAGACCGCACATCTGCTTATAATATCCTTGTGCGAGACTTGCACGAAAGTAAATTGTGCCGCGATTTAAATTTTTTTTTCCTACCCCCCCCCCCTCTCCCCCACATCTCTGAAAAATCGCCCCTGTAAGTGCCCCCCTGCAGATAAAGGGTTGTATCTTCGTGTGTGTTTTGTGCACCTTGCAACGCACAAAACACGCACAATTTTCATGCCCTAAGATCTGCCGTCGCACAACCGTATGTGTCTCAGAGCAACTACTTTGTGCACTGAACAGGGCTTTTTTGCGCACATATTGACATCTTTTAGGCCAGCTGCACACGGCCGTGACGGGCTCCGCCGCGGAATTCCCGTTGCGGAGCCCGTCACGGCGCCCCCCCAGAGACCCCATACTTACCTGCGGATCCGGCGTCCTCGCTCCCGCATGACGCTGCGGCGTGACGCGACGCAGCATCATGTGACACGCCGGCCACGTCACATGACACGCCCACCGCGTCACATGACATTCCATTGACTGCAATGGAAGCCGTCCGCGCGTACACCCGCTGCAAATAGAGCATGCCGCGGGTGAGGACGGGCGATTTCACGGTGCAGAATTCCGTGGTGGAATTCCGCATCGTGAGCCCTGAGCTATTAGGTTCAATGGAATTACGCGGCGGAAATCCGTCCGTGGGAAGGAGGCCTTACTGTACTTTTTCCGCTCACAGAGCTTGTTCTTTTGCGCGACCGATTGCAATGGCCAGTTTGCCTATTGAGCTCCAGATGTGTTCTTTTGCCATCGGTATTGCGCACTTTCTTGCGTATTGCACATGCATTTGCGCACGCCCCATTGGCTTTAATGGGGACCCCTTAGTGCGCAGAAAAGGGGAGCATTCAAAGGGTTTTTTTTTTTGCGCGACCGTAATGCGCATGCAAAATACAAGAATGTATATGAAACCAATGGGTTCTGTTCTCTGCATAATGCGCGCGCAAATGCGCCCTTGTGAAGCCGACTTAACACTGCATTCACACCCGGGGGTTTCAGGCGCAATTTCCATCTAATAGCGATCCAGATGAAGCTCAAGCGTGTCAATAACACATTGATTTCACTGTGTTTTAATCACAAATGATTTCTCGCAATGTTCTGCACTCGACACGTCGCTTCATGTCCTATTTTTGGGCGATTTCTTGTAAGGAGCCGCCCATTATTTCCTATGGGATCTTTTCATGTACGTGTAAAGTGCGAGCGTCCGTCAGCAATACGTAGATAGGACGTATTCTTAACGCAAAAACGCTTCTAGAATCACAATTTTACGAGCGCGATCCCAGTCTGAGGTTCTCGGACCGATCTCGCCCTCGGCCGCGTGAATGCACCCCGAGGCTAGTTTCACGCAGGCGAGTGCGATATCGCCACACCAAAATTGTGGCAATATCGCATATTTTCTCGTGCGATGTCTGAGCGTCGGAAAGGCTGTTTCCAGGAAAAACATCGCCTCACTGCCGCCTGCCATTTTCTTGCGTGATGGATGACAATAGGCGTTTCTAATGTTAAAAACGTGTCGCGTAAAAATTGCAAGTTCATGTGTTGCGATGCGATAAATCGGAAACTCCACAGGGAGACACGGGCGGGAAAAAAAAAAGGCTTATCGCAGCAAAATAGCACAAATGCTGCATTTTTTTCTTTCTTATCACGCTGCATCGCAAATGTGAAGGAAACCATTGAAAAACAAGGGCTTCAGATTCCAGTGATTTCACACGCTCTCACATCGCTGGAGAATTGCGCAATTTTATCGCCCATGTAAAGCCGGCCCATGAGATATAAAGTGACAAGTTAGAGCCGAGAACCGTACAAAACTGGATACGTAATTCTTCTAGAAGGGCGGCGTCACAGCAGCATATTGCAAAATACGCTGTATCCTGCGCCACTTTTTTGCGCAGCGAACAAGGCGTTTTTTTTCCCCGTACGCTTACCTGTAAATAATACTGTGTGTATTTGCGCTACTTCACATGTGTGGAGCAATCGCCGTGCCCTGATTTAAATGGCTATTAAGCCAAAGGCGGCGCCGGCATGCACAGGTTTACGCAGAGTATTGCGCATACCCACGTGTATTATTTGCGCACCTCCCATAGAGCGCTACAAGGCTCTTTAGCACGCAAGTGCATATAAAATAGCGCGTTTCCTATTTTTTGCGCCCACAAGAATTGCGCACTCAAAAAAAGAAAGAATGAACCCATTGAAATCAAGGGGTTGTAGTCTATGCGTATTGCGTGCAGGATTTTTCTGTACGCAGAAACACACGCAAATCCCCACCGTCACCACCACCACCACCACCATCATCATCCCCGGGTGAAGAAGCCCCAACAGAGGAAAAATAATCCTCAGCGCACCCAGTGACTGTAATCCGCTCCCCGCAGCTCCGCGATATAACTGAGGGTGCCTGTTTTGCGCTTGAAGCACTGTGCGGCGCCGTGGCTTAGTTGGTTAAAGCGCCTGTCTAGTAAACAGGAGATCCTGGGTTCGAATCCCAGCGGTGCCTTTTTGTTTTAAACTTTTTTTTGGGCGTGTTTCTTATTTCACTTTTTATATCCCCTATATGTATCACATGGCTCCGCTTGTGGGAAGGGGAGGGAGGACTGATTGTATTTATGCGTTTTTACTACAATCCTTTCTTTTATCAGACGGGTCCTCCGTAACTCTACACATCCATAATCCGCTTACCGCCGTGTCTCGGGAGTGCAGAGCAGAATGCGGAGGGTTTATTCGCTGCCTGTACATTAATCTATAAAGCGATGATGTAATAATGACGTCACACTGAGTCCCGGGCGAGGAGATATCTGCGGGGGGCGCGCGCCATCTAGCGGCAGGACGGGGCACTGCAGGTGTTCAGCAGGCTGCTCGTGGGTGTGACGCGCCGGGAACGGGGATTTTACGGTTTCTTCTGCCGCTTTCTTGTATAAATGACCCGTGAGCGGGATGACCCCTCGTACTGCCGCCGCCGGGGATAACGGGGCAGAGCTGTGAGGTAAACCGCGCCGACGACTCGTCCTGCAGTGGACAGATGCTCCACCATACCGGCCGGAGAGCGCCGCCATAACTGTGCAAGGAACATTGTCCAGTGTCCCCATATACCCTGCAGAGGATATCCACTCAATGCCAGAAAGTGCCCCCGTAACCTGTGCCCAGTATACCACTAACTGTTAGAGAGCCCCCATAACATTTGCCCAGTATACCACTGACAGAGTGCCCCCATAACATGTGCGCAGTATACCACTAACTGCCAGAGTGCCCCCGTAACCTGTGCCCAGTATACCACTAACTGCCAGAGTGCCCCCGTAACCTGTGCCCAGTATACCACTAACTGCCAGAGTGCCCCCGTAACCTGTGCCCAGTATACCACTAACTGTTAGAGAGCCCCCATAACATTTGCCCAGTATACCACTGACAGAGTGCCCCCATAACATGTGCCCAGTATACCACTAACTGCTAGAGAGCCCCCATAACCTGTGCCCAGTATACCACTAACTGCTAGAGAGCCCCCATAACCTGTGCGCAGTATACCACTAACTGCCAGAGTGCCCCCGTAACCTGTGCGCAGTATACCACTAACTGCCAGAGTGCCCCCGTAACCTGTGCGCAGTATACCACTAACTGCCAGTGCCCCCATAACATGTGCCAACCCCAGTATACCATTAACTGCCAGAGTGCCCCCATAACCTGTGCCCATTATACCACTAACTGCCAGTGCCCCCATAACATGTGGTTAGTATACCACTAACTGCTAGAGTGCCCCCATAACCTGTGCCCAGTATACCACTAACTGCCAGTGCCCCCATAACATGTGCGCAGTATACCACTAACTGCCAGTGCCCCCATAACATGTGGTTAGTATACCACTAACTGCTAGAGTGCCCCCATAACCTGTGCCCAGTATACCACTAACTGCTAGAGTGCCCCCATAACCTGTGCCCAGTATACCACTAACTGCTAGAGTGCCCCCATAACCTGTGCCCAGTATACCACTAACTGCTAGAGTGCCCCCATAACCTGTGCCCAGTATACCACCAACTACTAGAGTGCCCCCATAACCTGTGCCCAGTATACCACTAACGGCTAGAGTGCCTCATAACCCGTGCCAACACCAGTATAACCACTAACCTCCAGAGAGTGCCCCCATAACATGTGACCAGTATACCACTAACTGCTAGAGTGCCCCCATAACCTGTGCCAACCCCAGTATATGCACAAACTGCTAGAGTGCCCCCATAACCTGTGCCAACCCCAGTATATCCACAAACTGCTAGAGTGCCCCCATAACCTGTGCCAACCCCAGTATATCCACAAACTGCTAGAGTGCCCCCATAACCTGTGCCAGTCCCAGTATACCACTAACTGCCAGAGAGTGCCCCCATAACCTGTGCCCAGTATACCACTAACTGCTAGTGTCCCCATAACATGTGCATGCCCCAGTATATTATTAACTGCCAGAGTACCCCCATAACCTGTGCAAGCCCTAGTATACCACTAACCGCTAGAGTGCCCCCATAACCTGCGCCAACCCCAGTATATCCACTAACTGCTAGAGTCTGTTCACCGCAGGGAAAGCGCTCCGTTCCCCCGCCGTCATCCATGATACTGTGTTTTATTAGCTACTAGCTTACCCGTCGCGCGTTGCTGCGAAGACAGACAGACAGACAGACATACATCCATTCGTTTTTATATATCTAGATAACAACCAATCACAGCGCAGCTTTCATGTTACCTCAGTGGTATAATATATAGCAACCAATCGCAGCGCAGCTTTCATGTTACCTCTGCGGTATTATATATAGCAACCAATCACAGCGCAGCTTTCATGTTACCTCTGCGGTATTATATATAGCAACCAATCACAGTGCAGCTTTCATGTTACCTCAGTATAATATATAACAACCAATCACAGCGCAGCTTTCATGTTACCTCAGCAGTATAATAAATAACAACGAATCGCAGCACAGCTTTCATGCAACCTCAGTAGTATAAGAAGTAGCCACCAATCACAGCACAGCATACATGTTACCTCAGCAGTATAAGAAATAGCAACCAATCACAGCACAGCATACATGTTACCTCAGTAGTATAAGAAATAGCCACCAATCACAGCACAGCATACATGTTACCTCAGCAGTATAAGAAATAGCAACCAATCACAGCACAGCATACATGTTACCTCAGCAGTATAAGAAATAGCAACCAATCACAGCACAGCTTTCATTTTACCTCAGTAGTATAAGAAGTAGCCACCAATCACAGCACAGCTTTCATTTTACCTCAGCATTCTCAATATCCAGCAATTGTCTTGCGAAACGTTCGGTGGATGCATCATCTTGTAGTTGAACACTCATCCCGTTGCTCGTAATGCCTTTTGCTTTTGTGCTTGAGATGGAAATCAAACGATCTTTGTCTGAGGGGCATAACTGTCGACGATGCTCGCACGCGCGCCACCTATCGTAGGATAGTTGTACTATGCCTATAATCTTCCCAGGAGTATACTCAGCAACTTCCCAAAGTCTCATGGCAATTGGATGAATGGTGTAGTAATACATAAAGGACAGACAGACAGACATACATTCATTTATATATATCAGGAAGTGAGAGAATTAGATTCCGTATGTAAAATTTGGACGCTAATTCTTTGGCGCTTAGAATTTAATAATCGAGTTGGGACCCATTAGCTTTCCCTATTTATGACATAATCAATGCCCGTGCCAAATTTCATGTTTCTACAACATCGGGAAGTGAGAGAATTAGTGGCAGTGATGGAAATCAAACGATCTACTTGGGGGGGCGCAACTGTCGACCACGCTCGCACGCGCGCCATTTATCGTAGGATAGTTGTACTATGCCTATAATCTTCCCAGGAGTGTACTCAACAACTTCCCAAAGTCTCATGGCGATCGGATGAATGGTGTAGTAATGCATAAAGGACAGACAGACAGACATTTATATATGTCAGGAAGTGAGAAAATTACATTCCGTACGTAAAATTTGGATGCTAATTCTTTTGCGCATAGAATCGAATATTCGAGTTGGGACCCATTAGCTTTTCCTATTTATGACATAATCAATGCTCCTGCCAAATTTCAAGTTTCTATGACATTGGGAAGTGAGAGAATAAGATTCCGTACGTAAAATTTGGACGCTAATTCTTTTGCGCATAGAATTGAATAATCGAGTTGGGACCCATTAACTTTTCCTATTTATGACATAATCAATGCTCGTGCAAAATTTCATGTTTCTATGACCTCGCGAAGTGAGAGAATTAGTGGCAGTGATGGAAATCAAACTATCTACTTGGGGGGGGGGGCGCAACTGTCGACGACGCTCGCACACGCGCCATTTATCGTAGGATAGTTGTACTATGCCTATAATCTTCCCAGGAGTGTACTTAACAACTTCCCAAAGTTTCATGGCGATCGGATGAATGGTGTAGTAGCGCATAAAGGACAGACAGACAGACAGACAGACACACACACAGACAGACACACAGACACGCATACATTCAATTTTATATATATAGATGAAGAAAGCGAAGTGTCCTCTGTTGTGAGCACAAATGTATCGCTGGCGGCACGTGGCTCGGTTTAGGCGTTCTGCATTCTGAAGATTTCTCGTGTAATGGAGAGCCAAGTGGCCTTCTGCCTGCAAAACGTTTTTTCTTTGCTATTCTGAGGATGATAGACGGGATAAAGGGAGTCTATAGGGGCTCATTCACATCAGGAGGAGGCTGGCTTCACATGTCCGAGTGGGATAGCAGGCAGTGAAACTCATCTCCATATTACTTTCACTGAAATGGCCCCTAAAACATTGCTTTTATTAAATATTGCTTAAAGATATAATATACATACTTAGGACCAACGTAAGTAGACAAACAGGCGAATAACGCTTATATCGACTAGGGGATGGAAATAAATAGTTTTGAATCCACCACTCTAAGGCCCCCTGTCCGTAAATCGCCGGTGAATCACGCCGTATAAAGCTTTCCATACCATTGCTATGGAAAGCGCCGGGCCCGTGTCCACGAGCGGAGAATCATTGCAATTCTCCGCTCGCCGCCGGCAATTCACAGCATGCTGCAAATTGCCGCGATTCTCCGCGGTCAGCCTATCTGCCAGCTCCGGCTCCCGTGTACAGGGGGCCTTACGATCTCGAGATTCCATGAGAAAATCAACCCGGCACAAATTGGCCGCCTGCAGACAGGCAGAAATTCCGTGGCGGGAGTTCCGCTGCTGGAAGCCAGCATAGGAATCCAGTAACAAACGCAATCTTATACAGACGGATGCGCGAAATCTCAGGCGGCAAACAAACCGCGGCATACTTTATTTCTGTGCGGGGCTCTGGGAGCCCTGCACAGAAACGTCACTGCACGGCCGCCGGCTCCGGTCTGCGCATGCGCCAGCTGCCCGGCAAGCCGGCACATCAAACAGCCGGAGCCGCGGGTGAGTACACGCCGCTCTCTGCAGGCGCTCGGGTCGGGTCCCGCGGCAAGAATCCTCGCAGCCGGATCCGACCCGCCCGTCTGCAGGCGGCCATTGTGTCTCATTTCGTACACAAGGTAATAACAATAATCTTTATTTATATAACGCCAAACATATTCCGCAGCGCTTACAAAAACGGGGAATAAAGAAAGACAAAAGTACAAAAACCAGTGTTACCAGCTTACATACTATAAGTAATGGGGAAATGCAGAAGGTAAAGGGTCTGGAGATGTGCACGGTATGGGGAGGTGGAGAGTGTGGGATGCTATACATATAGACAATGGTCAGACATTAAAGGGGTTCTGTCACAAAAACCCCCCCAAAAAACATATTCACTTGTGCCATACAGGGCTGGTCACTGGGAGGCTGCTGCTCTTCTCCTCTCCCTCCGGCAGCTGTCTAATCGCAGGGCACAAGCTGGCAAAATGCCAGCTTCCACCCCTGCTCTGACCACTGCCGGACGGCAAGTACTGCTGCCTGGGTCAGTGGTCGATGCGTCACAAGTGATGCATCACCCACTGATTGGCCTAGCCGCGTCTAACCTCTGCCGTCCTCCGAGAGTCAACGTCGAGTGCGGATGCATCCCCCTTCCCTAGCAGGAGCTGCAGTCAGTAGGACAGGGAGCATGTTATCAGGCGGAGTTCAGAGGGGTTTGGTTTAGGGGATATGGTATGCCTCCCTGAAGAGGTGCGGGTTTAGAGCACGCCTGAAGTTTTGTGTATCAGTGATTGCCTGGATATTTTTTGTAGCGCGTTCCAGAGGACTGGTGCTGCTCTGGAGAAGTCTTGGAGGTGGGAATGAGAGGTTCAAATTAGAGGGGCACTTAGTATAATTTCATTAGTAGAGCAGAGGGCGCAGGCTGAGTGGTGGATTGAGATGAGGGAGGCAATATAGGGCGGCGCTGTGCTGTGGAGGGCTTTATAGATAAAGGTAGTGAGTTTGAATTGGATTCTGTATGTAACGGGCAGCCAGTGCAGTGACCGGCACAGGGCAGGGGAGTCCGAGTAGCGGCTGGACAGGAAGAGGAGACTGGCTGCCGCATGTAGGATGGATTGGAGAGGGTAGGGTCTGGTGCGGGGGAGGCTGATCAGCAGCGAGTTGCAATAATCGAGGCGAGAGTCGATGAGGGCAATGGTGAGCATTTTTATCACAGCCACGGTGAGAAAAGGGCGGATTCTAGTGATATTCTTGAGATGTTCTTACAAGTAAAAAATAATGATTGAGATATGCCCCCTTTATTTTTGAGAAGGTGACCTTTCTAAGGATGCATACCTTAGTATGTCATCCCTTTAATAACGTGAATGGAGTGTCACCACAAAGGAGGGTCCTTCATCAGACGGATGAGAGAGTCCTTGTGCTATTAGAGAATAGGGAATGCAAGTGCTGCGGATTGATGTTGCTTAATAGAAGCACTACAAACTGGTGAGCACCCCTCTACCTACTGAAAGGGGGGCTGCATCAACAGGAACGTGAAAGGTCAAGATCGGAAAAGCCCAAATGGATGATGTAAGACTTTCGGTCTGGACCGGTTCAAGGTGGAGTTGTACAAATCCCTACAGAAATAACTGCGGATAGATTTCCACGCTCGAGACGCGACTTACAGGTAGACCTGGGTGATGGAAGGTCTACTATTCCGTATGTCGCTGTACTTGGGATGGTTTGTAGAAAACAATGCTATTTAAAAATAGAAAGGAGGATGACAACAATGATATTTTTTTTCTTTGGTCCAACGGATTTCGACGCGCGAGCGACTCATCAGGAACCGTAAAAATAGATCCTCCTATGTCAAAATGATCTAAAGAGACCTAGGCACAATGAAAACCTAGAGCAGAATGATTGATTCTAGAGTGTAAAGGAGAAAGAACGTGCGATGTACCGGAGGATGCAAGCCTCCCATCACTTCAGTACAGTTGAAAGCCGCGCCGGAGGATCGTTGTCAATGGGAATCCTCGCACCAGGTTTGCGTGCACCTCGCTCGCCGCGCGGTGTGTTTCCCGGATAGGATAAGATAGGACATGCCACGATTTTTTCCCCATACTACAATGTGATGCAGAAAACAAATCGCTCATGTATATGACCCCATTCAAAATAATGGGCTTCATATTCGTGCGTCTTGCAACGCACAAATCTCGCACAATTTTTCTCAGCCGTGTCAAAGTAGCTTTATGGAATTCTGCTTTCCTGTTTGGTTGGGGGGGGGGGGGGGTAAAGAAAACAGCAGCTTCTGGCTGAACAGCTCCGTCTTATGGACTATAATGTTTAATAGCTGCAGACTGCGCTGTTTTTTTCAGCCAAAAACGGGAAAATGACGGAATGCAAGCAAACCGAAGCCTTCCGTTTTTTTAAAACCCCATTGAAATCAATGGTGGAAAAAAAAAAAGGAACCGTTTTTATCAGTTTGATTTCAGCTTCTCTCCTCCAAAAACAGAGCAGAGAGATGGAAATCCCCGAACTGACCCTATCACCGGAGTGAAACCACCCTAACAACTACTTTATATGTTGGCCCTTTATGGGGAAAAAAGTGCAAAACAAACCTTCACCGATTGTCAACCAATCAGGTCAATGATTCCGCTGGTTGGGGCTCTGACCTAGCGGCGCCATGTCCGACATTGTAGGTTCATATATCAGGTTTCTCAGCTATGAGGTCACATGTTCCGGCCAAAAAAGTGAAGATTAAGTCGCTCCTGGAGAGTCATCGGCGTTTAATATAATTTATCCTAGCGCTGCGCTCCGTTGACCATTCCTAATCCGAAGGCTTCTCCTGTGCTCGCCGCAGAACACTTTGTCCTGAACAGCTCCATCCTGCTTCTAATTCGTACGACAGATTATTTGTTTCTCCGCACGGCGATTTATGTGTTCTGCTGCTTTTTTAATAATTCCTCTTATTATTAACTGGATTTCTAAAATTAATTATTTGGAAGCAGAAATAAGTCTGCAGTTTGCTAATCCAGATACATGTAGTTCAGGCTCAAATACCCCACACTGAACGGCCCTTTATTAGAGACCCCCATCTACTAGTGTGTTGGACCACCATAATCTCAGCAATTCATTGCGGTGTCCATCCGCGGATATCGGAGCATTCAGCTGCAATTTGCTGGCCTGTGCAGCGCCTGCTCATCAGATAAATTCTTGACATCCTCCTCTGACCCTTTTGTCAACAAGTTGTTTTCATTCGCTGGATTTTTTCCGCAATTACGCCATTCTCTGTATACTTTCCACACCGTTAAATGACAAAACCCCAGAAGGTTGGCAGTGAGCTCCCGGCTAGTCTCGCACCGATGACCTGGCCTCGTTGGAAGTCACTCCGATCGCTGGATTTTCCCATCTAACGTGGATTCACACTGAAACTGATCTATGGAAAACTTGTCACATCATTTTATGTCGCACTCCGGGGTCATGGGGAGAATTTCTATACAGGGAAGCTCCAATCGTGAAAGGGCCGGGGCTCTAATAAAGTCACCATTCACTATATTCTAAAAGGGAACATTATTTTTGAAAGGGAGCATTATTATAGAATGGAGACAAAAAGGGGTATTATTACTGAGTGGGGGCACTTTTACTGTGTGAGGGTTACTATAAGCAGCACTTACTGTGTGGGGCATACAAGGGGCACAAAATTATGGACCGTACTGTTATGTGGGCTTCCACAGGCATTATTATTATATTGGGTACTATAGAAGGGGGGATTGAGTAAGGCCTCCTTCACACAGGCGATAAAGTCGCGTGATGCCGTGTGAAGGAGGCCTTAGGGTGTAGATATCATAAGGAGGGTGATAGAAAAGCAAGGAGCCAAAGATGTCTGTGTGTCAAATTCTACATTTGTGGCCAGTAAAAGTTGTCACAGCGGTCTGGGCCAGATGCCGAAGAAAAGGTAAACTGAATGACTTTAGTCACAGAGGACGTTACTTGTGAGCACTGAATATAACAGTACTTTAATCACTAATATAGTCTGCAAAACAGCTGTGTAGAGCCGGTATCTACCATTACATGGTCACTGTAAGCGTCATTGCGGTTTTCCTGCCGCATGTGTCTTGACACTCTGTAAAGGAGGTCACCGAGACTTTGTTGTCCAATGGCCCGCATAAACCGGAGTCGGCCCCGACTGTCCCCTATCCTCAGTGTGTCTTACCTGCCTACGAGGGGCTTGTCAGAATGACCCATCACCCAGACATTAGTGCTCCTTTTGATGTCAGTTGACAGCTGCTCCATCCTCTCCTTGCTGCTTAAGGCGTCATGCTCATGGGTGGATTTCAATTGCAGAATCCACGGCGGACGTCTGCCCTCTGATTCCGCAGCAAATACTGCCCGTAGCATGCTATGGCAAAGTAATTCTTCATGCACACAAGCGAAAATCAATTGTGCTTTCTGCTCACGGAGGAAAAATCGTAGCATGCTCCATTTTTCTGCAGAGCCTTGCATGGATGGCTTCCATTGAAGTCAGTGCCTTTCTGCAAATAACATTGCGGGAAGATCACGGGACCCGCATCATCGCCTACTGACGACGCGGGAAAATCTGTACTGCGCATGTCCGACGGCCAGACCATCCTCAGTACAGGTAAAAGAAGAAAAAGACAGGTACGTAGGGTCACCGGCTAAGGTCAGTGCCAGAACCCGCAGCCAAAATCCGGACGTGCCGTGTGCATGAGGCCTAAATCAGACAAGACCTGGGGCCCCGCATGTACGAGCGGCGGGATCTCCAGACTAAAATCTAACGAATGGCTTTATGGCACAGGTGTAGCATTAAAACTGCACTTTCTGAATGTTATGTAAACTTTGCACTTAACTTTTTCTTATGCATCAGTGTGGCTAGCTGGATTAGGTAAAATTTGCCCCAATCCTCTTCCATTGTGCCAGTGCAGCCAGTCGTTTGGTGTACAGTCCATCGATTAGGTGCGCCACATTGAGCAGCTGTCATCTGATGGCCTCTTGGCTTCGTTGATCCAGTATATGAATGGCCATCCATTAGATGGCTGCTGCTACATCCCACCTATACCCAAGACTGAGTAGTCTGTAGATCATGAGGGTCCGTCCTGTGGGCCTTCAGACCGCTGACACTGCAAAAACAGTGCAAGACGTTTGGAATCCAAGGATTTTGGCTCGGGATTATTTTTCCCTACATCTCTGCATCTTTTCGCTCCGGGACCCAAACATTCCCTTATCATTCCAGCTGCAATTCCCATGGTGTCTGCAGAAAGAGGTTCCCACGGTTTGAGGCACAAAGGACCAAAATAGTTTCACCGCACTATATTAAGTTTTAGAGAACAGTTTGGAAATTCCTCCTTCTTTCTCCATGAAATACAAGAATTAATATACCGTGGTGGCGGTGCGTGTGCTGGAGGCGGGTCCTTGGATCACGTCGACCGCCCCCCCCATTGCTGGTAAGAAACCTTACTGTGAATGCTGCAATACTAAGGCTAACTTCACACGGACGTAAGCGGGTCACACGCGTATTTTTTAGGTGTGTAAAATACGCAGCAGACAGCGATTCTGCACGTACATGCGTATATTCTCCGTATATTAAATCTCCATGGCCTATATTGGTGCGTAATATGTGCGTGAAAAAAAAACATGGGTGTAAGTAGCCCAATGGAAATCAATGGACTTTTAGCACCGCATATTACGCATTTGAAAACTACGCGAGACGCATCCGCCAGAGTGAATGAGCCCTTAGGTGGACGACCATGCAAGACAATCGCCACCTACTCCACCAGACATGGGAAAAAGTTATGGGGCAAGCAAGAAGCCACTCTCCATTAACCCCTTGAGTGGCAGGTTTCCTATCACCCTGTCGTGCCCACCAGGGCAGGTTTTTTAAAATGGTCTAATCATTGAATTTCAACTAGTTTTGCAGTTGCGTCTCAAGAGCCATAACTTTTTCATTTTTCCATTGACATGGCCATATGAGGGCTTGTTTTTTGCGGGACAAGTTGTGATTTTTTAAACAGGGGGGAGGAAAAAAAGAAATGGGGAAAAAAGAAAAAAAGGGGCCATGTCATTAAGGGGTTAAATAATGTATTAACTTCCTTCTCTGGGTCATTACGACGCACACGGATACCACATGTGTGATTGTATTTTTGATTTTTTACAAAGTAAAGGGAGACAAGTGTTTTTTTTATTTTTTTAATAATTTTTTAATTTGTTTTTTTATTTTTTTTTTTTTTTTATTTTTTTATTTTGTCCCTATAGGGGACTTCCACAGGGACCCATCAGGACCCCTGATCACATTCCGGGGGTCCGATGGTGACAGCCCTTTACATGCTGCAGTGACAACCCTTTACATGCTGCAGTCACATAGACTGCAGCATGTAAAGGGTTAACACAGCAGAGATCGGAGGTTTTCTCTGATCTCTGCTGTAAGAGCAGGTACCTAGCTGTCCTCTGACAGCTAACAACCAGCTCTCCCTGCCACAGAGACCATCGGCTTGCTTCTGACAAGCCGATGGTCTCTATGGCAACCTGTAAACAAAGCAGGACATTGCCGACATGTCGGCAATATCTTCTGCTGGTTTTTCAAAGCCCTTGCACTGCTCTGTGTGGGTCTGTGCAGGCAGAGCACACTGTCACAGCTTGTGGCATTGTGCTCTGCAGCTCCCATAGTGATGCATAGCCCGGAAATCTTCCGGGCAGTATCGCTATGAGCAGTGGAGCTCGGCCCCGGAAATTTTCCGGGCGTGCCACTCAAGGGGTTAAAAGGGGATTGTACAGGATTAGGGCGGCGTCACTCAAGCGTATTTTTCCGCCTTTTTGCCCGCGGAAAAATCCCTGCTCGCAAATGCGGAGAATAGAACCCATTGATTTTAATGGGTTCATTCACATTTTTTTTTTTTTTGTTGCGCACGTGCTGTTCTCTTCGTGCACACAAAAATAAGACCTCTATTTTGTGCGCAAATTGCCCCATAGAGGTCTATTGGAGGTGTGCGAATGCGCACATATGTACGCGCAGGTATGCGTAAAATGTGCATACCTGCGAACACCGGTAGCGTGATTGCCTGCCCATGTGAACTAGCGGTGCTTGCGGACAAATCCGCACAGTACTGTCCGCAGGCACGCACAAAATACCCTCGTATTTTGGAAGATGCAACAATGCCTTTACAGCACCACCTATTGGAAGGCAGCATTCCTGCACGTCGATGTCAGACCTAACAAGCCTTGCGATGAAATACCCAACTTAAGTAACTATAAACATTTGTAGGTTGCACCTCATACCCAATTTTTTTCTCATTTTGTAAGGCCTCATGCCCGCGGGCGGATTTTTGCTGTGGAATCCAGAGCGATCGTCCGACTCCGAGTTCCACAGCAGTAACCCTCCATAGCATGCTATGCAAAAATTATTCTTTATGCATACGAGCAGAAACCAATTGCGGTTTACGCTTGCGGATGAAAAATCGCAGTATGCTCCATTTTCCTTCGGTTCCTGCACGGACGGCTTCCATTGAAGTCTGTGGAAGCCATCTGACCAGCTGGCCGTCCGCATCTGTCATTCCGGACGGGCCGCGGATTCCACGGGAAAAGCAGGCGTTCAAAAACAAATCTGTACTGCGCATGTCCAACGGCGAGCTGTGTGAATCATCCACAGTACAGAGAAGCCGTAAGACGACAGGTCCGTGCGGATGACCGCCCTGCACACACCGCGGTCAGGGCAGGATCCGGACCTGCCATGTGCATGAGGCCTTATCAAAGGGAGCACGGATGGCCTTATACGTCTCCTCATGCCTTCCCCAATCATCTAATATCACAGCTTTGGTTCTACCATGAAGTACGCAGGTGACGAGGAGGCGAAGGAACCTTCCACATAGGCATGGAAAGAAGGCATAAGAGGCAACGAAGGGTCAGTTGTGCCCGCAGCCCTACGTCATCCTGTAAAATACCAGACGGAAACTGAACGGACCCTATTATAGTCAATGGGGTCTGTTGGGCGCCATTCAGGTCCTTATGACGCCCGGCCACAGGTCCACATGAGCGGGTCTCTCACCAATCATGGCTACACTCCCGCACCATACAGGAAAAGGCCTGGTGATCGCACCTGAAGAACCTCTGCCGTAAAACATAACCTTATACAGGTCAGACCATATTTACGCGGACGTCTGCGATGTTGGCTCGAGAAACTCAGACCGATACCACGTATTACTGCTAATTCTGTTGCATTTTGTGAGAAAACCGCATTGCCTCATATCTCTACACGTGCGACTACCCCCGTGAAAATCACGTTATTCCGATAGGAAAAAAATCGCTTCACCCTCACATGATAATCACATCAGCGTGTGAGCGCTATGCCATTTCTCTGCACCGCAAGAGAAAAATCGCCCATTGCAAAGAATTGGTTCTATTTTCGTGCGGGTTTTATGCATTTCGCAATGCACAAAACTCGCGCAATACAATCGCCCATATAAATACGGCCTGAAAAACATCAGGTTATTTTCTCCAACCGTAACAGAAAGAAATACAAAAAACTAAACCTATCCCACGAGGGGCGTCACCACTCAGTGTTATCGGCTTGACTAGCGGGATTCTCGCGAGTAGACTTGCCGTATCTTTCTTGCACGTGATTTTTCTATAGGGCAGGATCCATATTCCTGCGCTTTTTTTACAAACTTGCGCACAATATTGCGGAGTTTGAATAGTCAAACCCCCCCCACAACAAAACGTAGTTTCATGTGCTAATACACTCCATGGCAGCGAGCGTACCTGCGCCAGTTTGAAGCCGCCCTCTGGGCTCATTCACACAGGCGTATTTTCACCATGGATTACTCACACGTACATCGCGCCTGTAATCCACAGTGAACGGATTCAATGAAAGTAAATGGATCTTCATTGATTTATTCACATTAGCGTCTAAACACTGCGTGTAGGTAGCGTGAGAATAAGATCGTAGCGTACTCTTATTTTTTTTCCCCATGTATCACGCAGCGTGAGCCCTATTCTTTTCTATGGGAAGCGTATGCAATGTTGTCCATACGCAATACATTGTGTATCGGCAGCGATACGAATACGCAACCCTGCTATAAAACAGCTGGGATTTAAAAAAAAAAGACAGTCACACGGCGCAGGACCGCGAGATACGCAGTCATGTGCAGTACACTCGCTAACGCATGCGGGTGGTAGCCGGCTCTCTGCAGGCATCGCACAGACCGCTAAAACTCACGGGACCCACAGTGTTTTACGCATACGGACGTGTGTATGACCCCTTGCAGCTCCTTTTCGTTGTTTTAGCCCCGTAGGACCTGTACAGGGACTATTGTCCGGTAACCTTTAAATAATCAGCGACTATTTTTAAGTGATCTGAGACGCAGCAACTAGTTAATAAATTCTCGCTTGTCGCTCGGTTGGTGGCTGCGTTTACGCAGAACGGCTGTCGGTTACATTTGCTCTATTGGGTGACTATACGGGCGATAGTTGTCCCATGTGATGGTTCGTTCGCACGTAGCGGAAATGCTGCTGTTTTTACGTAGCAGAAAATTCCGCGGCAAAATCTGCAGCATTTCGGCATCAAAGACAGAGATAAATTCTGCACCGTTGGTGCGGATTTTGACTTGAAGTCAGCTGCGGATCTGCCGCTCATTTTGGCCGGCCACTCCTCTCACCTCCCTGCAGTGCAAGGGGGCGCCCCTCACCCGGCAGCCGCTACTAAGCGCTTTAGCCATCAGTCAGATGATAAAGAAGTGGGCGCGTCACCTGACTGGCGCCATGCGTACGAGGATGAACGTGTAATAGTGGGAGGCTTTGGTTGAATTCTTGTGAAAAAAAATGTGAAAAATATGAAGCTCTCTCCGTTGCCCATCCCCCGTCTAGATGTGAACGCACTGACTCCTTTAATGCAGAAGAATATATTTACTTCATATGATATCCTCCTTATTAGCAGATATGACACAACGCATCAGATACGACCCGTCGTCATGACATTAACAATCGTGCAGCCGTCTGCCGTGATGTGAAGGTGGCTTAATTAATTGTTAAAGCACCCTAACGATGGCGGCATGAAAACAAGTGATTACAGTCATCTGCGTCTCCCAGGCTCCGCGTTCTGTTAACGAACAGCTGTTGCTAGGCAACGGGATAAGAGCACTGATGAAAGGTGTCCCAACATGAGTCTGCTGAAGGCTTCACTTTGTGTATAAACAATACATTCCATATAGCGGAGGAGAGGTGATGGGAGCGGCCGCTGCGCCGGTATGAGGTGGCGGGGGGCACAGAGCAGAGATGATGCGAAAAACATTCGGAGGAAGACGCTGCCAAGTGTAGCTTATATGGCCAGCAAGACCTTCCAGAATCGATGTAGACCTGTCATGAGCATCTGAACTCTTACTTGGGCCGCTTTCAGACGAGCGTATTATAACACGCATCTGTATTACGGGCGTGTTAGGGTGGTTTCACATCGGCGCTGCGGATTCTGCTTTTCTGCTCCATTTGCAGAGCAAGACAGGGTAATCCCCGCAGGCAAATGGTTCCGTCTCTGGATGTAACCAAACAGTATTGGGTGGATCCCATCGACTATAACGGGGTCAACACGCTTTTTCCAATCATGCAGCACTTTTGCTTCCAGTAGTTTTAGCCAGATCTGCGACAGGATTCTATGGATGCCCCAGCTACAGTGGAAAACTGGGGGGGGGGGGGGTGCTGACAATGTGATTAACCCCCAGAGGGCTTATATAACCCCATGGAGGACAGAGATGTTACAAAAATAACTTAAAAATTCAGAATAAATTAAGAATATATACATACTGTAGTAGGGTGAGAGGTGAAGTGTGGGACGGAAGGTACATATCATGGAGACTACTAGCAGCCGCGATGCAGACCCGGTCCGTTCCTCACTCCGGTACTGAGTTCCACCTGAGCCAGACAGGTGAGCTGTATAAACTGATGCAGGCTGCAGTGCAAAGGAGAGAGGTCAGAGCTGCCTGGTGTGAGAGACACAAGCTGAAAGTGAGCGGAAACTTTTATGGACTTAAAGGTTTAAAGGGGTTGTCCCGAGGCAGCAAGTGGGTCTGTACACTTCTGCATGGCCATAATAATGCACTTTGTAATGTACATTGTGCATTAATTATGAGCCATGCAGAAGTTATAAAAAGTTTTATACTTACCTGTTCCGTTGCTGGCGTCCTCGTCTCCATGGTGCCGACTAATTTTCGCCCTCCGATGGCCAAATTAGCCGCGCTTGCGCAGTCCGGGTCTTCTGCAGTCTTCTATGGGGCTCCGTGTAGCTCCGCCCCGTCACGTGCCGATTCCAGCCAATCAGGAGGCTGGAATCGGCAGTGGACCGCACAGAAGAGCTGCGGTCCACGGAGGAAGAGGCCATCTTCAGCGGTGAGTAGAGAAGTCACCGGAGCGCGGGGATTCAGGTAAGCGCTCCGGTGAGCTTTCTTTACCTCCCTGCATCGGGGTTGTCTCGCGCCGAACGGGGGGGGGGGTTGAAAAAAAAAAAAACCCGTTTCGGCGCGGGACAACCCCTTTAAGGACTTTTATGTTTCATTTTGCTGGACTGATGGCTTGAAAAGGGACTTTTTCCTCCTGTTTTTCTGTTGTCTGGAGGTTACCAGTACATTTATGTTATGTTCAGCAAGTAAATAAAGAGAAACACGGACAGTATTCTGGTTGTGGCCTGAAGTGTGTTACCCCCTGCACTGCTACAATACATTAAAAAACAATGACCCATCACCGACCAAAACTGTTGCCATATGCACCCAATAATCTGAAACTATACAAATATATCATAAACGTCTGAAAAAAATGAGAAACCATTCCCCCTGTTATTTTAACATAAATATACTGATTTTAAAGATAAAAAACTATAAATTAAAAAAAATATTTTTAGCTTTTTACCCGTAATAAAACAAAAAAAACAGGGATAAATTCTGGGAAAAGAGATTGAAAAAATAGCCACCACATGCGTGCAATGCTTTAAGTGTCTGGTTCTTTTGGACCAAAACATCCTGGTCCTTAAAGGGGTTGTCTCGCGAAATCAAGTGGGGTTATACACTTCTGTATGGCCATATTAATGCACTTTGTAATATACATCGTGCATTAAATATGAGCCATACAGAAGTTATTCACTTACCTGTTCCATTGCTAGCGTCCTCGTCTCCATGGTTCCGTCTAATTTCGCTGGCGGCTTGCTTTTTTAGACGCGCTTGTGCAGTCCGGTCTTCTGCTCTGAGCACGAGCCGCTTCAGCGTGCGAGCCGCTACAGCTCTTCTGCGCATGCGCAGACGAGCTGTAACTTCTCGGGAGCGCGCTGGAGCGGCCATTCTGCTACCATCCTCTGTCACAGTCATTCAGTGGTCGCAGCAGTAGGAGTGCTCGGAATAGTCGATCCGGTGATCGACGATTTGGTGATCGAGTGGGATCGATCAGATTCCCCACCCCCCCCCCACCCCCTCTCTCTCACTGTCACAGCTCCTATAAATGGCCCAAATAGTGGGGCCTCACACAGCATAGGTATATAGGAATCTGCCTCTAATTATTCCTGTCTTAATATTTCTATCGCAATCTGTCAGTCACCACTAAGGTTATTAGCGCTCCTGCTGAGCGTTTAGACAGGCAGATTACCGTTAGATCGCGGGCTTCTCACTCAGCGCTTTACATTCTATGTGAATCGCTAAGTGGGGAGCGTTAACACGCAGCAAGAAGCCCGCTATCCAGCAATTGTTTTTTTATGCTGTCAGCGATAACAAAAAGGGAACAAATAGTAAATGATTTTATTGCATTTAAACAAGACAATTATCACTCATTTTCATTCGTTTGAATGATTTTTTAGCCATAGTCGTCCTGTGTAAACGGCCCTTAAGTGGAAAGGGATATCACAAAGCCCTATTTCCGATAACGAGGTTAAAAAACAAATATAAAAATCTCTCACATAAACACTCAATCTCAAATTTATACATCAGGTTTAGAGAGGGGTGGATGATGGAAAACAGGTTGTTTAAAAAATGGGCGCAGGACCTACAGGATCCGTATCTACCCGAGGGAATAATTAAGAGTTGGAACTCGTGTGAGGCAGGCGGTATCAAATGAACGATGGCGAGAAACATACTTTAAGATAATCCATGGGGCATTATATGGGTTTGACAAGCCTCAGAATCCCAACGGCCCAGCTAGGTTACAAGCTTGTCCTAGATGCTCCCAACCAAATCCCGATTTCTTACATGGTATCTGGCAACGCACTAAGATCAAAAGATTTTGAGTTGGAACCCAAAAGCTGGTTCAAGACAAGGGGGGGGACAGACCCTACAGCTGACACCACAAGTATTCCCCATCAATACCTGGATCAGACGAGAAAAGCTAAAATGACCCACACCACTCTATTGATAAGCAAGAGGTGCCTTTTGAACAACTAGCTATTAGCCAAATAACCAAGGAATTAATGATATCAAACAATTAAAACATCTCCTAAAAATAGAGAGAGTGGAGATAGAGAGGCGTGTGGAGTCTCAAGCCCCAAAATTCTTCAAAAAGTTGAGGGAATTTTTAGAGAAATTTTTTGGCCCTAACTAAATCAAGGAGTGCATGAACCAGTTCACCAACACAACGTGGCACTATAACCAAGACAACATGAACCATCTGGGAGCCTTAAAGATTACTTGATAAAACACGGGGGGGAAGTGATCACCAGGGGGTACACTGCCGGTTTGTTTAAATTGTTATCAGTTATAAGTTTAATTTCTGTTTCTATAACAGGGTATTAAGATCTTGGGAATTTTAGGGGAGGGGAGGGGGGATGGGGTAAAGGGGAAAAACAAAAAATGGAAAACGTATCTATGAACTAGGATGTGTTTTGTGCAAAGAAAACATTAAGATGGAAAAGTTATGGTAACAACCTGGGACGGAGACACTACTGTAAGAGAAATGTATGTCATGTGATCAAGATTTTCTGTAATCATTACGGCCTGCTCATGTGTCTGTTTTCCTTAAAATGACAATAAAAGTTTAGAAAAAAAAACCTTTTCCAGTTGTAAAGAAAAAGAAAAAAATGGTATTGCTACATCTGTAAAAGTCAAATTCATTATGAATCCCGCATAGGTGAACATCATCACGAGAAAAAAAGCGCAAGCCCAAAATTGCGCTTCGTTAGTCACCCCCATTTCTAAGAAAAATTTGAATAAAAAGCAATCAAAAAGTCATATATGTATCCCGAAATGGTGCCAATAGAAACTATAGGTCACCTCTCAAAAATGATAGCACCACCAATAAAGTTATGCGGTTCAAAACATGGCGGCAAAAAGTACATTTTTTGAAAGTTATTTTGTTTTAAGTAGTACTACATAAAAAACTATATACATTTAGTATCGCTATAATTGGACCGACCCTCAGAATATGGATAACACGTCACTTTTGCTGCACTATGGACGCTATAAAAACTCATTTAAAAAAACCCAAAATGGTGCAATTGCTTTTTTTCCCTATGTTTAGAGATGAGCGAGCGTACTCGGAAAAGCACTACTCGCTCGAGTAATTTGCTTTATCCGAGTATCGCTGTGCTCGTCCCTGAAGATTCGGGTGCCGGCACAGAGCGGGGAGCTGCAGGGGAGAGCGGGGAGGAACGGAGGGGAGATCTTTCTCTCCCTCTCTCCCGCCCGCTCTCCCCTGCTCCCCGCTGCGACTCACCTGTCAGCCGCAGCGGCACCCGAATCTTCAGCGATACTCGGATAAAGCAAATTACTCGAGCGAGTAGTGCTTTTCCGAGTACGCTCGCTCATCTCTACCTATGTTGCCTCGTTCAGAATTTTTAAAAAAGTTTTCTAACACATTACATGCTTCCATTGAAAAATAAAACTCATCCCCGAAAACAAGCCGCCTTTTAGCTACGTCACCGGGAAAAAAAAGTTATAATTTTCTTGAAAATGGGGAGGAAAAAATGAAAAAAGGGCTTCAGAGGAAGAGGGGTTAATCCCGCTACTAATCGATGCTGCATCTACAGCTGTAATTACGGAGCCTCATGGAACAGTTCTTTATGCCTTTGCAGCTTGACGCCAACGCTTCGGAAAATGACCTGAACTTGAACGATCCGTCTAGGAACAATATCTGCCCTCAGAAGGATCGGCGGAGAACATTTTGCAGAAAACATGAATACATTTGCATAAATCGCTCTCCCCCGGGGTTTGTTACGCCGATAGGTACGAAGCTTGCAATTGTTTTGCTAACAATACTGTGTGGGACGATTGTTGTGTGTCAGAAATCAGCGGCTAATGAGTTTGCTTCGGTCTTAAATGCACTCGGAGTCGTCAGAAACTGCCAGACAGGAAAATGCCTGCGAAACCGAGATTAACAACAGCCTCCGGGGGCAGCAGATGAAGCCTGAAAGGCCTATTCACACAGGGGGGTTAGTCCATGCTCCAGCCAAAGTGCTATTTTACAACCATGTTATGTTAATAAAGAGGATTCATCTATCAAACAAGCCTTAAAGGGGTTGTCCCGCGAAACAAAGTGGGGTTATACACTTCTGTATGGCCATATTAATGCACTTTGTAATGTACATTGTGCATTAATTATGAGCCATACAGAAGTTATTCACTTACCTGTTCCGTTGCTAGCGTCCCCGTCTCCATGGTGCTGTCTAATTTTCAGCGTCTAATCGCCCGATTAGACGCGCTTGCGCAGTCCGGTCTTCTCCGTGTTGAATGGGGCTGCTCGTGCTGGAGAGCTGCTCCTCGTAGCTCCGCCCCGTCACGTGTGCCGATTCCAGCCAATCAGGAGGCTGGAATCGGCAATGGACCGCACAGAAGACCTGCGGTCCACCGAGGGTGAAGATCCCGGCGGCCATCTTCGCAAGGTAGGTAAGAAGTCACCGGAGCGCGGGGATTCGGGTAAGTACTATCCGTTTTTTTTTTTCAACACATGCATCGGGTTTGTCTCGCGCCGAACGGGGGGGCTATTGAAAAAAAAAAAAAAACAGTTTCGGCGCGGGACAACCCCTTTAATTCCAACTTTTTGAATTTGGTTTATGGTTGACGCACAACACAAAGTACAGCGGACTACCGGCCATGCCAACCGGCCGCATCGTTGTGATCCTGCAAAGAGAAGGCCTAACTATGAAAGGTTGCTAATATTCAGTTATCCGCTAATGGCACCTTCACACTTGCGATTGCGATATCGCAGCGTTTTTTAATTGCAAATTTTAGTAGGACTTTCCAATGATAAAAACGCATCGCACAAAAATCGCAAGTTTGTGCTTTGCGATTTTTGTGCGATGCGTTTTTAACATTAAAAAGTCCTAATGACATTCGCGTTAAAAAACAGCGATATCGCGAGCGCAAGTGGGAAGGCGCCCTACGGTTCATACACACGGGCATTGTAAAGGTTGCGCCCGATATTCTTGGATAAGATTCGCATCCGACAGCAATTGGACATCCCATCTGTGGGCTGAACATGGCACATTGCCATGTACTCTTCTCATCTAATAGGACATTGAGCGTTTTTTTTTTACACGGACTATCAGACCAAGTAAAAGAGAGCGCATAAACTCATTCAAATTAATGGCGCTGTTTCCATTCAAATTTTTTTTTTTAGTCTGAAAATTGGGCGGAAAACACATCCACGAGCCTGCATCCTAAGGGTGGCTTCACACGAGCGTGTGCGTACATAAGCGCGTACATATGTGCACACCCCTGTACGTGCAAAATCACGTGTGTATGCAGGTACGCATTGTCTTCAATGCAGCCGCAGCACCCAGTAATTGTTTTACAGGGGAGAGCTTTAAATATAAACTCTTCCCTGAAAAACAACTATTTTAGTGTAAAAAAAAAAGATGATAAAAATATACATGTTTTCTACATCCCCGCGGGGAAAAAGAATTCCCTGCTGCACCTGCCACATCTGTGACAGATGCAGCAAAGGAATTTTTCATCCCTGCAGGGAATAAAGAATTCCCTACCACAGCTGTCACAGATGACAGCTGCAGTAGGGGATCCAGCTGCCGGCATCCTGTAATTATTTTTCAGGGAAGGGCTTTAAATACAAACTCTTCCCTGAAAAACAAGGCAAAGTAGTGTTAAAAATAAAAAAACAAAACATACCTTCCTTCAGCTGCCGGGGCTCAGCCACATCCTCTCTGTGCTGTCCCTGACTCTGCAATGCGGTTCTTTGAGCAGGCAGGGATTTAAAATCCCCACCTACTGAAAGAGCTGCTTCTGATTGGCTTAGGCGCTCAGCGAATCACAGACAGCTCTCGCCTGTCATTCATTCAGGAAAAGCTGCCTGTGATTTGCTGAGTTGCTCAGCCAATCAAAGACAACTGCTTCTGATTGGCTGAGCACCTCAGTCAATCACAGGCAGCTCTCGCTGAATGAATGACAGGCGAGAGCTGCCTGTGATTGGCTGAGCGCCTCAGCCAATCAGAAGTAGCTCTTTCAGCAGGCGGGGGATATTAAAACCCCGCCTGCTCAAAGAACTGCATTGCAGAGCCGGAGACAGTGCAGAGAGGATGCGGCTGAGCCCTGGCAGCTGAAAGAAGGTGAGTATGTTTTGTTTTTTTTATCACCTTTTTTCATGTTTTTCAGGTAAGGGCTTATATTTAAACCCCTTCCCTGAAAAACAATAACTGGGTGCCGGCAGCTAGATCCTCCATCACAGCTGTCATCTGTGACAGCCGCGGTAGGGAATTCTTTATTCCCCGCAGGGATGAAGAATTCCTTTGCTGCATCTGTCACAGATGTGGCAGGTGCAGCAGGGAATTCTTTTTCCCCGGCGGGGATTAAGAAAACATCTGCCGCATGTGGCAGATGTGTTATTTACCTTCACAGGGGACACAGCAGTGGTGGATAGGTAAGTATATATATATATATTTTTTTTTTTAACACTAAAATTGTTGTTTTTCAGGGATAGAGCTTATATTTCAAACTCTTCCCTGTAAAACAATTCAGGGGTGTCGGCAGACCATTGCTTTCAATGGAGCCGCCGGCAGCAGCTGCGGCTCCATTGAAGGCAATGCGTGCATTCCCTATGGTGCACGCATGTCCTATCTTTGCAGGCGCACAACTGTAGAACACGGATATGTGAACACACCATAGGGAATGCATTGGTTCTAGTAAGCCACCCTTAGGCCTCATGTCCACGGGGAAAATCAGGTCCGCCGCGGATTCTTTATGCAAAATCCCGCAGCGAGTCCCTCCTTTCCTGCGGAGATGAGGCCTAAAAGAAAAATTACTTACCTGTTGGGACGCTGCGGATCTGCTCTCTGTCGCGGCCGGATCTTCTTTCTTCGCCCCGGCAGATGTGCTAGGCACGTCAGCAACGTGCCGCGCTCATGCGCCATGCACTCTTTTCTTTTTTGAACTCCTGCTCTCCCCGTGGACATGAGGCCTTAGGGTATATTCACACAAACTATTTTTTCATCCGATCTTTGTACAAACGAAAAAAAAAGCATAATTTTTCACTATTTTTGTTTTTTTTCTTAATCAGCCAAATAGTCCAAGCAAAAAAAAAAACCAAAAAACACATGTAGCCTGTCCTATATTGTGATTTTGGGACGAAAATCACCCATTCAAGTCTGTGGGTGTAATTTAAAAAAATGGATTTGATGATTGCAATCCATTTTTATTGCATGTAAACATAAAAAGTGTGCGAAATATATATTTTTTTCATGTAAAAATCGGATGCAAAATTGATAAAAAGCGTGGAAAAGAAGAAAATAACAGACACCAAGCAATTGTGTGAAAATTACACGATAAATCAGTCTGATTTTTCAGGACTGGAAAAAAATGCTTGAAAATACCCTAAGGGTGACTACGCACTAGCGTTTGCGAATTAGCTGCGTTTTTTTTCCAGGTGTCTATGGGACTTTCAAATGTTAAAAATGCATCACGGCAAAATCGCAATTTACCGCGAAATCGTGATTTTTTTGCGATGCGATTTTAACATTAACAAGTCCCATAGACCCCTGGAGAAAAAAACCCGCTGCGAATATCGCAGTGAAAAAGAACTGTAGTGGGCAGTCACCCTAAGGCCGCTCTCACACACACCGCTTTTTACCGCTATTAGTGCAGCATCCAGAGCGCTGCGCTAACCATGGTACAACGCTCCTATTGATTTTAATGGGGTTTCTCAGACCTGCGCCCGAACGCAAACATCAACCATAACATTTATGGGATGTGTTCAAAAACGCTGTTCTAAATCACAGTAAAATGCCGCAATTCCGAGTGGCATTTACCTGAAGGCATATGTGAGAGTGGCCTATGGCTGTATTAACATGGGCAATGCGAGTTGCGGGACACATTATATATTGTATTAGCACGCAAAACTCACACAAAAGTGGGACATGAAGCAATTTTTTTCACATTTTGACTATTTGTCCGAGTGAAAGATTGCTTGTTTTCACGAACCTACGTATTCAAATAGATGGGTTCCTAAGGCAGCTCCATCCATATCGTATTAGTCGCATGAGTTTCTCCCCCGTGTTAATACAGCCTGAAGCGATTTACCTTGGAAGAACAAAAAACTAGGATGGAACCCCTGCGACTCCCGCCGAACACCAAAATGAAGGGGCTGCATTCATCTGGGCCGAGTACTGAGGCTTCAACAACATTTATTTGGTGGTCCCAGGGATAGGGCCCCCTCCAATCACTCATTGATGGCCCCATAATAGGCTATCAATCTGGATTTCCTGTTGTGTCTCCCATCTTCAGGGCACCTACCCACTAGTGATATTTTTTCTTGCGATGCGAGAGTGAGTGAAAACGCATTTTATGAAACCAATGATTTTTAATGGTTTCATACTTATGTGCGATTTTTACTTTCATGCGTCACAGCGCAGAGAAAAAAATCCGCAATATCGCTCAGTGTTTTCAATGGGGCCGGCAACGGCAGCGCCAGCCCCATTGATAAGATAGGGAGTACATTGCAGACTTCTGCCACAGCTGTGGCAGAGGATTCCTTCATCCCCGCAAGTGCGGGGATGTCCGTAATGCTATGCCATAGCTTTCAATGGGGTCGACACTGCTGCGGCCCCATTGAAAGCAGTGGGTTGCAGGCAAGCCCCGCAGCGATGATTTTTGGGGGAGGGGCTTTACATATAATCCCTTCCCTGAAAATTATCCCTAGCATGTGTAAAAAAATAAAAAAAATATATACTCCCCTCTCTGCCGCTGCCGGGGCTCAGCCGCGTCTTCTCCCTGTACTGCTATGTCTTTCTTTAATCAGGCGCCTGTGTAAAGAGCTGTATCTGATTGGCTGAGCGCTCTTTCAGCAATTTTTGCCATATATACAGACTGAGATTGCCCGTTACTGTCTATATGAGGCCTCTTTCACACAAGCCTTCTATCGTGGCTATTTTGTGCCCGCCGAAAATCGCAACGATCTGAAGCATTACATTCCAATGCATTTATTCAGATCGGGGATTTTCCGGTGCGTAAAATCAGCCGGCCTGAAAAGATAGCACACACAGTGCGCATTCCGGCCGGCCGCTGGTACGCGACACCGGAAAAGATAGGATTATTTTTTGCGGGAATGCGCCGTCCATTCCCATAGACTCCTATGGGAGCCTGTCAAAAAAAGAGAAGGGGGTGGGAGTTTAGCAGCGGCTCACGTTGCTAACGTCTCTCCCCCTCCCTTTGCCGGCAGCTCCCATAGGCTGGGGTGAGAGTTTAGCTCCCGCCCCGTCCCGCCCCCTCCCCTTGCTCGCAGGCGGCAAGGGATGGAGAGGGGCAGGCAGTTTAGCACACTAGCACTGCTAAGCTACTGCCTCCTCTCTTTGCTGGAAATGGGCGGAGAAGGAAAGGGGGAGGGAGTTTAGCAGAGCTGAACTCTCTCCCCCTAGCTGATGGTATTCCCGGGCTGCAGCGTATATACGCCACAGCCTGGCCATCTGAATGAGCGAGAAAACGTCATGGCTGCCTCTCATTCATATGATTTTCGTCCGCAATGTGGGCAGCTGAAAATCACAGCGCCCGTGTAAAAGAGGCCTGATTGCGTAAAAACACAGCAAATACGCAGCTGCTTGATGCTTTCACTGAGTTTTTACATGTCGGCAGGAGACGAGTTAAAAGAATAGCGGTTAAAATGAAAGACATAAGCACCATATATATATATATATATGTATAAGTGTATATATATATATATATATAATATATATATGTGTGTGTGTGTATATTATATATATATATATATATATATGTGTGTGTGTGTATATATTATATATAATGACCCGGTGCCGCTATTTATGAGTGTTTTGCTTACAGTGAATAAATGTGAAATGCTGCAGCACAGATGCAAAGTTTAACTTGGACTTGATAATGTACTTTTTTGTTGGGATGACAGAACGAGCGCGGACATCACCGCTAGGTTGTTAGCGCTCTTGCAGAGTGTTTAGAAAATATAATTCACAGAGGCAGAGGGATATAGAAGAAAGGCTTTCTCAAAATATTCACTGGGTATATCCCTTAAAATATAACTTTTATTAATCAATAAATATAAAATGATTGGGCCTCACAAAAAACAGACAAACTGGAACTAACAAACACAGAGCAAGAATTTTAAACCCTGGAAAAGGACCAGAGAAAATACATGCAATTGACACCTCTATTACAATGCAGAAGTATCCTGCAACATGAGACACTCTAATGCACTCTTTTTCAGTCACCATTGGGGATGGATGTCACCCAATAAAGATTAGAGGACCATATTAGGATGCGTCCTTCACAAAAAGATGAAAGGAGGATGATCGTTCCATCAAGGTTAGTGGTTTACGGAACACCTCCAATGGTGACGTACATTCGGGCTCCTATTGTGTCTCATCAACAAGGATCAGAATTATTAGAGGTGAAATGACAAGAGGCCACCAGGCCTATGTCTTCTTAGTACACAAACCCTCTTAAATAAGAGATAAAATCTGGTTCTTGACCAGGTAACTGCCCTATCTGGATAATAGCACCGGGCTAAAGATGCTGAAACAGTAGGACACCAGCAGCAGCCTATGATAGGTCCTTGTCCGTGATGAAAAAAAGAACTGTATATAGTTTCGTTTAGATTAGAATGGACAAACCACAAGCAAAGCTTCTGCTGATGCCCCCCGAGAAAAAATACACAAGTGGCTGATAGATTATCAACCACAGGTTATCAATCAATGAAGAATCAAATTCTGCTAGAAATATCCAGAGAACCACCATTAAGGTACTGATGCGTTCTACCATCAAGACAGGAGCTGCTGTTCTCACTCTTTTCTTCCAACTTTTTGCTCTGTCTCCTACCGGATTAGGGTTTACCTTTGTGTTAGAAGCTTTCTCCACATATCGTGGGGTTGCTGGTTTTCTGTGGATATTGTTCCCAGTTTGTCATTTCTATCCCAAAACTCCCCTTTTTTAGGGGTTTAATCAATTTTTGGGTTATGTGGGACGCGTTATCTTCTATTTTAGTGTCCCGTTTTAATCTGGTTAGGTTTATCTAGAGGAGCGAATTCCTCCTTTTCTCATCTAGGAGGACTTAATTACTTAGGGAAGTTCAGGGTAGCATATTCATTGCCTGATAACAGCATTATTTTCAGTGTATGGCACCTTTGTATCATAGATTAGAGATACGTTATAACTACCAAGGACAATTTCGTGTTTGATGACACCATCATAGATTACGGTTCCTGATGAGTCTGTGTATGACAGAAACGCGTTGAACCAGTACGAACCATTTCTGCATTAATAATTCTCTCAGAAGGTTTTTCTGAATCTCGTCCTGAATGGTTATTGAAGCTATATTCTGCATGAGAACGCATCAGTACCTTAATGGTGGTTCTCTGGATATTTCTAGCAGAATTTGATTCTTCATTGATTGATAACCTGTGGTTGATAATCTATCAGCCACTTGTGTATTTTTTCTCGGGGGGCATCAGCAGAAGCTTTGCTTGTGGTTTGTCCATTCTAATCTAAACGAAACTATATACAGTTCTTTTTTTTCATCACGGACAAGGACCTATCATAGGCTGCTGCTGGTGTCCTACTGTTTCAGCATCTTTAGCCCGGTGCTATTATCCAGATAGGGCAGTTACCTGGTCAAGAACCAGATTTTATCTCTTATTTAAGAGGGTTTGTGTACTAAGAAGACATAGGCCTGGTGGCCTCTTGTCATTTCACCTCTAATAATTCTGATCCTTGTTGATGAGACACAATAGGAGCCCGAATGTACGTCACCATTGGAGGTGTTCCGTAAACCACTAACCTTGATGGAACGATCATCCTCCTTTCATCTTTTTGTGGAGGACGCATCCTAATATGGTCCTCTAATCTTTATTGGGTGACATCCATCCCCAATGGTGACTGAAAAAGAGTGCATTAGAGTGTCTCATGTTGCAGGATACTTCTGCATTGTAATAGAGGTGTCAATTGCATGTATTTTCTCTGGTCCTTTTCCAGGGTTTAAAATTCTTGCTCTGTGTTTGTTAGTTCCAGTTTGTCTGTTTTTTGTGAGGCCCAATCATTTTATATTTATTGATTAATAAAAGTTATATTTTAAGGGATATACCCAGTGAATATGCAGAGTGTTTAGACAGGCAGATCACCGCTGGGTTCTCGCTCATTCTATAAAAGTGAGCGACCAGCGAACTGTAAACGAATAGCGCGCGATGGTTCTGACGCGACAATTGGCTTGCAGATTCATTCTTTAGAACAAATTTTGTGCGATAATCGTTGCGTGTAATTGGCCGTTCACATTCTGACAAGTCATCCAATCTCAAGCCATTGAAAAGCTATTGTTCTCTTATTCTAACAGAACAAAGAGCAGTTGTAAAATTACTGAAAGGGCGAACAAACCGAGTCACAGAAACGTATCAATGCATTAGGGTCAAGTTTAACTTCGCTACATCTGTGCATTTACTTTATTGCTTTATTTTAATCTCCAGTGTAGATAAATGAACAGACTACAATGGAGAACGTTCATCAATGCAATTACTCCAATTTTCTGTTCATCTGCTGCACTATATCTATCCATCTATCAAGCCTTTCCAGGAAAACACATGGGTTGTCTCTACAGCTAAGCTTCACTGAAGTCAATGTAACTGAGCTGCAGGTTTGAGACACAGCATCCATGTTTTCCTAATCCTGAATGTCCCCTTTAACCTTTAAGTGACCGCCCAAACGTATTTTGATGGCTGCCCTTAAGGGGCTTTATTCTGCAGCACCGACTTTCAACGGCAGTTACATTAGAAGCACGGTGCGGGTCTCCCGTGTCGGTATTTAACCGTTTACACGACACGTTTACGCTGCGTGTAAAAGGCTGACAGGGAGGAGATCCCTCTTTGGCCCATCGGACTCCCGCCATATGAACATGGGGTCCCAATGGATTCCTATGGCACCCGGATAGCTTCTGGGTCTGCCAGCTACAGTGGCCTATTGTATGACAAGACTGATAAAAGATGCTGATAATCAAGGAGCCTAGTGGGCCAAAATAAAAAGTTAAAAAAGTATTAAAAAAGTAAAAATCACATATGTGGTATCGCTGCTTTTGTAATGACCGAGAGAAAACCCGCGCAATGCACGTCATGGACAAAAAAGCAAGGAACATGCCGAAAATAGTTAATATTGTCTATCTCGCCTTACAAAAAACATAATAGAAAGTGATCAAAACATCACATGGATCAACAAATGGTACTAATAAAAAGTGCAACTCATCCCCCAAGAAAAAAAACAACTTACACAGCACAAAAAAACAAAAATGTCTTGGAATACATTTTTTTTTAAAGTGTGAAAAAGTGGCAAGAAAAAAAAACGATATAAATTTGGTAATGACATAATCGTACCGGCTTACAGAATTAATTTACATATGATTTATACTACACGGTGAACGCTGTTAAAAATAAAAAAAAACTGTGCTAGAGCTGCAGGTTTTGTTTATCTTGTTTCTAGAAAAAAAATGGAATAAAAAGCAATCAAAATGTTCTAAGTTCCCCAAAATTGGATAAATGAAGACTAGAGTTCATACCGCAAAAAACAAGTCCTTATAGAGCTCCGTTGCTGGAAAAAACAAAAATGTTCTGGCTCTTGGAATGCAGCAACACAAAAGCAAATTTTTAAAAACGAAAAGTTTTTTAACTACAAAAACAGCAAAACATTAAAAAAACTGTGACTACCCCCTACAGTTTTTTTTTTCACTGTAAAATTCGCAGCGTTTTTTTTTTCTGCAGGGGTCTATGGGACTTGTAATGTTAAAATCGCGATCGCGCAAAATCGCGATTTCGCGGTAGCATTACAAGTCCCATAGACACATGCAGAAAAAAAACGTTGCGAATTTCGCAGTGAAAAAAAAACTGTAGTGGGTAGTCACCCTAAGGCCTTAGTCAGACGGGCGTTTTTTCGCGCGATTTGCGCATGCGCATGCGTCCGGCGATTTTTTAAAACCATTGCTTTGCAATGGTATCGGACACATGAGCGCTTTTTATGCGCTCGTCCGATAAATTATAGAACAAAAAATCGCAGATCGCACCTATCTGCGATCTGCGATTCCTGTTCTCTTCTCTATATGCGCTCAATGGGGCCGGCGGCAGCAGCGCCGACCCCATTGAGAACATATAGAAGACAAATCATTCTTCTCTGCCACAGCTGTAACAGCTGTGGCAGAGAAGAACGATGTTTGCCCATTGAATTCAATGGAGCGGCAATACAGCCGCTCCATTGAAAGCAATGGGCTGCCGGCATGCGCGGGGTGAATTGTCGGGAAGGGGTTAAATATATAAGCCCTTCCCTGCAATTCATCCTAAAATGTGTTAAAATAAAAAAAAATTGTATACTCACCTTTCCGCTGCAGCCGGAGTCCAGCCGCGGCCGGCCGGCAGTTCTCCTGAACTGCTTCTCGGCACTATTCAGCCAGCGGGGCTTTAAAATCCCCGCCTGCTGAATGATCTGCCTCTGATTGGTCACAGCCCTGACCAATCAGAGGCAGGTTTCACTCACACACCCATTCATGAATTCATGAATGGGTGAGTGACTGCTGCCTCTCAGTGCTGAGCCAATCAGGGGCAGGTCTGACTCACATCCATTCATGAATTCATGAATGGGTGTGAGTGAGGCATGCCTCTGATTGGCTCAGCGCTGAGCCAATCAGGGGGCAGGTCTGGCTCACACCCCCTTCACACCCACTGCAGGACGGCCGCGCGGAGCTCCGGCTGCGGGGAGAAGGTGAGTATACAATTTTTTTTTATTTTAACACATTTTAGGATGAATTGCAGGGAAGGGCTTATATATTTAAGCCCTTACCGACAATTCATCCAGGGCTCGCCCGCAGCGCATTGCTTTAAATGGAGCCGACTCTATTGCCGTCTCCATTGAATGCAATGCGCTGGACAGCTCCGGCCCGTTTCTAATGAAACACGGCTAGGAGCAGATTTTCGGGCGATTTGCGGGCGACTTGCGCGCACCGGTCACGCGATTTGCGGATGCGCATCCGTCATGCGATCCGCAAATCGTGCGAAAAAACGCCCGTCTGACTAAGGCCTAAGGGCTTATTTACAGGAGTGTATATCGGCCACCGTTTTCACGACCAGCCTATATACGCTACCATCTGAGCTGTCTATTCCCTTCCACCCCCCACCCCCACCCTCGATGACTCTCTGCCTCTTTCCTCCCCTCCAGCTGTTTGCAATGAGAGGGGGCGGGGCAGGTGGAGCTTAGCCCCGCCCTGTCCCGCCCCCTCCCATTGCAAATAGCTGGAGGTGAGGAGAGAGGCAGAGAGTCGGCAAGGGGGAGGGAAGACAGCTCACATTGCAGCGTATATCGGCTGGCCGTGAAAACGGAGGCTGATATACGCTCCTAATAATAAACTGACGCCTCAGGGCCCTGTTATATAAGGAGCCCATTGTTTAAGGGGTTTTTCAGGGAGAATACTACTGATGACGTATCCTCAGAATAGGTCATCAATAGTTGATCGGCTGGGGTCCGTCGCTTGGGACCCCGACCGATCAGTTGAGCGAGCATATGTTGTGCGCCCCACAAATACACAGAGGTTGGAGAAGAAGCAGTGGAAGCCTCTGCGTCAACCTCTTAGTAGTGGCCGGCACTTGTAACTGCAGGCGCGGCTCTCATTGAAATCAATGCAAGCTGTGCCTGCAGTTACAAGCACCGACCACTACCCAGAGGTCAGTGCGGAGACTTCCGCTGCCTCTTGTCCAACCTCTGTTTATTTGCAACACTGATAGCATGCGCTTGCTAATCTGATCGATCGGGGTCCCGAGCGACGGACCCCAGCCGATCAACTATTGATGACCTATCCTTAGGATGGGTCATCAATAGTATTCTCCCTGGAAAACCCCTTTAAGAGCCCCATCAGCCCTCTAGATGATCCTGTGATGGACCAAAGCCCAGCTCCATGCT
The DNA here is from genome assembly GCF_035609145.1 of Eleutherodactylus coqui. Classification (NCBI taxonomy): domain Eukaryota; kingdom Metazoa; phylum Chordata; class Amphibia; order Anura; family Eleutherodactylidae; genus Eleutherodactylus; species Eleutherodactylus coqui. The sequence continues at coordinate 15,514,787 of NC_089847.1, forward strand.
TGTAAAACGTAAGGGCCAATTCACACGGCCGTGTTTTCAGGCTGTGTGGTGTCCATGTATTCCACCGATAGCGCATGGCTCCGTTATTGCGACGGACCGAGGGTCCACGCGAAAAAAGTTGCTGCATATCCTTTTCTCTCTTTTTAGTGATGAGAATAGTGTAGTGGTCCAGCACAGCATCCTGGTCCGCTCCATAGTTGTCATACATGTTTGTCTTATGTAGATGCACTGTGCAAAGCTTGTCTTGTCATTTCTAGAGTGTGTGTTGCACTGCTGCAGCGAGAGGTTAACTTCAATAAAATCATTGCCTCCATGTACATGTATCAGTTTTTCATGTCATGTTGTATAAGTGAGTGTATAAATAGGAGTGCTTGGGAGCGGGAAAGGAGTTCCATCTTCAGAGAGTTCCAGCTGGTCTACCACCTAACACAGAGCCACATGGAAGCACCTTCAGCTTCCTTGTGGTGAAGATGGAAGAAAAAGAAAGATTTCCCGTAGCGACTGCATTTTGGATCTGAGCGGAGTGAGTCCCAAGTCGAAGAGCGAGAGCCTTCGTAAGTAATCCTGTAAGACGGACCCAGTGCAAAGGTACTAATCTAAGTCCCCAAGTTTTCCTACGCAGCCGTCCAAAGCTAGGATCACCGCGTAGAAGTACGCTCCAAGTCACACGACGCATCCCCAGTGCGGGGTGTAAATCCTAACAAGTTAATAATTACTACCAGAGAGTCTGCGGGGTGACCCCTACCCCCTCCCTCCTCCAGAGTGCTCCTTGTCCAGGAGTGGTACCTGACAGATAACTTGGAATGCAGTACCAGTTTCATCCTGTATATCCTCCCTGACTTCTGACTTCTGACTTCCCTCGTTACCTGCACTGTGAAGATTGTACCTGAGTTACTGTGTAATAATTGTTTCAAGTAAAGTTCATACCGGGCCCTAACCATTCCTAAGGACCCGATGTACTGGATATCCGTGTCTGTGGTTATTCTCCGTCGTGTAACATATCGGTGTGTAGGAATGGTGGCGTCACCCGTGACAACTACTACCCCCATCATCCTGTTTATTAGCATTCCCTATCCTAGGGGTGTTAACGGTGGCCTGCAGTTATACCCTGGCCTTGGCTACGTGTCATCCCTCTGGGAAAGGAGCCTGGTAAGTGCCGACGTGGTAAGCTATCGCTTAACCCTCCCAGCTCACCACATCTGTCCGGGGTACCCCCCTGGGGTGATGCTATAGGTCGTGCACCATGTAGTGTCCAAGCAGAATGGAAAACACACAGACAGGAGCAACTCCCAGTATAGCCTTAGGGCTCTTTCACACTGGTGCAATTGTCCACATTCTGCACCGCACGTTACGGAAAATTCCACACCAAAGTCCACATAGTTCTGTTTGGATATTGATGTGGAATGAAAATGGCTTAAATTGTTTTATAATCCCACACCAAAATCCACAGTTAGTCCTGCAGGTTTTGATGCGGCATTCCACAGCTGCAGATATCGATGCACAGAGTGTTTTCATGCACTGCGTTTGATGCATTTCTGCTGCGGTTTGTGCAAAATTTTGGCAAAAAATTTGCAGTTATGCAAAAGTACAGTACAGATGCTGCATTTTTTTACATCATACCTTCTACTTTGCCAATTCGCTGACGGGGCTTGTAATGAGGAGGGCAATATGTGGCATTTGCAACTTCTTAAAAAATATTTTTGAAAAATCACATTCTAATTGAAAGTTGAATTTGAAGTTTTAACCCTGTGAAGCCGATGAATGTGCAGGGTGTCTCAAAAGTGTGGAAACACCTATAGAGAATGAAAAAGGTTTGGCAGGCAGTGATGCAAAACTGCAGAGAAAGGGGGACACCTTCAAGGCCATGTCATCAAGACGATGCCCATTTTGAATGCCGCTACCTTGGATTCAACTCTGCTTTTTCTGGTAGGAAGATAGGTGTGTGATATATCAAACTGAAAGAAAATTTTACCAGAAATACAATGGTTTGTGTCATTTTAACATAACTTTATTTGTTCTCATGTTAAGACAGTTATTTTTCTTCATTGAATGATGGCGTTCTCTCAAGCAGAACCTGTTGAGATGTCAGGTGAAAAAGCACATGTGCTATTGCAGATTTCAATCTCTTGGTCATTAAGATTTTAGTTTATCAGTTACAGAACCCCTTTCTTTGAACTTGGGAAGAAGTTTGGCTAATGCACTGTGGATAACGGGAGGTCTGGTTGGGTGGCGTTGACTGAAATCTGCAGTGATGGCACATGTGTTTCATTCACTTGATATAAGGGGTGATTGCATCACGTTCTGCCTGAGATAAGGCCATCATTCACCTTGCCTGTATTGATGTAAAATCACTGTGTTAACATGACAAATAAAGTTGCGTTAAAGTGTAGCACACCATTGTTTATCAGTACAGATGAGCGAGTATACTCGCTAAGGCACATTACTCGAGCGAGTAGTGCCTTAGCCGAGTATCTCCCCGCTTGTTCCTAAAGATGCGGGGGGCGGGAAGCGGCGGGGGAGAGCGGGGAGGAACGGAGGGGAGATCTCTCTCTCCCTCTCTCCCCCTTCGCTCCCCGCCGCAACTCACCTCTCACCCGCGCCGGCCCTCAAATCTTTAGAGACGAGCGGGGAGATACTCGGCTAAGGCACTACTCGCTCAAGTAATGTGCCTTAGCGAGTATACTCGCTCATCTCTAGTTATCAGGTGAAATTCTCTACTAGTCTGATATATCACACACCGACCTTTCCAGTGGAAAAATCAAAATCCCAGATAGCGACATTCAAAATGTCCGTCATCTTGATGACATGGTGTAATAATTTGACCCTTTCCCCCACAGCTTGTATGCAAATCCGCCAAACGTTTTTCACTCTATATGGGTGTTTCCACACTTTTGAAACACCCTGTAGATTCCATAGAATAAGTTGTATATGACCAACCGAGGAGAATATCCCCCTAGCATACGAGCTCCCAATTGAATCCCGGAATTAGTGCCATGCGGTGGCTTCCTGTGGCTTTACCATCTGATGGCAATACATTTTATAAAATTGTAAATGTGCTAAATAAGTGCTAGACTGGAGGTGCTGACAGAATGAGGGCGATCTCTGGGGAGAACCAGCGCCGAATGGATATTAATAATTCTGAAGCTAATGCAGAAATCTCTGAATGAAAAACATCATCTATAAATAATAAATAATAGCGAAAAGATCCATTTAAAAGGCAGAATAAAGGGGCTTTCATCCCGGTGTGAGATGCTGGGAAATCAATCCCATTGAATTGAAAAATATAAAAATGTTCTAACTAAATAAATCCGCATTATTATTAAAATAAATGATGCTCCTATAAGGCCATAAGACCCCCCGATCAGCCACAGCAGAGAGCCAAAACAAAGGCCTCCCCTCCGGCTGACCTGCCCCTTCCCTGCATTACATGGGAAGCCATTCCTTTTCCTGTGCTGGACAGCGAGGGGGATTATATAGTTAGACGCGGCTTCCCCTTACAATAACCGCTGATCACGGGGGTCAACGCTGATCAACTGAATTTAAAAGGTGTTCTCAATGTAAAACATCCCAATTAAGGCCTTTTTCACATGATCGTTGTTTTAATGCTCCGATACCCGTGCTAAAAATCGCGACTATTTGCACTTAAAATCGCGTGAACGTAGAATAGGTGCGACCAAGACACGGCTATTCTCCGCGATTTTATCGTCCATTCACATGCCTGGCTGCGGTGACATAACGGCGCCGCCCCAAAATCCCTCGGTCAGCAAAACAGTCGACTAGAGTCACATGCCATTATTTAGCAGCGTTCGCCACTGCAAAGCTCTCTTTTAGTGTTTTTGGTGTCATTTTTAATTCTGTTACATTTGTAATGCGCATTCTTCAAGTCCTACAGAAAAGCCCATGGAAGAAAATGACGGAAAAAATGCCGGAGCGTAAAAGTGGTAAAAACAACACAGAAACGAAAAGATCAAAAATTCAGTACACTTTATATTTCACTCAAAACTAAATAACATCCGGTCGCAACGTTGTTGCCCCCCCAGCACAAAAAACGTAAGGCTGCCTTCACATGGGGGCTAAAATCATGAACCTCATCTTATGATACAGGAAAGATATCGCAGCATGTAATATCTTGTGCATGCTTTCGCGTCGCACCGCCCATTGCTTTCAATGGGGCCAGTGGCAGCAGCTGTGGGCCCGTTAAAAGCAATTGGAGGAACTCCACGAACCTCCGGCTCGTCTGTTAGTCACGTCTGTTAGATTCCTCCTTCCCCGAAGTGTTGCTAGGCTGTTTTGCTATAAAATGCCTCACATCCCTAGGGATTTCACATGGTGAGAAGCGCATTATGGGAGTGGGATTTATGGCGCCATATCATACTCACCTGCGTGAAGTTAACCTATGAGTATGTTTGCACGGTGCAATCACTGCGGAGCTTTACATAGCGATTTCCACCTCATAAACTGCATCAAAATCTGTGGCTTTCTGCTGAGGGTTTTTTGTGCAGATCAGTTTGCAGAATTTGCCCTCCAAGGAGAAACAAGCGTTTCCAGGTCAAGAAGTGGCATGTCACTTCTTGGCCTGGAAATGTGATTTTCCGTGTTGGAATTCCACACACAGATTTTGCCCACTGACAGGGCAAATTCCACGTGCGCTCCATGCCAAAAACCGCGGCAAAAAGCTGTGGATTTTGACACAATTTTTTAGGTGAAAGTCGCCACTAAAAAATTCTGCACCAATTATGCCGTGTGAACATACCCTAGGGAATGCCAACACAGGGGGATTTGCCATGGATTTTTTGTGCATACCCTTTTCACAGAAAATCTGTGGTATTTACGGCAAGGTGGACTAGATCTTCAAAATCTCGTTCAAATGCTGCGCAAAAAATCCACAGTGGAAATTGACCCGGAGAGCAGATTTTCGACCTGCAACATGTCAATTTTAGTGCCGAAAATAAGTGCATTCCCGCCTTTTTAAATTGAGTGATTTCTGCACCAAAATCCGTGTTGTAATTCTGCACATGATTGTGCCCATTGCCAGAGCAAAACTCTGCATGCAGATCCAAGCTAAAAGCTGCGGCTTCTTCACACGCGTGTATTTGGGAGCGGATTTGCATGTACAGAGAATAAAACTCATTGATTTCAATTGCTTCTTCTTCATCACTGGAGATGAGCGAGCGTACTCAGTTCGGGTGTTTTTGCACTCGAGCACCGCTTTTTCTGAGTGACTGACTACTCAGACAAAAAGATTCGGGGGGCGGCGTGGTGGAGCGGGGGGTAGCAGTGGGGAACAGGGGGGAGCTCTCTCTCTCCCCCCTCCCCACTCCCCTCTGCAACCCCCCGCTCACCCCCGGCGCCCCTCGAATCTTTTCATCCGAGTAATCAGTTACTCGGAAAAAGCGGTGCTCGAGTGCAAAAACACCCAAAAAGAGTACGTTCGCTCATCTCTATTCATCACCTTTTTTTGCGCGCTAATTTTGCACACACTAAATAAATGTTGCAGGTTCTACTTTTGTGTACATTTTGTGCACCAAAGGTCCCCATAGAAGTCTACGCAATGGGATGTGCAATACTCTGCGCAATTCTGCAGGAAAAAGAACACATCTGGAAGTCATTAGGCTAAATAGTAAATTAAGTTGGGATGTGGTTGTGTCCCGTGCGCAAAAACATGGCCTGCGAGCGCAAAACGTACAGTAAAATACCCCGTTACACGTGCAAAAACGCCTCGCACATAACGCAAATTTGTTGCTCAGGGGCATGCAAAAAAAACACTTACACCTGTGTAAAAAATTCCATGCTGAATTCCGCTGTCTGGACGCACCCCGAGGACTTACATGACCGCGGTATCTTAACGTTTTATGGTCGTGAAAATCACAGCTGTAAAAACGTAACAAAACCATTGATTTCCATAGTTTTGTTTTGGCTGGCGGGATTCTCGCACGATATTACTACACTTGAGAACAGATGGGACTTGTCCTATCTTCCTGCTTTTTTTTTTGCTGCGCGCAATAGCGTGAAATTTAAACGGTTAAAAAAAAAAAGAATTGTGACTTGTCTTTGCCCATGCGCTCGCCTGTTTAAGCTTCTTACAGAATCCGGTATGCAAATCTGAGTCTGTGTTACATGCAGAAAAAATAAGTCTTGCCCTATCTTTCGGCCACGATCAGCTGGGGGCTCCCATAGGCTTCTATTGGAGCTGCCGGCAAAGGGAGGGGGAGGGAGTTTAGTAGCGGCTGGCGCTGCTAAACCATGTCAGCTGGCTCTATTTAAATAATAGAAGCCATGCTGAGGATTTATGCCAGCTGAAGAAATTTTGGGCTGCGGCGTCTATATGCCACACCCGGCCGTATGAATGGACAAGAAAACGCAAATTTTAGCCGCGGCTTTGCCTCGTCCACGTGTTTTTCAGTTGCGATGTGGCTGGCTGAAAAACTCATCGCTCGTATGAAAGAGGCCTTAAGGTTAAGTTTTCTGTTTGAATGGATTGTAGAATTAATTAATTATGCAAATCTGAATTAGGGGTCATTCACATCAGAAGCCTTGCTAGAAACCAAACAGACCCCATTCTAGTCAATGGGGTCTGTTCAGCGTTGTTCAGTTCCATCAAAAGATGTATCCATTCAGCCAGGGGGGGCATTTTCCTGCTTCCCAAATGAAAGGGGAGAACGGAACCCGCGAGCGCTGAAGTGAGAGAGCCCTTAAGGCCGGTTTCACACGGTAGAAAAAAATCGCGCAAGATTTGTGCATTGCGAGACGCACAAATCTCACACGAATATGAACCCCATTCTTTTGAAGGACCGATGTTTACCCGCACTGCGGTATGGCCTATCTTTTGGCGTACACTCACATTGTCTTCAATGGGGCCGGCGGCAGCATGGCTACACATGCTAGGTATATGTGAGTGTGATGCAAGGTTTCCCCTTGATACAAAAACACCTTCCATCCACATGTTCCAATTACATGTTGGCAAGCGTGGTATCAGGATGAGTTTCACAGTACAGAGTCACGGTCAGCGGTGGTCGTCCATTGGTAAGGGCTGTTTGCCTCTCTTCAAAGTTGACGAGTATATTCTGCAATTATTGTGTTTTGCAAACTAGGCACTTATATTATAAATACTGTTATACATAGTAAGGCCTCATTCACACAAGCCTGTTTATGTGCGTACATAGGTGTGCACAAGACCGCGTGCCCACGTACGTGCAAACACATGGGTAAATGCAGCTCTGTGCACCATTGCTTTCAATGGGGCCATTGCTGCTGCCGGTGGCCCCATTGAAAGCAATGGACTGCCGGCAACCCTTGCAATGATTTTCGGGGAAGGGCTTAAAATATAAGCCCTTCCCTGAAAATCATCCCTGGTGGGTGTAAAAAATAAGAAATATATATACTCACCTCTCCACCGCTGTCAGGGCGTCTAGCCGCTTGCTCTCCCGGCAGTGTAGTGAAGTTCTTTCAGCAAGTGGGGATTTTAAATCCCCGCCTGCTGAAAGGGCTGTATCTGATTGGCTGAGCACTCAGGCAATCACAGGCAGCGCTCAGCCATTCATTGAACCAAACAGAGAAGACACGCCTGAGCCTCGACAGCAGCGGAGAGGTGATGTATATATTTTTTTATTTTTTACACCAACCAGGGATGATTTTCAGGGAAGGACTTATATTTAAAGCCCTTCCCCGAAAATCACTGCAGTGGTTGCCGGCAGCCCATTGCAGCAGCAGCGGCCCCATTGAAAGCAATGGGAGGACGTTGTGATCCTATGCCACAGCTGTGACAGCTTTGGCAAGGGATTTTTTTACTCCCCGTGGGGAGTCCCCTTGTCATTGAACACTGTGACAGTGCACCCGTGTCCTATGTTTTGCAGGTACGTGCATTTGCAGACCTGTAAAACATAGACATGTAAACACAATAGGGAACCAATGGTTCTAAATAGATGCGTGGCTTTGTGGCGCGTATGTGCGCACCTAAACACACTCGTGTGAATGAAGCCTAACATAGTGTGTAAGGCTGAAGAAAAGACATATGTCCATCTAGTTTAGCCTTTTACCCCTAATGTTGATCCAGAGGAAGGCAAAAAAAAAACTCATGAGGTAGAAGCCAATTTTAATTTTAGGGGGAAAACATTCCTTCCTGACTCCAATCTGGCAATCAGAATAATCCGCGGATCACCGACCCTTTGTACCGGCTCAACCTCTGATATGTTCTTCTTGAGTACCGGTGCCCAAAACTGTCCACAATCCATGTGTGGTCTGACCGGTGACTTGTAGAGAAGAAGAACAATGTTCACATCATGTGCTGCTAGACTTCTTTTAATTCCCCCATGATCCGGTATGCCTTGGCAGCAGCTACTTGACACTGGTTGCTCCAGTTAAAGGGGTTGTCCCGCGCCGAAACGGGTTTTTTTTTTTTTCAACCCCCCCCCGGGGTAAGCTTACCGGAGCGCTTACCTGAATCTCCGCGCTCCGGTGACTTCTATACTTACCGGTGAAGATGGCCGCCGGGATCCTCTTCCTCCGTGGACCGCAGCTCTTCTGTGCGGTCCATTGCCGATTCCAGCCTCCTGATTGGCTGGAATCGGCACGTGACGGGGCGGAGCTACACGGAGCCGGCATTCTGCACGAGCGGCTCCATTGAAGAGAGCAGAAGACCCGGACTGCGCAAGCGCGGCTAATTTGGCCATCGGAGGGCGAAAATTAGTCGGCTCCATGGGAACGAGGACGCCAGCAACGGAGCAGGTAAGTAAAAAACTTTTTATAACTTCTGTATGGCTCATAATTAATGCACAATGTATATTACAAAGTGCATTAATATGGCCATGCAGAAGTGTATAGACCCACTTGCTGCCGCGGGACAACCCCTTTAAGCTTACAGGTAACTAAAATCCCCAAATCCCTTTTCATGTCAGTGTTGTCCAGTGGTTTCCCATTTAGTGTGTAATGGTGACATGTATTTCCTCTGCCCACATATATAACCTTACATTTATCAGTGTTTGTTTTTATTGCAATTGAAAACACACGCGTCGCAGCGCAAAGAAAACTCTGCAATATTGCTAAATGCTTTCAATGGGGCCGGCAGAATCAGCGCCAGCCCCATTGAAAAAATAGGGAGTATATCGCAGACTTCTGCACAGCTGTCACACCTGTGGTAGAAGTCCAGGATACTATCCCATTGCTTTCAATGGAGTCGGCCCAGCCATTCATTGATGAATGGTTGTGTGCTGCCTGTGATTGGCTGAGCTCTCAGTGAATCAGCACAACCCTTTCAGGAGGTGGGGATTTTTAAATCCCTGGCTGCTGAAAGAGCTTCACAGCATTGCCGGGGAGCCAGCTGGAGGAGAGGTGAGTATATAATTTTTTAATTTTTTTCACCAGCTAGGGATGATTTTCAGGGAAGGGCTTATATTTCAAGCCCTTCCCTGAAAAATCGTCGCTGCGGGAGTTGCCTGCAACCTACTGCTCTCGGCAGCACCGACCCCATCGAAAGCAAGGGGATAGCATCCTGGACTTCTGTCACAGCTGTCACAGCTGTGGCAGAAGTCAGCGATATACTCCCTATGTTTTCAATGGGGATAGTGCTGCTGCTGCTGGCCCCATTGAAAACACTGAGCGATATCGCTGATTTTTTTCTCTGCGCTGCAAGACTGCAGTGAAAAAAAAAACGCTAATTAGTATAAAAACATTGCAAATCATTGGTTTCATAATCATCACTCTCGGATAGCAGGAAAAAAAAACCCTAGCGGGTAGGCACCCTTACACCTCATTTGCCACTTTTCTCCCCAAAACACAATTTATCCACATCCTCTTCTGTCCTCTCTTATGTTAATTTCTTTAGATAGTTTTGTATCATTATATATATATATATATATACTTGAAGTTTAAACATAACAGCAAAAAAAAAAAAATCTTTATCTGTACTGCTGAATACCTTGAAATTGGATACATTTCTTGCAGTGATCCATAATAATAATCAGCAGCATTATAATAATGTAGACTGAAAGTGACAGCTGTGCTGAGAGGCACCCGTCACAGGTCAGTGTCACACAGACCCAGGGGGGTTCCAGATGAGCTCAGTGCAAGGACAGTGGGGGCTGGTGAGGGGCAGTACTCTGTCTGACCAGGAGAGGGAGCTAGAGAGAGAAGTAAACAGAAAGGGGGCTTCTGCTGGAAGGTGTATTGAGATGAGGATGCCCTGCAGCTACAATAAGGGGGATTGGTACTGAGGACAGGAGAAGAAGAGGTGGGGATCTGGCCTGTGTGCTAGGAAGTAGTGTCATCAGCTGCAGCACTATGAGATGCTTCCTTCTCTCCACCTCCTCCTCCTCCAGCTGCACTCCTCCTCCTATACAGCATACACACAGAGAAAGCCTCACTTAATGCATGTGCCGCCGCCGCTGCTGCTGGAAATGACAAGTGCTCATCCCCTGTCTAACAAAAGACCCAGCTGATGTGGAGCCTCTCCCCTCCTGCACCCCCCTGGCTGCCTGACAAAGGAACGCAGCCCCCCAAACACCATGCACAGCACCGCCAGGCTGGACTTTCTCCATCATATCTCTGTCATCTGCTTTGGTGAGTACCTGTGGCCCCTGTCTGCCTAGAACCAGCCCAGGTGTTGCTTTTATTTTTGGGAAGAATGACAACCATGAGTCCAGACAGCAGAGTATAGGGGGGTGCGAGATACTGGGGGGTCTGTTCAGTGCAATGAGAAGAACTTCTACTGTGGTCCAGCTCAGCGCAGTTGCAGTAGTTTGTATTGCTGTATTTCATCAGCAGAGTCTGTACAGTCTGCATTTGCTTTCAGTCCAGCAATGATAGAGGTTAATACTATGATCTCATCTGCTAAATGTGCCACTCAGGACTTGGGCTGCTCCTGTGGCCCTTCCACCGCTCCTGTATCCATCGCTTTATCCTCTTGGCCATAGCGGCCGGCAACAGCTGACAGCAGCCAACGCAAACCTCTTAGAATGTTATTACAGGTGCAGATCATTTAGCATTGGCCAACAGGGAGGTTGTATATTGTTGGGGCAGGTGGTACGGGAGGATACATAGATATGAGATATTAGAAAGATATGAGATATTAGATAGATATGAGATGTTAAAGAGATATGAGATAAATATGAGATATGAGATAGATAGATAGATATGCAATAGATAGATATGAGATAGATAGATAGATATGAGATAGACAGATAGATAGATAGATAGATATGAGATAGACAGATATGCGATAGATAGATAGATAGATAGATAATAGATAGATGTGAGATAGATAGATAGATAGATAATAGATAGATAGATATGCGATAGATAGATAGATAGATAGATAGATAGATGGATGTGAGATAGATAGATATGAGATGTTAGAGAGATATGAGATAAATATGAGATATTAGATAGATAGATAGATAGATAGATAGATAGATAGATAGATAGATAGATACATAGATATGAGATATTAGATAGATATGAGATGGATAGATAAATGGGCCTTATATCAGCAACTAAACCATTATTTTTAATGGTAATTGGGCATGAATTCTGATGCCATATGTATCATTGTTGTATCATTCTAGCACATTGTACAATGTATCATATTACTACTTTAGTTGTACATATATGACAGCAGTTCTGCAGGATCAAAGATAACTCCAGATCACTGCTGACCGCAGAATGACGACCCCAGCAAACAAGCTTTCCCCATATCTTATCCTCCTGGACCTCCGTGAGAGGCAGAGGGATATTAGATTTTAACTGCAGTCAGCCCTGAATTACCAGGTTTTAAGTAAACTAAGGCCTTATGCACACGGCCGTAACGGGCAAGAGTCCATCACGGCGCCCCCCCCCCCCCCAAAGACAGTACAGTACAGCGCATGACGCGCTGGCGGTGTCACATGACCCACCGGCTGCGTCATATAACGCTTCCGGCGGTGGGCGTGGCGTGTATTCACTCTATACTTCCGCTGTGCTACAGCGGAAGCATAGCGTGACGGGTAGCTTCCATTGACTACAATGGACGCCGTCCGCGCGTATACCCGCAGCATGTACATTGAGCTCTTAGGTTCAATAGAACCTAATAGCTGCGGTGAAACGCCACAATGGGAGAACTCTGCGATCCTCTGCCGTGGCTGTGACAGCCTCAGAGGGGATTCCTTCCATCCCCACAGTGATATGAGGCTAATTTCACATGAAAACACCTTGCATCCACGGGGCTTTTACATGGTGGCAAGTGCAATATCACGGCCCGATATCGCCCTCGCCAGTGTGAAGGAGCCCCTAGGGTGGTATAAAGCCTTAAAGGTGTCTTCGCACAAGGTATATTTGCTGCCAACTTTCCACAGCCGAAAATCCGCAGCAAATCCGAAGTGGACAAATTTGCATCTGCTGTTGATGTTGGTGCGGATTTGTCACGGGTTTCAACATTTGCATTTCAAAGGTTGAAATCCACTGTCAAAAGACTCAGCACATGGTCAGCACTTTCTGCTTCCCCCGCTGGCATCCCAAATCAACTGATTGGAGGGGACTGAGTCGCGAAACCCCACTGATCATCTATTGATGAACCATCAGTCATCAATAGCAAAAATTAAAAAATGTCCCAGAATGCCCTTCTAAATCATAATACAACCTTATAATGATCTAGTTTTGGTTCACTAGAACCGTCAGGGGGTCTCAGTGTTGTATCTGATACTATGGACCCTAAAATACTGCATTATTACAGCCATATGCAACTGCCCTGACAGTAAAGGATGAATGTTGTGTGACCAGATGTATGTGACAACACAAGGACTGCATATCATAGCCTATCCAGTCTAAAGAACAGCAGCCACCTTAAAGGGGTGTTCCCATCTCATCCAGACATGGCCAAGATTTGAACACCCCTGAATTTGAGGTGGCCAGACTGACGGAAACAGTCAAGCTCGACTGAGCTACAGAAGTTGATGGGACTTATGTAAACGGTGTAATACAGCAACCTGTGCTGTTTCCACAGCTTCCGAGTTACAGAAATATGTTTGCCTAACTTCCATTGACTTCTATGGGAGCTGCGGAAATAGTATAAGGGGTTAAGAGAAGTTGGGGGGCCCCAAGATAAACTTTTGGACATGGGCCCATGAGCCTCTGGCTACGCCCCTAAGTGTAGCACAGGATGATCAGCTATCTCCATCCTCTTGACTGCTGCACTCAGGGTGGCCAAGGACAGTGGGGACCAGAACAGAGGATCATAACAGTCTAAGATGGGAATACCCCTTTAATTGGTGTAGCAATAGGGAATATCTTGATAGTTTTGGTATTATTCCCATATTTCTGTATACAAATACAAGTTCTAAAGAAAGACAGCTATACTGGTTTCAAAAGTTTACACAGTTTGTAGCTTGAGTTAAGGATGGACTCTCAATATCACGTGGTGCCTCTTTGCTGCCCCTTTTGCTCCTGAATGTAAAGGGGTTGTCCAGGAATTCTTATGGACCTCTACTACTGATGACCTATTGATCTGCACTGATAGTGGGAGGGCAATCAGCTGATCAGCGGGATCCCGAGTGGTGGATCCCTGCCAATCAACTATTGCTGAACTTTTCTAAGAATAGGTCATCAATAGTAGAAGTACTTAAAATTCCCCTACCGCCTGTTTAAAAAACACCTGTCATTCAATAGCTGAGTGCTGCCTCTAATTGGTCACAGTGCTCAGCCAATCAGAGGCAGCCCATTCAACAGGCAGAGATTTTAAATCCCCGCTGCTGAAAGCACTTCATGACAGTTCAGGAGAAGACCCGGCTAGACGTGCCTGAGTCCTGACAGCTGTGGAGAGGTGAGTATATATATATATATATGTATATCTTTTTTTTTATTTTTACACATTTTAAAGATGATTTTCAGGGAAGGGCTTATATTTAAAGCCCTTTCCCGAAAATCTCTGCAAGGCTTGCCGGCAGCCCATTGCTTTCAATGGAGCCAGCTGTAGCGCCCGCTCCATTGAATTCAATGGGAGAACATTGCGCTCCTGTGCCAGAGGATCGCGATCTTCACTGTATGCGCCGACCCCATTGAGCACAAGGTGAATCCCCTAGTTGTGACAGCATCCAGGGGTTTCACATCCAAAAAAGACGGATACCGCAGTTACCCGCGTTTTAAAATTCGCTGCCCCTTATTTACTGCTGCACACTTTTGTTCGCCGCAGGTAAATATTGGGCATATGACCGCTGCCATTGAAAAGCATTGATTCTTAATACATGCGGATGGCAAACGCAGGTAACATACGCACATAAAAAGACCCATCTGACTGAGCCTTTAAGGTCTGTACACATAGGATGTGAATTAGAGATGAGCGAGCGTACTCATTAAGGCAAAATACTCGAGCGAGTATTGGCATTTTTGAGTGCATGCCCACTCGTGAGAAAAGATTCGGGGGCCGGCGGGGGTGAGCGTTGAGTTGCAGGAGTGAGCATGGGGGAGCAGGGGGGAGAGGGAGAGAGATCTCCCCCCCCTTTCCTCCCCGCTCTCCCCCGCCGGCCCCCGAATCTTTTGGCACGAGCGGGCATGTACTCGAAAATGGCAATACTTGCTCGAGTGTTCTGCCTTAACGAGTACGCTCCCTCATCTCTAATGTGAATGCATTTTACTTCATCCCTTTTCACCAGACAGATCAGTGCTGTCAGGAACCATCTCTAACATTCACCTGTCAAATGCAACATAGACTGTGCATAATACGAAAATGACAGTGTGCATATTAACCCTTTCCAATCCAATTTGTATCCTGGTTTTCCTAGGGGGCTTACTCTTTTTCTGCCGTTATACAACGGCGTTATCTGCTGGCTAAACCCAGTACTGCATGAAGTGACACGTTGGATAGGCTCTGACAGCAGAGAGGCTGGCAATATACAGTAAGAGAACCCCAACGGACGTCTTCCAACATCAGAGCTGCACAGCCTTAAATCATAATGTCTTCAGATGTCAGATTCAGTGGATTAGAAAGGGTTAACCCATTAAAGTGCCTGTTATATAGGAATATCACCATACATTCCCCTCTTGCATCTGTTGTGTTATGTACAGACTTTTTCATTGTTGAAAACTTTCAAACTTCTGCAACTTTCTAATATATAAATAGATAAATGTCTTTCATTTCCCTATCATTAGCAATCTTGATTTCCTGTTAGTTTTGACTACTACGGCCCTAATTAATCTCACGCTTCCGTCTTTGTTGGATTTTTTTGCAAAATTGCACGTACTGGTGATAACACACAATATCCCACCGTGAGCGGACAGCGCCATCACCGGAGCTCGTATCATCACTATGCAGCTCAGTTCTTGTCAACTTGTAGCAATTTTAAATTGGCCCTTTTTTGAATGATTGGTTCCTATTAGAGATGAGCGAGCCTACTCGGTAAGGCAGATACTCGAGCGAGCCTCGCTCTTCTCGAGTAACTGCTTAGTGATCCGAGCAGGCTCGGGTGGGCTGCGGGGGGCGGGGGCAGCAGAGCGGGAGGAAGAATGAGAGAGATCTCTCTCTTTCCCCTGCTCCGCTCACCCCCGCAGCCCACCCCAGCCTGCTCGGATCACTAAGCAGTTACTCGAGAAGAGCGAGGCTCGCTCGAGTATCTGCCTTACTGAGTAGGCTCGCTCATCTCTAGTTCCTATGCAACTGATTGGTTCCTATGGGCTATAACACCAGCTTTTGATTAAATCAGCCCCAATATGTCAAATCAAAGAGGTCAGAACTCGTCACTGGGACAGAATTGCTAAGTCTGCCCTCTGGTGCACCACTATATAGTCATTCAGAATTTCCTATTGTTTTATATATAACATCTGGCTGTTGGGACATTTCATATGTCGAATAACATTGAGTGAAGACTAGAGATGAGCGAGTATACTTTCTAAGGCATATTACTCGAGCCTCGAGCGAGTAGTGCCTTAGCCGAGTATCTCCCCGCTTGTCTCTAAAGATTCGGGGGCCGGTGCGGGTGACAGGTGAGTTGCGGTGGGGAGCGGGGGGGGGGGGGGGGGAGAGGGAGAGAGAGATCTCCCCTCCGTTCCTCCCCGCTCTCCCCCGCCCCCGCCGGCCCCCAAATCTTTAGAGACGAGCGGGGAGATACTCGGCTAAGGCACTGCTCGCTCATCTCTAGTAAAGACCCCTTTGTCCAATGCCATCACTTATTCCTCACATCTTAATTCTTACCCCCAGCCTCTTATTGGACCCATAATACCAGCTAGTCGCACTGATACATGTAATTCGCTTCCCACGGAAGACAGACGCGCTGCATGTAGCAAGTACGCAATGGCATTGCATACTTGCAGCGTTCTGCCAATCATCATGCACTATCTTGGCGTGTATGCGAATACTGGGTATTCCGTGCGGCACACTGCATAGGTGCAATCGGGACATACGCGGCCAAGAGAAAAGCAACACTGAGCAGCATCGGTTGGATGCAGGAAACCATGAGCCATGAGGTCGGAGCGCTGAGAAGTCACTAGAGGCCCGGGGTGGTGTACAGCTGCAACGGAGACTTTGGGTCACGAGAGGACGGATTGGATGGAACTCATTAGGCTAAGTAGCCATTTAAATTGGGACATGGTTTGCGCCATGCGCAAAAAACATCCCTGCCGGCACAGAGAGTACGGTAAAATATGTCGATACATGCACAAAAAAGACTCGTTCATAGCGCAAATACATTGCAGCGCACAATTACGCATACCTTCGTGTGAAACCGCCCTTAGACACCACATGCAGCTCTGACCATTAAAAATGGCGTAATACTTTTGGCGTGGAATTCCACAGGGCCTGATTTGGCCGCATCCTGCGGTGTAAGTCCATCCCGTGTGAAAAGTCCCTCGCGTTGTATCCAGACCCCGTGTGACATTGTATTATCTGCACATGTATATTGTGTGTGAAGCGTTGTGTAACATAGCTCATAAAGCATTACATCATGTGTGACAGCGCTGGGACCGGGGTTAGGAGCGAACTCATTATATTGTGTCGTCTTCCCTAATGATACCAGACAGCTTCTTTATTGTCAGCGCACTCATACATCGGCAGATAGTATTAGGTTTTGTCACTGGTCAGTCTACTGACAGCGCCACATGTGGGTGATCCAGCTTATATACACACTCAATGGCTACTTTATTAGAGACCCCCATCTAGTGGCGCGTTGGCCTCCTTTTACCTTCAGAACAGCAACAATTCCTTATGGTGTAGATTCCACTAGGTGTTGTTACTATTATACATGAATATCGGCCCCTGCGGACAGGAAGCTTCTTGGAGGCACTGCAAATAAGATGGAAGTGCTGCCATGTTCTGATCAGCTGACAGGAAGGGGTCATCGATTCATGCTGCTTGCGCCAAATTCTGACCTCCCATCAGCACGGTGCAACATGAATCTGGATTCATCTGACCAGGGATGTTTTTTGATTGCTCACTGTCTAATTGTGACGCCCTTTTTTCCCTAGAGGCCTTAGACACAATGGCGCTATAACTGGTTGTCTGCTGTTATAGCCCATCCGTGCTAAGGAAAGATGAGTTGTGCTTTCAGACACATTATTTGGAGCACCAACGTTGGATTTGGTTGTTCTTGACTTTGTATCACCTGTTTTTCCTTACAATTGTCCTGACATCCTCCTCTGACCCCTTTTGATGACTGACAGTTTCCATTCATAGGATATTCTTTCACTGGATGTTTTCCTTGATCACGCCATTCTCTGTGTATTCGCCACACCTTTACACTAGAAAACCATACGTGGTTGGCAGTGAAATCTCGGCCCCAGCTAGCCTAGCACCGATGACCAGGTCTCGTTGGAAGTCACTCAGATTGCTGGATTGTCCAATCTAATGTGGATTGACACCAAAACTGATCCACAGAAAACTTTTACTTAATTTTATGTTGCACTCCAAGGCCACGGGGATAATTTTCATATAGGGAGGATCCAATCATAAATGGGCCAGGAGCTCTAATAAAGGGGCCTTCAGTGTAGTTAGGAGTCCATTCTCAGGTTTCCTTAGCAGAAGACCTGGGGTTCATGCACATGATGAGCACAGAGCCTGTATGGTGTCATAATACACAATACACATGAATGCTTAGACCACTGGATGGCTTCTACGAAGAACTGTAGTGTGTACCCTATGCAAAGGGACCTTTCACACGGAACAGAATGGGGCGCATGACGCACCGCAATTTGCGATAAATTCTGCACCAAATTCCACAGGATACCTGCCGATTTTGATGTGGAATTAAAAATGGTTTAAAACCTGCCTGCTATTCTGCATCCAAATGGGCAGTTAGACCTGCAGATGCCGTTATGTGGGCACTCTGGTTGTGGTGGATCATTCTAGCTTTCAGTGTCTGTCATTGAGGAGCACTCCAGCTGTCACTATTATGTGGGCAGTCTGGCTGCCATTGAGGAGCACTCCAGCTGTCACTATTATGTGGGCAGTGTGGCTGTCATTGAGGAGCACTCCAGCTGTCACTATTAGGTGGGCAGTCTAGCTGTCATTGAGGAGCACTCCAGCTGTCACTATTATGTGGGCAGTCTGGCTGTCATTGAGGAGCACTCCAGCTGTCCCTGTTATGTGAATACTCTGGCTGTCATTGAGGAGCACTCCAGCTGTCACTATTATGTGGGCAGTCTGGCTGTGATCGAGGAGCACTCCAGCTGTTACTATTATGTGGGCAGTCTGGCTGCCATTGAGGAGCACTCCAGCTGTCACTGTTATGTGGGCAGTCTGGCTGTCATTAAGGAGCACTCCAGCTGTCACTATTATGTGGGCAGTCTGGCTGTGATTGAGGAGCACTCCAGCTGTCACTATTATGTGGGCAGTCTGACTGTCATTGAGGAGCACTCCAGCTGTCACTGTTATGTTGGCAGTCTGGCTGCCATTGAGAGCACTCCAACTATCACTGTTATGTGGGCAGTCTGGCTGTCATTGAGGAGTCCTCCAGCTGTCACTATTATGTGGGCAGTCTGGCTGTCATTGAGGTGCACTCCAGCTGTCACTATTATGTGGGCAGTCTGGCTGCCATTGAGAGCACTCCAGCTGTCACTGTTATGTTGGCAGTCTGGCTGCCATTGAGAGCACTCCAGCTATCACTGTTATGTGGGCAGTCTGGCTGTCATTGAGGAGCCCTCCAGCTGTCGCTATTATGTGTGCAGTCTGGCTGTCATTGAGGTGCACTCCAGCTGTCACTATTATGTGGGCAGTCTGGCTGCCATTGAGAGCACTCCAGCTATCACTGTTATGTGGGCAGTCTGGCTGTCATTTAGTAGTAGTCCAGCTGTCCCTGTTATGTGGGCACTCTGGCTGTCATTAAGGAGCCCTCCAGCTGTTACTGTTATGTGGGCAGTCTGGCTGTGATTAAGGAGCACTCCAGCTGTCACTATTATGTAGGCAGTCTGGCTGTGATTGAGGAGCACTCCAGCTGTCACTATTATGTGGGCAGTCTGACTGTCATTGAGGAGCACTCCAGTTGTCACTATTAGGTGGGCAGTCTGGCTGTCATTTAGTAGTAGTCCAGCTGTCCCTGTTAAGTGAATACTCTGGCTGTCATTGAGGAGCACTCCAGCTGTCCCTGTTATGTGAATACTCTGGCTGTCATTGAGGAGCACTCCAGCTGTCACTATTATGTGGGCAGTCTGGCTGTGATCGAGGAGCACTCCAGCTGTTACTATTATGTGGGCAGTCTGGCTGCCATTGAGGAGCACTCCAGCTGTCACTATTATGTGGGCAGTCTGGCTGTCATTAAGGAGCACTCCAGCTGTCACTATTATGTGGGCAGTCTGGCTGTGATTGAGGAGCACTCCAGCTGTCACTATTATGTGGGCAGTCTGACTGTCATTGAGGAGCACTCCAGCTGTCACTGTTATGTTGGCAGTCTGGCTGCCATTGAGAGCACTCCAACTATCACTGTTATGTGGGCAGTCTGGCTGTCATTGAGGAGTCCTCCAGCTGTCACTATTATGTGGGCAGTCTGGCTGTCATTGAGGTGCACTCCAGCTGTCACTATTATGTGGGCAGTCTGGCTGCCATTGAGAGCACTCCAGCTGTCACTGTTATGTTGGCAGTCTGGCTGCCATTGAGAGCACTCCAGCTATCACTGTTATGTGGGCAGTCTGGCTGTCATTGAGGAGCCCTCCAGCTGTCGCTATTATGTGTGCAGTCTGGCTGTCATTGAGGTGCACTCCAGCTGTCACTATTATGTGGGCAGTCTGGCTGCCATTGAGAGCACTCCAGCTATCACTGTTATGTGGGCAGTCTGGCTGTCATTTAGTAGTAGTCCAGCTGTCCCTGTTATGTGGGCACTCTGGCTGTCATTAAGGAGCCCTCCAGCTGTTACTGTTATGTGGGCAGTCTGGCTGTGATTAAGGAGCACTCCAGCTGTCACTATTATGTAGGCAGTCTGGCTGTGATTGAGGAGCACTCCAGCTGTCACTATTATGTGGGCAGTCTGACTGTCATTGAGGAGCACTCCAGTTGTCACTATTAGGTGGGCAGTCTGGCTGTCATTTAGTAGTAGTCCAGCTGTCCCTGTTAAGTGAATACTCTGGCTGTCATTGAGGAGCACTCCAGCTGTCCCTGTTATGTGAATACTCTGGCTGTCATTGAGGAGCACTCCAGCTGTCACTATTATGTGGGCAGTCTGGCTGTGATCGAGGAGCACTCCAGCTGTTACTATTATGTGGGCAGTCTGGCTGCCATTGAGGAGCACTCCAGCTGTCACTATTATGTGGGCAGTCTGGCTGTCATTAAGGAGCACTCCAGCTGTCACTATTATGTGGGCAGTCTGGCTGTGATTGAGGAGCACTCCAGCTGTCACTATTATGTGGGCAGTCTGACTGTCATTGAGGAGCACTCCAGCTGTCACTGTTATGTTGGCAGTCTGGCTGCCATTGAGAGCACTCCAACTATCACTGTTATGTGGGCAGTCTGGCTGTCATTGAGGAGTCCTCCAGCTGTCACTATTATGTGGGCAGTCTGGCTGTCATTGAGGTGCACTCCAGCTGTCACTATTATGTGGGCAGTCTGGCTGCCATTGAGAGCACTCCAGCTGTCACTGTTATGTTGGCAGTCTGGCTGCCATTGAGAGCACTCCAGCTATCACTGTTATGTGGGCAGTCTGGCTGTCATTGAGGAGCCCTCCAGCTGTCGCTATTATGTGTGCAGTCTGGCTGTCATTGAGGTGCACTCCAGCTGTCACTATTATGTGGGCAGTCTGGCTGCCATTGAGAGCACTCCAGCTATCACTGTTATGTGGGCAGTCTGGCTGTCATTTAGTAGTAGTCCAGCTGTCCCTGTTATGTGGGCACTCTGGCTGTCATTAAGGAGCCCTCCAGCTGTTACTGTTATGTGGGCAGTCTGGCTGTGATTAAGGAGCACTCCAGCTGTCACTATTATGTAGGCAGTCTGGCTGTGATTGAGGAGCACTCCAGCTGTCACTATTATGTGGGCAGTCTGACTGTCATTGAGGAGCACTCCAGTTGTCACTATTAGGTGGGCAGTCTGGCTGTCATTTAGTAGTAGTCCAGCTGTCCCTGTTAAGTGAATACTCTGGCTGTCATTGAGGAGCACTCCAGCTGTTACTGTTATGTGGGCAGTCTGGCTGTGATTAAGGAGCACTCCAGCTGTCACTGTTATGTGGGCAGTCTGGCTGTCATTGAGGAGCACTCCAGCTGTCACTATTATGTAGGCAGTCTGGCTCTCATTAAGGAGCCCTCCAGCTGTTACTGTTATGTGGGCAGTCTGGCTGTGATTAAGGAGCACTCCAGCTGTCACTATTATGTAGGCAGTCTGGCTGTGATTGAGGAGCACTCCAGCTGTCACTATTATGTGGGCAGTCTGACTGTCATTGAGGAGCACTCCAGTTGTCACTATTAGGTGGGCAGTCTGGCTGTCATTTAGTAGTAGTCCAGCTGTCCCTGTTAAGTGAATACTCTGGCTGTCATTGAGGAGCACTCCAGCTGTTACTGTTATGTGGGCAGTCTGGCTGTCATTTAGTAGTAGTCCAGCTGTCCCTGTTATGTGAGCACTCTGGCTGTCATTAAGGAGCCCTCCAGATGTCACTGTTATGTGGTCAGTCTGGCTGTCATTGAGAGCACTCCAGTTGTCACTATTAGGTGGGCAGTCTGGCTGTCATTGAGGAGCACTCCAGCTGTCACTATTATGTGGGCAGTCTGGCTGTCATTGAGGAGCACTCCAGCTGTCACTATTATGTGGGCAGTCTGGCTGTCATTGAGGAGCACTCCAGCTGTCACTATTATGTGGGCAGTCTGGCTGTCATTGAGGAGCACTCCAGCTGTCACTATTATGTGGGCAGTCTGGCTGTCATTAAGGAGCCCTTCAGATGTTACTGTTATGTGGGCAGTCTGGCTGTCATTGAGAGCACTCCAGCTGTTACTGTTATGTGGGCAGTCTGGATGTAATTGAGGAGCACTCCAGCTGTCACTGTTATGTGGGCAGTCTGGCTGTCATTGAGGAGCACTCCAGCTGTCACTATTATGTGGGCAGTCTGGCTGTGATTGAGGAGCACTCCAGCTGTCACTATTATGTGGGCAGTGTGGCTGTCATTGAGGAGCACTCCAGCTGTCACTATTACGTGGGCAGTCTGGCTGCCATTGAGGAGCACTCCAGCTGTCACTGTTATGTGGGCAGTCTGGCTGTCATTGAGGAGCCCTCCAGCTGTCACTATTATGTGGGCAGTCTGGCTGTCATTTAGGAGTACTCCAGCTGTCCCTGTTATGTGAATACTCTGGCTGTCATTAAGGAGCACTCCAGCTGTTACTGTTATGTGGGCAGTCTGGCTGTCATTGAGAGCACTCCAGCTGTCACTATTGGTGGGCATTCTGGCTGCCATTGAGGAGCCCTCCAGCTGTCACTGTTATGTGAGCACTTTGGCTGCCATTAAGGAGCACTCCAGCTGTCATTGTTATGTAGGCACACTGGCTGACATTGAGGAGCAATCCAGCTGTCACTGTTGTGTGCACACTGGCTGTCATTAAGGAGCACTCCAGCTGTCACTGTTACATCGGCACTGGCTGTCATTGAGGAGCATTTTAGCTGTCACTGTTACGTTGGCACTGGCTGTCATTAAGGAGCACTCCAGCTGTCACTGTTATGGGGGCACTCTGGCTGTCATTGAGGAGCACTCCAGCTGTCACTGTTATGGGGGCACTCTGGCTGTCATTGAGGAGCACTCCAGCTGTCACTGTTATGTGGGCACTCCACCTGTCACTGTTTTATAGGCAGGCTGACTGTCATTATGAAGCGCTCCAACTGTCACTATTTAAAAACCCTGCTGTCTCCCTGAAATCATTCCTTACAAGTTGGCCTTATAATAGTGACCGAATGCCAAAACTGCAGATCTAAACAGAGTTTTACATGTTTCGTAGCTGCTTGTAATTCCGTTGTATGCCATGTCTTGAGTTGCTAGGAAATAACCTCTCAGATGAATTCTGCACTCCACAGCCGATTCCCTTTCATCTTCAGTGAACCCTGCTCGATGCCGGTGCTCACAGGGACCTGTGTACCCGAGCGTGCCCGCCTTTGCCAATGCAGCTTGCATCATAATTTTATTTTTGACAAGAAAGTGGAGACATTAATAAACCCTGCAATGATGTAGAAGTTTCAGCTTTTTCTTCTTCTTCTAGTCATAACACAGGGCTCTTTAAGGCCGGGGCCATGTGGTGACTTGCAACTCCATGAAAACCGCTCTTGCAATGTAACTTCTATTATTCTCTATGGGGAAAAAACTTGCAGCTGTCCCTGCGACACCGCATTTGGGTGAGGATTATAGAACTTTTTCACTATTCTTCACATCTATTTTTCACATCTTTAAGATTAAGTATGGGAAACAATTAGTGTGGAAGTCTAGCAAAATGTTTCTGCAGATTTCTGCGACATATGAACCAGATGAATACTGATATAATGGGGGTTATATATAAAAAGACTGCGCATGGAGTCTAGCTATGCTTTTAATTCCCAGTCATTGTTACAAGGCTTATATAAAGAGTCTAACTTTGGCTTGAAGGAATGCTGCCTTCCAATAGGTGGCACTGTGGAGGTATTATTCCATCTCCCTTATTTGCATATTACCCAGAGGAGCATGCATGGCCTTTTGAGTCTCCTCACTCACCATCTAGGTGCTCTCCCTAAGGGGAAAAGATAGTGCTTCTGACCCCTATATAAAAAGTGGCACCGATAAGATTCATCAAGTTCCAGCATTTTGCTCATGAAGTTGATTTTGCCGGCAGCTGTCAAGCATGAACCTGTATTAACGTAGAGACGTGCATGTTACTTCTTGGATAGAAGTGTCTACTATATACAACTGGCGCTGCTTATCTTTGGGAGTGGCAGGAGAGATTAGTTGTATTGGCTTTAATCTCATTGTTCCACTTTCCCCAAACATGGTACATCAGGGAAAGGGTCACGGTCACCACAGCAGCCGCCATCTTTGCTCACCTGCTGGGTTTGGTCATCGTTTACATTCTTGCAACAGATGACATATTCTTTTCTAGTGCACACTAGTCACTTGCTTCTGCCCTTAGGGCTCACGCATGCTCCCGCCATTATACTTAAAGGGTCAGCTTGTGATCTACCAAACTGTCTCCAACCAGTCCCCTGTCAGCTCTGGCTATATTAGGAGTCCTCTTCCCTAACGGAGGTTCCTAAGCAGTTTGGTTCCACATGTTTTGTAAGCTTGTTGCAAGCGATTATTATGATTTCCTGGTTTCCTGACCTTGGATTACTCTGCCAGCTGCTTGCCCTGACTCGGACTGTTTACCGTATAGTGCCTGTTCTGCCAGCCCCGACGTCTTGCATGTTTCCTGTACTGAACTCTATGCCACCTGCCCTAACCTAGGCTAAGCCTTTTGGTTACGTCTGTGTTCATGCCCTTGGGTAGAGGAGCATCAGGTGCCACTCAGCTATAACTACTTCTGTGGGTCACGGCATCGGGAAGATACCAGCTCCCACTTGAAGAGGTAAAGGGTGAATACCAGGGTACCCCAGGTGCTGCCCAAAGCCAAATCAGCAAGTAGGAAAGCAGATGGACATCCGCTCTCTGATGAAATGGTTTATTCTCTTTAACTTTGGCTGAGGAACAGCTTGCTTCATCAGCAACCTCCTTCCCTTCTCCACTGCTCGGTCTGTAGAAGAGGCCAGGATCCTACTCAGTCGTTTCTGCAAAATATTTTAACTGCCATTACATCTGATTGGTTCACTTCCAAAACGCTTGTCCAAATCCGTTTATAAATAGTGAATTCTCTGAGGCAAATTGGGTCACACAACGTCCCTATTTTTATACACAGTGCAAGAATTTCGATATAACAAGCAAAAGAAGCAAATCTTGAGTTAGATGACAGTCAGTCTCTGTTTTGATGATCCTTCAGGCTACACATTGTCTCTGGATACACAATGATGTGCGGTCTCCAAAGTTGCTGAAGTGTCAGGCCCTTAGGGTAGAATCATACGTGCCGGAAGTGGTCCTGCAGAAATTCATACCAAGACTGCAAAAAAACATGGTTTAGCTTTGTGGTTCACTAAAAGAAGCAGTTCTAGGAAATGTTCTCTGAAAAAGCCACAATTTCCATTGCCGTGGCTTTCTCTTTTCAAGTTAATGAGGCACAAACCACAGCAAATCTTAGAAGTATCTGCCCTAATTTATGCAGGGAGTCACACAATAGGTAGAGTTCTATGCAACAGCAATGACAACTGCAACTTTTGTGCATCGTGATTGGTGACCAATCATGTATGTAGAAGATGGAGGGTTAAAGGGGTTGTCTCGCGAAAGCAAGTGGGGTTAAGTACTTCTGTATGGCCATATTAATGCACTTTGTAATATACATCGTGCATTAAATATGAGCCATACAGAAGTTATTCACTTACCTGCTCCGTTGCTAGCGTCCCCGTCTCCATGGCTCCGTCTTATTTCGGTGTCTTCTTGCTTTTTTAGACGCGCTTGCGCAGATGGGTCTTCTCCCTTCGGCTCGGCAGCAGCGGCGTTTTGGCTCCGCCCCCTTGTACGCGTCATCGCGTAGCTCCGCCCCGTCACATGTGCCGATTCCAGCCAATCAGGAGGCAACGGAGCAGGTAAGTGAATAACTTCTGTATGGCTCATATTTAAGGCACGATGTATATTACAAAGTGCATTAATATGGCCATACAGAAGTACTTAACCCCACTTGCTTTCGCGAGACAACCCTTTTAACCCTTTCTAATTCAATTTGTATCCTGGTTTTCCTAGGGGGCTTACTCTTTTCTGCCATTATACAATGGCGCTATCTGCTGGCTAAAGCCAGTACTGCATGAGGTGACACGTTGGATAGGCTCCGACAGCAGAGAGGTTGGCAATATACAGTAAGAGAACCCCGACAGACGTCTTCCAACATCGAAGCTGTACAGCCTTAAATCATAATGTCTTTAGATGTCAGACAGTGGATTGGAAAGGGTTAATGCAATGATAAAAATGAGAACCCTTTCAGTTGCTGCTTGACACCATCATGCTCCTAACCATCCAGTTTCCTTTTGCCCATATCCCATTTTCATGACTTAGGCATGTCTTCCATCCCCGTGTTTGCTAACATTGCAGCACCTCTGTAGACCACATCCCTGTGCAGGTTCCCACCATCCATGAAAATGAGGACAAGATGAACTTTGAACATGCCACCACTAGGGTCCATGGACATAATTACAGACCCAAGAGCAATCCATGTGACGTCATATGCATATACTCTCCCAGAAGAGATAGTTCTAGGCAAGAAGAACAGCATAATACATTACCAAAGTTAATTGGACACCTGAGCAAGAATCAAAAATAGTATTTATTTCTATATGTTAATACTTAGTGGGTCTCCTTTGGCTCTAATGACATTAGACACTCTCAGTAGATACTTTCTACTAACATCTCATACACTTCAGCTGGTATTTCCCTCCATTCATCCTGCAAACATTTGGTGAGTTCTCTGAAAGAAGATAGACACTGTTCATATTTCCAGAGATGTTCAGCAGGGAGCAGGTAAGTCCAATTGTGGACCAATGTAAAACAGCACTGGATTTGTGACAAGGTGCGTTGTCTTGTTGGAAGTATGTCCGACCATTCCCAGAGTATTACCACATTGTTGGTAGCACGTTATTGTCTAGAATGTCAGGGTCACCTCTGTGTTCATGGTTCTTGTCACTACAACCTACGGACCGAGACCATGCCACATAACACATTCCCAGACCATAGTGGAACCTCCTCAGTACTTAACTATTGGCACAACACACTTAGGTAAAAGGTGTTCCCCAGGATCCTCCACACCCAGGTATATCCATCTGATATGAAGATGGAGTAGCGCGATTCATCACTCCACAGAACAATCTTCCATTGCTCAACTGTCCAATGACAACAGCCCTTGCATCATTGTAGATGGGCCAGTGTATTGCACTTTTGTGATAAGTAGCATGTGTGTAGCGATGTAACCCATATATTCAATAGCATGCAGTTCCTGTCACAAAGTATGCTTAACACCTCCAAGGTTCTGCATCTCATGTAGTATGGTCTAGGACAGGGGTCCCCAACTCCAGTCCTCAGGGGCCACCAACAGGTCATGTTTTCAGGATATCCTATGATGAGTACACCTGTGGCAATATCTGAGGCACCAACCATAATTACATCACGTGTGCAACACTGAGGAAATTCTGAAAACATGACCTGTTGGCGGTCCCTGAGGACTGGAGTTGGGGAACACAGGTCTAGGACACAAAATTTTCTAATAAGAAATTATCTACTCTACTGATAGGGTGTCCAAATATTTTTGGTAGGACAGTGTATAGCATGTGTTGTAACAGTGTATGGCATAGGTCCATGAACTCCATAAGTCCAGGTACTCAACACATCTGTAGAAGACGTTACATGGCTGAAACATCCATCTTTGAGAACAAGCATGTTTATGCTAGTACAGCACTGCAAGAGTTAAACATTTGCGCTGCTATAGAACAGCATTAAAGACAGTTATTTTGTCGGTATCACATTGGCACCAGCAGCGAGGGGAGAGGCGCTTGTGTTTTTTTGCCTTGCGGTGTGCCTTTTATCATTATGCAAATCTACATTCAGTCTTGTCTCCTGACGTCCCCCCCACCTCACGCCCCAGCTGCCTCCACTTTCGCAGGTGGGCCCAGACGTCTTCCATGAACCAATAGAAGAAGCAGTTACTTAGTCGCTTGAAATCCTGCAGCAATTTGGCAAGTGTCTTCTAGCTGGCAATACTCTAAAATCAATATTGAGACAGCTTCTCACTTCCATCTTCTTGTATTCCTCGACTGTTGAGAAATGAATTCAGGCTGATCATTATCCCATTGATGGGAAGAATTAGTTCGCTTTGTGAGCAGATCGCAGAATATTTACTGACTTGATATAGAGATGGATTCTCCGGATTAGCCTTCGGGGTCTGCTAATTAAATTCAAATACAAATGAAAGAGCAGGACTGGAAGATAAGAGCTGGCTGGCCCACCTCCGAAGCCGCCTGTAGTCCCTCTAACGTCAGGCTGGAGTTTAAGGTTTTATCATCCGGTGCTATCTGGGTGTTCTGACTGCTTCCGGATATAACTAAACCTGAGAGCAATAGTTATGTAGTACAGGGATGACTTGTCCATGATGATCTCAAGTAGCAGTCTGTTGGATGATAAGTCATCTTAATGAGGCCCTTATTACTTCTTCACTATGATAGTTAACTCTTATGGGCTCCGTCAGACGAGCGTGGTTTACACGCTGCTAAGCAACGTGTAAACCACGCCGCTATCATCCTGAAAATGATTGCGTGACCGGGCTGCTTCTAGCTACGTGAAGGAGCCCGGTCAAACATCAGTGGTGCGGACTGCGAGCTTCCACGGCTCCCATAGGAGCCTATTGAAAGCACCCTGCAATGCTGCGCAACACGGAGCTCACAGGCGAATCTGAACTCGCTGTCCATTCTTTTTAGAAGCGCAGATTTCTGTACTTCTAAAAAGGATCTGTATGAGAGCTTCTATAGGAACCTATTGGTTCCTATAGCAGCGTGGTTTACACGCTGCTGTAGCAGCATGTAAACCATGCTCGTCTGATTGCGCCCTAAAGAGTAATTCTCCCCACGTATTATTCATACGCGGGGACAACTGGGGCAAGAATTGGGGAGCTAATGGGCCAGGAAATTCGCTAGGTCAGGAGGGGTGAAGTTGGTAAGAGAAGACATTATAGTAAATTCTTGTACATAGAAGGCAGTATTATAGTAGCTATATTCTTGTACATAGGAGCAGTATTATAGTAGTTATATTCTTGTACATAGAGGGCAGTATTATAGTAGCTATATTCTTGTACATAGAGGGCAGTATTATAGTAGTTATATTCTTGTACATAGGAGCAGTATTATAGTTGTTATATTCTTGTACATAGGAGCAGTATTATATTAGTTATATTCTTGTACATAGAGGCAGTATTATAGTAGTTATATTCATTTACATAGGGAGGCAGTATTATATTAGTTATATTCTTGCACATAGAGGCAGTATTATAGTAGTTATGTTCTTGAACATAGGGGGCAGTATTATAGTAGTTATATTCTTCTACATAGGAGCAGTATTATAGTAGTTATATTCTTGTACATAGGGGGCAGTATTATAGTAGTTATATTCTTGTACATAGGAAGCAGTACTATAGTAGTTATATTCTTGTACATAGGAGCAGTATTATAGCAGTTAAATTCTTGTACATAGGAAGCAGTACTATAGTAGTTATATTCTTGTACATAGGAGCAATATTATAGTAGTTATATTCTTGTACATAGGGGGCAGAATTATAGTAGTTATATTCTTGTACATAGGGGGCAGTATTATAGTAGTTATATTCTTGTACATAGGAGCAGTATTATAGCAGTTATATTCTTGTACATAGGGGGCAGTATTATAGTAGTTTTATCCTTGTAGATAGGAGCAGCATTATAGTAGTTATATTCTTGTACATAGAGGGCAGTATTATAGTAGTTATGTTCTTGCACATAGGGTGCAGTATTATAGTAGTTGTATTCTTGTACATAGGAGGCAGTATTATCGTAGTTATATTCTTGTACATAGGGGGCAGTATTACAGTAGTTATATTCTTGTACATAGGGGGCAGTATTATAATAGTTATTTTCTTATACATAGGGGCGGTATTATATTAGTTATATTCTTGTACATAGGAGCAGCATTATAGTAGTTATATTCCTGTACGTAGGGTGCAGTATAGTAGTAATATGCTTGTACATAGGAGCAGTATTGTAGAACTTATATTCTTGTACATAGGGGGCAATATTATAGAACTTATATTCTTGTACATAGGGGCAGTATTATAGTAGTTATATTCCTGTACATAGGAGCAGTATTATAGTAGTTATATTTTTGTACATAAGGAGCAGTATTATAGCAGTTATATTCTTGTACATAGGAAGCAGTACTATAGTAGTTATATTCTTGTACATAGGAGCAGTATTATAGTAGTTATATTCTTGTACATAGGGGGCAGTATTATAGTAGTTATATTCTTGTACATAGGGGGCAGTATTATAGTAGTTATATTCTTGTACATAGGAGCAGTATTATAGCAGTTATATTCTTGTACATAGGGGGCAGTATTATAGTAGTTTTATTCTTGTAGATAGGAGCAGCATTATAGTAGTTATATTCTTGTACATAGAGGGCAGTATTATAGTAGTTATGTTCTTGCACATAGGGTGCAGTATTATAGTAGTTGTATTCTTGTACATAGGAGGCAGTATTATAGTAGTTATATTCTTGTACATAGGGGGCAGTATTACAGTAGTTATATTCTTGTACATAGGGGGCAGTATTATAGTAGTTATTTTCTTATACATAGGGGCGGTATTATATTAGTTATATTCTTGTACATAGGAGCAGCATTATAGTAGTTATATTCCTGTACGTAGGGTGCAGTATAGTAGTTATATGCTTGTACATAGGAGCAGTATTGTAGAACTTATATTCTTGTACATAGGGGGCAATATTATAGAACTTATATTCTTGTACATAGGGGCAGTATTATAGTAGTTATATTCCTGTACATAGAAGCAATATTATAGTAGTTATATTTTTGTACATAAGGAGCAGTATTATAGCAGTTATATTCTTGTACATAGGAAGCAGTACTATAGTAGTTATATTCTTGTACATAGGAGCAGTATTATAGTAGTTATATTCTTGTACATAGGGGGCAGTATTATAGTAGTTATATTCTTGTACATAGGAGCAGTATTATAGCAGTTATATTCTTGTACATAGTAGGGCAGTATTATAGTAGTTATATTCTTGTACATAGGAGGCAGTATTATAGTAGTTATATTCTTGTACATAGGAACAGTATTATTTTAGTATCAACTTGCAGTTTAGGCTTTATGCATTGAAAGATGTTTCCTGTGTTAATTGATAGGAAATCAAAATAAAACTACATTTTGTCAACAGATCTGGGCATCTTTCACACAGCATCGGTTGTCACACGGGATCTTTGTGTGGCTTAGAGCCTTTGCTATTTTGCCTTCTCTTACACTAAAGAACCTTTAGTGCTGATGACGAGTTAAGGCTCATTTAGACGGGACGAATATTGGGCAAATGATGCCCGACACTCGTCCCGTCACATACTAGCTCCGGTGCACCTGTACGGGAGATAGTATCGCTGGCTCACAGTGGGGCGGCAGGAGGAGATTTCTCTCCTCTCGCTCCTCCACCCTTCTCCATTAATTTAACATAGCGGCCATTCAATATTGAACGGCTGCTATTTACAGTGAACAATGAGCTGAACGCTGATCGTTCAGTGTAAATAGCAGCTGTTTAGTACTGAACTGCTGCTATGTTAAATCAATGGAGAGGGGTGGGGGAGTGAGAGGAGAGAAATCTTCTGCAGCAACCCCGCCCCCTGCTGGCCGCTCTGTGAGTGAGCCAGCGATACTAGCAGGAGCACGGGAGCGAGTGTATGCGGTTACGGGTGTCGAGCATTGTTTGCCCGACATTCGTCCCCTCTAAATGGGCCTTTAGTCCTCAGTCCCTTTCTTTTAGCATAGTCATAGTCATAAATAATTAGTCTGCTGTTTGTCTTGACCTTGTATGCATTTTGAATAGTTATTTTGGCGCTTCTAGAATGCGGTTTTCCAAAAGTAAACATGGCGGGTCCGGTTTATCCTTCATGTGAAATGTTAATATTTTACAACCCCACTTTTACAGGCTATTAATTTCTGTTTTATACGCAATGAATTATATGCTTTGTTGTACAAATTTACCGAATCCCTTACTTTTGTTATCGGAGGCTATTTTTCTTTTGAGTCATTTATTCAATTTATGATTTGAATCATATTCAGAGTTTCTGGAAAAATATATTATCCTCCTGCGTGTTATTTTTCCACCCTATTAATAAAATTGGCAAAAGCCCCATTTTTAGCAAGCATGTGACAACCGTAATCATACTGTAATCCTGTCCTGTCCTACACAGAGATTTGTATCAGTGACATATGGTGTTTATGCTTATTTTTCTGGCAAATGTACGGCATCAGAGTGACCTCAGCGATTCTGTAATACCGCCCCAGTAAGAAGAGTGAGAGTGCTCAGTTGTTGATACCTTATGATGGCTGACTGAAAGGATAATGGCGAAGAGAGGGCTTGTAAATGACTTAGATCTCTTCAGCATGCAGGGTTTAACACAAACTGGGAAAGAGTTTCATATACGCAAAAGGACATAGCAATAGTGTGGGAAATATCGTATTTTTCGGACTACGAGATGGCCCCCAGGTTTAGACAACAGAAAACCGGGAAAAATATTTTTATACTAATTTAAATGTCTCTGGGGGTCCAACAAAGTGGAGGGGCTACCGTCATTAACTTTGGTGTTCCAGTATAGAAAAGGGGGTTAACAGTAAACAGTCAGCTAATATTCAACCTATGGTGTCCAATCAAACAATGACGCAAGCTCAGAAGTTCACATTATACACAGCACTGCTGCACGTACACATAGCTTTGCAGCATGCACAATTACATACACACATACAGCTCTGCTATTTACATGCACACACACACACTGCTCTACTGCATGCACACGCACATCTGCAGCTGGCATGATAAACACTGATTTTTTTAAGGCCAACTTCGGATGGGCAAGCCGCATTCCGCATGTATTATGTATATTGCCGTTGACCGCGGCGGCTCGCCGGCAGTCATGCACAGTACAATTTTTTTTCTCCAATATTTGTATTTTCCACATCATCGCTAGGCAATGATGCGGGTACCTGCGGCCCATATGAAATGTTAATTGCGTATGGCCTGCAGGTTAGCCAACCTCCATTGACTCATGTTTGACTTTGTCTAAACATTAGTCTAAACATTGACATTTGTCTAAACAAGCACATGAGCGTGTAACGTTACTGCTTATTGTTGCACTCATGCAGAATGTTTAGACAGTCAGATCATTGCTGAGAATCGCTTACTTCTCGCTTCACATTCTATGTGCACATATGGGCAGTATTATAGTAGTTACATTCTTGTACATAGGAGCAGTATTATAGTAGTTATATTCTTGTACATAGGGGCCAGTATTATAGTAGTTATATTCTTGTACATAGGGGGCAGTATTACCGTAGTTATATTCTTGTACATAGGGGGCAGTATTATAGTAGTTATATTCTTGTACATAGGGACAGTATTATAGTAGCTATATTCTTGTACATAGGGGACAGTATTAAAGTAGTTATATTCTTGTACATAGGGGACAGTATTATAGTAGTTAAAATTTTGTACATAGGGGGGCAGTATTATAGTAGTTATATTCTTGTACTTAGGGGCAGTATTATAGTAGTTATATTCTTGTACATAGGGAGCAGTATTATAATAGATATATTTTTGTACATAGGAGGCAGTATTATAGTAGTTATATTCTTGTACATAGGGGCAGTATTATACTAGTTATATTTTTGTACATAGGGGTCAGTATTATAGTAGTTATATTCTTGTACATAGGGGCAGTATTATAGTAGTTATATTCTTGTACATAGGGGGCAGTATTATAGTAGTTATATTCTTGTACATAGGGGGCAGTATTATAGTAGTTATATTCTTATGCATAGGAGCAGTATTATAGTAGCTATATTCTTGTACATAGGGGCAGTATTATAGTAGTTATATTCTTGTACATAGGGGGACAGTATTATAGTAGTTATATTCTTGTACATAGGTGCAGTATTATAGTAGTTATATTCTTGTACATAGGTGCAGTATTATAGTAGTTATATTCTTGTACATAGGGGGCAGTATTATAGTAGTTATATTCTTGTACATAGGGGGCAGTATTATAGTAGTTATATTCTTGTACATAGGAGGCAGTATTATAGTAGTTATATTCTTGTACATAGGGGGACAGTATTATAGTAGTTATATTCTTGTACATAGGGGGCAGTATTATAGTAGTTATATTCTTGTACATAGGTGCAGTATTATAGTAGTTATATTCTTGTACATAGGTGCAGTATTATAGTAGTTATATTCTTGTATATAGGGGGCAGTATTATAGTAGTTATATTCTTGTACATAGGGGGCAGTATTATAGTAGTTATATTCTTGTACATAGGAGGCAGTATTATAGTAGTTATATTCTTGTACATAGGAGGCAGTATTATAGTAGTTATATTCTTGTACATAGGAGCAGTGTTATAGTAGTTATATTCTTGTACATGGGAGGCAGTATTATAGCAGTTATATTCTTGTACATTGGGGCAGTATTATAGTAGCTATATTCTTGTACATAGAAGCAGTATTATAGTAGTTATATTCTTGTACATAGGGACAGTATTATAGTAGCTATATTCTTTTACATAGAGGGCAGTATTATAGTAGTTATATCCTTGTACATAGGAGGCAGTATTATAGTAGTTATATTCTTGTACATAGGGGCAGTATTATAGTAGTTATATTCTTGTACATAGGGGGCAATATTATAGTAATTATATTCTTGTACATAGGGGGCAGTATTATAGTAGTTATATTCTTGTACATAGGGGGGCAGTATTATAGTAGTTATATTCTTGTACATAGGGGGCAGTATTATAGTAGTTATATTCTTGTACATAGGGGGCAGTATTATAGTAATGATATTCTTGTATATAGGGGGCAGTATTATAGTAATGATATTCTTGTACATAGGAGCAGCATTAGAGTAGTTATGTTTTTGTACATAAGGGGGAGTGTTATAGTTGTTGCATTCTTTTATCTATGCATCAATATTAAAATAGTTATATCTGTACATAGGGGGCAGTATTTTAATATTCTTCTAAACAGGAGGAAGTATTATAATATATATCATTGAATCATCTGTTTTCTCTTCTAGTTAATGCACTCTCACCTGGATGGGTAGATAGCACTTTCCCTTTTACAGGTAAGGCACATGTTGGCTTAATTCATCTACCAGTCTTTGTAATATATATGGTGATCCTCCTATGATAAATCATTAAGTTATTAGAAGTGTCATATCCTCGAATAAAACATCAGGATTATAGTACTGTGTTTTGTTTAGCTCCTCCCCCTTTAAATAAAGCATGACTTATACCTTCCGTACTGAGGCATCATGTCAGGGAAATTCAAAATAAAAAATAGGTATTGATTAAAACGTATCTTTTTCAAAACAACTTTGCATTATAACTCATTGTTGTCCGTGACGCTGATGTTGACATTAGTTGTGACTGTGCATTGTCCTTTAATCTAGACATGCTGCATGTGCAACACAGGAGGCAAGGGGGGCTATTGTCAAATGGAAAGCAGTGCCATTCTGTTTATTAGGCTGTGTAAAGCTTCTGCTTGTGGAGACCATCAAGTTGACTTAGACCAGCAATGCTTCCTGGGAAACTGGGTATTTAAATAAGCTCTCGTCATGGAGGAAGAAGGTTGGTTGTCTTGTGCCACCTATTCAATAGCAACCCTGTGAGTCAATATCCGACCCTTTAACAGGCCCTGTATATGAGATACTGTGCTATAGAGACTTTTATCAATCAAGATTATGGGGACCCTTATACTGTTCTTGCACAGTGGTCCTATTCTGTCTGCGTCCATCCTTGGTTTAATCAGTACCATGCAGATGGTGATTCTTCACTTTCACTTTACCGAGATTCTGCAGTGTCCCTGGAGACCAGAAACTTGTTCCCAAAGCTATAATAGCAAGACAAGTTTAAAGACCCCTGGGAATACTAGGGCTGGGCTGAAGTCATGCTGATTTTTTTTCCTTATATTTGCTGCATTTTGCACTTATGAAGCACAGCAGAAATGTCAGCTGTGAAATCTGTTTTATTTTTAGTTATGAACTGTTTTTCATAGAGCTTCATAAGGTTACTTTATACATATAGGGTGTTACACTCGTGCAGCGTTTACTCACCTGGCCTACAAAAACATCACCAACACGTCACACTGTGACAAGGTCATGTTCTTTAATGGACCAACATATATACGTAACACTAAAACGTATTAAAATGTCCATAATAGACCACTACAAGAATGCGATCACTATCCCTGAAAGGATGGGCTTGGCGGTCCCTGCATATAAGCAGGGTGATCAGCCTGACAAGGACATCCCCATGTCACGTACTTAAGAACTTAAGCCTATCCCTAGATAGAATATAGGAAAGGATATATGTAGCAGATGGTAAAGCTAACTGTTACATCATTCACACTCACGAACTGGCGAAACTTCAACGAAACAGACCTAAGTCATGACTAACAAAGTCTGAAAACACTCATGTGTATACCTGCTGACATAGCCAGATGGAATAACTACAGAATGTACGAGGTATTTGTTTGTATTTTGGCCAAGATACTTAAGCCCGTGAGCCCACTTCAAGGGTCCTCGTTGTCTTGTGGGTCCCTACTTTAACAAGACAGCTTCCACATGAAACCTGCCTGCATGCAGGGTATTTTTCCCGACGGGGACAGCCCCATGCTGGAACCTAGGGATCTACCTAGACCTAGATGACAAACGAAACACAGCAGGACTGAACACAGCCCACACCAACTCGCCAGGGATTTGCATAAAACACAGAACACCATGCACCCTGAACAAAACTGTTCACATCACACATCTGGTACCCTGCACAGACACACAGGAACATGACACTGTTTACACTGAACAAACAGAGAAAAGCCCAGCAGCCTCTAGCAGAGAAGCTAGTATGTATGAGCAACAGACCTGGGGGATTGGCTGGCTGGAGTAATCCAGACCCACCAGCTCAATCAATCCCCACCTGTGGCTGTTGCACTGCGCTTGAACCTAACAGTACCTTCCTCTAAATAGGGGCCTCCGGAGACACAGGCACCCAACACACAGGGGTCTGCTGCAGAGTCAGGGCAGATCATGGTGACACATCCAAACTGGATGCGCTAGTTCTGAACCAGAAATACTGTGCCAATGCGCGCAGGAAACACCAAGTGAGTGATGGAATAATTATCCAGAGCACCACCTATTGGAATGGTAGGTACCCTATGAGTCTGGGTGTGGGGGAGCTAATGTTTCTCTCAGTGGAGAGCACTACAAGGGTGTAGAGAGTCTTACTTAGGCCAAGCAATGCTCCCTGGAAAAAAGCCATGCAAATGAGTGAGGGAATAATCCTCCACTGTGCCACCTATTAGAATGGTAGCTACCTTATCAATCAATATCCAACCTTTTAGCATGCTTTGAAATGTGATTAAGGGTATAGGCCAAACCGAATATCAATGCACAGACAGCTGTTTTAGGGTTCTTGCCCCTCATCAGTGCACAGTAGGGTTCCAGTTGGCTGGTTAATGTTATTCTTGTGGAGAGCACCATGAGTGTGCAGGGAATCATATACACCATGCAATGCTACCTGGGAAAAAGCCATGCAAATGAGTGATGGAATAATTCTCCACAGTGCCACCTACTGGAAGCAATTACTGACTGATCACTCCACCTCTCCTCCTTTGAGTGTAGAATGTGCTTGGACAAATAGTTCCACAATACTAGCAAAAAACTACCATGCCAGGTCATGGATAATTCAGCTCAGGTTTTGTTAAATTAGTATGCAGCAAGAGTCGACCACAGAGACCACACGTCTGGACTCGTTAATAACACAGCCATTTCTGTTTTGCTCATTACACTGTACATACTGTAGGTCATAGGAGCTAATGGGTTATCTACTCCTTTGGCATCTGCAAGGCTGAGGACATCAGTAGGGTTGTCAACTTGTTTTTTTTCTTTTTTTCTGGACAATATATCCAGAAAATCACGGACAGACAACATTTTTTACAGGCAAATTGGAAAGCCATATTGACTGAGATCATAAATAATACATGTCTATAGCTTAATATACCCGTTATAGCACATTACCAGCATCGACTGTGAACTGTAAAATGCTAATTACAGTCTCGATGACCTACTCAAGTACCACCAACCTCTCAAAGAAATCATGGACGCATCTGTTTTTTTTCCCATGGACACTGAAAAAAATTCCCCTGTTCTTGCAAACTGTCCAGAAATTTACAAATGGTTGGTAACGCTGGTTGTAAGAGCGGACATTGTAGTTGAACAAATATGAAGACTGAGCAGTGGCACAACCTCTTTTGGAACAGTCCTTAGAAAGGTTGTGCCAATGTTAGCAATGCTAGCAAACTGCTAGCTAGATGCCCATCCTACTGTGCCTACCTGCTTTCTGAGAGGCTACTCTTTGCCAAAGCCTGCCTCGCATTTATACACCGCTCATAAAGAGTACTAGTCTTGTATTGATGCTCCTCAGTCCCGGCAGTCCACTACAGAATGCAGGCTCTACAGTAGGTCTTGGGCAACCAATGATTGTCCATTTTTCCATCCGACTCTGGTCAGGCACTCTCTCAGCTCATGCTGTACAGGTATTGACTGCCAATGCCCTTCAGTCTCTGAATCCAGCCCACCGCCTTGTTTCATAGAGGCTGTACATAGACCTGCATGGGATATATAATAAATTGTTTTTATTAACCCCTTAAGAATTGGAACGTAAGGATACAACAATTTTTGGGATTTTCACTTCTACTTTTTAAGACCCATAACTGTTTTATTTTCTCCATTGACATGGCCGTATGAGGGTTTGTTGTTTCCATGGCAAACTGTAGTTTTAAATGGTACCGGTTTGGGGTTCATAAAATATATAACTTTTATTAATATTTAGGCCTTAGTCACACGGGCGTTTTTTCACGCGATTTGCGCATCGCATGACGGATGCGCATGCGCAAATCGCGTGACCGGCGCCGAAAAATCGGCCCAAAAATCGCCCGAAAATCTGCTCCTAGCCGCGTTTCATTAGAAACGGGCCGGAGCTGTCCAGCGCATTGCATTCAATGGAGCCGGCAATACAGCGGCTCCATTGAATGCAAGCGCTGCGGGCGAGTGTGGGATGAATTGTCGGGAAGGGGTTAAATATATAACCCCTTTCCTGCAATGCATCCTTAAATGTGAAAAAATAAAAAAAAAGGATGTACTCACCTGCTCCCTGCAGCTGGAGATCCCGGCGGCCGGCCTGCAGTGGGTGTGAAGGAGGTGTGACTCAGACTTGCCCCTGATTGGCTCAGTGCTGAGCCAATCAGAAGCAAGTCTCAGTCACACCCATTCATGACTTCATGAATGGGTGTGACTGAGATCAGCCTCTGATTGGCTCAGGCTGAGCCAATCAGGGGCAAGCCTGAGTCACACCTCCTTCACACCCACTGCAGACCGACCGCCGGGATCTCCAGCTGCCGGGAGCTGGTGAGTACATCCTTTTTTTTTATTTTTTCACATTTAAGGATGCATTGCAGGTAAGGGGTTATATATTTAACCCCTTGCCGACAATTCATCCCGGGCACGCCGGCAGCCCATTGCTTTCAATGGAGTCGGCTGTATTGCCGCTCCATTGAATTTAATGGGCAAACATTGTTCTTCTCTGCCACAGCTGTTCCAGCTGGGGCAGAGAAGAATGATTTGTCTTCTGTATGTTCTCAATGGGGTCGGCGCTGCTGCCGCCGGCCCCATTGAGCGCATATAGAGAAGAGAACAGGAATCGCAGATCGCAGATAGGTGCGATCTGCGATTTCTGTTCTCTAATTTATCGGACGAGCGCATAAAAAGCGCTCATGTGTCCGATACCATTGCAAAGCAATGGTTTTAAAAAGTCGCCGGACGCATGCGCATGCGCAAATCGCGGCAATAAACGCCCGTGTGACTAAGCCCTTAGGGGGAACAGGGTTAAAAAAAAAAACCATCAATTTGACTTATTTTTTGCGGCATTTACTATGTAGTATAAATTATATGATAACAATTACAATACCACCAGAATTATACATTTTTATTTTTAGATTTTTTCTACTTTTGCACAATAAAAATCCTTTTTTTTG
This sequence comes from Eleutherodactylus coqui, assembly GCF_035609145.1. Taxonomy (NCBI): domain Eukaryota; kingdom Metazoa; phylum Chordata; class Amphibia; order Anura; family Eleutherodactylidae; genus Eleutherodactylus; species Eleutherodactylus coqui. The sequence goes on from NC_089847.1 coordinate 15,555,127, forward strand.
GAAAATATATTTTCTTGGTATCGCTGCATTCAAAGAACCAAAACTTTTTTATTTTTCCATGGATGGGGCTCTGAGAGTGCTTGTTTTTTGTGTGACAAGCTGTAGTTTTATTGATACCATTTTGGGGTACATTTTGATCACTTTAATTGGGAGACAATGTGTTTTTTTTACCTTCTTTTTACCTTATAGGAGAAAAACTATGGTCAATTTATTGTATAGGTCAACGGATGTGGCGATACCAAACATAATTTCTTATTTATTTATTTTGCTTAAACAAAGGGAAATTGCTCAAAAAAAGGTTTTTTTTAAACTTTGTTTTATGTGGGTTTTTTTTTACGTCTTTCCATGACCCTTTAGCGAACTCAATCTCATGATCACTCATCTAATACACTACAGTACTTCTGTACTGCAGTGTATTATCTATATACTTTAACTGTTACAGTCCATGGTGACATACAACAAGATACATTTCCCAGACATAACCAAGATTTTAACCCATTCAGTGCTGCAGAGGTGCAATACACATCAAATTCACACAAATATAAGACACTGACAATACAATTGCACAGGACAAACACATTCATACTTATGGAGGGGCCCCCGTTAACTCTGGGCCACTACAAATGTATTAGACTCAGTGTATTAGTATACTCCTATCAAGTTTGTTTCCAAAATAGGATAAAGAGTCATAAGACACAGAAGAAAGGAAAATAAGAGCAGCCGGCCATGGAATCCGTTCATATTACTGCAGTATGTTAGGAAAATTACAGCAGTAATGTGATTGGACGCTATGGCGCAGGTCGCCGTTCTCATATTTGCACTAGATTATATAACATGCCTATACGTTTTGTTGCCTCTATACTCTTTGACGGGTGCTTATGTTTTGCATCTTGGCAGCTGCTTGCAGTGGTGATCCAGAGCCACATACAGAACGAAGAGGCGTCATTTACAGCCCCGCGTGGCCCCTGAATTATCCCCCTACCATGAACTGCAGCTGGTTTATACAAGGAGACCACGGAGACGTCATAACAATTAGGTGACTCACTAATTGACACAAACAGTCACTTTCATCACAGATATGTCTCATCATTCCTATTCTTTCAATTTTTGGATTGTTTCTTTAGGGTAAGATGAAGATTTAAAGGGGCTAACTCATCAAGACGACCCATTTCCTATTAGCGCGTATGGATGTCATAGAGGACAGTAGCTAAGATATAGCAGCTGTGGCTTACTGGGTTCATCTATATTACTATGTGGATAACCATTCATTTAAATGCCCAGCATGTTATACTGCATTGATCGCTGAGTGTTTCTGGCACAGTGCTAAAAAAGGTTTCCTCGATGAGACTTTAAAGGGGTTGTCCGATCGGTGGCAGTGGAGAATGAAATAATAAAATAAAAAAACTCATCCACTGCCCACTGCACCCCCACCGCCACACCCGTCCTCCTGGCAGGTCTGTGTTTACATTGGCTGCAGTGGTGACGCAGTTGTTTACCCATGTGACCACTGCAGCCAATGTCAGGCCTTGAAACGAAATCTCATGCACAGGCCCGGGCTGACTATCTACCAACCCATAAAGTAAAAAGAAAAAAAGGTGGCAGCATAAATGGGTAAAAAAGCAGTTGGAATCTTTATTCTTCCATGCCAAAGTCAAACAGCTACATTTCGACCCCATGGGTATTTGTCAAGCTTGACAAAGACCCACAGGGTCGAAATGTAGCTGTTTGACTTTGGCATGGAAGAATAAAGATTCCAACTGCTTTTGCACCCATTTATGCTATACCGCCACCTTTTTTTCTTTTTGGATCTGCTTTGGGAACGGTGGTAAAAGCCCCTGGATGGCTGTTGCATTTTTCTAGTCCTTCCGGTATGAGTTTAATGAGGTGCTGCTGGCAACCTCTTTTTTTCGAATATCCACAAACCCATGTGACCTGTATACAGGATGTCACTGGGGCCAGAAGACCTGGTGATGTCACGGGTGACATCACGGGGCACTGGAGAACCAAATAGTCACTCCTCGCAATAGTATGCAATTTAATAAATCATTATTTTGGAAGGGAGCTTAAATTAAGGAAAATTAATCTGGAAAACCCCTTTAATGATAATTGTATGTTAAAATGAACTACTGACTTGGAAGTACTCGGAATAAATGTATATGGAATTACTTGCTGATGGGTTCCAAGACCAATAATAGAGAATTTAAAGGGATTGTCTGAAGAACCCCTGTCCATATGCCCTATTTAAGCACATAAACATAGGAAGGGATCTCTTCTTGAGCTCTAGCCATTATCGAGAGTTGGGACCCACTGCACCAACACCTCTCACTTTGGAGGATGTCATGTGACCATATATTGCATGTTTGCTCATTCATTTTATTGGGCCCCATGCTATACTACATTTATGGCCGCCAGCAAGTAATAACAGCTGATTGTCAGGGGTTATAGCTGCTTGACCCATGGCAATCACTTGATCATCAGCGGGCCTGGATTTTGGAAAGGGGTTGTCTAGATTGGACAAGCCTTTGGGACTCCTTGGTGCTTTCCCTGCTAGGTAAGCTAAAGTCCCCTGATGCAAGCACTGAGTCATGACTGACTCCTCGGGGGACGTCACATCGTGCGTTTTCTTGGCAGACTGGTTTTGCGGGGTGGTTTGCCATTGCCTTCCCTGGTCATCCTTGCTGGGTGACACCAATACTTGCCAGTTGTAACAAGTAACAAGTCAAAATGCTGCCAGCAATTAGCGGTGAGCTGCAGTGGATCAACCATAGTGTGCACTGGCACCCTAAGATGAAGTGATTAGGCTGATAGGTACATATTCAGGAACTACTTGTAATGTAAACTCCCACGCCAGGTAAAATGTTCAACATCTTTAATAGCCTCTTTCTTCTCTCTCGTTTCTTTATATTTTACAGTTTTAAGAATTTTGATATTCAAGATTCCCACAAGTGCACTATTGACTGGTTACTGATCGGTCCCTCTTCGAAAAGAGAAGGATATAAAGTCTGCGGATCTACTATCCCCCCGGCCTTCATTTCATTGCGGGATCATGTCTGGATGTTCTTTCATTCAGATTCCTTAAGTTCAGGGCAATCTCAGGGATTCCGGCTGTCATATATCAGAGGTATGAATAATCCCATACAAGGGAATGTCTTTATACCCTAAATATCTGTCTGGAGACCAAGTTGTATAATTCATAGAGGACTGTCTAGACTGGGTACAATTGTAGCAAACCATCAGCTGTGAGAAGGTAGCTGTTTTAAATTTTAAGTAAAAATGTTCTCGTTCACTGACAACAAGCAGATATATTCATTTAGTGGAGAATTTAAGCAAAATATGATAAAAAGTTGCATCACTTTTTATTACAGAATGATTAGGTTTTATATACATTATTTTGTAAACCCCCTTTAAGGTCTGTGTTGGGTGACCAGCTATTTAAAGGGGTTATCCCACTTCTAGCAGTGTTGCTGCAAGAAACAGAGAGCTCCTCACGTTGCAGAGTGGCCCAGGTTGGTACTGCAAGCTGAGTCCAATTCACTTCTATAGGACTCAATACTTGCAATACCAACCTGGGCCACTGTGTAGTGTAGAGAGCTGTCTGCAGGAAAACGGCTAGAAGTGGGACATGGCATACCTATAGGAGATGTCATTATAAGTCAGATCCCACCTTTGGAGCCTGCACCTATCTCTAGCTGTAGTCTCCACTGCCGCCCTGACTGTACGAGGTGGCTGGCAGTGGTCGGGTTTATGGAAACAGCTGAGTGGGCTTCGCTCTCTTAACGCACATAGCAGTCAATGGGAGTTACGCAAATAGTGTAGCACAGCAAGCTACGCTGTTACAAAAGCAGGTAAAATTCCCTGGTGCAAGTCATGACTGAGTCTTAGGGTGATGTCATATCTTGTCAGACTGTTTATCAAGGGTGGTTTGCCATTGCCTTCCCCAGTCATCTTTACCCCCCACCATGCCAGGTACTTATTACTGAGCTCGGAAGGGGTCAACCTTGAACCAGCTACCTGATCCATGTGGGGATTGAACCCACAACCTTCAGGTCATGAGCAAGAGCTTAGGACTGCATTTCTGCTGCATTAACACTTGGCACCACACAAGGCCCTTTTGCTGTGCTATAATGTTTGCATAACTCCCATTAACTTCTATGGGCGTTACAGAAATAAAGTGACACTCGTGGCCACCTCATACAGGACATTGTTCTCATCTTGGACATGTTTGGTCGAAATGGGAACACCCCTTTAAGTACAGTATGGGTCTACATATCAGCACCGGTATAGAGATGAGAGGCTATTATTATATAAAGCACGGCTTCATGAGGCTGACATCATGTGTCCACCGGCCCCTGGGCATAAAGGGAGATTAAACCCCCAAACCAGCTCTTTTTTTTTTTAATCCAGGCATTTCCAGCTTTATAAAATATTAACCTGATTTTCTCCTTTGCATGCAGAGACTGAAAGTGCAGCCCGTGTAATTGCATTCTTTTGATTTCACTGCAAAAAGCTTCCATTTTCTTTTCCATGAGAGGTTTCCTCCTGTGTATACCCAGAATCACTTCTGTCCATTTCATATTCCATTACCATCTGCGTTGGGGCTGTGTTCCCTCCGTCTCCTCTCCTTCCGTATCTCTCGCATTTCCCGTTAATATCCATCTGGCAGAGGAGTGGAGGTGTTGTAAATCACAGGACGTGTCTGCATGAAATCTCTTAAGTGAAGTGGAATTTGATAGAAATTATCTCTCAAGCCGTGAAGATTAAGCAAAGTACTCCCAGCAATTGTCATTACAGTTGCAACTACAGTACCGCTGGTTCAGCTAATGGGATCACCTCGCATTAAATGCTTTTTCAATCTCTCTACCGAAAGTCGTTACCCATGTCCTTCTGAGCTGATAAATGTTAGGATGAAGGTGCGATAATTCTCATGGCTGCCTGCAGAGTAGCGTTTACTTACAGGTTAAAGGAATTTGCAAACCATAGTAAGGGGGGGGCTACACATCTAAGGCAGGGTTCCCATTTTACTGCTCCATTCGGGGAGCAGTAAAGGGGAATCCCCGCAGCCAAATGGTTTTGTCGCTGGAAGGAACCGAACAGCATCGGGCGGACCCATTGACTATAATGGGGTCTGCCCGTTGCCTGGCTTTTGGATGGGAGAAAAAGCGCTGCATGTGACGCTTCTTCTCCTGGTATTTCCAGCTGGATCTATTGGTGGATCCAACGTAGATGTGAAACCAGCTTAAGTAATGGCATATCACTAGGATCTGTAGGGGTCCACTGATCTGAAAGATGAAGGTTTAACATTTTTCTAGCTAAGGGTCCTTTCATACATATGTTGCAACTCGCATTGGACAGCATGCCCTGTGGGTGGGATGTCTAATACCCTCAGACTGTGAACATTGCATGTCTGATTTTGGTCCATGATACAGACCAGAATAGGACATGCTATGCTTTTCTCACACAGACCATTGGCTATAATGAGTCTGTGTGCTGATCATGAAATACACAGACAGCACACAGATAACAAATACCCCCATAGGATTGGGCCTTAAAGGTACCTTTGGGGCAATTATCACCTGAATCGCTGGAATTAGCAAATTCGGACAATAGTCGTCCCATGCCCAAGCACCCGCCAAAGGACCTTGAGCTGTTAATTGCTCACTTGTTGGAGTTTCTTGGTTTTTAGCAGATTTAAAAACTAAGTGACTATCGGCCCGTGTAAACAGGAGCCGCTCAATGTTGGAGCGACCAGCAGTTCACTGTGAATGGAAGTGGGCAGGCCGGAACGAACCCGAACCGCTCTGCCTCCATTCACTTGAATGACTTGCTCATCGTTACAAGTTAGGACAAAAAGCTCAAGGTAATTGGATGCTGCTGTGTTGGTGGACCAAGTAGTTGGAATCAATGACCAGCTGATCAAAGATTCTTAAAGAATTTACGCCAACATTAAAGGGGTTGTCCCACTTCTGGCTTCTGAATAATGGAATATTGGTGGGGTCCACTGGCTGGAGCTGTTTTGCTACCAGAATCAGACAGCAGTGTACATTATGCCTAAGTTGATATTGCAAACCATCCTGTTCACTTCGAGGGCCAATGAAGGAAAAAGGAAAAAATCCTCTGCACTCTTTATGACCAGAAGTAGCTCCTTCTAGCTCCTAGTTGCGGGATCCGCGTCATCGCCAGCAAGGGCACGGCATAATCTGTACCGCGCATGTGCGCTGGCACAACAGCCAACGCTTCTGTAGTACAGATAAAGAAGAATGTGAACAGGTAAGCGGGGTCAATGGCAGGCACAGGGTCGGATTGCGCTGCCGGATCCTGCATACCAGATCCAACCCTGTCGTGTGTAGAAGGCCTGGATTGTTTTATTAGTAACATTGTTAACATTTGAAAAAAAAGTAACATTGAACCAGTGTTTTTCATATTGAATTTTTGAGCCTTGGAGTTTTGATGGACGGGGCTAAGGGGAAGAGTTACGTTTTTAAATTGGAGTAGGATAATAGTTAAGCCATATGTTCCATTTGTCTGTGAAGGCCTCTAGTATACTGCCTTGAATTGCTCTTCTATGGAAGATATTCTATTGCTTTTCTAGTCTCGTGCTAGTGTAAGACGGGAAGAATGGAGAACATGGCATGTGATAGTTCTGAAATTCAGTGGGAAGTTATCAATGCCAAGCAGCAAAAGGGCCAGGCCCGGACTTCTTTTTATTCGGGGTGAAGGGGAAAGTGACTTTCAATTCCGCATCAAAATCTGCAGGTAGCATGTGGATTTTGGTGCGGAATTTACCGCGGCTTGTGATGCGTTGTGAATAGAGATGAGCGAGCGTACTCGGTTCGGGTGTTTTTGCACTCGAGCACCGCTTTTTCCAAGTAACTGACTACTCGGACGAAAAGATTCGGGGGGCGCCGGGGGGTGGCAGTGGGGAACAGGGGGGAGCTCTCTCTCCCCCCTCCCCTCTGCAACCCCCCAAATCTTTTTGTACGAGTAGTCAGTTACTCGGAAAAAGCGGTGCTCGAGTGCAAAAACACCCGAACCGAGTACGCTCGCTCATCTCTAGTTGTGAAGCCTAATCCATCCTGTGTGAAAGGTCCCTTAAAGAATACCTGGTGCAGATTGTCGGCAATACAACTAAATAAGATGCATTTTATATAGAGGTTGCTTTGAATGGAGATAAACCCAAAGCTGCTGGACAATGCTCACCTCCATGCCACCAGTTTAGATGCTTATAACACACTATACTTGATTTCTATAAAGTATTAAATAATATTTTTTTTTTCTAAAAAGGAAAAATGGGGCTAACTTCATGTCCAACCGATGAATTTCTTTGTGGAAATGGGAAGTGTATCCCAAACACCTGGAGGTGCAATTCTGTAGATGAATGTGGAGATAGCTCAGATGAGCAGAATTGTACAAATCCTTCTACAGAGATAAGGACCAGCCTGTGTCCTATAGGAACCTTCCCCTGCAACTTCGCTCACTCCACGCAGTGCATGTCTAATGAATTGAGGTGTAACTCAGTAAAAGACTGCATGACTGGCGCCGATGAAGAGAATTGTCCTGAAGTGACTTGTGGTGGAAAGCTCAGCAACTTCTATGGCTCCTTTGCGTCACCAGACTTTTTCCGGCCAGATCATAGCCGGACGGATCTTCGTTGCATTTGGTACATAGACACCCAAGACAATCGCCATGTCATTCTACAGATTGATTTGCTGTTGGGTTACAGTGATTACGTGAAAATATATGAAGGAATCGGTGAGAGAAGCGATAAACTTTTGCAAACTCTTTCGTTCCGCAACAATCGCCGCACGGTCAGTGCCGAGTCTGCCAATGGCCAGCTGACCTTATCCTACCATGCACGTCCCAAAAGCATGGGCCACGGTTTTAATGCCACTTACCAAGTCAAAGGTTACTGCTTGCCATGGGAGCAGCCCTGTGGAGTTGATGACATTTGTTACTCCGAACGCCAGACTTGTGATGGATGGTGGCATTGCCCCAATGGCAAGGATGAAGAGAACTGTAAACCTTGTCAGAGTAACGAGTATCCTTGCGAGGGAGGAAGTGGCCTGTGTTACTCCTACCTTGACCGCTGTAATAACCAGAAAAACTGCCCAGATGGCTCTGATGAGAAAAACTGCTTCACATGCCAACCGGGGAATTTCCATTGTGGAACCAACCTGTGTATTTTCGAAACATGGCGCTGCGATGGGCAAGAAGATTGTCAGGATGGAAGTGATGAGCAGAACTGCTTGGTGATTGTACCCAGAAAGGTCATCACGGCTGCTCTGATCGGCAGCTTGGTGTGCGGTCTACTCTTGGTCATCGCCTTGGGCTGTGCCTTCAAACTATACTCCCTTAGAAGCCGAGAGTACAGGTGAGACTATTAATTGCTCTACTTTAGTGGGTGGTTCTATTCTGGACAAGGGCAGTAATTGTCTTCTGCTGTCATAAAGGGATATTCTGGTACTTTAACTACTGATGACCTATCGTCGGGGCCTGACACTCGATTTCCCTGTCAATCAGCTAATCCTTCGGCTCTCTGTTAGTCCAGCATACCGGACGTCGTCCTAGCTGCTGAAGAGATGAAGTGTAACTGCTAGCTTGACTCCCATTGAAATCAATAGGAGTGCTGCCTCCTATTACACTTCCGTCCAGCTCTGACCACACTGAGGATCCGCACATGTAATAGGAAGCAGCGCTCTTATTAATTTTAATAGGGAGTGAAGCCGGCTATTAGACTACCTCTTCTGACTACCGACGACGGCCTCCACCCTACTGCACTGACAGCAGGCCGAACAATTACCTGATTGGCGGGGATCCCAAGTGGCATGCCCCATCGATTAACTACTGATATCTTATTCCCAAGATAGGTCATCAGTAGTTGAAGTCCCACAATACCCCTTTAAGGTTTATAATTAGAGTCATGAAGTAGCATTGACATCATATTTGCTACCAATGTGTTTTCATATATAATTCTATATGACCTTCTTAATGCACGTTTCCATAATTCTTTTTTGTAGGGCATTTGAAACACAAATGACCCGCTTAGAGGCAGAGTTTGTGAGACGTGAGGCTCCACCGTCTTATGGGCAGCTCATTGCACAGGGACTTATTCCTCCTGTTGAAGACTTTCCAGCCATCAGTGACTCTCAAGTAAATACATTTCCATGTTTTCTTAAGGGGGTTTTCCAGAAGTAAACTATTGATGACTATTCCTCAGGATAGGTTATCATTAGAGATGAGCGAACGTACTCGGATAGGCACTACTCGTCCGAGTAATGTGCCTTATCCGAGTACCTCCCCGCTCGTGCTGAAAGATTCGGGACGCGCTGCGGAGCGGGGAGCTGCAGGGGAGAGCGGGGAGGAACGGAGGGGAGATCTTTCTCTCCTTCTCTCCCGCCCGCTCTGCCCCGCTCCCCGCCGCAACTCACCTGTCAGCAGCGGAGCGCCCCGAATCTTTCAGCACGAGTAGAGCGGTACTCGGATAAGGCACATTACTCGGACGAGTAGTGCCTATCCGAGTACGTTCGCTCATCTCTAGTTATCATTAGTTGATCGGTGGGAGTCCACTGCTCGGGATCCCTACCAATCAGCTAATTGAAGAGGCCATGGTGCTCAGGAGAGCACTGCAGCCTCTTTTTAGGCCTGTGATATCACGTCCATTGGTCACATGGTCTGAGAGCAGCTCAGTCCAATTCAAGTGAAGTACTAAGTACAGCCACTATACAGTGTACAGCACTATGCCTGGTATGGATTGAAGAGATAGCGTCGCTCACCCAGGCACTGTTGTCATTTTAATCCCATCAGCGGACCTCCAACTATCAACTATTGAGGACCTATCCCAAGGATAAGTTATCAATAGTGTAGTTCTGGAGAGTCCCTTTAAATTGCAGATTTAGTGACTGGCAGATTAAAATACATCATGGTATTATTCTGTTCCCATGATATTTCCAATCTTAACCAAGATGTCAAGTGATCCACTACCAACAGAATAGAGGATAATGTTATGATCAGTCGAGTCTGACTGCTGGGACCTTCACCAATCCCGAGGACCACAGGTTTTGATGGTCCCCACAAGAATGAAGCGAAGGATGCAGATGTGCGCCACTGCTCACTCAATTCAATGACAGTGCCGGAAATTGATGAGCATGTGAGACAGTAGTCTGTTCAGTTATTCAATTAGTTTCATGTTAACTAGTATTCAATTAGTAATACATCTTATTTTTCAGTGTTTATCCCATATTTCTGTTTTCCAGGTGTCCATGCTACAAAATATTCGTACTGCAATGCGTCGACAGATGAGGCGACATTCTTCAAGAAGGGCTTCCTCCAGAAGACGATTGGGGAGACTTTGGAACAGATTATTCCATCGTCCACGTGCAAGGGGCCAAATTCCTCTCCTGACCTCATCCCTCCTTGCACAGGCTCGGTTCGGGGAGACAGACTCCTGCAGAAGTGAGGACCCCTGGCCGAGTCCTCTGACCCCTCTGGAAACATTAAACACAGAAACACAGACTTCTAGTCAAGAGGCAGAAAGTTCTGACATTGACGACGGCTATTTGCCTCCGGAACCCGGAGCTGCAGAGCAGCTTCCATTAAATGTTCTACCACAGACTTGCTCCGACACACACATACAGCTGGAGACGGAATGGTCTTCTACATTGTCAGACTCTGAAAATCCCTGCCACTGTTATTTTAACCCAGCCATAAGGGAAGACTCAGGAGTATCTCCCGGACAGATATCTTCGGCTGAACTCTTGGACACTTTTTATTTAGTGCCTGTATCAAAAAGGACTTCTGCTGGTCTCAGCAGCAAAACACATAGCCATAAACATAACGAGGACCCATTACAATTGCCTTTTAAAAACTCCGGCCCCTTAGACAGCTCAACGAATGTCCAAATTCAGGTGAACGAGCAGCCCCATGGCTGTGTATCTTCTTGCCATGAAGAGCCTTTGGGGGTCCATGACCATTTCCAACACTCAATGGTAGTGCCAACACCGCAGACCTCTCATCCCCTGTCAGATAGCAGCACTAGTGATGACGAATCCTTATTAATTTGCTAACTACATTGCTTCCTATCAGTGGCTTAGGTTTTTGTACTTTTTTGAAAAGATCTTATTTCAGCACGAACCGTATATTTTTCTATCATATATGTCCCAATCTATGTGAGGATCTTCTGTGTCGAGCTAAGGTGGGAGTCTCAAACCTGTTACCAGGGGCGTAGCTAAAGGCTCATGGGCCCGGGTGCAAAAGTTTATCTTGGGGCCCCCCAACTTCTCTAAACCCCTTAACACACAGACGTAACTTGAAGCTCCTGGGCCCCAATGCAAAACCTGTAACAGGGCCCCCAACTATAATGCTTTATTCATAGTACTGGGCTCCCTATATGGAGAAGAAAGGCCTTATGGACCCCCTAAGGCTCCTGGGCCCGGGAGCAACCGCATCCCCTGTATCACCCTATAGTTACGCCGGTACCTGTTACCCTCCACCTGATGCAAAACTTAACCTCCCAGCAGATTCACTAGAAGGCATAGTTTTGGAACAGCCGGAGAGTCACATGTTGGTGAAGACTGAGTTAGGGGTTCCTTCAGAAAGTCAAAAAATAAGGTGGTTCCTTCTGTTTTGCCTTTGACGTGGATGGTATGTAAGTTTTCAGTACCTCATTAGATGAATAATGATGGTTTTAGCACTTTGCTCTGGGATTTCTTTATAAGTTATGTTGTATGGCATTTGGAAGAAAAAAAGAATTCCGATTAAAAAACAAATTACAAATTTACTGATTTGTCCACTGAAATAAATGTGCTTTAATGGGAGGATGTTGTGTAAACAGCGGTTCAGTTGCACCAAAGTCATTTAAACATTAAAGATTTTAGTTGATAACCCTCAAAAGGCTAACGCTCAATTTACATTAATCGATGTGCCGGTGATGATGAGCGCTGATCACTGAGATTGGTGTTCGTCTACCGGCCCTTCACATTCAGAGGAGGACAAACAATCATTCATATTGACACAACACATCAACATGGCTCCCACTGCCCGCCTGCAGCCAGGTGCCATTACCATCCACGTGCTGCACGCCATGCTCTGTCTTTCTCTGTCTCTTTGGTATCTGCCCATAGGGCTTGTGCCTGTTCCCGTCCCCTTTCGTAAAGGGCCAGTGCATGCTTTCCTATTCTCTCCTCCTCCAATCACCCAGCTATATTAGACATCCTCCCATCATGGAGAATGCATAACCAATTGGTCTCTTATAGCCATTGTGACAAAGTACCTATTTGTGTATTTGCCTATTCCTGATGATTCCAATTTCTGTGCTCCCTGACCTCGGCTCTGTATTCTGGACTTTGTTATTGTCCATTTCCTGACCTGACCTTCTACTTGGAACTCGTTATTGCACCTATACCACCAGCCTTGACCAAAGCCAGTGCTTTGGATACACACCTATTCACACCATGACTTACAGTACTTCAGCCCTGTGTAGCGAGAAACTTGGATCGATATCGCACTTGTAAAATTGCAATTTTCACTGCGGATGCAGTTTGTGAAAAAATCTCATTGCATCGCTAACCATGCTATTTTCACGTGCATGAACTACTCTAAACAGCTGCCAGTATGGTCGCTTTGTATGCCTTGCCTCAGCAGCGATGCCAACAGTGGATCTACAGGTAACGGGCGTCAATGTGTAGCTGAAAAGAATTCTGCAACTTCTGCGTCAAATGAATGTGTTGCATCACACACATACTGGACATCCATATTTTAACCTGTTTTTCCATATTTTAACCTGTTTTACTATAAATTTCCAAGTGCACCACATACGTTTAAAGGGCTAAAGAGCAGATAGGGAACCACAAGTGCAAGTCCAAGGACAGATCCAGATTTTCTTAGGAGGCCAGGAACTGGAAGGGCTCCTGCAGGGCAGGGGAAGCG